>NC_136522.1:67997214-68017214 GCF_053919585.1 Euprymna scolopes
CCAGTACTTATGGCTCAATCAGGCAATCACAATCTTGCAAGGAGTAAAGACCCGGATGTACTCATAATCATTACATTACCTCCCCCTGAGCTAAATTTTTGCATGAAATTTAGTTTTAATATCTTCTCTTTTTACGGTTTGGATATAATTTACTAGCTGGGCGCCAAGTGTTGCCCGGTCGTACAACACGCTTAAACATGATATTTTAATTTATACAGATTGCATATGTATTATTATAGAATCTATCCTTTATTGGATTTTATATATTACGAGGAATAATTTGCCCGGTGGACTAATTCATAATAAAAAAAAAAAAAAAAATAAAAAAATTATAATGTTGTTACTTATGGCTTAACTAGCCAATCACAATCTTGTAAGAAGGAAAGATCCGGATTCGATAGATTTTTTATTGTACAGCGAAGCAATGCATGTGACATTTGTGGCAATTATCCCAAAAACTCCATATCAATCACATCAGCTGATATTCTAATCAGATCGATTAAAGTGGAAAGAAAAACTCATAATATGAAGATAAACAACAATGTTTTTTTTTTCAAAAAAAAAAACAAAAAAAACAAAAAACAAAAAAAAATACAAAACAAATATTCTTGCCATCACAAGACTTAAATAAAAAAAAGTATGGTTACAGACTTAACTTTGCTATAAGCAATATCGCCTGAAGAGGTCTCTAGTTACTTGTAACTGGCTGACCGAAACATGCTCATGAATGTGTAGCGACATATTAATGCTTATATAAACCAAATAAAAAGTATATCTTGGCTTACTTCATTATTGAGCACTCTTGCATTAACCTTGTTAAAACTTCATTCGTTGTTTTTTTCACCTCTGGAAAATATTAATCTGAAATCTATATATATATATAAATAACTACTTAATTTACTCACATAAAATTAATATACGAAAGTATAGATTTATGCGTAAACTTTAAGTATTTACTTCAAAAGTGCTCAATACGTAGGTAGAGCTAGTTAGTAATTTATAAAATATATATGGCGATTAAGCTACACTGAATATTCTGCGTTTCATCCACTCTAGGACTCCTCAGGATTATGTGCATAAGCCTGAGGAGTCCTAGAGTGGATGAAATGCCGAATATTCAGTGTAGCTTAATCGCCATATATATTTTATAAATTACTATATATATATATATATATATATATATATATATATATATATATATATATATATAATTATTACAATATTAATTTTAATACCTAAAGACATTAGTGTTTCATCCTTTCGGTAATCATCAGTGCAGGGTAACACAATTACTACTGGTCGGGAGATTCAAACCCAGCGACGGAGCTATCTCTGACTCCACTAGCAAAGGACAAACCCCACGGCCAATCTCAACCACAAGAAATATCGTTGAAATTTTAACATTTATTTTTAAATGGCATAACATCCATCCATAGTGATCTAATGATTATCACATCATGATCTATGCATGTGAGCTTAGGTGAACGACTTTCTATTTTAATTTTAAAAGTGCTCAACAATAAGAACCGAGTTTCTAATTATTACAATAATAATTTTTTAATACCTACAGACACTAGTGTTTCATCTTTTCTAGAAACATCAGTGCAGGATATATATATATATTATTCCTTAATTGGAATTCATTTTTGAGATGAGCATTATGTATTAATTAATACATAATGTTCATCCCAAAATGAATTCCAATTAAGGAATAATATATATATATATATACCAATCGGTACGGACCCGACTATGGAAGATCGGATAAATAAACGTGGATTTATGAGATCAAAGAATCCAACCTTGATCGCCCTTCGGGGCCCGTGGCGCAGTTGATAGAGACGTTGACTCTCTACAGTTCAAGATGAACATTGTCTGAAGATAGCGGTTTCAATCCCACCCAAAGCGTTAATTGGTCAAAATGTGGTGAGACGATAACAACTACGGATGGCAGTGATGGCTGAGAATGCAGTTGGGAGATTCAAAGTTCCTATCCGTCGCGGTTACCACCTGACGAAGGCCAGAAGAATAGTTCGCCGAAACGTTGTGAATAAACAAAACCAATAAAAGATCAAAAACAACAACTAATAAAGATGAGACTAATAGTCCGAAATAAAAATAAATTAATCAGTGCAGGATGTCACAATTACTACTGGTATATATTTTGTTTAAAATATAATTATTCACTGACACGTGTTTCGTCATCTACGACTCATCAGAGTTACTGAATCTAGCGTAAACCTAAACCTCTACCCATGGGCTATCTCGCACGACTGCTGGATGTATCGCGTTGTATGTAGATATTATTTATTTGTTTGCGATACTTTTGGAAAGAATTGAATTATTTATATGAAAGTGCATTTTTACCTAAATGCGAGTTACGAATAATTTCCCCTTTTACCAATTTGGTACACCCAAATGATGAGCAGCATATATATTGCTTTTTAAAATATAGTTATTCACTGACACGTGTTTCGTCGTCTATGACTCATCAGAGTGGCTGAATCTAGTGAGATTCGAAATTGGATATATATATATATATGTTGTGAGGTAGTTAACACCTCTATATTCATGATAATATGGATTCGTCTGGCCCTATGTAAGCCAGGCATTTCTGCTGTCGAGCAGAGAGCACACTCGCAGTTTAACCGCTCATAGTGAGCACCAGGACTCTTTCACGTTAATATTGTGACCCTCTAACCAGGACCACAACACTGTATATACACACATGAGTGATGGAACGATTCCAATATTTTTCCCGATTCTGATACAATTCTACGGATTCCAATTCTTTATAAATCTCTAAATATTTAACTATAAAATTGTTATTTTTTCCCAATTGCAGTAAAAACACATGTCTAACGTGCATGCATTTGTTCAAACGTAAAACCATGTGTGTGGGGAGATGATTTATAAATTTTAGTTTTACTGGTAGTAAATATTTATTATTTTATTATTATTATTAACAACAGTGGAAGATTTTCACGAGATCAGTATCGTTTTGAAGCTCGGCTGTTCGGATGAAAAATATCGAAAAATTAGCTAAAAACATTAATTCCTTCGCCGTCAACTGGGCACTTTTCTACAGGGAGGGATCGCTTTTTCGAAAGTCATCCCCTCTTATCAATTTTTCAGTTGACTAGCCTTAATTTAAACCTTTGACACTTCCGGTTTGGCGATGGACGAAGCAGTAAAGACATCATGTTTTTTTGTTTTTTTTTAAGTTCTTTTCCTCCTTCACAGTACGGGTTCGAGCCTACCTGCCTTCCTACTACCACTTTTTTCTTTTTTTTAACTCAAGACACACCTCCAAACACCCGGGCAACGCCAAGCAAGCAAGCACCCAGGCTAGTATATATATATATATATTATGACAGCCCCTTTAAGAAATTCGTTTCTTATCGTTGAGCACTTTCAGTTGAATTAAAAAGTCGGTCAATTTAGCTCTTATGCGTAGATCATCGTATAACGATTTGATCACTGTCTGCCTGACGTAATGAACATTTGAATTAAAATGTTTAAAATTCAACGCTATTTCACGGTTAATAGTAGCCGAATGGATACGGCCTCCGCTAATCGAGCCAGAGATGTCTCGTGTCGCGGGGTTCGAATCGTTCGACTGGTAGTAATCGTGACACCCTGCACTGAAGAATCCCGAAATCTTCGTTTGCATATTTTAAAACTAAACATTAATCAGAAGTGACATTTCCAGGGCATTCATCGTCAAGAAAATATCAGCTGACGCGATATCGTAAACAAACACAGATGGAATTTGATGAACGGCATTATCATTATTTATTTATTTTTTTTTTTTGTGAATTAGTCCACTCGGGCTAATTATTTTGTCATAATATATAATATTCAATAGAGGATTAATTCTATAATAATACATACGCAATCAGCATAAATTAAAATATCATGTTTAAACGTATTGTATGACTGGGCAACACCGGTAGGTCAGCTACTATATATATATATATATATATATATATATATATATATATATATATGTATGTATATATATATATGTATGTATATATATATATATATATGTATGTATATATATATATATGTATGTATATATATATATATGTATGTATATATATATATATATATATATATATATATATATATATATATATATATATATATACATAATCGTGATATGTTAATTGTGACACCCTGCACTGAAGATTCCTGAAAGGATGAAACACTAGTGTCTGTAGGTATTTAATTATTATAGTAAAAAAATAATTATACATATATATATATATATATGTATATTAAGCCCCCCCCCTCTCTGGGTTGAGCTCTATCGTAAATGTATCTCACTCGATGCTTATTTGGTTATTAAGAGCGGCTCGCTATTTGTTTGTTTGTAAACAAACAAACGTCCGAGCACTGTATGGGCGAATGTTTATTTAATAGACATTTGATAAGACCTTTATGAGCATCGATCTATGGTCCAGTGGTTAGAACTCCCAACTATCAACGTGATGGTTGTAGGTTCAATCCACGGCTAGGGAAAGGTGCTAGTCTAGCTACACTGATGAAGTTGCAAGACAGTACTGTATGTGGATGACTATATGTATTTCTCTTGCTCTCTTCTTGTTGGTATCCCGACAAAAGAAGAGTGGACCCGTAAATTCACTCTTGTTCGTTTGTCTGTCCGCACTTTTCTCAATAACTACGCCTTGGAATTTTTTAAAATTTTACGTAAACATTAAACATGATATGAGTAAAAAAGTAACAAAATAGATTTTCCGGGAAAACTCTGGTCCCCCCTCCCCCGCCCTAGGGCTGCCTTTCGTATTAAAATGGCTAAAATTGACATTTTTGTGCTTATTAAAAAAAAATTGATGTCTTTGTTTGTCTATACTTCCCGATAACTCTTGGGTGTGCCCCAGGGGCTCTTTTAGGGCTAATAAAAACACCCCATTTGTGGGACTATTTTACCATATTTGTCCAAAATTTTCTGTGTATGTCTATTTAGCAGTTTTGCATGGTGCTGAACTCAAATGTTTCTTATTTTTATTTTTTATTACATTTTCACCCCAAACAAGGCACATTGCCACTTTGATGTAGGGGGCTACTATTAGGGACAGAGGCTACAGGGGTACTAGGTGGGGAGTTGGGCAGCAAGATTTCGGTTCACGTTACACTTGAACTTCTGCATGTCAGTACAGTTGGGGAAGCAGGAACTTGGCAGGGAGTTCCAAACTCTAGCGGTTCTGGAGAAGAAACTATTGGAGTAGAAGGCTCTCTTACATCTAGGGGTCTCTACTGTGAAGGGGTGGGATTGTACTGCTTATCGGGTTTGTCGGGGGTATTTACATAGAGGGGGTACAAATGCACCGTTAAAGTACTTGTAGAACAAGCAGAGGGATGCTACATTGCGTCGATGGGACAGAGGCTGAAGCTTGGATGATAGTTCAGGACCTATTAGGTTTGCGACTCTCTTTTGAACCTTGTCTAGGAGTAAGAGACTAGTAGCAGATGCACCGGCCCAAATATGACAACAATACTTCATACATGGGCGAATGGTGGCCTTATAGAGGTACAGGATACTTTTAGGGGTCAGTAGCTTTCTAGCACGGTAGAGAGAACCTACCTTTTTCGCAGCGGTCCTGGCAATGCTCTCAATGTAATTGTTCCAACTAATCTTTCCTGTGAATGTTAGGCTGAAGAGTTTAAAAGATGTGCTTTCAGATTGCTAAATATGTTAAGGCTTTGAGGATTTTTGAGGCTAAATGGGGGAGGGGCAAATGATGGACTTAGTCACTTCTTTTTTTGCATGTTGCAAAACTCAAATTTACATATATTAAGACCTAAAACTGCACCGTTGTTCATTTTCACCAGGATTTGACACCCTTTTAGGACTTTTGGGGCTAAATTGGAGGGGGGGGGCAAATGCTGAACGTAGTCATTTTTTTTTATATTTTGTTCACTGTGCACTCATGGGGGGGGGACCACGCATGTGTCACTTGTTTATTTCTGTTGTGTACACAGTCATATCCAGACTGTGATAAATTCCTTAAAAATTAAAAACATCCAAACTCCACAATTAATTACAATCCCAGATTCCTCCTCATCTTTCGAGTTCTTCCGCCAGCAATATACATCATCACTGATGCACCCAGACTCATCATCTATGTATCATTCATATCTTTCAGCATCACACGCCCTCCTCCATGTCACCCAACCAGAGTTGGATCAGACTCGAACCTGTGTCCACGTGGTTAGCAATTATTATGACCCCAAATTGTTTTCATCCTGAGTTTTTCTCTGCCGCTTCATAACTCTTACAGCAAAGTGAATCGCTAATAAAATTAACATTGTATTGGTATTTATTTGCTTCCCCATGAAAGCAAAATGTGACACAAGGTCGTTTTTAATGTAGGGGAAACCCAGCTCCTCAAAAAGGGGCACTCTGGAAGTAGACAAAAATAAAAATTGCCTTGGTATTTCTTTTTTTATTTGCTTTCTTGCGACTGTCTCAGACACAACGTGTTGGGTCCAAGTGTTAAAATGTAATGACAACCTTACAATAATAATTAATTTCTTTTTTATTTGTTTTCTTGCGACTGTCTCAGACACAACGTGTTGGGCTCGAGTGTTAAAATGTAATGAAAACGTTACAATAATAATTAATTTCTTTTTTATTTGTTTTCTTGCGACTGTCTCAGACACAACGTGTTGGGTCCGAGTGTTAAAATGTAACGACAACGTTACAATAATAATTAAATTCGAAAATCAAAATATAGAATTTCATTAACTGTCCTGTCGAATTTAGTAGCATACCCAAAAATTATGAAAACAGATAAGATAGAAAATGAATTATTAATGAAAATAGTTTTTTTAAATAACTTTCAAACTTATATATAATTAAACAGCATTAAGTCAGAGGAAATCATCTTGACACACCGGTTCACATTAAATCAGTGAAGTTAAGCAACATTGAACTTGGTCAGTACTAAAATGGGTGACGATTTGGGAATTCTAGGTGCTTTATGTGTTCTCTGTTTATCTCGGCATTGTTTCTAGTTGTCCTAGACTTCTTGCCACTGAACTCAAGCAGTGCCGATTCAGGAGAGGTGTGGTTGAGGATTGCGCAACCCTTGCCTTACAGTTACATGCATAGCAACAAAGGATATCCATTGTCTCTTTAGACTGAATGGAGGCATCAAATCAAGGGAAGCAACTCAGTCTGCCTTGTTACGGAATGGCGGAGATCATGCAATCATCGATTTGTCAAAGTAAATGTTATATGCAATTATGCAGTTATATTCAACTAATTGCGACATGATTATTAGATCACATTCGGACCATGGTCAAAGTGTAGTACCTGTTCTTATGCTGAATTAAAAAATTTTTTTTTTGTTCTCGGTTAGTGGAGGAGACAAATTTCATTACTGAGACAATTTTTATTTTTATTTTTGTTCTTTTTTCTTCACACAGTCACACACACACACACACACACACACACACACACACACACACACACACACACACACACACACAAAACGACCCTGGTGTCTAACTCTGCCCTCGTGGGGAGGCAAAGTAAATAGGAACATTGTTTTTAGTTGAAATTGATTTAAAAAGTAAGTAGATATCGTTAGTTTTTAATGAAAACTCAATTATTTTTGACTGTCAGGTTCTGTTATTATAACAAAGAAGCACCTCATCATTTTGTTATGGGGTTAAATGATAATAAACGAAAGGAAACAAGATTTTTACGAAACGAACATGTATTCATACATATTACAGGCAAAGACAGGTTGAGAATACCATTTCTCAACTGTGGGCGTTTGCACCACATGACCTGCTTCATTGCATACCAATCTCAGACAGCCGGGCACCAGTCTCGATTCAGGAAGTGACGTCACTATTGGAAGTAACGTCATGAGATAGTCCATTAATTCCATGGAGGAGCGTCCCCAACACGTGTTTGTGTTTGTTTTGTTTCGACATCTAGCTAGCATCGTTATCATCATATTCGGCTTAAGGTCTGTTTGACGTGCTGGCATGTGTTACACAAGTTTTAGAAATTGACCTCCGAATTTACCTCTGATTAGGTTTCCTTGGAAGTCATTTCCTTAATTGAGGCAAGACGATCTTCCTGACGACAAGCGAGGTGATTGCCCACCAAAGCTAAAGAGCATCTGGTCTGTTCTTATACTGAGTATTAAAGATGGCGTAACTAAAACAAAACAAGTCATTTCCCTTGGCTTTACATTACATATTTCAAACATTATAAACAAACATGACGAAATCATCTTTTTCGTTGAATCATGGAAATACTTGTTTTTATATAATACTAGCGAGGGTACCCGGCGTTGCCTGGGTGTTTGGAGGTGTGTGTTGGTGGTGGTGGTGGGGGATAGATTAAAACAACCCTGTTAAAAAAAAAAACGTTGGCCGGTTGTTTGGAGGTGTAAAAGAAAAAAAAATAGTTTTAGTATAAAGGTAGGCTTGAACCCCGAACGTTTGACGCAGAGGTGGAAAGGAAATGGAAAAAAAAACGTGCGACCTAACCATCTTGACCACAGGAACAGATAAATTGATAAGTGTGTTAAGTTGACGTTTATAAACCAAAATTAGCAGGTGCGACAACGTCAAGTTGTGGAAGCCAGTTTCTGTTTTCCCCGCTATGCGGCGATCAAACAATAAAAAAACACAAAAAAACTAATGTAAGGCAAACGAACGATGAAAACAGAAAAAACGAACACGTAGAAAATGGCTTAAATAAGCCTGTTTCGATATTAAAATTTAAAAAATCGGTGGGTACTCGGGTGTTTTTGGGTGTCGCTAAGAATAAGCAAAGTAAAAAAAAAAAGCAAAAAACAAACGTTACGTGAAAAATGGCTTAAATAACACTGGTTCAATATTTAAATTTAAAAAATCGAAAAAACATCTCACACCACAATTCAAACCCAAAACGTTTAGATAATGAACCAAGGCCTTAACCAATTGAGCTAACGCGACGTACATGAAAGTTGTTCGGCTTTTCAACTATTTAAAGTAAATCAGGTCACGACATAATCTGACGCATGCGTAGAATTGGTCATTGTCACAAGAGAACCGTTTTTGTTGACCATCCCCCTGTCGAAAATTGTTGATTTCGGGGTGAAAAAGTTAACGTTTTTGGCCAATTTTTCGATATTTTTCGAGCAAAGGATGGAGCTTCGATGTGATACCGAGTTTGTGAATTTTCGTCGCGTCTGTCGAAAGTTTTTAGCAGACATCCAAACATACACACATACATACATGCATTTTCGCTTTTATATATATAGACTAGCATGGGTGTTTGGAGGTGTGTGTTGAACAAAAAAAGAATTAAAAAGTGGTAGTAGTCAGGCGGGCAGGCTCAAACCCGTACCACAAAGAAGGAAAAGAACATAAAAAAAAAGTGACGTCGTTGTTGTTGCGCCCATCACCAAACCGGATGTGATGAATGTTTAAATTAAGGCTAGTCAATCAAAAAGAGGGGATGACTTTCGAAAATATTGGCAAAAAAAAAACGACCCCCTCCCTGTAGAAAAGTGCTCAGTTGAGGGTGAAGGAATTAATGTTTTTGGCCAATTTTTCGATATTTGTCGTCCGAAGGGTCGTGCTTCAAAACAATACCGATCTCATAAAATTCTGTCGCCTCTGTTGAAAGTTTTAAGCAGACATACATACATGCATAATGATTGCAACCTCTTGTCAGACGAGTGCCACTCCCTCAGACACTTAAAGTCTGTGAGTCCAAAAATGACTTCCATCGCCACAGGACCATTTTAATAGACAAATGCCTGAGGGAGTATCTATACACAGATGATGTTACAGAGTCTTAGCTTTGTACGACAGCTAAGTCTCTCTCTCAGTTGAAAATGTTGAGATCCAGCAACAAGCAAGAGCAAGATAGCCAGCAACAAGTTAAACTGCAGACCAGCTTAATGCGGGTACTGGTCTCCTGCTTTATGATTTTTTAAATCAGAGATTTGCTTCTCCTAGAAAGGTTGCCTTCATCACAGCTTACGGGAGCCCTCTTCACCCCAACACACACATACATACACATAAACATACACGGTGCTAGTTAGCCGTTGACCCCGAAAAAGGGTTCATTTGCCCTTTGGAAGGTCTTATTTTTAATCCTTCAGCGAGACTAGCCACCCTCCTCAGCAAACAAGTCTGGTGGGGAAACCAGTTTAGTCGCCGGTGACCCCACAGGTAGTACTAGGTACATGGCACCAGTAGTATATGACGACCTGATATATAATGACATGACATACATACATACATACATACATACATACATACATACATACATACATTTAAAAAGACTTCAACCAGAACTAGCGCCCATTCTTACAAAACTGTTTAAACGTTGTCTTAAGGAGAATTGCTTCCCGTCACCCTGGAAAATCTCATCAGTATGCCCTGTATTTAAGAATTCAGGTGATCGCTCATCTCCCTCTCAATACAGGCCAATAAGTCTCCTGTGCGTCATGAGTAAGTTGCTGGAATCTGTGTTAAATAGAGAAGTAATCAACCATCTCAGCAAGAATAATCTTCTTAGTGACACACAATATGGTTTCCGTTCTGCTAGATCTACAGCAGTTGTGCTTACAGTTATATCTCATAGGATTAGCAAATCTCTCGACGGAGGCAACCTTTCTAGGGCAATTGCTCTTGACATATCTAAGGCTTTTGATAGGGTATGGCATAAAGGTTTACTTCATAAGATCTCTAGCTATGGTATAGCTGGAAATGTCTTCTCAATTATTAAATCATTTCTTTCTGATAGGTTCATAAGAGTAGTAGTTGAGGGGCAAAAATCAGAAGCTCACAGTATTAATGCTGGAGTCCCTCAGGGGTCCATCCTGGGCCCAACTCTCTTCCTGATCTACATTAATGATCTTCCAAATCACATCCTTACATCATTCGTAAACATTTATGCTGATGACACTATTATCTATGGTAGCACATCTAAGACCGTAAACGACCAAGTTCTCTCTGATTCTCTCTCCTCTAATCTTGAGCAAGTGGTACAATGGGGAAAGAGGTGACTTGTTACTTTTAATGCATCTAAAACCAAGCTTTTATCTTTACATCATCAAAGCTCTGATCTTGGGGATGCTTCATGTTTTGACATGCTTTTGGGCTTGACCTTTACTCCTGATCGGAAATGGAACACATACATTAAATCCGTTGCCAAGGCCGCTGGAAAAATGGTGGGATCTTTCTATCGATCCAGTATATATCTCACTGCTGATGCAATTCTCTATCTATATAAGAGTCAGGTACGTCCAATGATGGAGTACTGTTGTCACATCTGGGAAGGAGCTGCTAGAAAGAACTTATCCTGCCTTGATAAAGTTCAAAATAGACTTCATAGCCTCATAGGGGATGTCCTTTTCCCTTCCCTGCAACCTCCTTCTCACAGAAGAGATGTTGCGAGTTTGCTTTATCGTTATTTTCATGGCAAGTGTTCAGCTGAGGTCCATTCTGTGGTTCCCCCCTCGCCAGACATTCACAAGAAACACCCGTCTAGCAGAAAACACTATCACTAATTTCCCCTACTCTTTATCTGTGCCTAAACCTAAACGTAGATTCCATGAACAAAGCTTTCTTAGAACTGCACGCCTGTGGAATTATCTTCTGTTTTTCTGCTTTCCAGCTGACTACAATATGGTTGTCTTCAAGTCTAACGTAAACAAGTTTTTGATGAACCGTTCCATATAACTTAACAAATGTACCGAATCTCCATTATTAACGATTACTATATTGTCCAATTTCTACTGTACACTCTTTAACCCTTATCCTCGAGTGGCCTCTTAGCTTTGATATGTGGTGATGCCTATGTAAAAAAAAAAAGTAATTGTATAGTGTTCCTCATCTTTCGGCTAAAAAGCGTTCTGTCTTATTAGCTCTTATTCTTGAGTTGCTCCTGACCTCGATAAATGGTAATAATAATAATAATAATAATAATAATAATAATGATAATAATAATAATAATAATAATAATGATAATAATAATAATAATAATAATGATGATAAAATTAGTGAAAAAAGAGATATGTCAAACTGATGCTTTTTTTTTTTTTTTTTTTACATTTTCACCTCAAACAAGGCAAATTGCCATTTTGGTGTAGGGGGCTACTATCAGGGGCAACAACTACTGCGGTACTATGTAGGGATTTGGGCAGCAAGATGTCGGTTCACGTTACACTTGAACTTCTGCACGTCAGTACTTTTGGGGAAGCAGGGACCTGGAATGGAATTCCAGAGTCTAGCGGTTCTGGGGAAGAAACTATTAAAAAGCTCTTTTACATCTAGGGATCTCTACAGTGTGGGGGTGGGATTTAGCTGCCTGTCTGGTTTGTTGAGGGTGCTCATGTCGTGGGGGCACAAGTGATTGCAGTTCGTCAGTGAATTCACCACTAAAATACTTGTAGAAAAGGCAGAGGGATGCAACATTTCGTCGATGGGACAGAGGCTAAAGCTTAGATGCCAGTTCAGGGCCTATCAGGTTTGCGATTCTCTTTTGAACCTTGTCAAGTAGCGAGAGACTAGTAGCAGATGCACCAGCCCAGATATGACAGCAATACTCCATACATGGGCGAATGGTGGCCTTATAGAGGTACAGGATACTTTCGGGTGTTAGTAGTTGTCTACCACGGTAGAGAGAGCCCACCTTTCTTGCAGTGGCCCTGGCAATGCCTTCAAATGTAATTGTTCCAACTCATGTTTCCTGTGGACGTTAGGCCAAGGAGTTTGAAAGATGCACTCTCAGACAGGGAGTCACTGGCCATTACTATAGGTGGTAGAGAGGGTTTCTTGTAATTATTGAATGAAACTAGTTTAGTCTTGGCACCATTGAACGCGACCACCACAGATTGGAGGTCTTCCTCTAGTGTTTCTGCCATTTCTTTAGAAATGTGTTCATTCGTCTTCCTGTCGTGCCTGCCATAGAGTGTAGTGTCATCAGCATATATACCCATCTCAGAGGCAATTTTGTCGGGGAGTTCATTTATGAATATCAGGAACAATAGAGGTCCAAGGATATTACAAAGACAGACAGATATAGATACTAGTTTTAATTTATGCGTGACAGATCAACCAAAGAGATGAACAGACAGATAGACAGACAAATACTCTTATAGCCGATTAAGAGCATCTGACCTGTTCTTGTGTTTAGAATCAAAGATGGCGTAACTAAAACAAAACAGAATTGCAACCGTTCTCCCGATCTTTTCCGGATTTTTGTAATCATGCCCATATTCTTTTTGTTTTCTTTTAAAGTTGATGAGTTCCTTTCCTTCTGATGAGTCAGGGAAGAATAGATTTAAAAAATTGACATAATAATTACATGAATGGTTCTGCGCTACGAAACAGGGTCTGTCAAGAACTGTACATTTGTACATGCTGAAAGAAATAAACGGTAAACGGTATATGCTCTGTATTTATATCGAGCTTCATAAATTAAAGGATTGGTATAAATAAAATGTGAAATATAATTGAATAAGCATATTTTTCTCATAAACAAATTGTGTGTGTGTGCGTGTGTGTGTGCGTGTGTGTGTGTGCGTGTGTGTGTGTGTGTGTAAAAATGGTACAGAAATTCCATCGAGAAAAAAAAATGTATATTTAAAGGAGTTGAACCGTCAACAATTATTGGTTTTTAAATACTTAGTTCATTATTTGATACGTCCAATTTTTCATTTTTTTTTTTTTTTAAATTATTAATATAAGTTTGAATGTCCATTCGGACGTTTTGTTTTTTACGTCCTTATCAGATTTTTTGTGGAAAAAGATAAGTTTCAGGAAGGCATTCCAAAAATGAATGCTCTCGCAAAATTGAATGTGTCTTTAAATCGTCATATATATATATATATATATATCTTTCTCACTCTTTCTCTCTCTCCCTCTTTCTCTCTCTCTCTCTCTCTCTCTCTCTCTCTCTCTCTCTCTATCTATCTATTTCTTTTTCCTTCTCCCTCTTTCTTTCTCTGTCACTCTTGCTATCTCACTATTTCTCAATTCATCCTTTTTTTATTAATTTGTTTATTTCCTCCCTTAATGAGGACTTAAGGTTAATCAAAATCGCGGCTTTAATTCTTTTTTTTTTCTTTAACTTTTATTTTTTCATTTATTTTTTTACCCTTATCTTATATTGCGAAAATTCAATTAGCATTTTCAAATAACGAACAGAACGAAGCCTAAGTGATCTAATTAACCAATCGGCACTCGAAAAAAAACAAAAACAAACAAAAATAAAAAAAAAACAACAAAAACAATTGTTTAATTTATAGAAACTACAAAAATAAAAGTGTAATGTTTATCGAATTGTCTTTTTCTTTTATTCAGTGATCACATTTGCAATAATCGTCATGTACAAGTTCAATACATTCAATTCGTATGGAATTATTTAGTTTCTCTTCATTCGCTGGTCATTCTTGATTCTCTCCACCTTTGAAATAAATCATTTTTTACAACTATTGGTCATTGTAAATAATTCATGTATACTTACAACTTGCCTAAAAGAAAGATGAATAAAACCCTGGACAGAGATTGATTAGTTTGGAAGCCAATTTCTAAAAGCCGCCCAACACATGCCAGCATGTAAAACGGACATTGAAACAAATAATATGATGCTCCTGATGATGATGATGATGATGATGATGATGCCGATGATACTGAGGATGATGATGATGATGACGACGACAACTATAACAATGATGGCTACAATGATGATGATAACAGTGGTGACGACGATGATGATGATAACACTGATGTTGATGACAATGATGATAATGATAACAATGATGACAACGATGATGATGACAATGCTTATGATGATGATGATGATATTGATAACAATGACAACGATGATGATAATGATGGTGGTGATTGTGATGATGATGATGATGGTGATTGTGATGATGATGATAACAATGACAACGATGATGATGATGGTGATTGTGATGATGGTGATTGTGGTGATGATGATGATGATGATTGTGATGATGATGGTGGTGGTGGTGGTGGTGATGATGATGGCAACGCTGATGATGATGATGATGATGATGATGATGAATAAATCATGAAATCATGAATAAAAGATGTTAACTAATTGTCGGATACACGTTCAATACTCATTAATATTGAATTATTTCGTCTCTCTCGCCTTGCCCCATGGTCATTCTCTGGTCATTCTTGATTCTCTTCACCTTTGAAAAAGACCCTAACCCTAACCCTAACCCTAACCGTTCTCTACAATCTTTGGTCACTGTGAATGATTCATATGTATACAGCTTGACTAGAGGAAGGATGGATAAAGTCCTGGCTAGAGATATCTTTGGAAGTTAATTTCTAAAAGCCGTTCAACACATGCCAGCATGTAAAATATGTTAAACCAAATAATATGATGCTCCTGATGATGATGATGATAACAACGTAACAAGGATTATGCTGATGCTGATGATAATAACAACGTAACAGCAATGATGCTGCTGATGATGATGATAACAACGTAACAACGATGATGCTGCTGCTGATGATTATGATAATGACACTGACGTTGGTGATGATACTAATAACGATGATGGCAAACGTAACGGAACCAGTTAAGCTGGTCAGGTCTACTGCAATTAGAGGAAGGTATGCTTCTTAGTGAACAATAAAAAGAGTCGAATCAAATAGGTCCCACACTGTCGGCCAAGCTTTAACCTCTGTTCCATCCCCGCAATGTTGTATCCCTGTGCTTGTTTTACAAGTACTTTAATAGAATGTGCTCTGATGAACTCATAGCACTTGTGTCCCCTTGATGTACCTACTCCCAATAAATACATTGAGGATATTGCCAAGGCTGCTGCAAAGAAGGTGGGCTCTCTCTACGGTGCTATAAAATTACCCACACCAAAGAGCATCCTATATCTTTGCAAAGCCATAATTCGCCCATGTGTGGAGTAATGTTGCCACATCTGGGTTGGTGCATCTGCCACATCTGGGTTGGTGCATCTGCCACTAGTCTCTCGCTCTTGGACAATGTTGCATCTCTGTGCCTGTTTTACAAGTATTTTAATGAAATGTGTTCGGATGAACTCATAGCAGTCCCCTTGATGTAAATACCCTTGACCAATCTGAAAAAAAAACCCCAGCAAAATCATACCCCTTCACTGTTGATGTCCCTAGATGCCTTAAAACCTTCTACTCTAACAGTTTCTTCCCTGGGCTACCAGACATTAGAATTCCCTCCCTGTTTCCTGCTTTCTTGACTGTACTAAACTGCAGAAGTTTAAACGTAATGTGAACAAACATCTCGCTGCTCAACTCCCCGCAGTCTTCTATTAGGCGTGATCCTAAATAATAATCTCATATGTTCTAAATAGCAGCATGCATTGTTTGGGGTGAAAAGGATAAAAAAAAAATTACTATTCTTGATGTGATCAAGTATTAAAAGTATTGTCAGGTGTTGGTGGAGGTATGCACTCTCTTGAGTACAACCGCGTTTTTCTTTCCTCTCCTTACATATCCACAATTGTTTCAGTATTGACCAAGGTCATACTGATAATTAGAGCATCAGCTAATAAGGTCACTTAAAGTAGACCAATCTGACCTATATTCTAAGGTCAATCTTTATTAAGTGACCCAGATAATTAGAAACATGTAAATGATTTTAGCGTTTTCTAATAAACCTACTTAGCTTTGCCCTGGGTGGCAAGTTCATTGAAACTTTAGCATAACATAAGTCAAATAGATGCATAAAAATATGAGGGTCGACCTAAAAAATTAGGCTTCCGATATTTTTTTAACTCAAAAAACTAAAATGTTGAAGACCAATAAAGACGGGAATGGTACCATAAAAACAAGCGACTTTTTGTGCTCCAGAATTTATTTTTTCTGCATAGTCACCAGCATTCTCAATGCACTTTTGCTAGTCTCTTTTCGATGCCCCAGTCGTAAAAGTTGGGAGCACATTTTGCCACTTCCTAACCCATCTTCAACTGCTTCGGCTTCATAAATGTTCAACAGGAGCCGGTAAATGTTGATCGGTCAAGCATAGTTGATTTTTTTGTTTTGCCGATTGTGAAATTGTAGCCTGCAGGGAAGCAGTTTCATAGTAACGTTCCACAGGCATGAAGTTATTAGAAAGAAACGCTGTTGTAAATTCTGCCTAGGTGCAAACAAGAAGAACGGAAAACTTGTACCCCCTTGACATACATAGCTCCCAAAAAATTTGTTTAGCAACAAAATCCCACCCCTATACTGTTGCGGTCCTTAGGTGTTGGAAAGTCTTCTAATCTAATAGCTTTTTACCTCTGACTGCTAGACTTTGCAATTCTCTCCGTTTTCTGCTTCCCTGTTTCTACTAATAGTTTAAATGTAATGTGAACAAACATCTTTCATATTTCCTCTAAATATGGTCTCAGGTAGTAGTCCTTTATGACCAAGTTGCAAGTTCCTTGTTTGGAGTGAACATGACTAAAAAAAAAAAAGGAAAAGAAAATTCTTTTCAGTTGTGGTAGTAATACGAGTTCTTGCTGCGAATGTCTTCTATGAGAAAAGGGTCCCTATTTACTTGCCTCACCACGAGGACAGAGTTAGACACAAGATCGGTTCTCAATGTGAAAAAAAATCCAGCTCCCCAAAAGGGGACACTCTGGATAGGGAGAGGATTTATGTTGCTTAGCACTACCTTATCTATATTATATTTCTCTTAGTCTGTCTGTCTGTCTGTCCGTTCCACTTTTAGAAACTACTGGACTGATCTGGCTGAAATTTTGTATGGAGTTTTGTTATGATATCGTGCAACGAACTAAGTATTATGGTATCCATTTGATGCACAATTAGGAATTAATAGGAATTAATGTGGATTGGTATTTAATGCAAAAATGAGCACATCAACTTAGCATAAAAAAACTCTAATTCAAACATATATTACTTTAAAGGACATTATTTCCTTGATTCTTAAAATGTGCGACATGAAAAGAAATTGGAATCTTAGGAGGATTTCCATCATGTCAGAGACAACTGGACTCCTGCAAAAGAATTTCAAAAACTACCTGGCAAATATACTCGGTAAACCAAGTACAAGAGAGATACAAACAATTGCATTTAAAGAGATGGTTAGAATCTTATAAAGATCTCTCAGTTAGAATGTATCAGATGGGAGGTGAATGTCTGACATTCGGTAGGATGACCTATCTCTAATTGGATCAAAATGATAAAAAAATGTCTAAAACAAAAAAAAAAAAAAAATAATAATAATAATATTATTATTATCATCATCATCATCATCATCATCATCATCATCATCATCATCATCATCATCCTGGATTTTCCATGCGTAAAATAAGCCAAATTTAACCAACCGTGTGTTTTCAAATCGAATTAAACGCACAACTGCACTTTTTTTTTGCATTTAAGGGATTAATAAGGATTAGTAATTAATGCAAAAATGAGCACAAATTTAACCATATTTAACCATCAATTTGGCATAAAACACTCATTCCAAGTCAACGGGCTGTAACTTTTGCCCGTTTTTAACGGCTAAAAATGTAAAAATCATATTCAATATTTTCTGAATATCAAAAGAAAGTGTAAAAATGTTAATAAAAATACAATAATAGTGAAATATAACGCTTCCTGGCCAGACGATAATAGTTTTCATCCTTTTATTAATGGAACGATCCATATACGCCATTTCTTGACAGAAATTTCCGGGTGCTTCTCATCGATCGTTTTTTTTTTTTGTTTTTTTTTTGTATTTTTCTTGTACCCCAATCCTAACCCTAACCATTTTTTGGAGGCCATGCCAAGAAATAAGCAAAATATATCCAGAATGGAAACAGAAGGAAATCTGTTTGCTTTTCATAGAATATGAAACATTGGTGTTGAAGTGGATATGTTTCCTCAAAGGGTAGTAGGGTGGGGGTGTGGACAAAAGAAGGTGTAAATATTACACATTACTTGGCTATAATGCACGTTTGAAGGTGTAGGTATATAAATATATATATATATATATATATATATATATATATATATATATATTAACATCAAAATCAAAATAAAAACTAAATAAATAAGCCGAATCATAGCCCCCCCCCCCGTCTCCAAACATAAGCGAACACCCAACAGGTCCAGACATACTTACCAAGAAATCATCTCACCAACGAGACGCCAAAAACTTTAACATTAAGACTCGAATTTTAAAGTAACCCCCCTCCTCCAACACCCAAATATCCCCCATGTATCCCTATGCCCTCAGCCAAACCAGAAATAAACTTCCCAGACCATCCCCCACAAGTTCCTTAAACTCCAAAACTAAAACATTACCGACATACCAAGCGCCCCCTCCCACCTTCCCCCCTTGTTCCCTTCTTCTCTTTCTTCCGCCATCCCCCCCCCCGATCTCATTCACTCTTTCACTCTTTCATCCCATAATAACGGACATTTCTGTAAAAGTCTGAGGAAGCTAAAGACGGCAAAAAAAAAAAAAAAAGCGGCCGGGTAGCTGAAACAATAATGTAACTTAACAGAAGGATACGGTAATAAAAAATAAAACGTATATATATATATATATATATATATATATATATATATATATATATATATATATATATATATATATATATATATGTCAGTGAGTAGTGTAGTATTGATAGAGGATGAACTTGAGGTCAGATAGGAAAATTAGATACCGGGTTGGTTGCTTAAAGCTGAAATCCTCCATTAAATAGTAAACAATAATGTGTGTGTGTCAAATAAGAGACGTGTTACATTTTTAATGGATAAACCTACCCAGACTTTCAAATCACACGCGACCACGCGTATTTATCCGGCTACAGAAAAAAAAAACACAGCTAACATCAAGTGGACTTAACTTAAAATTCTTCTATTCAACATCATGACGAAGAATAAGAATAAGAATATATATATATATATATATATATATATATATATATATATATATATATATATATATACAGATTGAAAAAGGAGTGTATATC
>NC_136522.1:68022214-68284011 GCF_053919585.1 Euprymna scolopes
ATGTTGCTGGCACATCTGACAATCAAGGCGGCCGGGTGGGGGTAGGGTGAGTTAAAGAGGTAGGAAAAAGAGCTTGGTTGAAGTTGTTCATCCTTCCCCATTATTTTTACCAATCTCACCCCCCACCTCACCCCGTCCAACCTTTTTTTTTTTCTTTAGGGATATTTTGGTTTGAACTTCCAGGTCAAAAATTGGACTAGTTCAAAAATTAATTAATGGCTGAAAGCGTATGCTGCCTACCTTCAACTGATCTGACAGAGGGAGTTTCTGAAAGGAATGGTTGCAGTAGCGCTCTGAAGGCCTCGTTTATATATACACTAGCAAGCCGCCCAGCGTTGCCCAGTCGTAAAATACGTTTAAATATGATATTTTTGATAAATGCAGATTTCGTATTTATTATATTATATTGAACCCAATATACAGCAATGATTTAAAAAGTAAAAAAAAAAAAAAAAAAAAAAAAAAAAATGACTTGTGCGCCACCACCGAGAATCGAAACCAAAATGTTTAGCTTACGATTTACTTTTTCCTTTGACGTTAATGACTGTACTATGGAGATATGTTTACTGCAGAGCTAAAAATTAAAACATGAATCAATAGCTACTACGTTGTATATGCATATTCGTAATGCCGTTGTTAGACCTTCAACTGGCAAATTCCATTTTTTTTTTACATTTTCACACTTTTGCACCGATTTTCCCCGGCTAAAACTCAAATATAAAGTTTTGCATGGGTTTGAATACCCGATATATAAAGTTTCATGTCTGACAGAGGAGTTTGATGGGCAACATTTTTTTTAAACAGATATGTATAATACAAAAATATATATAGAAAGATGTTTGTATGTACTATAAGTTTTTTACGCAAATATTACACAATTATAAATTATGTAGAATATCTGCATGAATATAATTACACGTAATAGTTAACTAAAGATGATCATCCCATAAGAAAACGAAAACACTAATAGCGAATTAATTAAATGAATGTTTAAAAGAATATGTAAATTAGCTAGATCTTTTGCAGATGAATGCAATTTCACGACCCATATATAAGAAAGTTGTATTTTCTTTTTAAATGAATAGAAAAAAAGGTTTTTAATATGAATATCAATACACAAAAACAAAACAAGAGAGATAACTCAACAATAATTCCAAACTTGTAAGATTCATATTGTAATGCATACAGATTCCCATTAATCACTTAAAAACGACTTTTTTTTATATATAAAAATAAAACTACTTGATCAATTTACGTTATTTTTGGAATGTGATATTTTCATTTCGTCACGGGTACATGCATTATACAGATTTTTCTGTATTTTTGTTTTTAATATAGCGAGAATTCTGGACAAGATCCAACATTTTTCTAATATAGTTGCTGTTAGCCAGACTTTGTGGACACCTTGTGGGCACGCTTGTGGCTGACGAGCCCGATTCGGGACAAGCAGGTTTGGCCACAGCAGCTGCAGTCAAAAGTCGCGTCAAGTATGGCTGCTGAGGCGCCCCGAATCTTCCTCGAATATATATATATATATATATACATACATGTATATATATATATATATATATATATATATATATATATATATATATATATATATATGTGAAATGAACAAATGATTAATAAAACATGTTAAAAGACATCTTGAAAAAGAGTTAAAAACATATTTAATTTTAAAAAAGGAAGCACAAGATAAGTGGATAGTCCTTAATCCGCGGAGTTTCGAAGAAATACTCTCCTTCTCATCAGAGGGTAGGAATTAGCAAAATGCGGGATCGGATTTTGCATATAAAAGTATTTAATGAAACTACAATTAAGTCACAGATCTTACTTGGTTAAAAAAAGGGTGAGGTAAGGGGAATAGGAGGTAAAAGAAAAATGAATATATATATATATATATATATATATATATAAATATATATATATATATATATATATATATATATATATATATATACATTATTATTACATTTTTAAGGGAAGGTGTAACGCTAGTAGAATGTTAATAGGTATTTATTTGCTTCCCCACGAAAGTAAATGTGACACAATGTCGTTTTTTATGTGGGGGGAAAACCAGCTCCTCTAAAAGAAGGGTAAAAAGGGGGCACTCTGGCAGTATCCAGAAATAGTAATTGTCTAAGTATAGAGGGTTTCCCCTCCAATGACCAATTAACTTAAATTAAGTGTATCACCAGAACAGGTACAATACTTTGATCTTGGCCCGAAGGCCAAGAAAGAAAAAAAGCAAGCCATGTTAATAATCATGATTGCACAACTTCCAATTTTTTTTTTTTCAAGCAAGCACTATAGCTACATTTTCTTCCGTTTTTTTTTTTAAATGGCAGCAGCCGTAAGATGCTGACTAGCGAAAATATTAGCAGCAGCAGCAGCAGCAGCTGTCTTAGCACATACGCAAATAAAGCAAGTGTACACACACTGACGTCATGGGATGGAGGAGAAAAAAAGGGACAGCACGTGGTCTTGCAAAAAAGAGAAGAAAAATTCACGCTGGGCAAAATGGACGTGTGAAGTCGAGGGCGGGAAATCGCTGGCTAAGGCCGGTGTCAGATGGCGGGGACAGAGACTGTTAAAAAGCACATATTATATGACACAGCGTTGTAAAGCACATGTGTGTACGGAAAAACTTTTGAAGATAATGAAATGCGTTGTTTTGGAAGAACCACGAATAAATTATTATATTTGTTTGTTCCTTTGCGACGGCACCAGACAACGTGCGGGTCCGAGAGGTTTGAAATGTACAGACACAGTTAAAAAGTAACTGCTACGTTACATTATCGTTTTTCGTTGTTTTTTGATGTTTTTATTAATGCGACATGACAATTAAAGTAGGCACCACTTGAAATCGAGTGTTTCAATTTTCGAATTTCGCTGGAATAACGAAAAAGAACCATTCTATGATTTGGTATATGTAGTTTAATAATATACCTAGCGATTGCAAACATTGAAGAAACTATTTGTATCATTTAAAAAAGGGAGTCACCGTTTGAAACCGATAAATCTTTTATTTATTTATATTTTTTATTCTTTTTATTTTATTTTATTTTATTTTATTACATTTTTGATGAAGGTAAGTACGCTAATAATGCGTCAATAACCGTGGTCGTACGACTTCCGGTTTTTATTTTTTCAAATAAGCACTATAGCGACTTTGTCTTCTTAACCTATTTCCTGTTTGACTCAAACACTGGTGTGTTTATGTTTAGTTTCGCCCCTCCCTCCTCCCTTTCTTCTCTTCGTAAAGTGGGGTTGAGGGGAGGGATAATTAATGAATAAGGATGAGGGTGGGAGTTGGTTCGTTGGGTGGGGGAGAGGAGATGTAGATCTTTGACTTAAGTAATAGTTGCTGCTTGTTTTTGTTCTTTTTTTAAGTTTTGCACTCTGTCACACTTGAGAGAGGAGAGGCAGAGGTGGGAGGAAAGCGTGAGTGAGAGAGATTGTTTTTATTCGTTCAGCCATAAGAAGGAGGAGGGGGGAGAATAAAGTGGGAGGAGGGAGGAGTTGCAAGAATGCTCGCGCACATGATAAAGTATGACTGAGAGTTAAGTGTAAACTTAATGAATGCAGCTTGTTTGTTTTTACTCCCTTTACTTATTAGAGAGAGAGAGAGAGAGAGAGAGAGAGACAGAGAGAGAGAGAGAGAGAGAGAGAGAGAGAGATAAAGGAAGAGAGCGAAAGAGAAGGGGTAGATAAGTGGAGAGAAATAAATAAAAGAATAGATAAGAAGAGGGAGAAGGGTAGATGGAAAGAAGAAAGAGAGTAGGAGGATATATAGAGAAAAAGAAAGATAGCAAGGAATAGATGGTGAAGAAGAGAGAGAGGGGTGTGGATAGACGGGGAAGAAGAAAGGGATAGGGGATATAGAGAATAAGAAAAGAAAAAAAGAGAGATAAATGGTGAAAGGACAGAAAGATGAGGAAGAAGAAAAAGAGACGGATAGAAGAATGGAGGGGGATCAATCGGGAAGAAAGGGAGAGGAATAGATGGAGAAGGAGAAAGAAACTGTGTAGATGGGGAAGAAGAGAAATGAGGAAGAAGAAAAAGAGAAGGATAGATGGGAAGAAGAAAGGGAGGGGGATAGACGAGAAAAAAGAAAGAAAGGAGAGAGACCAGGAAAAAGACAAAGAGGAATATAGATGGGAAGAAGAAAGCGTAGAGGGATAGATGGGGGATAAGAGAGAGAGAGAGAGAGAGAGAGAGGGGAGGGATAGATTGGGGAAAGTGTTAAAGAAACCACAAAATAAGAGAGAAGAGATATAAAGGAGAATGCAATATCCGAAGAGGAGAAAGGGCTAGATGAGGTGAAGGAGAGAGAGAGAGAGAGAGAGAGAGAGAGAGAGAGAGAGAGAGAGAGAGAGAGAGAAGAGAGAGATGGGGGATGGATTGGCGGAAGTCTTAAAGACATCACAAAATAAGAGAGAAGAGAGGCGAGTGCAATATCTGAGAGAAGGAGAGAGAATTTTTTAATGAGAAAAAGAAGAAATCTGAGGAAAAATATTTGCATAAATGTGTTTGTGTGTGTGTGAGAGAGAGAGAGCGATTGAATGAAGTCAAGAAAAGGGAGAAAGAAAAATGTTTGAGAGAGAGAGAGAGAGAAAGAAAGAAAGTGAGAGGGAGGTATCTGCCAGTTTGTACCTACATAATGAAGGTATTTAGTCTGATAAGTAAAAAACGCCCTAATTTTGAAATCCATTCTTGAGTTGTGTTTGTCCATCATTCCACATTTCTATCACAATTTATATTTTATGTCTAATTTTAAAATTAAACTTGAAAATCTATTAACATCAGTTCATCTCACTTCAACTGCAATTTTTTTTTATGCACAATTTTACTTTATTACAAATGCTTATTTTGTCTACCTTTTTGGGATTATTAATTCATATTTGACAAAATGGTTAGTGTTCACTAAGAGTCAAAAAGATTGCGGTTCAATTCCCAGTTGGTTCCTACGGAAAACTTTTTAAAAAAATGATATTTGATGCTTCCTTCCGAAATACCCAGCATATAAAGGTGTAAATCAAGGGTAAGTGGAGTAGCACCCTTCTCTGTTTTCATGCTATTTCAATCAAATGGGTCGTTTGAAATGGGTTGGGAGACCAGAGTTTAATCCTCGGTGAAATTATATCAAAAAGTTAAAAGATGGTACTTGGTTCCACCTTGCTAAACACTCAGCATTATAAAGTGAGGATCAAGGGTAAGTGGTGTGACCTCCTCCATTATTTTCATCCTATTTCAACCAAATGAGTTGGTTGATATAATGGTTACAGTTTTTAGTTATAGTCAGTTAACGTACTTCCTAACTTTCAGCGTGTCTGCTACCGGAAGCGGTGAAAAAGCAAATCAGTTCCTTCACTTTTTTCTCTCACGCCTATATTTCCTTTGTGCATGTACTCGTTTTTGTTATTACGTTTGTTTTTTGTCAGTCTTTTTTCTATTCAATAATCATTGAAAAGTTTTTTTCGGTCTTATTTTAATTCAAAATTATTAGAATTATTAACACTTTTTGCGCTTTTTTTTTTTTTTTAATTATTGAAAAATTTTTTAAAATCTTTTACAACTATTTTGGGAATTCTATGTATTGGATACGTTTTTTTTTTTTTAAATTATTGAAAACACTTTTTAAAATCTTTTACAACTATTTTGGGAATACTATGTATTGGATACGTTTTTTTTTTTTTAATTATTGAAAACACTTTTTAAAATCTTTTACAACTATTTTGGGAATACTATGTATTGGATACGTTTTTTTTTTTTTTTTTAAATTATTGAAAACACTTTTTAAAATCTTTTACAACTATTTTGGGAATACTATGTATTGGATACGTTTTTTTTTTTAAATTATTGAAAACACTTTTTAAAATCTTTTACAACTATTTTGGGAATACTATGTATTGGATACGTTTTTTTTTTTTTAATTATTGAAAACACTTTTTAAAATCTTTTACAACTATTTTGGGAATACTATGTATTGGATACGTTTTTTTTTTTTTAATTATTGAAAACACTTTTTAAAATCTTTTACAACTATTTTGGGAATACTATGTATTGGATACGTTTTTTTTTTCATGATGTTTGAAGTTTTGTTATTTTATTTCAATAATTTTATTTTTATAATTTCATAAACATATTTATTATATAAATTCAAATACAAAACTTTTACTTTAAAAATTAAAAAAAACTTATTATTTTTATAATTGCATAAAGATATCTTCTATATATATAAAAGCCAAACGTCTGTGTGTATGTATGTATGTTTGTTTGTAACGCTAAAACTTTTGAAAGACGGAACCAAACTTGACAAATTTGATATCATATCGAAGCCTCATCACCCGGATGACAAATATCGAAATTTCACGTCAAACGGACCACTAGAAGTTGGTCAACTGATCAGTTATCTTCGAGGGGGGCCCCAAAAAAACCTGTCATTATCTATATATATAAAAGACAAATGTTTGTTTGTAACGCTAAAACTTGAGATGAAAGATTCCTTTCCCCTAAGAATAAAACATATGTTCAATATCTGCTTTTGTTTTTTCATTGTTTATACGGTCCCGAGCAACGCCGGGTAGCCCTGCTAGTTTCTTATAAAATTTCAAATAAAATAACTTATTTTTTAATCTCGTTATTAAAAGTGCAAATAAAGACTAGTTGTGTTATTTTTTATCTTTTTATAATTTTGTTATTTTTTATTGTATACTTTTCTATAATGTCCTTTTCTGATATTTTTATTTCAATAAATCGCTTCACAATAGAAATACTGGAACACAATAAAAGTCAAGGAACTTATTTGCCTTGTCACCGATTCCAGTAGCAGCCACGTTGGAAATTAGGAAATACGTTAGCTGACTATAACCCAGGTTTTTTTGGGTTTTTTTTTTAAATGCACAATTTTGAATACAAAAGTTTGCATATCAACCAGGGGGGTGGGGAGCGGTTATTAGTATGATTGTCCAAAAAAATTTGGTTAATTATGTGATAGCATTGGAGCACAGGGAGGAGTAAGTTTGTGGAACTTCTGTCATTACTAACCAGCAGATCGTTGCTGTTCTTTTTTAAAAAAATTTTTTTATTACATTTTCACCCCAAACACGGCACATTGCCACTTTGGTGTAGAGGGCTACTATCAGGGGCAGCAACTACTGGGGCACTATGTTTGGATTTGGGCAGCAAGATGTTGGTTTACGTTACACTTGAACTTCTGTATGTCAGTAGAGTTAGGGAAGCAGGGACCTGGAATGGAATTCCAGAGTCTAGCGGTTCTGGGGAAGAAACTACTGGAGTAGAAAGATCTTCTACATCTAGGGATCTCTACTGTGTGGGGGTGGGATTTAGCTGCCTGTCGAGTTTGTTGAGGGTGTCTACGTCATGGGGGCACAAGAGTCTGCAGTTCGTCAGAGCATTCACCATTAAAATACTTGTAGAACAAGCAGAGGGATGCAACGTTTCGACGATGGGACAGAGGCTGAAGCTTAGATGCCAGTTCAGGGCCTATCAGATTGGCGACTCTCTTTTGAACCTTGTCTAGGAGCGAGAGACTAGCAACAGATGCACCAGCCCAAATGTGACAACAATACTCCATACATGGACGAATGGTGGCCTTATAGAGGTACAGGATACTTTTGAGTGTTAGTAGCTTTCTAGCACGGTAGAGAGAGCCTACCTTTTTCGCAGCGGCCCTGGCAATGTTTTCAATATAATTGTTCCAACTCATGTTTCCTGTGAACGTTAGGCCAAGCAGTTTGAAAGATGTACTCTCAGACAGGGAGTCACTGGCCATTGCTATTGGTGGTAGAGAAGGTTTCTTGTAATTATTGAAGGAAACCAGTTTAGTCTTGGCAGCATTGAATGTGACCATCCATTTATGTCCCCATTCCACTACAGATTGGAGGTCATCCTCTAGTGTTTTTGCCATTTCTTTAGTTATGTGTTCATTTGTTTTCCTGTCATGCCTGTTATAGAGTCATCAGCATATATACCCATCTCAGAGGCAGTTTTGTCAGGGAGGTCATTAATAAACGACCAAGAGAAGAGCCTATGCAGTGTGATGATGTATGGAAATGAAACCTGGCCAGTGAGGTTTTTTTTTTCGTTTTTTTTTACAAAGGAGTCACTACTTATCAAGGCTAGGAGATTACTCGAGGATAAGGGTTAAGATTGAATAAATTTTGACCCTAAAAACAGCAATTCTTCCGTCCTTGTCAGAAACATCACTCATAGAATGTGAGGACTAAAGGGCAAAGTAAGGGAAATGAGAGTTGAGGACATGCATTGCATGGAGAGGTATGATATGATGTGATATGAGAATTATGCAATGGATGTTCTAGAAGTGTAAGCCATTTTGAGTTTCAGAACAGTTTCAGATGGTTCGTGTTACACACAAGTCCTGGGAGATGACTTGTTTGTAGTAGACAGTTCCACAGAATAAAGTATTCTTACCGTGTCGAAACCCGGGAAAAGAACATGTGAAATTGCTCCAGAAAAGGTTTAATATTTATGAAGCCATTCTGGTTTCTGATTTGTTGGTAGCAGAACGTTAATTAATTTGATTCGTCAGTTCTTAGCAGCATCCTTTATAAATAGAATCGTCCGACTGTGTAGGATCATACCCCCATTATAAACCCAAAATATTGAAACAGATGTGTAATGTGAGTTTTAAACAAAGGCTTAGTTCTGATGATCTCAGAGGAATATTAGCTCTGAATAGTACGGAGAAGAGATGGAGTTGCAAGTGGCAGAGAGGGATGGTCGGCTGTCCGGGCTTGTGAAGATGACATCAAAGGATTTCCGAGCAACTTAGTTGTTGTGGCGGAAGCTCATATGTCGAAATCGATGGGAGAGAGATCCATTATATATATAGATATGCTACAAAAACCCTCTAACTGTTTTTTTATGAGGAACACATACCGTACATTGGGGTAATTGCGCCAACTAAAAAAAAATGCTCTTTATATGTGTGGTTGCTAAAAGAGCACTTTTAGCTAGTTGGCACAATTACCCAGGCTTCCTTCAGTCTTGACAGACTATGGATACCCACTGTAAGGGTGCCTGCGCGTGAAATTTGTGTGGCAAGAGTTGCGCAATCTCCAACTAACGTGATTATGCCATATATCCCAGGACTTGGTGCAAATTACCCCAAAGTATGGTATCTGTTTAGTGAATTTTCGCTATTCAAAGAAACCTGTGTAAAATGTACTACATTTATGCGTGAAATAAATATATTTTCTGGTTTTGGAATGATAACTAGTGATGTATATATATATATATATATATATATATATATATATATATATATACATACATATATATATATATACATATATATATGTATATATATATATGTATATATATATATGTATATATATATATGTATATATATATATGTATATATATATATATGTATATATATATATATGTATATATATATATATATATATATATATATATATATATATATATAAAATTCCTTATGTTTGATATAGATTCCTATTACCCCTCTGTTTCACCAAGTCTCTTCGAGGAAGCACTAGAACTAGCTACAAAACTAACAAAGATAACAAAATTAGAATTAGACATTATAAGATTAGCAAGAAGAACTCTAATTAAATATGATAACAAACTATGAACCAGAAAGAACAGAAACCTCAACTTTAACATCACAATGGGGGCCGGATAGTGCACAAGTAACCCACCTTGTAGGCATTTATATACTAAATGAACTATATAAAAAGATTCCAAGACTAAGAGGAGGACTATACCGGGATGATGCATTATTCTACATGAACTCAACAAATAGGTTATTTGAAAAAAAAACAAACAAAAAATTAAACAATTCTTCAGTCAACTGAACCTAGATATAACAATAGACCCAAACCATAAATATGTAAACTTCTTAGACATAACCATGAATCTTGACAACAACTCCTATGAACCCTACCATAAACCCAACCAAACGGTATTCTGCATAGATCACAAGTCCAACCATCCGAATAGTATGAAAAAAGCACTTATTCCTAGCATCTCAAAAAGAATATCCAAAATATCACAAAATTAAGAATTATTCAATAAAAATAAGGAATATTACAACCAAGCCTTAGCTAGATCAGGATATAAAGAACAAATTAAATTTGTTAAGAAAACTCAAAACAATAACATAAGTACAGAAAGAACAATAAACAATGCAAATGTAATATCTTACAACATGTCGATGAGGAAATATAAAAAAGGAAAGAAAGAGCAAAAACAAATGAAAAAATAAAACATACAATAAACACAAAAAATAAAAATAAAAAGATAGACCATAATAAAACTGAAAGAGAAGTTAAAAAGAAAAATAGAAGGAAGGGTCAGACGTGGTTCAATCCACCGTTCAGCCAGCATATAAAAAATAACATCCCAAGGGAATTTTACCAAATTATAGAAAATAATTTCCCGCAAGATAGTAAACTAAGTAAGATAATTAATAAAAACACCGTTAAGCTATCCTTCTCAACATCTGCTAATTTAACAAATAACATAATTGGCCCAAATAACACAAAATTAAACAAATTTTTGAAAAACAGAAATAGGGCAGAAAATGAATCTAACATGTAAAAGAATGTAACTGCTGGGACCCTAATGAATGTCCAATGAATGGGGTGGCTGTTTAACTTTAAACGTAGTATACAAATGTGAAGTTATAACAAATAATGAAACTAAAGTATATCTGGGAAGAACCGGAACTTGCTTTAAGGGCAGATATCGTAATCACCTCGCATCGTTTAAAAATGAAACTGAGAAAGAAAATAACACCACAAATAATGAAAACAACAACAATGTGGATAAAAATGAAAACAACAGTAGAAAGGATCATAACAATAGTAATAATGAAAACAATCGGAAAAAAAACCCAAAGAAAAACTTAACCACTTTAGCAGTATGGATTAAGGAATTAAAGGAAAATAAAACTGAATATAAATTAAGATGGTCAATAATTGATAAGGGAGAAAAATATAAACCTAGCAAATCGAAAAGATGCAACCTATATATATTAGAATCATACCATATACTAATATCAAAATAAAAATTATTTAACACACGACTAGATGTAATCGATGGATGTTTGCACAGAAACAGATATTTAATTTCACGCACTAGAGCAGGTTAGGAAAAAAATATAGTAAAAACGAAACGTATAATATAAGGAAAGATAAAAGATGCAAGGAAGGTAATCCTAGATATAAAAAATGATTCCATGAGAGTGACCCCCCCCCTTTAAATAGAAGGATCGAGTAATAATACGAATTCAAACACCAAGCAAAACAGGAATATTAAAATAAACACGCATAAATGTAGAAATAAAATTATATAAAATTATATGATAATTGGAAAAACAAATAGAAAACAAAGGGGAAATTAAAACAAAATTAAATAATTAATTAATAAATAAAAAATAAAAATACGAAACTACAGGTTAAAATGGAAAACTATCTTAACATAACACAGAAAAGATGGCGGACATGAGGAAGCATGGCTTTGGAAGTCTTTTTACCCAAATACGATTTTCAGCATGTTAAAAATATACCTTTTGTTGTAAAAATCTAATGGATAAATATCTGAAGAACTTGGTGGGGACAGGATATTTTTATGGACACATAAATCGTAAAATTTCCTACCCACTAATGAAACAGCTGTAATGGGAAAAAATCCAGGAAATAAACGAAGGTTATAAAAAAGAAAACACGAGTCTTTGAATTTTCAACAAAATTTTACACTATATATATATATATATATATATATATATATATATATTAGCTCCTTACATCAAGTGGGGTTGTAGCGTCACAGAAACAAACAAATGAAACAAAGAAAAATCTGACTTGACTTTGTTTTAGCAAAAAGGCATTTATTACCGGTACTTTCCAAACAAGGCCTGCTTCATGTTTTTTTTTTTTTACTGTTCATTTCGTCTGTCATGAGATTAACAAAACCCTGCCATCTCGACACCAGCTTAAAAGTCTCTTGCCACTATCACAGCACCACACGTCTATCTCACCCGTTTTTTTATTTCTATTCTCGACCACACACCGTCTGTAACCAGCTATTTCTCGCCTTCAACTTCACACACCCATCTTGTCTGGCGCGGAGTTTGCTTCTCTCTGATCACGTGCTGTCCTTTTTTTTTCTTTTTCTTGTGACACCAGTCCGTGCGTGCTTGCTAATTTGCATACGTGCTCAAACATCTGCTGCTGCTGCTGCTGCTAATACCTTCACTAGCCATATATCTTTAGGCTGCCACTGATATTTTCACACATGCTCATATGCGCTCCGTTACAGGTTCATAAAAAAATTTAAAAATTAAGAGTTATATATGTCTTCAGATAAGTACTCTGGCCACAACTGTGGAGGTGGTGCTGAAAGAACTCTTTCTTTTCCTGAGAGAGTACCAAATCGAATTTGTAATTTAGCAGGGACGATCTTTTCCCTCCGGCTTTTTTCTTATAGTAGCGGCGTTTCTAGACCCTAGACTAGAGATCTCGTAATAAAATCAAATTTGTATCGGATTTGACCTTGGTTGGTTGTTTTTTTTTTTTTAAATACTGTTTCTTCTTCATCTGATCTTTCTTGGAGTTCATGTATTCAACCCATTGCTCTTTCTGCCTCGCATAAAATCAGTTCTCTTGATCGCTCTAAGCATTTTCTGTCTCTATCTACTATCAGACCACGTATGGAGTTCCGTTGTCATATTTGGGATGGTGAATCTCTGTCCCACTTGAGGGTTTTTGATAAGATGCACAAACGTATTTGTAATTTGACTCCCAACCTTTCTTGTTCACTTCAACCTCTCTTTCACAGACGTGATGTTGCTAGTCTCAGTCTTTTCTATAAACACTACTATGGCATATGTTCTTTAGAATTATCTGATTTATTTCCCGCTTCCTTTGTTTCAGCTCGTTTAACTCGTTGGTTTAGTGGTCTTCATCAATTCTGCTGTTTTAATACCTCATTGTCGTACAGCTTCCTATTTCAGTAGCTTCTTTCTAAGAACTGCAAAGCTGTGGAATTCTCTTCCTGCTTACTGTTTTCTTCCTACCTACAGTATTGGTATTTTCAAGACTAAGGTCAAAAGACATCTCCTGTCTTTGCAATAATCATTGTTTTATTTTTGTTTTTTTATTTGTTAGCTCCTTACATCAAGTCTCAAGCAAATTCCATAAAAACAAAATTGCTGTTTTCTTATTTAGGGTTAAAATCGACAAAGCTATAATTGGTGCTGCATTTTGTGTGTCCCAGCACCCCCAAATTCCCCCTCCCCCCCTCCTCCTCTAACTTGACCTTCTGCCATACATTACCATCATGCAGGGTACGTCAGGCTTAGACAGCACCCCTGTTATTAACCAAACACTAAATCCCTGTTATTAGTGATCACCAGAGATGTGTATCTTGCCTGACTGACAGCAGCCGCTCTTTACAAAGTGGCTGGTAACAGTACTAGAATTATCTGTAGGTTTAATTAGCAGGGATATCCGGTGTTGGCCGGGAGTGTGAATAAGACAATAGAAGAGTTTTAAAAAGTCTCTCTCCCCCACTGACTTTGGATCTTGTCAGTGAGAACAGTAGTCCGATGAATCTTAATAATATGAATAACCAATCCTCATCTCAAAAATTCAGAAAAAAATTAAAATTAAAAAATTACTTACACAAATGAAACACAAATAGTTGTGTTCAAATGGTTCTATATTATATGCATCAGTATTAAAAAAAAATTGTTGGTTTATTGAATTAAGTAACCATGGTCAATTTTGATGGTAACATATATGAAAATTTATGCAAATTAGCCCTGCAAATGACGTTTGTTGAAACAGCTTGTTCGATAGAGTTTAGAATTTTTGTCCAAATGGAATCAACCTATCAGGCGGTAATCAAATTCCATACATGCAAATGAACTGACGGACATAAGCAAAATACTACCCCCCTTCAGATTTTGGTTCCTTCTATGCTTATTTGGTTATGTTTGGTTGGTTCTATCTATACTCCTATAATTTTTTTTTTTTTTTTTTTTTTTTTTTTTGTGTGTGTGTGTGTATTGATATTCATATTAAAAACCCCTTTTTTCTATTTATTTAAGAAGAAAATACAAAATATGATAGCGAATTATTTAGGACGTCTATCCTGTCACGACTGACAGAACAAGAGTATGTTACTCCTGTAGATTAAATAAAAGGGTTCCCATTTAAATTCCGTGCTGATTCCCTAGTTTGACACAAAGATTTCTGAGCTTGACAGAAAGATTCCCGAGTTCAACAAGATACACCTCGAGAAGGTTGGAAGTTACATCTGTCCAAACGTTGAGAAAATAATACTCGAGATGTGAACAGTAGTCCGAATAATAATACGAAATGAAAAATTAATGTTGAATATTTGGATGTGCTCAAGGATAGTTCCAGAATCTTTATCTCTATCTCTACTGTTTGTGTGTGTGAGTTCCTTCCTCATAGATCCCAAAACGGTTGAGCCTATCTTCTGCAAATTTCACACGAAGGTAATTTATATGTCTGGCAGTGTTCTTAGAGGTTTTGCACAGAAATTCATCCGATAAGTATCGAAAATCAGAAAAAAAATCCGATCTTAAAAATAGTCTTTCTTCTCTTATAGATAAAAAAAAAAAGAATTTTTACTGGGGAATATTTTGTAACTTTGGCCGGTGTAATGTAAAATATTCCCCTGTAAAAATTCTTCCTTTTTATCTATAAGAGAAGAAAGACTATTTTTAAGATCGTCAAGCCAAAATATCAGCTGACATGATATCGTAAACAAACACAAACGACCTGAAGCAACGTTATAGTTGTTTCAAGTCGACACTTGAAACAACTCGAGAAATTCCATCAGAAATGCCTCAGACAAGTTCTAAATGTAAAATGGCAGTCACTGACACCTGACATGGATATTCTTGGCAAAGCTGGGTGTTTGAGCATCGAAGCAATGGTGATGAGGAACGGGTTGCGCTGGATGGGTCATGTTGTTCGAATGGACGATGTGAGGTTGCCTAAGCAGTTGTTTTACGAGGAACTTAAGACTGGGAAACGTCCTCAACATCGACCAAAGAAACACTTCAAGGATTGCATAAAAGGCGATCTTAAAGCTTTTAAGATTCCTGTTCAGAACTGGGAGACTCTGGCAAAACACCGGCCTGAATGGAGGAGGCGAGTTGGAGGTGGTTTTGAATTTTTTTTTTTTTTTGTGAGGGAAAGAATAAATAATGCCGAACTTAAGAGAAGCCTTCGGAAGGGGAACGTGTCGGTTTTGCCCATTGAATTGAACAGCTGGAAATGTGAGGCTTGTAATCATGTGCTCCTCTCAGAAGCGGCCTACGTTAGCCATAAAAAAACATATACCACGAGCAAAGTAAGCAAAAAACCGGAGCCACAAGTGAAACAAATTTTAACGCACAACTTCCCCTGCCATATGTGTGGCAGATTGTGCAAGTCTAATGCTGGCCTGAAAAGTCATCTTCAGGCTCACGGACGGGGTTTAGGTGTCGCTGAGGATTGATCTGATAACTATGATGAGGTTGGTGGGGAGCATAGAGATGGCTAATGTCTGTAAAGACGAAGCAATTAGTATATGTGTGTGTGTGTGTGTGTGTGTGTGTGTGTGTGTGTGTGTGTGTGTGTGTGTGTGTGTGTGTGTGTGTGAGGTCCTTTCTCATAGGTTCCAAAACGGCTAAGCCTATCTTTTGCAAATTTCACACAAAGGTAATTTATATGTCTGGCAGTGTTCTTAGATATGTTTTGCACAGAAATTCATCTGATAAGTATCGGAAATCAGAAAAAAATCCGATCTTAAAAATAGTCTTTCTTCTCTTATAGATAAAAAAAGAATTTTTACTGGGGAATATTTTACATTACACCAGTGTAACCTTGGCCGGTGTAACGTAAAATATTCCCCTGTAAAAATGCTTCTTTTTTATCTATAAGAGAAGAAAGACTATTTTTAAGATCGCCAAGCCCAAATATCAGCTGACATGATATTGTAAACAAACACGGACGGAATTTGATGAATGACATTATCATTATTATTTTTTTTAATTTTTTTTTTTGTGAATTAGTTCACCGGGCAAATTATTCCTCGTAATATAATAATCCATACTATAAATCTCACCTGTCTGTTTAAATGTATGTATGTATGTACGTTTGTTTGTATGTCTGTCTAAAATTTTCGGCAGAGGCTATGGATTTTCACGAGATCAATATCGTTTTGAAGCACAACCCTTTGGACGACAGATATCCAAAAACTTGCCAAAAACATTAATTTTTTTCACCCTCAACTTGGCACTTTTCTACAGGGAGGGGTCGCTTTTTTCGGCAATATTTTCGAAAGTCATCCCCTCTTTTCGATTGACTAGTCTTAATTTAAACATTCGTCAACAGCAAAGACGTCGCATTTTTTTTTTTTTTTTTTTTTTCACATTTTTTTCCTCCTTCGCGGTACGGGTTCAAGCCTGTCTGTCTACTACCACTTTTTTTTTTTGCTCAACACACATCTCCAAACACCCGCGCAACGCCGGGAGCTCAGAGTAGTATTCAATAAAGGATTGATTCTATGATGATAAATACGCAATCTGCATAGATTAAAATATCATGTTTAAGCGTATTGTATGACCGGGTAATGCCGGGCGTCTAGCTAGTTACTTATATTCATTAAATTTATTTTTGCCTTTTGTCCTCAGCTTTCACCATTGAGCATATCAAACTTGTATTTTTGCATCTGTCAAATGTCAAAAAGATTAGAAAGAAAGCATCTCACCTTCAGAGGTTCACATATGACATTAAGATAAAAAAAAAAACATGTTAAAAGTTTTTTTTTTTTTTTATTTTACCTTGGAAAAATCTGTATGCGTGCCTATAAATAATTTTCCAAAGGACAATAAAAAAGAAAGATGTTTTCTGTCATGCAACGCGATCTGTCTAAACAAAATGGTATCGTGTAAGTTTATTTCTGAATTGATATTATGGCGCTTTGTTTATAGGGTGGAACAATAAAAGAGTCGCCCTAAAGAAGACAACACCACAGCTTTATTTTAAAACTTTTATTGAAAAAAATCAATTCAGTTAATTTGATTATGGAGTAGAGCTGACATCTATTCACTGTAGCCACCTTCAGCCTCAATCACCGACTTGATACAGGTCCGGAACTGGGAGGATGCCTTTTCCACAAGTGGCAGTAGGAGCTCGGCAAATACATGGCAGATCGCAACGATCAGGCTGCCTTTGGTGTTGTGGGAGGTCATGTTGGTGATGTTCTCGATGTATGATCAAACGAAGTAGTCCAGGATTCAGGTCAGGGGAGGAGGGGGAGCCAGTGAGAGAAGGGTACAAAATCATAGCACTCCTGAAGCCAAGCCTTTTTTTTTTTTTTACACAGTGATCACCACTTATCAAGGCCCGGAAGCCACTCAGGGATAAGGGTTATTGCGACCATTTGATTGCACCAGGGGATCACCACACACTTTAGCACATCCAGGTACATTTTGGTGTTGACTTTCAAGCCGACTTCGAAGATGTAAGGTGGCATGATGTGGCCCTCGCTTGAACCCACACCAAAGATCATAACCGTGGCCTGAAACTTTGTTTTCATCACCCTGTGCATGTTCTTGTTATTCATGGCAATCCAGCAGAACATTTTGAGGGTGCTGGCAATGGTCCTGTTGTCATAACTTGGATCGGTAGAGAACATGAATTGTACAGTGGCACATATCCAATCTCGCTTGTTGAACGTTGTCTCACTTTCAGACATGATAGAAGGCTCTTGGGATTTGTACACAACTGGCCATCTAGTAGATGGTCTGCAACAGAAAAAGAAAACCGGTTTTCATCAAATGGAAATGGAATCGTGTCGTCTTTTCTAAGGTGATAATTTTATCGTTCTTGAAAATACTTTTGAGTTCACACGTACATTTAAAAACTTACTTTTGGAGATTGAGAAGAAAAGTGAATTCCAGCAAAGCAAAGAAGGAAAGCGTGTAAGCATTTTATCGTTGGTAGCAATCTCTTCCTGATTGAATCATCACAGATGCAGCTCTTATCGGCAAGATGCGTTTCTTGATTAGTCTGTGATGCTTAACTTCCATTTGTCAACCAGGCTTAAGTTTAAAAATTGCACTTTTGCTAATCTGTCATGCTCAGATTAAAAAAAAACATAACGCACACACGGATTATCTCCCCTGAATTTAAGTGTATGAGATCAAATTTAGAGACATTATTTGCTTCCTTGCCATCATAGGAAGATGTGACACAAGGTCGGAAGGTGGGGATAATCATCTTTCCTTCTTGTTAACTTCTTACACCAAGTGGCTTTACACCTTGTCTGGAGTGATTTCCATAAAAATCTTTTTTTTTAATTTTACGTTGATCCTTCATGCTTAAGTTTTTAAATAGCAATATTTTTGATATAATGTGAGGGCTTGATGAAAAAAATTGTAAGGTTCTTCTTCTAGACACTGGTAATCAATGCATCTGTTCAGTCTTTTTTTAAATTTTTTTTTATTCAATTTTCACCCCAAACAAGGCACAGTGCCACTTTGAAGCAGAAGGCTACTATCAGGGACTTAATTAGCAGGGCCATTATGAAGGGAGATGAGTAGAAAGATGTTTGTTCACATTACACTTGAACTTCTGCATATCAGTACAGTTGGGAAAGCATAATCCCGGAAGGGAGTTCCAAAGACCTGCAGTTCTGGGGAAGAAACTATTGGAGTAAAAGGCTTTTTTGCACCTAGGAATCTCTACTGTAAAGGGATGAGACTTACTAGCTTGTAGGGTTTGTCGGGGGTAGTTACGTTGGGGAGGTACAAGTGTTTGCAGTTCATCAGAGCATTCACCATTAAAGTATTTGTAGAACAGGCAGAGGGATGCAACATCTCGTCGATGGGACAGAGGCTGAAGCCTTGATGACAGTTCAGGACCTATCAGGTTGGTGACTCTCTTTTGAACCCTGTCCAAGAGCGAGAGACAAACAGCAGATGCACCAGCCCAGATGTGACAACAGTACTTCATATATGGGCGAATGGTGGCCTTATAGAGGTACAGGATACTGTCAGGCGTAAGTAGTTTTCTAGCACGGTAGAGGGAGCCAACCTTCCTTGCAGCAGCCTTGGCAATGCTCTCAATGTATCTGTTCCAGTTCATATTCCCTGTAAACGTTAGGCCGAGGAGTTTAAAAGAAGTACTTTAAAGGATACCCCCCTGTAGGGGCTGCTGCACATGTAATTGTGAGGCAAGGGTTGTGCAATCCCAACCACACCTCTCCTGAATCAGCACTGTTTTAGTCAAGTGGCAAGGAGAAGTCCAGGATGACTGGAAACAATGCCGAGATAAGCAGAGAGCACATACATCATCTGGAAGCCTCAAATGGTCACCCATTTTGTACTGACCCGGTTTAATGTTGCTTAACTTTGGTGATCCAGCGGGAACCAGTGTGTCAATGTGGTTATGCTATATTGGCGATAGGAACCGACTAATCAAATAGAGCCACGTTCTGCAAACAACCAATCAGAAACCAGAATTGCTCCATAAAAATGCTGAATTTTTTAGCATACAGGCATGAGTTTTTCATGTCCACAGGATAAAGATCTTTGCTTCTTGCGTTCAAAAAGTTTTAAGTCCAATACTTATGCAGAACAGCTACACACCGAAAACTCTTTTTCATCTCCAGGATTCGTACAGAATAGCTATCGGAAATTCTTCTGAAATTGTGCGTGAGCACGTTTCTATAAAAGACTGCTGATCTGTATATTGGTCTGTCACGCTAAAGTTTAAAACATTCATCGTTAAATGTGCCGGCTGAATGAACACATCTGAAGAATGGATTTGTTCTTTTTTTTTTTTTTAATTTTCCGTTATTTTTGTTTGATCATTCAATTTCTTTTTTTTGTGTGACAATTCTGTTGACCTTTTTAGAAACGGTGACATTTGCAAAAACTCTTGCTTTTTCTCCATCACTTGTGACATTTTCATGAAACTAGCACTAGCAGAAATACCCGGCATGGCTAGGGTGTAAAGTTTTATAGAATTAAAATATTGTAGAATTTAGATGAGGATTGTGAAGACAGAGCTTTCGGAAAGAGTCAGACTTGTAAGAAGAATCGAATTTATAAATTTATGAAGAATCAATAAATAGTCTGAATATTGGGAAACTTTAAAATTAGGTTTCTGGGAATGAATATTTGGAATTCTTGGAATCTGAATGTTTTAAATTCTGGGAGCCAGAATTCTTGACACTCTGGTAGTTGGAATGGTTAGAATTTTGGGAAATGGAATGTTTGGAATTCTGGGAATCAGAATGGTTGGAATTCTGGGAAGCGGAATGGTTAGAATTCTGAGAATCGGAATGGTTGTAATTCTAGGAATCAGAATGTTTGGTATTCTTGGCATCGGAAGGTTTGGAATTCTGGGAGTCTAAATGGTTGAAAGTATATGAGTCAGAATGTTTGGAATTCTGGGAGCCGGAATGGTTGAAATTCTAGCAGTTGGAATGTTTGGAATTCTGGGAGCCGGAATGGTTGGAATTCTAGGAGTTGGAATGGTTATAATTCTGGGAATCATAATAGTTGAAATTCTGAGAGTCAAAATGTTTGGAATTCTAGGAGTCGGAATGATTGAAATTTTGGGAGTCAGAATGTTTGGAATCGTGGGAGTTGGAATGTTTGGAATTCTGGTAGTTGGAATTTTTTGGAATTCTTGGAGTCGAAATAGTTGGAATTCTGGAAGTCGAAATGGTTGGAATTCTTAGAGTTGGAATAATAGTCATCATCATATTCGGTTTGACGTCCGTTTTACAATGCTGGCATGTGTTGGACAGCTTTAAGAAATTGTCTTCCAAACTAACCTATCTCTGGCCAGGTCTTTACTTATTCTTGCAAGTGTTACGAGTGGATGGTATAAGTTTAGGGAACTTTTGTCATCACTAACTAGCAGAGTGTTAACGTTTGACCAAAAGAAAAATTTATTAGGTACGTGTATGCAGTGTATGTGTTATATTATCCATTTTAGAGGGGGTACATATTATTTACTTGACGGCCTGTACATATATTATTAAATGTTCCTTGTAGTTGACAGCACCCATATTTTAAATGTTCATTTAGAAAGGAGACAGAGTGACAGCAGGTTCATGTTGAAGACGTTTATACGGAGAGAGTTGATATTCACATATACATTGATGAGAAGATGAAATGGTATACATTGATACATACTGAAATGATTAAACACATGACCTTTTCTCGTTGGAATGATGAACACAGAAATACAGCAGTTATAAAAAACATGATGATAGTTTATTCTTCGACCGGTCGGAAATGATTCTGTACTTCAGGGATTCAAAGTTGTTACATGGTTCCTTCTAAGCCTCCCGCTTCCCCTGACTCTAGCTGAGAATCGGTCTGATCCTCTCTGCTTCTGTGATTCTCTGATCTGAATCTGATTCTGATTCTTCTCATTAACTCTTTGAACCCTTTCCTATATTGAGAAATCATTTCTGCCATGACGTCACACGTATGTCTGGCAAACGTGACCACAACTCACGTGTTTCAAACATGCGCGATTGCACGTTTTGAAACCATTTCTGACGACCAGGAAATTTCCCATTCTCTTTGTTTTACAAGGGAATTTAACCTACTTGTTAATTCTCTAACCGATATTTTTATTATGCATTCTTTCTAAGAATGTGAATAGATTTTCCAGACAAATTTTATTTATCAAATATTTTAAAAGAATTAACAATTTAACTGGACATTCCACTTAAAACCTATTGTTCTTTAAAACTTATCTACAGGGTTCGATTCTCGTTTTATCTGATATCATTTTCATTTAACTAATTCTCTTTTTTTACTTACATGAAAAGGGGATAGCCTTTTTCATGTAACATATGGAAAAGAAACCTGAGCATTTAGGGTTGAGGACATGTGTTGCATGGAGAGAAATGATATGAGAATGATACAATCGATGTGTAATATGAGTCTTAAAATCAGGCTTAGATCTGATGACCTCAGAGGAAGATTGAATCTGGACAACATAGAGAGGTGGGTGCAGAACAGGATACTTTGTTGGTACGGTCACTTTGAAAGAATCGATGAGAATTATTGGGTTATTAGATGCAGAACAGATTAAGTAGCAGGTTCAATTCATAAGGGAAGTGATAAAAGTCTAACCGTGGGGAAAATAAATGCAAAACAAAGTACCAAATTTATACATTTTGATTCTGTTTAACCCAAATTTTTTCAAGGCTCAAATCAAATTTAAATTTTTGCCTTGTCTTAAAATCTGATGTTTAGCTATGAAAAGTGTGTGTGTGTGGGGGGGGGGGAGGCAATTGAAATTTATCTCAGTTGTAAATCGTATTTGATTTCTTCCCAAAAATTCATAAAGATTTTCAAACTTTTTTTTTTCAAAATGGCAGGCAAGTCAGTCATTTCTTTGATACTCAGAAAATTTGATTTTCTTATTAAAAAATAAAACCACTGAATCAGTTTATGTGATTTTGATGCCTTTAAGAAATCAACTTCCAAACTAAACGATCGCTGACCAGAATTCTACTTGTAAATTCAACAGACTTATTCGTACTTTTATTTCTAACACACTCCTTTCTTGTCTTACAATAAAATATGTTCCTTATTTGTTTAGCAGAAGAAAAGTATAATCGCGCTCAATATAATTGCTCTTTATTGAAAACTAAAAACAAATATACACATAAAGGATAATCAGTATACACTTAGTTGGATTATTTCGTCTTTGATCGTTTTAGATTTCCAAATATTCACTTGAAATTATGTTCATCACACTCAACAACGACATATTTTTCGATGCACACGTGAGTTAAATATCCAATACGACTTTAAACTTCCGATGTTACTTATTAACCAAAACAGTTGCCAATACACAACTTAAACCTTTGTTTCGTTGGTTTGTTGATAATTTGTGTTTCTAAGTAACTTGTTATGCGTCGTTCTACATAAACTATTCACATCTTTGATTTAATCTATTAAGTACGCTTGTAATGCATGCTACTATCTCTTTTTATATATAGACATTTTCTACGTATTCTTTTTGATTGTAAAAATAAAACCGCTTGGTATATAATAACTGTATATATTATACCTCGTTCTCTCGAGTCCATTTAAAAAACAATTTTATTTATTTTTTTTTGACTCATGTTCACCCTTTACAAGGCGTATCGGTAGGAAAGATTAACAAGATATTTGTTTATATTACATTTAAACTTCTGCATATCAGTAAAGCCAGGGAAGCAGACAGCAGGAAGGGAATTCCAAAGTCTAGCTGTTTGAGGGAAGAAACTATTAGAATAGAGAGCTTTCTGGCATTTAAGGACAACAACAGTGAAGAGGTGAGATTTTGTTGCTAAGTTGGTTTGTCGGGGATATTTACGTCGAGGGAGTACATCAGAACGCATTCCATTAAAATAGTTCCTGGATATGACCTAAAACTATATCCGATAGTGAGGCCCCACCTTGCGGGCTTTGGGGAGTGTGGAGCCACCCTTTAATTTCCATTGCTCCCAGGTCCACTTTGACCTTTTGACCTGGAGTGGTAGTACCTGGTAGGGTCCCAACTATGGGTTAAATAGAATCTGATGTTAATATATATATATATATATATATATATATATATATATATATATATATATATATATATATATATATATATATACTCCATTAAAAATCGTTCAAAATAACTAGATTCGGCATTAAATAACCTGAAAAAGGTTGATATAGCGTAAAACAAAAACAACCAACAACCAAATCCATCAAAATATTTGTAAAACAGGCTGGATGCAACATTGCAGCGATGGGACAGAGGCTGGAGCTTAGTTGATAAAGTGGGATATATTAGATTGACAATTCTTTTTTATTAGGTTGAACTCTGGCCTTGCTCTCAAAATGTTTACTTTTTCACGTTTAGTTATGTCGATGTGTTAATGTGCAATCGTTCATTTAAAAATAGAATCTCATTTTTATTTTTATTTTGACAGCGTTGGGGGTTAGGAGTAAATCTTTACCGTTGTTTCCAGTTAAATACGAGGAAGCCATGTTTATTTTTGGAGCTGCCGGCATTAGATAATATTGATTTGTGCAGCAGCATCTCGAATATCTACTTCTTTCTTTTTTTTTTTTTCCTGGTTGGACAAAAATAAAACGTTTGCTTTGTGTATCAGCTAAAAACGATGATTTATTTATATTTTTTTCATTGAAGAAAATATCCAGGTTGATCAAGAAATAGGTCAGTAGACACCTCGAAAGCGCACCATAAAATTACAAGTTATCTCCAAGATCAGTTCCCGGAAGAATCAAGCTATCGGAAGTGGATACGGTTGATTATGGAACGGAACGAAGTCACACAGTCCAGACACGAAAAAAGAAACCATATATCTATTAAAAAAAAAAATACTTTAGTTTTAACACACAAAGCAAAAAACAAGAAATTGACTTTTAAACAAAGAAAAAACACTAATAATAATAATAAAAAAGATATCACAAAACTTGGAAATACCATTTAAAAAATAGAGCGTACTGCAAGTTTTAGCGAACGGAGTCAAGACACGAAAAACGAGACCATATATTCTAAAAATATACGTGTTATCACAAAACCAAAAAGACTTTTAAACAAACAAAAAACGCTTTTTGTATTATCAAACAATAAAACAAATATTTTATTAAAAAAAATTAGTTTAAGATTAATACTTGTTTTACGATGACCCCCCCCCAAAAAAAAAAACAAACAATTATTTAATTTTAGCCTATCTCTGTTTTGTTGTTATTTTCATGGCAAATGTTCGTTTCAGCTCCAATCTATGCCCCCCCCCCGCCAAACATTCCTGAGAAGCACTCGTCTAGCTGAAACCACTATCAATAATTCCCCCCACTCTTTGTCTGTGCCTAAACCCAAACGTGTTATTGTGACTTTTATTATTTAGTTCACAGAAAAAGAAAAACAACAACACACACAAAAGCAGGACTTTTTAGAACTGCATTATCGCAGACCAATTATTTAAATCATGAAGTGTTGGATATTGAGCAGGGCGACATGAGATAGAAGTGAGAGGTGTGCACACACGCCCATTCCAGGTGGATTTTGATCTAAATTCTTGCATCCTATAAAAAATGACCTGATCTGTAACTATCACCGAAAACAAAGAAAGGCTTACATTTCAGGTTGGGAAGTTAGAATTGCATAATGAAAGATAAAGAAGAATGATTAAATATTTTAAATATTTACATTTCAGGAATGTCGATTGATGTCTTTAAAAGAAACGTCTGCCCCCCCCCCCCCCACACACACACATGCACTGCTAAATGCAGTAGTTATATTGCGTCTCTCACTTTGTCGATGGGCCAACAGTGAATTATTAATAAACTTGTTATGTTGAAAAAAATCGTCTGTGTTGGTTTTGAGAACAACGACAAAAGAATTGTCGGGTGTATATATGATTTCGCAAGTATTTGAAAAGAGCAAACTAGTATATTATATATATCATACATTCAATAACGCAACAAGAAGAGGAAGAGAAAGAAGAGAGAGAGAGAGAGAGACGGGTAGATAAGGAAGTAGAGAAAGAGAGAGAGAGGGGGGGAATATGAATAGATAGAAGAGAGAGAAAAGGATAGATAGGAAAATAGAGAAATAGAGAGAGATGGGGAAAGAAGAGACATAGATAGAAGAAAGATAGAGAGAGGAAAGGATAGTTAAGGAAATAGAGAAAGGGAGAGAGAGATAGGGAAAGAAGGATAGATAGAAGAGAGAGAGGGGGAGAATAGATAAGAAAATAGAGAAATAGAGAGAGATAGGGAATAGGGTTTAGATAGAAGAGAGAGAGAGGGGGGGGAAGGATAGATAAAGGAGTAGAGAGAGAGAGAGAGAGCTGAGAAAAGAAAGGGGATAGATAGAAGAGAGAGGGAAGAATAGATAGGAAAATAGAGAGAGAGATGGGGAAAAAAGAGAGATAAATAGAAGAGAGAGAGAGAGGATAGTTAAGGAAATAAATAAAGAGAGAGAGAGAGATAGGGAAAAAGGTATAGATAGAAGAGAGAGAGAGAGAGAGGGGGTAAGGATAGATAGGGAAGAAGAGAGGGAGAGAGAAAGAGAGAGCTAAGAAAAGAAAGGGGATAGATAGAAGAGAGAGAGGGAAGAATAGATAGGAAAATAGAGAGAAAGATGGGGGAAAAAAGAGAGATAAATAGAAGAGAGAGAGAGAGAGAGAGAGAGAGAGGAAAGGATAGTTAAGGAAATAAAGAAAGAGAGAGAGAGAGAGAGAGATAGGGAAAAAGGTATAGATAGAAGAGAGAGAGAGAGAGAGAGAGGGGTAAGAATAGATAGGGAAGAAGAGAGGGAGAGAGAAAGAGAGAGATAGAGAGAGAGAGAGAGAGAGAGAGAGAGAGAGGGGGGGTAAGGATAGATAGGGAAGAAGAGAGGGAGAGAGAAAGAAAGAAAGAGAGAGAGAGAAAGAGAGAGAGAGAGAGAGAGAGAGAGAGAGAGATCTATGAATTCATTTAATTAATATTGATCAATGTGGAAAGTAGGGATAAAAAAAAACGTGTAGACATCTTTTTTAAATCCACTAATTCGAACAGCTAAGACAGGAAGACTACTTACTTACTAAAGCAGTCAAATGAGATAAAATGGATTTTTACATAACAAGCGTGGGGGGGGGGGCTTTGCCCGGTCATAAAATACGCTTAAATATGATATTTAAATTTGTCCAGATTTCGTATATATTATTATAGAATCGTGATTTCAAAAGTTAAAAAAAAGAAAGGATTGAGTGCCATCAGCTAGAATTGAAACCGAAACCGAAGCATCCAAAGCTGGTGACGTTACCACCGTACCAACGTGACACGCATATGAACTGTTTAAAAAATAAACTAAGATGAATGTACAAAATGTACTTCGATTTTTTTCAATTTTTCACTCCTTAAAAACTATTTTAACCAGTTTAAGACTCATAAAAGAACGGTCCATAAAAATTCCAATCATTTGAGGCCCCTAGCACTGCTCTTTTAGTTTTGGAAAAGATAGAGTTTGAAAATGTGGAAACAGACAGACAGGCAGACAGACAGACATAGTGAGTTTTATATATTAGATTATTAAAAAATGGGAAATACAGAGAATTAAATGACCCAGGATAAGAATAATCTTTTTTTTTATTAAGAGAAAGTTAATTTTTGTTTTCTGAAGGTAATAATATGGTTCTCCACACAAGCGAACTCATACATACAAACGGATGACCTTAAGGTAAACACGATTATCGCCCTTCAGTTCTGGTAACACCTTGCCACCAGGGGGCGATACAGCTACATTCACTTCCGTTTTGTATGATTCATTCTCTTTTTCGCTGAAACTCTCAACAAGTGAATAAATAATGATAGACACTCTCCGGTCTGGCGAATACCAGTCCGCTCCCTGACCTTGCCGTCGACCTCTCATCAAGAACTTGAGGCCAAAACGCAAGTAACATAATTAGGGCTATGACAACAGCATATTCTTTTCATTGTTTTGACTCTCGAGTATATATCCGACACAGTTAGACAACCGAGAACCACATCACTCTATATAAAAGCATATAAGATATCAATGGATACACACTCGAGAGTCAAAACAATGAAAAGAATATGCTGTTGTCCTAGCCCTAAGCATAATACATATCTACTATGAACTTTTACGATGTTTGTTTTGTACTCTAATGTAAATAAATTACTTTGGTCGTAATCATATAACGACATACAACGTGTCTTCATTATGCGACCTTTGCTTCTTCTCCAGAATAATAACAGAGGATGGGATCATTAATTACATTAGCAGGCAACCCTGTCCTCCACAAGATTGGATTATAAAATATATAAAAAGTAACGAATTAATCACACTCCATTAGTCACACTCAATCCTCCCATAATATTCATCATCTTTCAACTAGCATTCATTCCATCTCATTAATCCTTATCCTTGAGTGGTCCTCGACCTTGATAAATGGTGACCCACCAATTAAAAAAAAAGGTTCTTATGCAGAATAAGGATTATGCCATCGTAGCAATTTCCTGGACAGTTTACATAAAACGCTGGAAGGTGATGAACAAAAGTTTTTATTTATTTATTTATCTTCTTTTTTTTTTTTTCGCAAACGCTGGTCAATTTTTGTTTTAATGAAAAAATATTATTTCATTTTTGTTTTTTGTTTTTTCAAAAAAAAATATAATATTTCTTCTATCATGAAAATAATTCAAGGAAAAATTAAAACGCTAAAAAATGAAAACAACAATCTTTTTGTTGTTTCGAAGAAATAAAATGAAAAATTATTGGACAATTTTTATGAAACTTTATGAAAACTTTAAGAAAATTTAAATTTAAATAAAAAAAAAAAACACTCATTGTAAGGTAAGTTTCATGAATGAATATTTTTTTGAATAGCAAACAAAATTTAAATAACATTTTTTTTTTATGATTTTGTTGTTCAAATCAAAATAAATATTATTATTTTTAATATAATAAACCAATAATAGCTAATAAATGTGATTTTTTTAAATGTGACTTTTTTTGTTCTGTTTTTTGGTGCAAATGCTGTCCAAATTTTTTCAAATGAAAAATATATTATTTCTGTTATTATATGAAGATAATTCAATGAAAAATTAATTAATAAATGAAAACAGTATTCTTTTTGTTTTAACAAAGAAAATAAGATGGATTATTATTGGATAATTTTCCTGAAATTTTAAGTCGTTTAAAATTCAAATCAAGAAAAAAAAAGTCATTGTAAGGTGAGTTTCCTGAATAAATATTTTTTTTTTTTCGAAAAACAAAACTGATAACAAAAAATTTTTGTATTAAAAATTTTTTGTTCAAACAAAGATAAATATTTTTTGGGTTTGATTCGATTTTTGTTTATTTTCATAATATCGCGTTGTAATTTGGCTTTCTTATGTATTTTATTTTATAATTCAATCAACGCTTCTATGACAGAAAACACAAACCTGATTTTCTAAAATAATTGTGTTTTTTGTTTTGTTTTTTATTCAAGTTTTTAGAGTGTTTATACTAGTATTAGGATGATAAATCGGAATCGGTAATCAGAAAAATTTGAACATTTTGGGGAATCAGACTTGGAAAAATTATAGCCTTATTTCTGATTCTAAAAACGGTTCTTTTAAAAAAAAATTTTGACAATAAAAAATTTAAAAAACACGACGTATTTATTGGAAGATTGTTTTTTTGTTTGTTTTTGTTTTTTTTTTGTTTTTGTTTTTCTTTATAACATAAGACTAAGGTTCATGGGGCCACAGGTTAGGAATCCTATTGCCAAATTTAGCATAGACCCTCAAAGTTCATTTTTTAATATTATTAATAGACCCTCAAATTTCATTTTTTAATATTAAATTATGTTAAACAAAATAAATATTCTAGAGTTCACTTGCCTACTCCGTTATCAATTCTTTTGAAATGTTTGAATTTCTTTTTGTATTTATTTACTAAACGTTTACATGAAACTATCAGAGGATTTAATGTTAATATTACAAGATCTACAATGCTGGAGCAGGTTTTGCTTTTAGGGTTTGTATTACTGTACACATAGATTCGAAAAAGTTGTCAAAAAAAAACAAATATATAACAAATAAATGTTATCAAAGGCAAGATAAGTTACTTTTCTACCAAACTGGATATATTTTTCGTGTTTTTATTCAATGTAACATATTTATTCAGCTCGAAAAACATACAGTGTTTACCGATGTATTCGAAAATTCAAGATGGCGTCTCACACCCTCTTTAACACCGTAAGTTTGGAAAAAGGTGTTATAAATAAAAAACTATAAAAAATACTATTAAAAACCTGCCGAATATATGTCAACCTATGTCACGGTAACATATATTGAGCGAGTTTTTAACAGTATTTTATCCGTTTTTTTATTTATAACATCTTTTTCCAAACTTACCGTGTTAAAGAGAGAATCAGACGCCATCTTGAATGTTCGAATACATCGGTAAACACTGTATGGTTTTCGAGCTGAATAAACATGTTACATTGAATAAAAGCACGAAAAATATATCCAGTTTGGTAGAAAAGTAACTTATCTTGCCTTTGATAACATTTATTTGTTATATATTTGTTTTTTGACAACTTTTTTGAATCTATGTGTACAGTAATACAAACCCTATTTTTTTATTTTTATTATAATAAACCAAATAAATGTTTTCTTAAATGACGTTGGATGCTACAATTTTCATTGGCTCAGTGTTTTTGTACTTTTGGCGTTATTTATAAACTGTCCTGAAAATTCTGATGGTCTTAGTTCTGAATCAGCACCGTTTATTTCAATATGATAATTGATAATAATGAGGTAATCTGCATGAATTAAAATATCATATTTAAGCGTATCTTACTAGTATATATATATATATGTATATATATATATATATATATATATATATATATGTGTATATATATATATATATACTAGTAGACTGCACTGTCATAAAATACGCTTAAATATGATATTTTAATTCATGCAGATTACCTCATTATTATCAATTATATATATATATATACTAGCAAAAGTACCTGTTGTTGACTGGGTTCAAAAACAGCCTACAGAAAATGGACTCTGATTTATGAAAGTATGATAGGTTATGAAAAGGAAGGGTTGTAAATTTGGGTTGAATTTGGGGGTATCAAAACCAAAGCAAAATATGATGAAAGTAAAAATAAAATAGATAAACCCCATAATTTATTATACCATACCTGTTCACACTGAAACACTTATCACAATATTCTGTGGGTCTATCTTAAAAAACCTTGTTAAACTTTGTGACATATTTCCATTCTATGGAGGTCAGGTGCGAACGAACACCCCATAATTCTATTATACAATATTTCTTCAAACTGAAACATAATTATCAAAGTATACTTATGCAGATAGATATGAAAAGTCTTTATTAAAGTTTATGCCTGTTTCCATTCTATGGAGGCCAGGCGCAAACGCAGACCCCACAATTTTATTATACCATCCCTATTTAAGTTAAAACACACTTATCAAAGTATTATTATGTACATCTATATCAAAAACACTTGTAAACTTTTTTTTTTAAATTTTTTATTTCCATACATTGTGGACCAGGCGCGAACGCAGATCCCACAATTTTAATGAACCACCGTTCTGCCAGATCAAACATACCCATTCCTGTGTCTCGATACATCTTCTATCATTATATGTAATCAGTTTTTTAAAATAGTCAACCATATAGGAACCTATTCATGACCACACACACACACAGACATTCAGTTTTATATTAATCGCGACACCCTGCACTGAAGATTCACGAAAGGATGAAACACTAGTGTCTGTAGGTATTTAATTATTTTAGTAAAAAAATAATTATGACAGCCCCTTTAAGAAATTCGTTTCTTATCGTTGAGCACTTTCAGTTGAATTAAAAGTCGGTCAATTTAGCTCTTATGCGTAGATCATCGTATAACGATTAGATCACTGTCTGTCTGGCATAAATGAACACTTAACATTAAGTTGTTTAAAATTCAACGTTATTTCAAGCGGTTAATGGTAGCCGAATGGATTAGGTCTCCGCTAATCGAGCCAGAGATGTCTCGTGATACGGGGTTCGAATCGTTCGACTGGTAGTAATTGTGACACCCTGCACTGAAGATTCCTGAAAGGATGAAACACTAGTGTCTATAGGTATTTAATTATTATAGTAAAAAAATAATTAAAAATATATATATATATATATATATATATATATATATGTATATATAATTATATATATATATATATAATTATTATATATATATTATTTAAAACAGTAATCTACGTACGTACATGCATGTTTCGGGGCCCTACCCCTTTTCAGCATAGATTGACTCTTATTAAGGCTCGAACCCTGGACCTTATGTATTTCAGTCAAATCACTTTATTAAGTTAGATCCAGGTTCAAGGAACCTATATCTAAAATTTCAAGTGTCTAGACCCAAAATTGTCGAAGGAGTTTGATAGAGTTCTTAAAGGTCAAATCGTTGAAATTCGACCCCTTAACAGCCAAATTTCTGGCTAACACCCCACATCGATTTTCCCAAATTTCAAATTTCGAGTCTATAGACTAAAAATTGACAGAGTTATTGCGTAGGGAAATGTACACAGACAGACAGACAAACAGACAGACACGTTCACTTTTATATATATATATATATATATATATTATTATTATTAATATATATATATATATTAAGGCTCAAACCCTAGACCTTATGTAGTCAGTCCAGCGTCTTGACCCATTACACTATGATGCCACAGACGATTTACTGTTTAGTTTTTATCGTTTATATATTTTTGCGTAGATTTTATTGTTGATTTTTTTAAACGATATTGCGGTTAGTGTCTCCACCTTGGAGATCGGGTGTCTTTTATTTATTTATTTATTTATTTATTTGGATTAAGATGCTGAACATAACGTCCAGGGTTCGAGTCCTAATAACAGCGAAGCTACGTTGAAGAGGGATAGGGCCCCGAAACATGCATGTCTGTAGATTGTTGTTTTAAAAAATAAATAAATGAATAAAATATCATTTGTTTGCGTCCAAAATAAAAAATGGGCAATTTCCAAAAAAAGACACCCGATCTCCAAGGTGGAGATGCTAACCTCAATATCGTTTAAAAATCAACAACAAAATCTATGTGCATATATATATATATATATATATATATATATATATATATATGTGTATATCTATAATGGAAATGATATTCGGACAAAATAGAGACATAAAAAATTATCCCAAAATAATCCATTCTGTTTTCTTTGTATATATATATATATATATATATATATATATATATATATATATATATATATATATATATATATATATATGTATGTATGTATGTATGTATGTATATATATACAAAGAAAATAGAATGGATTATTTTGGGATAATTTTCCTGAAATTTTAAGCCATTTAAAATTCAAATCAAGAAAAAAAAAACAGTCATTGTAAGGTAAGTTTGATGGATAAATATTTATTTTTTGAAAAACAAAAAACTGATAAAAAAAAATTTGAATTAAAAATTTTTTCTTGTTCAAAGATAAATATTTTTTATTTTTTATTATAATAAACCAACGATAGCAAATAAATGTTTTCTTAAATGCTACGATTTTCATTGTTTAATTATATAACTAGGGTACGCCTCTGCATGAAGTTGCAGTCAGCGAAAACTCCCAGCCAAGGCTGTGAAGTCAAAGTAGATTGGGTCAATGTGCTCCATTACGCCAACTGACGACACCTCAACATTTTCTGAAAAAATGACTTATAGGTTTTCGAGTATGCTAAAAACGAATATCGCAGGAAAAATTAGTGCAGACAAATAGTTTCCAAGATATATTTTGAATTAAAAATATTTTTTTTTTTGCAAACTAAGATAAATATTTTTCATTTTTTATTATAATAAACCAACGATAGCAAATAAATGTTTTCTTAAATGATGTTAGATGCTATGATTTTCATTGGCTTAAGTGTTTTCGTACCTTTTGGTTTTTTTTATAAATTGTCTGGAAAATTCTGATGATAGCATGGTCGTAATTCTGCATCAGTACCGTTTATTTCTAACAACGTTTTTTTTTTATGGAAAAAAAAATGGGACGATACTAATCTTAAATGGCATTAGTTTCTGCAATTTCATTGGCTCAGCATTTCAGCACCTTTCAGTGTTTTACGTAAAAACGGTAGCGCCATTCTTACTCTGCATAAGTACCAAAACAAAACAAAAGGCGGATTAGTACTTTTGGCGCAATTTGGATACTTTTGGGATTCCTCCTGTCTTGATCGAGCACTGTAAAACTATCTATCGCTTCCATTGCATAAAGTCCTCTATCAGCGCTAGAAAGACATGATCATACCTCAGGACATGAGGTATACCATGATATCATCACGCTCTTAAAGATGAAGCGAGTGCATCAATTACAGAAGCAGCTCACTACTTAACATCACATGCAGAGTTGAATGCTGCAATTTTATTTCTTCTGGGTTTCTGCACTTTTCAGTATTTTACATAAGCTTCCCAGAAAATTCCAACTATAATACAATACTTAATCCGCATAAGTACCCAATGACCTATATAATAATTACACATAAATTATCAACTAACGTTTCGACAACAACAAAATGTTTAGTAATTGACTTCTGCAAGACTATCACAACTGACATCCCAAAATTTCCTGACTCCTGACTTTGATTTCTTATCACTATCTTGACCACTGGTCCGAAATGGCCAAAATAGTGATGAGCAACCAGTTTTAGGACCAGTGGTGAACACTGTAGACCTGTAAGTATCAATAATTTCCCCCACTCTTTATCTGTGTCTAAACCTAAACGTAAATTCTATGAGCAAAGATTCTTTCTTAGAACTGCCCACCTGTGGAACTCCATTTGTCTGCTTTCCAACTGATTACAATATGGTTGTTTTCAAGTTTAATGTAAACAAGTTCTTGATGGGCCGTCCCCTTAAGAAATCTAATTTACCAAATTTCCACTACTAACGATTACTACGATATTGTCCCAATGACTACCCTTATCCTCGAGTGAGTTTTTGCATGCGTCATCTTAATTAGTCCCTCACTAGTTAGAAATTCACCGAACTTGTCTACCAATTATTGAACTTGTCTACCAATTATTGAACTTGTCTACTAATTGTTGAACTTGTCTACTAATTGTTGAACTTGTCTACCAATTATTGAACTTGTCTACCAATTATTGAACTTGTCTACCAATTATTGAACTTGTCTACCAATTGTTGAACTTGTCTACCAATTGTTGAACTTGTCTACCAATTGTGCAATCATTGGATTTTTCTGTCATTCAGCCATCGAACGCTACAAGACGTGCAGACACGTGCGCATTTTTTTAGGCGAATAATTCTCGTAATGATTATACTTTTCTTTACATATATGAAATGTAATTCGCGTCTCAATACTGAACCCTCACAGGTACAGCGTTCAATTAATATTAAGGGTACAGTAATTGAACAGGTACAGCGTTCAATTAATATGAATGATTTCTGACCAGTCACAATCTTCGGTCAGATTAATTTTTAGTATACTTTGAAACAATAACATTTGATTGGCTGGGATAGTTTTACAAATGAATTCTGATTGGTTGATATATTTTTGCTATTATATGCTGATTGGTTGGAATATTTATTTTTTTTTTTACTGCTAAATGCTGATTGGTTTATAATGTTCCAATTCTGTTGACTTTTTCTCTTTCTCATTTCTTTTTCAATGTTACCAGCTGGCAATGCTTGGATCGATATTTATTGCTTTCTGTACACTTTATTGATCTATCAGCCACATCCGCCGTTTGCATTCAGATGCAGAAAGTTGTATCAATTAGGAGAGGAAATGTTAATCAGAATCCATCAGTCGTCTGTTTATATATTTATATGTGCAGCTAAAACTAGAAATCATGAGAATGAATATCCATAAAGTTGATATTTTCTTGATCGGTTGTCAACCCCGATGAATGATATTTACAGTTTAGAAAAAAATTATTCGTTCTTTGATCTTAAGAGAGGGGAAGTTTTACAGCCAGATTATGTACTAAATAAAGATAACTCTGATTTTTTAATCAAGGTGTTAATTGCGTTATGAGTTATCTGTGCATATTCACAGAGAGGAATGGACTTGGCGGGGAAGAAAGAGAAGCTTGGAAGAGGGGGGAGGGTACAAAGGCTAAGGAAAAGAGAGAAAGATAGAGAAAAGATAGAAGTTTTAATAAAAATATCACACTTATGCCCTAGGTGACGTCGGGTACCCTTGCTAGTGTATTATATAAAGAGCAGCTGACTGTGTGCTTGTATGTTCGTATGTCTGTATGTCTAGCTAAAAATAAAAAAACTACAAAACAAAGACTCACAAAGTTGGCACATTCTTAACCAGTGTTACCCCGAATGAATAATATCTAAAATTTAGGGATGTTTTTAAAAATTCTCTGAGGGTCAACTGGCCCTGATTTTGCTAGGGTGTAGTAGATTTTTCATTGTTAATTCATTGTACTAATTTAGAAAGAAAATGCTGACTAATTTCACATGGAATCTATTATGCAAAGATCTGTGTGTGTGTGTCCAGCTAGAGGAATGGGCTAGAGAGGAATGGGCTAGGTGGAGAGAAGGAGGGGAAATGGGAGATGGGAAGAGAGAGCTAGAAGTTATGTTACACTTTTATTCTGGATAATGCTGGGGAGCCATCTATATATATAAAAGGCAAACGTCTGTGAGTTTGTATGTTTGTTTGTAACGCTAAAACTTTTGAAAGACACAACCAGACTTGATAAATTTGGTATCATATCGAAGCCCCCTATCTCGGATGACAAATATCGAAATTTCACGTCAAACGGACGAGGAGAAAGGGGTAAACGTATCAGTTATCTCCAAGGGGGGCCCAAAAAAAACTGTCATTGTAATGCTTTTTATTACGTAATTCTTGAATGATCCAATGTTATTCAATACGTGTCACATGACGTGACGTCAGCTCAAACTTTTGACAGACACAACCAAAGTTGACAAATTATGTATCATATTGCACCTTGATCACCCGCATGACAAATATCAAAATTTCACGTCAAACGGACAATTAGAAGGGGGTGAACTTATCATTTTTCTCCCAGGGGGGGCCCAAAAAACCTGTCATTATAACGTTATTCATTAAGTGTCACGTGACGTGACGTCAGCTCAGTAAAATGTCGGCTGCAGCTGAGGTACGTTAAAACTGCCTTCGGAGGAGAAATTGATACTATAACACAGTTAAATATTAGTTTTCGACTCGAACCGTTATTACCAACGTAATTATCGCACTCCAAAAATAAAAAAAAACCAAAATTACACGAAAATTGACGTAGGGAAAATGTTTTTTATTTTTGCTTGAAGTTTTTTGCCGGCGAAGATGACTTTGCTCTTTGTAATTTACATGTAAACAAAGATTAGCCATTTTGTTTATACATTCTAACTCTGTTAACTTGAAGGGGGAGGGGGGTATCAGTATCAGGCCGCTTATGTAAACGAAAATTAGGTCGCTTGCACATTTTCCAAAGAACACTTTCTCTCTCTCTCTCTCTCGCCGTCTTTCTCTCTCTCTCTCTCTTTCGCCGTCTTTCTCTCTCTCTCTCTCTCTCTCTCTCTCGCCGTCTTTCTCTCTCTCTCTCGCCGTCTTTCTCTCTCTCTCTCTCACTCTCTTCTATCTCTACACCTTTCCTAACTCTCTCTATCACCATATTTCTCTCTCTCTCACTCTCTTCTCTCTCTCTCTCTCTAGACCTCTTTCTCTTCTCTTTCTCACTCTCATTCTCTTTATCTACTCTCTCTCTCACCCTCTTTCCCTTCTCTTATCTTCTCTCTCTCTCTCGCCCTGTTTCTCTTCTCTCTAAAGACGGCGAGAGAGAGAGAGAGAGAGAGAAGGGAAAGAGGGTGAGAGAGAGAGTAGATAAAGAGGGTGAGAGAGAGAAAGAGAAGAGAAAAAGGTCTAGAGAGAGAGAGAGAAGAGAGTGAGAGAGAGAGGATCAACTCGACTCACCATATTTCTCTCTCTCTCTCTCTCTCACTCTCTTCTCTCTCTCTCTCTCTAGACCTTTTTCTCTTCTCTTTCTCTCTCTCACCCTCTATATCTACTCTCTCTCTCACCCTCTTTCCCTTCTCTCTCTCTCTCTCTCTCGCCGTCTTTCTCTCTCTCTCTCACCGTCTTTCTCTCTCTCTCTCACTCTCTTCTATCTCTACACCTTTCCTAACTCTCTCTATCACCATATTTCTCTCTCTCTGGAAGGGGGGGTGGCTATCAGTATGAGGCCGCTTAAATACACGAAAATTACTTTTATACGAGTTTGTTTTCTTATGAATGGAACCGCTTTTGTAGGGGGGAGGGGGGAGGAGGCAATGTGCACAGTCTCCCAAGCATTACCTACTATAAAAAAAGATGCACATTTACCCTCTTCTCTCACCCTCTTTCTCTCTCTCTCTCTCTCTCTCTTTCTCTTCTCTCTCTCACTCTCTTTCTCTATCACCCTCTTCTCTCTCTCTCTTTCTCATCTCTCTCTCATCCTCTTTCTCTCTCTCTCACCCTCTTCTCTCTCTCTACCTTTTTCTCTTCTCTCTCGCACCCTCTTCTCTCTCTCTCACCCGCTTCTCTCTCTCTACCTCTTTCTCTTCTCTCTAGCACCCTCTTCTCTCTCTCTCACCCGCTTCTCTCTCTCTACCTCTTTCTCTTATCTCTCTCTCTCTCTCAACCTCTTCTCTCTCTCTCTTACCCTCTTCTCTCTCTCACTCTCTGTGTACACCTTTTTCTCTTCTCTCTCTCTCTGACCCTCTTTCTCTCTCTCTCACCCTCTTTTTCTGCTCTCTCTCACCCTTCTCTCTCTCTCTCTCTCTACCTCTTTCTCTTCTCTATCACCCTCTTTCCCTGCTCTCTCTCACCTTCATCTCTCTCTCTCTACCTATTTCTCTTCTCTCTCTCTCTCTCCCTCTGCTCTCTCTCACCCTCTTCTTTCTCCCTCACCCTCTTCTCTCTCTCTCTCTCTCTCTACCTCTTTCTCTTATCTCTCTCTCTCACTACCCCCCTCTCTCTCTCTGTCTTACCCTCTTCTCTCTCTCTCTACCTCTTTCTCTTATCTCTCTCTCTCACTACCTCTCTCTCTCTCACCCTCTTCTCTCTCTCACCCTCTTTCTCTCTTACCCTCTTCTCTCTCTACCTCTTTCACTTCTCTCACCCTCTTTCTCTCTCACCCTCTTTCTCTGCTCTCTCTCACCCTCTTCTCTGCTCTCTCTCACCCTCTTCTCTCTCTACCTCTTTCTCTTCTCTCTCTCACCCTCTTCTCTCTCTCTTACCCTCTTTCTCTTCTCTTCTCTTTTCTCTCTCTCTCGCCGTCTTTCTTTTCTCTCTCTCTCACCCTCTTTCTCTTCTCTCTCTCTCTTTCACCCTCATTCTCAACTCACTCTTACCCTCTTCTCTCTCCCTGTCTACCTCTTTCTCTTCTCTCTCTCTCACCCCCTTTCTCTTCTCTCTCTCACACCGTCTTTCTCTTCTCTCTCTCTCCCCTCATTCTCTTCTGTCTCTCTCTCGCCCTCTTTATCTTCTCTCTCTCTCACCCCGTTTCTCTTCTCTCTATATTAGCACTTATCAAGGCCAATAGGCAACTCGAGGATGACAGTTCAAAAGGTCACAGTAGTCAAATTTGGGAAAGAGGATGGAACAACTTTAACGGGAGCATGAGTTATTCAGCGACACCAACCTATTTTGTAATATATATATATATATATATATATATATTGTACAAACTATATATTACCACTTATCAAGGCCTATAGGCCACTCGAGGATGAGAGTTTAAAAGTGCACAGTAGTCAAATTCGGCAAAGATGATGGAACCGCTTTAAGAGGAGGATGAATTATTCAGTGACTCCAACCTATTTTGTTACATATATGTATGTATATATTTTGTAAAAAATATATATTACTACTTATCAAGGCCCATAGGACACTCGAGGATTAGAGTTGAAAAGTGCACAGCAGTCAAACTGGGAAAGATGATGGAACCGCTTTAAGAGGAGGATGAATTATTCAGTGACTCCAACCTATTTTGTTACATATATGTATGTATATATTTTGTAAAAAATATATATTACTACTTATCAAGGCCCATAGGACACTCGAGGATTAGAGTTGAAAAGTGCACAGCAGTCAAATCTGGGAAAGAGGATGGAACCGCTTTAACGGGAGGATGAGTTATTCAGCGACTCCAACCTATTTTGGTATATATATATTTATATCTATATTTATTTTTAAATATATATTACCACTTATCAAGGCCCATAGGCCACACGAGGATGAGAGTTTAAAAGTGCACAGTAGTCAAATTCGGCAAAGATGATGGAACCGCTTTAAGAGGAGGATGAATTATTCAGTGACTCCAACCTATTTTGTTATATATATGTATGTATATATTTTGTAAAAATTATATATTACTACTTATCAAGGCCCATAGGACACTCGAGGATTAGAGTTGAAAAGTGCACAGTAGTCAAATTCGGGAAAGAGGATGGAACCGCTTTCACGGGAGGATGAGTTATTCAGCGACTCCAACCTATTTTTTTATATATATATTTATATCTATATTTATTAAAAAATATATATTACCACTTATCAAGGACAATAGGCCACTCGAGGATGAGAGTTGAATAGTGCACTGTATAAAAAATACGGTAAAGAGGATGGAACCGCTTTAACGAGAGGATGAGTTATTCAGCGACTCCAACCTATTTTGTTATATATATATATATATATATACTTTTATTAAAAAATATATATTACCACTTATCAAGGACAATAGGCCACTCGAGGATGAGAGTTGAAAAGTGCATAGTAGTAAAATTCGGGAAAGAGGATGGAACCGCTTTAACGGGAGGATGAGTTATTCAGCGACTCCAACCTATTTTTTTTATATATATATATCTATATTTATAACAAAAATATATTACCACTTATCAAGGCCCATAGGCTACTCGAGGATAAGAGTTGAAAAGTGCACAGTAATCAAATTCGGGAAAGAGGATGGAACAGTTTTAACGGGAGGATGAGTTATTCAGCGACTCCAACCTATTTTGTTATATATATATTTATATCTATATTTACTAAAAAATATATATTACCACTTATCAAGGCCCATAGGCTACTCGAGGATGAGAGTTGAAAAGTGGACAGTAGTCAAATTCGGGAAAGAGGATGGAACCTCTTTAACGGGAGGATGAGTTATTCAGCCACTCCAACCTATTTTGTTATATATATATATATATATATATATATATATATATTTTGTACAAACTATATATTACCACTTATCAAGGCCCATAGGCCACACGAGGATGAGAGTTTAAAAGTGCACAGTAGTCAAATTTGGGAAAGAGGATTTAATCGCTTTAATAGGAGGATGAATTATTCAGCGACTCACACCTGTTTTGGTATATATATATATATATATATTTATAAAAAAATATGTATTACAACTTATCAAGGCCCATAGGCCACTCGAGGATGAGAGTTAAAAAGTCCACAGTAGTCAAATTTGGGAAAGAGGATGGACCGCTTTAACAGGAGGATGAGTTATTCAGCAACTCCAACCTATTTTATTATATATATATATATATATATATATATATATATATATATATATATATATATATATTTTTCATAAAATATGTATTACCACTTATCAAGGCCCATAGTCCACTCGAGGACGAGAGTTGAAAAGTGCACAGTAGTCAAATTGGGGAAAGAGGATGGAACCGCTTTAACGGGAGGATGAGTTATTCAGCGACTCCAACCTATTTTGTTATTTTGTAAAAAATATATATGACCACTTATCAAGGCCCAGAGGCCACTCGAGGATAAGAGTTGAAAAGTGCACAGTAGTCAAATTCGGGAAATTTGTTATATATCTATTTTTTTGTTACTTAGGCATTTCCACTTATCAAGGCCCAGATACATCTCGAGGATAAGTGTTAAATGTGCACAGTAGTCAATTGGACAATAAGGCCCAGAGGCCACCCGAGGATAAGGGTTGAAAATGGCAGTAGTTAATTGGACAACATAGTAATCGTTAGTAATGGAAAGTCGGGAAATTTGTTATATATATATTTATATTTTGTTTATATAGGCATTACCACTTATCAAGGCCCAGAGGCCACTAGAGGATAAGTGTTGAAAAGTGCAGTAGTCAATTGGACAAAATATAGTAATTGTTAGTAATGGAAATTCAGTAAATTTGTTATATATATATTAATATTTTGTTAAATACGCATTACCACTTATCAAAGCCCACAGGCCACTCGAGGATAAGGATTGAAAAGTGCACCGTAGTAGTCGGTTGTAATGGAAATGCGGGATATTTGTAATATACCTATTTTTTGTTACTTAGGCACAACCACTTATTAAGGCCCAGAGGCCACTCGATGGTATTACCACTTATCAAGGCCCAGAGGCCACTCGAGGATAAGCGTTTAAAAGTGCAGTAGTCAATTGGACAATATAGTAATCGTTAGTAATGGAAATTCAGTAAATTTGTTATATATATGTATATTTTGTTACATACGCATTACCATTTATCAAGGCCCAGAGGCCACTCGAGGATAAGGATTGAAAAGTGCACAGTAGTCAATTGGACAATATAGTAATCGTTAGTAATGGAAATTCAGTAAATTTGTTATATACCTATTTTTTGTTACTTAGTCATTTCCACTTATCAAGGCCCAGAGGCCACTCGAGCATAAGAGTTAAAAAGTCCACAGTAGTCAATTGGACAATAAGGCCCAGAGGCCACCCGAGGATAAGGGTTAAAAAGTGCAGTAGTCAATTGGTCAATATAGTAATCGTTAGTAATTACTACTTCTCAAGGCCCAGAGGCCACTCGAGGATAAGGGTTGAAAAGCGCAGTAGTCAATTGGACAATACAGTAATCGTTAGTAATGGAAATTCAGTAAATTTGTTATATATATATATATTTATATTTTGCTAAATACGCATTACTACTTATCAAGGCCCAGACGCCACTCGAGGATAAGGGTTGAAAATATTCAACAAATTTTTTATCTACAGATTAGAAAATTTGTATATAGGGTATCCAGACATATGGAATATATCTAGCATAATCTATCTATTATATCTATAAAAGTCAGAATGTTTGTGTGTGTGGGTGTGTGTGAGGTAGAGAGAGAGAGAGAGAACAATTCTTAACCTATATATTCAACAAATTTTTTATCTACAGATTTTAAATTTGTTATAAAGGGTATTCATACATATGGAAATATATCTAGCATAATCTATCTATTATATCTACAAAAGTGAAAATGTGTGTGTCTGTGAGAGAGAGAGCAATTCTCAACCTATATACTCAACAAATTTTTTATCTACAGATTAGATAATTTGTATATAGGGTATTCAGACATATGGAAATATATCTAGCATAATCTATCTATTATATCTATAAAAGTGAGAATGTTTGCGTGTGTGTGTGTGAGGTAGCAAGAGAGAGAGAGACAGAGCGAGAGAACAATTCTCAACCTATATATTCAACAAATTTTTTATCTACAGATTTGAAAATTGGTATATAGGGTATTCAGACATATGGAAATATATCTAGCATAATCTATCTATTATGTCTATAAAAGTGAGAATATGTCTGTGTGTGAGTAAGAGAGAGAAAGAGTAAGAACAATTCTCACCCTTTATATTCAACAAATTTTTATCTACAGATTAGAAAATTTTTATATAGTGTATTCAGACATATGGAAATATATCTAGCATAATCTATCTATTATATCTATAAAAGTGAGCATGTGTGAGAGGAGAGAGAGAGAGAGAGAACAATTCTCAACCAATATACTCAACACATTTTTTATCTACAAATTTGAAAATTTGTATATAGATTATTCAGACATATGGAAATATATCTAGCATAATTTATCTATTATATCTATAAAAGTGAGAATGTGTGGGTGTGTGAGAGAGAGAATGGGAGAGAACAATTCTCAGCTTATATATGCAACAAATTGTTTATCTACAGATCCGAAATATCACATTTGTATAGAAGTAGAAATCTGGATACCTATTCTGATACCTAATAAAAGAAAGGACACTCTTTGGGGCGGATTTTGATGATAACAAGTCACTACTAAGAAATTATAATAAACATTGAAATAATTTAAGAATTTTATCAAAATAAAATTGCATGGTAATCACCCAATTTCTGCCACAAAATTTTGATTGGCAAAACTCATAAACAGAAAATATATATTTTCTAATTTCATCTTTTTTTTTTACATAATCTGATTTGATGTTTTCCTTAATATTCAAATCACTATATTTTGCTGCTTAATATCAAATACAGCAAATGAGTTATTTTTTATGCATCAAACAATTACATTTTCTCATTCATCCAAACTAATCACTGAACATCAATTTCATATTTTCTTCACTAAAATATTACTGTGCTTGATGTCATCAAGTGGAGCGGATCATTTTTTTTTGTCATTTGTTCACACATTTTTCCAATTTATATATATTTTGTCTAAGATTCTTAGCCTATGTCATTGCATACCAAGCTGTTTATTAAAAGTTACGGTTCACTGTAAACACATACGTTACACCAAAATAAAAACGCTTCAGATAATGTCTTGATATTCAATTAAGTTTCTCACATGACATCTTATGAAGTTAGTAGAAATGTTACAGACTTTTGAATCTCGAACACTTTCAATACTGTGCACTGGTATTTTCTTTTTTGGAATATAAGCACATTCATGATTTTTTTTTACAAACGTCAACAAATTTCACAATGTGTAGCAATGTACTGAAACAATTATAAAAATATTTGTTTTTATTTTGGATGATGCAGGGCATCCGAAGAGAGATTTTTCTAACAAAATGAAAGTATAATTTTTAGCAATAGGTATCTAGGAAAAGGCCACTACATACGTTATAAATTCCAAATTTCCACAACCTGGCAAATACTGGTACACGCTAGCAAATTTAGATTTGCAATTACAGAATATGATTCTAATTTTTTCCTTTGCTCTTTATTCTAACACTACACTAAGTTTACTGTTTTATTTCGCTACAGTTGATATTGTGTAGAACAATAAGAAAATCATAGTGAACAATGCATTCAACAAAATTTCACACACATTTCTAGATACCTATATCTAATAAGTTCAAAAGAAAGGACACACTTAGGGAGGTATTTTGGTGGTCAAGTCACTAAATAGAGATTAGCTGGTTTCCCGGCATAGCCCAGGATGTAATAAAGATTGACTGAAATACATGTTCTAGCTGGTTTCTAGGCGTTGCCAGGGATGTAATATAGACACATTATGTTGTATATTACCTGTTCTCTTCTCCCTAAGGTAAAACAATTTCATATACATGCTGTAAATTACCTATGCTAGGGATAAAACATGAACAATACCAGTCCGGGGGTAGATAAAACAAATAATACATAGAGATGAAAGATTCCTCTCCCCTAAGAATAAAACATATGTTCAATATCTGCTTTTGTTTTTTCATTGTTTATACGGTCCCGAGCAACGCCGGGTAGCCCTGCTAGTCTATATATATAAAAGCCAAACGTCTGTGTGTATGTATGTTTGTTTGTAACGCTAAAACTTTTGAAAGACGGAACCAAACTTGACAAATTTGGTATCATATCGAAGCCCCATCACCCGGATGACAAATATCGAAATTTCACGTCAAACAGACCACTAGAAGTTGGTCAACTGATCAGTTATCTTCGAGGGGGGCCCCCCAAAAAACCTGTCATTATCTATATATATAAAAGACAAATGTTTGTTTGTAACGCTAAAACTTGAGATGAAAGATTCCTCTCCCCTAAGAATAAAACATATGTTCAATATCTGCTTTTGTTTTTTCATTGTTTATACGGTCCCGAGCAACGCCGGGTAGCCCTGCTAGTTTTAATATAAGTACAGATTTTGTTTGTCTGTCCATTTGTTAGTCACAATTTTGTGTCAGTCACAATTTTTTGTCAGTCACAATTTTTTGTCAGTCACATTTTTTTTATTATCAGTCACGGTTTTTTTTTGTATCGATAGCGTTTGACATTTTTTTTTTTACTTTAACTACATACTGGCATTAAAAACAGTTTAATATAAATATAACCTGATAGGCGCAACACATAAACCAAGCGACACTCACTCTAGTTGGTTGAACACGCTTCCTTTGGAGGAGAAAGTTTTTAGGGAATATCAAATTCACAAGCAGTCCCTCATCCCATGCATATCCCTGTCAGCGGAGATGACATGAGAATTTTGCAATTCTTGTAGGAAGATATCAACGTCGTCCTACATACAGCACCTGGTATTCCCAAATATAACCCATCTGGTACTGGCCAAGCTCAACATTGCTTAACTTCAGTGATCGAGTGCAAACCATATTTAAGGTGGAACATAACGCTTGGAGAAATAAAGATGGCTTAATTATAATTGAATTTTATTAGATAGACCAATCGACAGGAAATACTGCTGAAAGCTAAACAGTCGAACCAATGAAGCAGGAGCCGAATTTTTCTCATCTTTTTTATTTTTTTGTCATTATGAAATATGCATTATCGAAAAATACATAACGTATGCATGCGTGAGTAGGACTGCATGTATATTGTTCGCATCCGATGGAATCCGTTTCAGAAAGGATAATGTTTATTTCCCACGCATGCCGACCGGGAAAAAATGAGCATTGAACAATTGTCAATATAATCGATAAATTGATTACTTATTTATTTATTTATTTGCATTGATTTTGGTATTTTCTCCTTCCTCTTCAGCTTTTCCCATCGTCTTTCTGCTTTTGATCTGCAGTTCCCCTCCTCCCACCAATCCTCCTTTCCACTTTGTATCTCAGCTCGGAGACTGTTTGTTGAATACGAATTTATTGCTCTTGGTCTCTCTCGTCTTGCCATACATGCCATCAAATACAATGCTGCGCTACTCATAGGTCTATAAGCTATATAATAGGTGGGTTGTTCGTCGGCTACGTTGGTCCACCAGATATCGACTGAATTGTATTTGTTTCCCACAAAACAAAATGTGACACAAGGTCGGTTTAATGTGGTAAAGTAAAAATCACCCAAACAGAAAGAAAAAGAAAACAACTAAATAAAATGCCAATGGGGGTGGGTTAGTAAGGCCCTCCCAACCTAATTCTAAGTGTGGAACACCCACTGTTTTCCAACAAAGTCGAAAACAAACAGGTCGGTCTCTAGTGGGGAGTGAGGGAGCTAGGGGTTATTATTCAAAAACAAATTTGATCAGGATGGTAACATAAGGAATGGACGGTGTCTTCCAATATAAATGTATGTATAGGGGCAAACAGACTGGTGACAAAACAGAGGGTGGAATGCTCATACTTACCTTAGTCTAAGACCTATAAAAGTTTTTCCACTCAAAGTGGTTAAATACTTGTGATCGGGCTGGGTTCTGTAGAACCTAGCACTGCATGCCCAATACTCTAAGGAGGGAACACAAACTCGAACCCAGCGCCTCATCGGATGCACAAACTAGTGCACTCACCTCCTATCAAACTCCATGCGATGTAATCTTTTTGAATTGCATCTGATCTTTACTTCAAGCTGATGCTTAAAGTAACTGATCAGAAACAGATCAAACCCCATATATATATATATATATATATATATATATATATATACTAGCAAAAGTACCCATCATTGACTGGGTTCAAAAACGGCCTACAGAAAATGGACTCTGATTTATGAAAGTATAATAGGTTATGAAAAGGAAGGGTTGTAAATTTGGGAGTATCAAAACCAAAGCAAAATATGATGAAAGTAAAAATAAAATAGATAAACCCCATAATTTATTATACCATACCTGTTCACACTGAAACACTTATCACAATATTCTGTGGATCTATATTAAAAAACCTTGTTAAACTTTGTGACCTATTTCCATTCTATGGAGGTCAGGTGCGAACGAACACTCCATTTGTTATACCATATTTCTTCAAACTGAAACATATCAAAGTATACTTACGCAGACAGATATGAAAAGTCTTTATTAAAGTTTGTGCCTATTTCCATTCTATGGAGGCCAGGCGCGAACACAGACCACACAATTTTATTATACCATCCCTATTTAAGTTAAAACATACTTATCAAAGTATTCTTATGTACATCTATATCAAAAACACTTGTAAACTTTTTTTTTAAATTTTTAAACTTTTTATTTCCATACTTTGTGGACCAGGTGCGAACGCAGACTCCACATATTTAATGAACCACTGTTCTGCCAGATCAAACATACCCATTCCTGTGTCTCGATACATCTTCTATCATTATATGTAATCAGTTTTTTTTAAAATAGTCAACCATATAGGAGCCTATTCGTGTCCACACACACACACACACACACACACACACACACACACACACACACACACAGAGCTTTATATATATATATATATATATATATATATATATATATATATATATATATATATATATATAGTGTTATAATGGAATAATTCCAGGAGGAAATCCGGGTATGAGAGCTCAATGTGGTAAACAGAGCAATAGAGTATCAAAAATGTAATTGTTTAGTTTAGATGCTTGAAAATACCATAAGGTTGAAATAAATTATTGCATCGACAATTATGTAATTTCCGTGTTATATTTTTATATTTATATTTATATTTATATTTATATATATATATATATATACATATATATATATATATATATACATGCTTCACTATAAACACCTCTTTTCAGAGTGTATCTATCTTGTATGATATAAAGGGTAACTGTATGTATGTATGTCTAGCTAAAACTAAAAATCGGCAAAGCAAACACCCACAAAGTTAGTAATCTCTTGTTCAATGCTGGCCTGGGTGAATAATGTTTAAAATTTAGAAAAAAAAATTATCAATTCTTTGACCCTAAACTTTTGTCGGGGGTTGGGGGATCGGTTGTTCAGCCGTTTGATGTAATAATTAAAGGGAAGTAACTCTAATTTGTTTTCAAGGAATTATTTCTCGTATGCCTACTCCACCCTTGAGTAACATATAAGAGGGAGGGAGAGAGAGAGAGAGAAAGAGAGAGAGTAAGAGTGTGTGTGTGGTGTGTGTGTGTGTGTGTGTGTGTGTGTGTGTGTGTGTGTGTGTGTGTGTGTGTGTGTGTGTGTGTGTGTGAGTTCATTCCCTATGGATTCAAAAATGGCTGAGCCGACCTTTAGGAAATTTCACACAAAAGCACTTTATATGCCTGGCAGTGTTTGTAGATAGGTTTTGTATCGGAATGACTTCGTCAAGTATCAATAATCGTGTGTGTCCAGGGAAAAGTATGGTTTGCGCAGAGAGGAAAGTGAGGGAGTAGGTAGTGGGGATAGTGAAACCGATGGTGTGAGAAATAGAAGTTGTTTTAATAGAAATCTGCTACACTGTTTTTCCCCCCGGGCAATGCCGGACAGCTCTGCTAGTTGTATCAAAAGATTGAAGAACAGCACTGGCTGCGCACAATTTATTAGTCATAGAATTCATATGTAAGGCATTAGTTTGCCTGTCGCCGTCGATTATAATTTTCCTGGCAAAGATGCTCTTTTCAAAACATTTGCCAACTTTTCTTGCGGGGTAGGGGGGAAGTGTTGGATGCGAATGTTTTCCTTTTTGATTAAAAATGTCTTCTTAACAATTGTGTAGGTGGACGATAAAAGAAATTTTTACTTTTCCATTCCATCGAGAATCAAGCCTAATCAGGCCAAACACATTTGGCCCAAGATGGTCATTGATGAATAATAAGCTCAAATGGACAGTAGCAGAAACCTGGCACATCTCGGTAGTAGGCAAGTTGATCTATTTGATATATTTCTTTTAATACCTCCGTTCAGTCTTGAAAGACAAAGGATACCCCCTGTAGGGGCAGCTGCGCGTGTAATTGTGTGTCAAGGGTTGCGCAATCACCAACCTCACATCTCCTGAATCGGCACCGTTTGAGTCCAGTGGCAAGGAGAGGTCCAGGATGACTGGAAACAATGCTGAGATAAGCAGAGAGCACATAAAGCACCTGGCAGTCCGAAATGGTCAACCATCTGGTACTGGCCAGACTCATCATTGCTTAACTTCGGTGATCTGAAGGGAACTGGTGTGTTGATGTGATTATGCTGTGTATCATAATATATAATATATCTCTACTATTATATAAAAGTCACTTTGTGTGTGTGTGTGTGTGTGTGTGTGTGTGTGTGTGAGTTCCTTCCTTATAGATTCCGAAATGACTGAACTTATCTTTTGCAAATTTCACACACAGCTACTTTATATGTCTGGCAGTGTTCTTAGGTATGGTTTTACAGAAATTTATCTGATAAGTATCGAAAATCGGAAAAATCTGATCTTAAAAATAGCTTTTCGTTCTAATAGGTGAAATTTCTGGCTGGTCCTATAGTTTCACTGCATAGAAGAAATTCGCATGCAGTTAAACTCTAGGACTAGCGAGTTTCCGAGATATACCTCCTCCTAAAATCATTACTCATGAACCACCATGTTTAATAGTTCGAAGAAAGCAGTTTGGATTGAATGCTTCTTTCGGCTGTTTATTGAAAGAAATTCAACTTCAAAGTCGATTAAAAAAGTAAAAAAGAAAATTCCAATTTCAACCCAGTTAAAAAAAAACAAAACAAAAAAACAAACAAACAAAAGTCTGAATTTGACCCGTCCAAAAAAATTTCCTTATACCTAGCTCCAAAGAGGAGGAGGTGATATAGATTTTAGAAAACCTGATTCTAATACGGTTTTCGATTCTCAACTTTTTTAAAAAAAAATTGGCGACTCCTAAAATGCAGAATTGAGCTCAACACGTTTTGTTGTTTTGCTATCGACATAATCGCATTACTACACTGTTTCTTGTTAGATCGTCGAAGTTAAGTGACGTGGAGCCTGTCCAGTATAGGATGGGTGACTATTTGGGAATGCTAGGTGCTGTATATCTTTTTATGACTGGAATATGCTTGTGTATTTGATACTCCCTGTTTACATGGGGGTCACCACTTATCAAGGCCCGGAGGCCACTCAGGGATAAGGGTTATTGCGTGTACAGTAATCAATGAGATAGTATTGTACCTATTTACAATGCCTCCCCACGGGACAGAGTTAGACACCAGGGTCATTTTTTAATGTGGAGAAAAGGTACAAAAATAAAAATTGTCTCAGTCGTGAAGGACCTCTCCTTCACCGAAAGAGAACGAGAAATGGAAGAACAGATACTACACTTGTAGTAATCATTAGTATTGGGGGTTTTGATAGATTGTCTTACTTAAGGGGGCGGTTTGTCAGGAGTTTGTTTATGTTGGACTTGAAGACATCCAAGTTGTAGTCAGGTGGGAAACAGGCGAACGGAAGAGAGTTCCACAAGTTTTTTCGTTTTCAGCATATCAACCCTTTTTAGGTTATTTAATGCCGAATCTAGTTATTTTGGAAACAGTATTCATGTTGCATCCAGTTATTTTGTAGAAAGTTTTTATTCTTCAAAGTTTTGTATCTTCAATTGCTATTTTGTAGTGTTTGGTTTGGTTGTTTTATAGTGGATTTTATCGGTTTTGTTTCCTGCCATGCACAACATGAATGAGTTTTGCAATTGGAGAGGAAAAGGGTTACAGTATTAATGTTTGGTACATTTTAAGTTAAGAAAACCAGTCAGGAAGTGGGGGAGATAGAAAGAGAAAGGGAAAAAGGAAAAGAGGGAAAAGGTGGGTTGTTGTTTTTGTTTTTGCAGAACATAATTAAGTTTTGCAAAAGGAAGTAGAAAAACAAAAAGCATCGATGTTAGGCGCATTTCGTCGCAGGAGGCCAATATCTTCAGACAGCCTGATCTGGTAGCACCAGATATGTTTGAAGCACTCAAGGATAGTGGGTAGATATAAAAAGAAATATAGTCCATTTTTTTTTTTCAACCTTCTATGTGTATTCTATAAACGGACAAGGAATTTTGTATTGATCTATTTGGTATTATGATTATGAACACAAAGCAAAGTTGACACAGTTGAAAAAAAAAATAAATAAATAAAAAAAATGGAAGATTTTAGAAATGTTATAATAGAATTTTTAAACCAACAAGATAAATAAATGATGATGAATAGTATGAGAGGATTGAAAATGAGTGGAATGAAATGAACAAAACAGACCCAGAAAACAGCAATTCTTTCCCCTTTCTCAAAAACGTTGCTCATGGAATGTGAGGACTAGAGTACAAAATAAGGGAAGCGAGAGTTGCATATAATGCCATCGACTCGGAAGCGTGCTGCTGCTGCTGCCACACTCTTTTCTTCTTTATTTATGTCGTTTATTTATGTCTTCCTCTTACTCAGCTCTCACACTTATCACGGCTAACAAACCATCTGAAATAGATAGATTGAAAGTTGAACGATGATGAATATTATGAAAAGATTTGGAAATCTTCACATGCTCGAAAAAACCCCGAAAAAAAACTGTAGTCCCAGGAAACAGCGATTCTTCCCCATTTGTCAGAAACATTGCTCATTGAATGTAAGGGAAAAATGAAATTGGGAAAAAGCAAGAGTTATGAGGCTGACAAAAGTGTGCTGTATGGACGACACTATTCTATAGTTCAAAAAGCAAATGGCTGCTTCCATCTCTTCTTATATAGCCAGATAGGGGGCAGATAACTCCGATTCTTCTGTATCAGGAGCAGATAACTCCTCAGTATTTCCTGTATCAGAAGTAGTGTTGGAAATATTCTTAACAAGACTTTGTATGCAATTTGCATGTGTGACTTTATGAAAATTACCCACTGTTACTTGAGGAGAGGCTATTTATAAACACTAAAAAAAAAAAAAAAAAGAAGGAAAAAGAACCTCGTGGACGAGCAGAGTTAAAAAAAAAACAAAAATCAAGAATTTACCGGAAGAACCAGAGTTGCTCAAAAAAGAATTTACCAAAAGGACAAGAGGCGATCGAAAGAAATTTACTGAAAGGAAGGAAAACACTTCTCCTCACCTCTTTTCCGTAATTTCTTCCACAAAACAAAAACATCTCCAGTTTTGGAAACAATCAAACTTCAAACTGACATAAGTATTAACATTTTATTGTATTTGTAATTATAATTGAATATAATTTGTCAGGTTTTTAATTGCCTTCCAAAAAACTGAAGATTGTTCTGCTACAAAAGATTGTTCTTTTCTATAAACAAACAAAAATATAAAAGTGTTAGAAATAATTAACCCAGGAAAATTTCTAACGGTAGATAACTCCTCGGTACTTCCTGTATGACAGGCAGATTACTCATGGGTAATTCCATCTCAAATCATCCAGACCATGACACCGTTACCTCTCAGATTTTTTCCAAACTTTCAACTGGCCTCGCAGTGCTGACCTGTGTCCTGTTCCTTTCCAAAACATCATTTGTAGCAGCCACGTACCTAAAACAAACTCAATGACGAGGATTACAATAAAACCGTGACAGCATATGTTGCCTTACACTCATAAGATGTTGTGTTGTGTTGATAGTTTTTTTACTTTAATGTACTATCGTGCCAAAAAATCCTAACCATGTACCCACCCAGCATAGGTACTGTTTCTTAGTATCCGTACCCACCGCATTGATTGCCAGAAAAATGGACTTTTGTTCTTTCTTCACTAGTTCACAATTAAACCTAAAAAATGGGTTAATCACAGGGGGCCGTGTGAATTTTTAGGGGTTCATAAATGCTACAAACACATTATATTCTCACCACATGCAGTTTATTACTGTGATTGGCCAATTTTTGAGGTTCGATTGTCAGCTATCCGGTTACTTGGCTTTACCTGCTACTTGCATCCTTGCATCAAACAAAAAAACAAAATAGTTTCAGCCAACTTAAAGAAACACCAGAAAGCAGCAATACCACTTCTTAAATGAACAGGAAGTCAAAATAAAATTCAGGATGTCCTGTTTATGGTGAAGTCAACTGACTCCTTGTACACTACTCTGTCTGGAAGTGAAACCTGTAAAACTGCCCATCTTTGAGGTTCGATTGTGATCTAACAAGGAAAGAACCAAGCACCTTTTTTGGAGGAATTTAAGTTCATACTATCAAGAATGTCTAGGAACAAAAAAAAATTCAATTTCCAATAGTGCCACATGTTTTTTGGGGTCGCCTTAGACCAATACCTAGATCTCAGCTTAAAAGTTCAATAACTCAGAGACAGTTCATTTTCAGAGGTTTTAAACGTGATTTTTGGATTCCTCGTGTGGAAAACCTTGTCCATGCAAATTTTCAAGATTATACCGAGTCTAGAAATTTATTTATACCCAAAAACGTAATTTCATAATTTCGCGCCTCAATGCGATATACGTAAAATACCAAAATTGTGATATTTCCGGAACCGCTTGGAGTTAAAAGCTCAAATTTTCAGGATTCCCTAGTTTTTATGATACCAATATATGGTGAAAGTTTGGTAAAAAAACTGAGAGGTAAGATGTTTTTTTCTGGATGATTTGAGATGGAATTACCCTCCTTGGTTCTTACTTTATCAAGGGCAGATAAATCTGGATCAATTCTAAGAATATATTCGATTATTAATGCGCTTGTTTTCATAAACTTTCAATTGTGCGTTTGGTGTGATACTGTTGACATTTACCCTCCACTCCAAGTGTTAAGGAAGTAATAAAAAAAAACATGGTCTTTTGGCTAGGAGCAGACTGTAGTATCTGTTCTGACACTACATTTCTTATACATGCAGCAGATTACTCCTTGGATTTTCCTGTAGGAAAACGCATGACTTACTTGACTAGCATGTGTGCATGATTCAAAGGGTCGGTCGTGTAACGAAATGAAAATGGCGAGACATTTGGTTTTATGGTGAATAATCACATGACTGTGAATGTTTATGCAAATGAAACTGGTCTATAAAAGCAGACGTGAAGTGAGCATGAGGCAAGTTGAGAGAAGGCGTGTTACTTACGCAGACGTATGGAAGTTAGCTGGAAAGATCATTGCATTTGGAAGTCGGAGGTTTTGACAACAGTGTCGAATTTAACCGAGAAATTGGTGATTTGAAGTGCAGAATAAATAACACTTGAGTTATTTAATTATAATCAGCGGCAGATAGCCCTCCAAAACTTCCATGTGCTAGGGGCAGATAATTCCCTGATACTTCCTGTATCATGGGCAGATAACTCTCAGATACTATTTCAACACAAGAGCAGGTAACTCGTTTAAATATACACAGAGTTGATTATAAAAACATGATTCTGACTCAAAGTCGGTCTTAAAAAATTACGAACTCCAACTTTGGAATTGGTTCTTGTGATTTTTTTTGTCCAACTTAAACGGAAGATGTTTTATTTGCTCTCCATTACACAATATTGGATACTCGATTATTTATTTTCTAAGCCTTGGGCACAAGGCCAGGAGTATTGAGCACCCGATATGGGAAAGAGGTTATCGCTGTCAAAAGCAGTTTAGGAGAAATATGAGATTATTAAACCTGTCCGTTTTCTTCATCAATCAACGAGTTAAATCTGGATCAATTCCAAGAATATACTCGATTATTAATGCGCTTGTTTTCATAAACTTTCGATTGTGCGGTTGTTGTTTTTGAAACAATATTTTGCTGCAGTAGAAAGCAAAAAAAAAAAAAAATTCTGGCAGAGAAGTGAAGACATTTAGGTGTGATACTATTGACGACCCCCCCCCACTCCAAGTGTTAGAAAGATAAGTAAGACTGTTGACTAAGAGCAGACTGTAGTATCTGTTCTGATACCGATTTCAGCTTTTCCGTTCTTGGAGAAAAAAAAAATTCTTCTGCAGGCAATTTATTTATTTGTTGTCCTAAACCAAAATGCTAGCTGGATGTTCCCCATGTCAAAAAGATTCATCTGGTATCTAACTTTGCCCTCTTTGGGGAGGTAAGAAATAGAAACTAAGAGAAACAACAAAGATATTTACAACGAGAGAGAGCACAAAGTATTGTTGCCACATTTGGGCTTGTGTATCTGCTACTAGTCAGAACTCAATAGCTTCCGCACTGTCAACTAGGCTTCAACCTCTGCCCCATCAATGAGATGTTCTTTCGCTCTGTCTGTTCTACAAGTATTTTAATGGTAGCTGCTCCGACAAACTTCAACCGCGCCGACAAACATGACAAGCAGCAAAATCCCACCCCATACACAGTAGAGAATCCTAGATGCCCCAACTCTGATAATAAACATTCTCGTTATAAACGTGCATTTGCGTTACTTTGGTAACACAAAAAATATTGTTACATTTATTAGCTTGGTGAATATAAAAACTGTTACGAAGCCATAACAATATGTCTTCAGTATTCGAAACTATTCCATTTGACTCTACGTTCATAAAGATCTTATTGTTATTCGAAGTGTGAGTACATTTTTTGAAACACCTTATATTTCAGAAATTAAGAGACTATACATTCAAGATAAAATTCGAAGTACTAAGCACAAAGAGTTACATTGCACCTTTAACAATGAGTTAGTGGCTTACTATTTCAAGACTATACGGCATAATTATGTTGACACACCGGTTCCCGCTGGATCACCGAAGTTAAGCAACGTTGAACCTGGTCATTACTAAATGGGAGATGAAGGAGAAAACCAAGGAAGAAAGATAGATAGGTATTTACAACTCATTAACAGATTTTATGTTTGTAGGCATTTTTTATTTTTCTTCTTCTATGCATGTCTTGGAAGCATATGATCATACAACAGTTTCGCATTTTCTACGCCTAAACTTACACCGTTGTTCTGTTTTCATTTTGGCTAATACCAAGCCATAACAATATTTCTTCCGTATTTGAAACTATTCTATTTGACTCTATGTTCATAAAGTGTGAGTACATTTTTTGAAACACCTTACTATTTCAAGACTATACGGCATAGTTATGTTGACACACCAGCTCCCGCTGGATCACCGAAGTTAAGCAACGTTGAACCTCTTCAGTACTAAATGGGTGACCATTTGGAACTTCTAGGTGCTATAGTAGTCTCCGCTTATCTCGGCATTGTTTCCAATCGTCCTAGGCTTCTCCTTGCCACTGAATTCAAACAGTGCCGATTCAGGAGAGGTGTAGATTGCGCAACCCTAGCCTCACTATTATAAGTGCAGCTGCCCCTACAGTGGGTGGGGTGGGGGGTATCCTTTGTCTTCCGAGAGTAAATAAAGGCATCAATTGCAAGACTATTTCATTTCTTTCTGTGTTCATAAAGATTTTGTTATCATTCGAAGTATGAAGACACTTTTCTTTTTTTTCTTTTTTTTTTTTTTTTTTGATATCCTGTACATAGAATCTGTTTCTTACAAAATAAACCTGCTCCTTCGACCATTAAGTTCGTGGTTGTTTTTTTTTATTTTATTTATTTATTTTTATTTTTTTTTTTTGGTGGGGTGGGGGGGGAGTTCTTTTGTTGTATTTTTGTTTTTTTTAATATTGTATGATATCTAGTAGGCACAATGACGTTGACACACCGGTTTTCGCCAGATCACGAAACAACGTTGAACCTGGCCAGTACTAGATGGGTGACCATTTGGGAATGCTAGGCGCTGTATGTACCTTTTTGGAAGGTTGGGCGTCGGGTCAGCACCCTCACCCCGTAAAAAGAACTCAGTCGCTACAAAAGCATCTACAAAGTTGTAGATGGCCTGTGCCCCTCCAGGGGGTTCAAGGCAATGGATGGATGGATGGATGATGTCTGGCAGAAGGCGCTAACGTTCCTTTTTGTTTTATTTTCCATCATTTTATTTCCTTATGATATATTCATGTAAGCGTTTGCTCTTCGATCCGACTGGTGGATGGATTAGCATGATGTCATTGTTTCCAATTCCTGAACTGTCACGCAGACAAGTAAAACGAAAAACAAAAACAAAAAAAAACTGCCGCTCTTATCTCCAGGAATCACAAGTCAAAGACGGCAGTTTTTTTCGGTGGAGAAAGTAAAATGCAGGCAATCAAAGAAATCTTGAATGGTTTCAAAAAAACACACACACACACACGCACACACGCACACACACACACACACACACACACACACACACACACACACACACACACACACACACACACACACACACAGAAAAAAAAAAACTCTTGTCAAGATAAAAATTCCTGATAAGTGCGAACCATTTTTTCTGGATGGAAATACCAGAGCAGCAAATTAAAAATATCTGAGACAAATGAAACATTGGAATGGCATTCAATATATTGTCTCTATAGATCTGATACAGGGTGACCCCCCCCCCAAAAAAAAAAAACAAAAGCTAAATGGAAGCCATCTAGAACATATGCTGTAGAACGGAGAAAAAAAGGCCAAAGACCCTAGTGTTTTGATGTGATGTTTTGAATATAATAAACTAGTTATGATCAAAGTTTCATTTCATTCGGACAAAACACTAAGAAACGGGGCCTAATTAGAGTTGGGGCCCGTTTTTTTGGGGGGGGGGTCACCCTGTATGCCGCCTCATTTGAAAAAAAAATACTTTTAAAGGATCTTAATGATAGTCATGATTATAGTGTAGTCAAATGAACGCCGGTCGATTTTTCGTCAGCCAGAAACAACTTCTAACGCAAAATTCGTTTTTTTATAAAAATATAAAAATATTACTTTATTATTTTTCTCGTGTACATGCGCCAAGTTAAAGACGGAGAGGGTGAGCAGGAGAGGGGGGTGGATTGAACAGCAAGCTCCGCTAATGTTGCTTTCTCCTGCTTTCTGTTTGCTTTTCTGTCTCTTCTTGCCTTCCTTCTGGAATATATATATATAATATATATATATATATATATATATATAGTAAGTTATAAAATAACTTACTAACTAGCTCTACCTACGTATTGAGCACTTTTGAAGTAAATACTTAAAGTTTACGCATAAATCTATATTTTCGTATATTAATTTTATGTGAGTAAATTAAGTAGTTATATATATATATATATATATATATATATATATATATAAAATAACTCTCTGTCAAACCAAACTACTCTATCCAGCTATATTTGGCAACTAAAAAACAGCAATATTTCTTTCAACTTAAAATGGCAAATAATTGAGACTTGCAAATCATATAAACCAGGAGATAAATTTTGTGCACTATGTACAAAAGAGACCCTAAAAATTTTAAAATATGAACATATAAAAAATACAACCAAACTATTAAATTCAAGACAGGAGCTTATGACATGTAGTCATAAACGTTGGTTTAAATTTAATAAATATAAACCACCTTAAATCATTAAAAATTACTTATTAGTAAAAATAGATTACAATTTTTTTTTTGTTTTTAATAAATTAAATTAGACTAATTATCTCCCTTACACCCTTCAAATTCTCTCTATATAAACCGTAGCGTCTTTAAATCAAAAATACGCTAACGGAAACGATTTATTGCACGAGCGCCCCCCCCTTTCAAAATTCATCATTCAATAAGATAAAAAGCTATAGCAAACATCTAAATGACTATTTTAACCACAGTTCCTGATTTCAAAAAACGAAAAATTAAAAGGTAAATATCTCTATATATTTTTAAAGCAAATTTATTATGTAAATTCAAAAATATATATTTTTCTCTACTTATTTCTATCTCTAACCCGTATTAATTTTCTTATAAATTTTAAATCCAGACCTTTTATTTCAATTTTTTCAGATTCATCTGCCTTACTTTTAATGCTAGGTTTATTTATGATGTCTTTTAAATTCAATAAAAACCCTTCAAAATTTGCTGATGAGGAGACCTTGCTTATCAAAAAACTATATATAATTATTGTACATAACTTGATGTATACCACAATAAAAAGCATTGTTTTCCGAAACGATCGTACAGATAATTGATTTTGTTGTTGTTCCTTCTTATGAAACGGATTTTTAATTTAATTATAATTTGATTTTTAAATTTTAAATTGTCAATCACATTACTTAATATATATATATATATATATATATATATATATATATATATATATATATATATATAAGAGAAAGAAAATTAATACTGTAAGTTGAACGTTACAATCAAAATTTATTGTTCAACTGAATACTCCAATACGCGAAATAAGGACTCTGTAAATTGTTTTTTGGAGTATTCAGTCGAACAATAAATTTTGATTGTAAATTTCAACTTACAGTTTTAATTTTCTTTCTCTTATAATAAACTCTACTCTCTATTGCATATTGTGCTATTTTTAATTCGGTTGGGATGAAATTTTCATATATATGAATACTATTATTTATTTATTTTTTGATTCAATTTTCACCCCAAACAAGGCACAGTGCCACTTTGAAGCAGGGGGCTACTATTAGGGACTTAATTTGCGGGGTCATTATGAAGGGAGAAGAGTAGAAAGATGTTTGTTAACATTACACTTGAACTTCTGCATATCATTGCAGTTAGGAAAGCAGAATCCCGGAAGGGAGTTCCAAAGACCCGCAGTTCTGGGGAAGAAACTATTGGAGTAAAAGGCTTTCTTGCACCTAGGGATCTCTACTGTAAAGGGATGAGACTTAGTAGCTTGTCGGGTTTAGTTACGTTGGGGAGGTACAAGTGTTTGCAGTTCGTCAGAGCATTCACCATTAAAGTATTTATAGAATAGGCAGAGGGATGCAACATCTCGTCGATGGGACAGAGGCTGAAGCCTAGATGACAGTTCAGGACCTATCAGGTTGGCGACTCTCTTTTGAACCCTGTCCAGGAGCGAGAGACAAACAGCAGATGCACCAGCCCAGATGTGACAACAGTACTCCATACATGGGCGAATGGTTGCCTTATAGAGGTATAGGATACTGTCAGGCGTAAGTAGTTTTCTAGCACGGTAGAGGGAGCCAACCTTCCTTGCAGCAGCCTTGGCAATGCTCTCAATGTATCTATTCCAGTTCATATTCCCTGTAAACGTTAGGCCGAGGAGTTTAAAAGAAGTACTTTCAGGCAATGTGTTCTTGGCCATTGCTATTGGTGGTAGAGAAGGTTTCTTGTAGTTATTGAAGGAAACAAGCTTAGTCTTATATTAGTTTGAAGTTTACCATTGTGTGTATCAGGTAAACACTACATCCTATTGTTTTCATGAATATATAAAGTCAGACACATTGCTATTTGGGTCTGAATTTGAAAATCCAACAACACACACACACACATTATATATATATACAATTTAGAAAAGCATTTCATCCAAGGCATGAAAATTGTTAAACAAAATGTTTTTACTATAGGCATTAAAAATAAAGGTACAAGATTCAATTTGAAATTTATTTATCTTCAAAGTGCACTTTTATAAATTTTACAAAGTAAGGTATAAAAATTTAATTTAAATTGAATCAAAAAATTACCTTGGGGTTATTTTATGTAATGTACATTCTGTTGCACTTTATAAAAAAAAAATAATTGAAAATTTTATATCTATATCATTAATTGCTAGATGAAAGATAATGTTTTTAAACAGCAATTTAAAGACAGCTGAGATAAATGAAATATTAGAATGTCACTTAAGATAGTGTCTTTTTTGCCTGAGCTCCAATCTGTGGTGCCCCCCTCGCCAAAATTTCACAAGAAACACTCGTCTAGCTGAAAACACTATTAATAAGTTCCCCCACTTGTTATCTGTGTCTAAACCTAAACGTAGATTCCACGAACAAAGTTTCTTTCTTAGAATAGCACACCTGTGGAATTGTCTTCTGTTTGCCTGCTTTCCAGCTGACTACAATATGGTCGGCTTCAAGTCCAATGCAAACAAGTTCTTGATGAGCTGTTCCTCTTAACTTAACAAATTTACCGAATTTCCACTACTAACGATTACTATGATTCTGATACTGTACACTCTTTAACCCTTATCCTCGAGTGGCCTCTGGGCCTTGATAAGTGGTGACTCCTATGTAAAATCTATGATTTTCATAACTCCAACACCTATGATTTTTATAAAATCCAACTCTGACTCCTTTCCAAACCTCCAACTTCCTTTGACTGACTTTGAAACCGTGATTTAAGCTCCATTCAGCATTTGGAAACAGATGAATTTCCAATAAAGATTCTTAAATCTGTCGAAAAAAAAAAAAAAAAAGATAGAGAAAGATAGAGAAGTACAAAAACAATAAAATAGATTTTCATCGATATTTGAACTGACAGGTTTTATAATCCGAAAGAATGCACAATATCTCCATGGATACAACAACTGCAATGAAAAAAATAAAATAAAATAAAAAAATATAAAAGAAAAAAATGAAATAAGAACTGAGGCCATCTTTATTCATGCTATTTTTAAAATGTAATCACACAAATCAGATTAAACAAAATGAAAATTTTAAAAAATATATTTTTGTTCTTTTCACGAAAAAATACAAGATATATAATACACATGATCACAGTGTAGTATCTGTTCTAATACTACACGTAATCTGTTGGTTCTTGTCCAGAATTTCCCTCTATATTAAAGACAAAACTAAAGAAAGATCAGTACCATGTATTCTTGTGGTCCCATAACCATCAAGAAGAAATAAATTAAAATATCATATTTAAGCTTATTTTACGACCGGGCAACGTCGGGTGGCCTACTAATAAATAAATAAATAAAGTGATGTTATTCAAAAGACAGAAGGATAGATGTAGCTAAAAAAAAAAAAAAAAAAAACACCAACAGAGAATATCAGTCCTTCTATTCTTGGGAAAAAGAAAAAACAGAAAAAAAAAAACATTTAAAAAAATGTTTCAGAATTTTGAAATAGCTAAATTATTCAAAACACATTTGAATGACTCGCAGACCCAAGTGGAATTCAGTATTTGCAAGAAACATACAATGGAATGGTTTTATTGGACCCACACACACACACACACACACACACACACACACAAATAATGGAAAAAAAAAACGTCAGAGAAATAAAATGATTTTAGTTGATTATGACCAAAGTTTTAAAATATATCCATTAAATATTAAATTTTGAGCACAAGGCCATCAAAAAGTGTGGGAGAAAAGTGGCCATCATTTGTTTTCTATAACATATTTGTCTATCCTACACTTATCACTATTATAGTAAGATACTCCACTTTGATCTTAACCTGAAATTCATGTTATTTACAAATTGATACGGATGAATAGATTGTACTGAAATGTCATATGAATTATCTTTCATCTCATCTGTTTACAGCTGTTTCTAGGTAATGTTTATTTTTGGGCAATACAATAAATCATAAAAATTATGCTGACTCTCATTAGAAAAAAATTATGCCATATAAAATTCAATCTGTCATCATCATCATCATCATCATCATCATCATCATCATCATCATCATCTTCATCATGATTCTCATCATTCTCTTTATCCTTATCATCGTCCTTCTCCTCCACATCATCATCCTCCTTATCCTCATCATCCTCATTCTCATGATCCTCATTCTCATCATCATCCTTATTATCATCCTCATCATACTCAGCATCATCATCCTCATCCTCATTATCATCCCCATCCTTATCCTCATCATCCTCATCATTCTCATCATCGTCCTCATCCTCCTCATCATCATCCTCATCCTCATCATACTCAGCATCATCATCCTCATAATTATCCTCATAATCCTCATCCCCCTCATCATCCTCGTTCATATTCATGCTCATCCTCATCATTATTCTCATCCTCGTCGTCCTCATCTTCATCTCCGCCATCTTTTAGGACACTTCACCACAGAATCAACACGGTTCTTCCAACGCCTCGATCTTGCATGATTGTTTTCAATCTCCAATCTCATATCCTGTAGTAGGTTATCGATGATGTGACTCTTCTCCTGCCTCAGCTGGGATGACCGTCTGAAGGCATCCAGAGAACAAGTGGCTTCCTCTTCGTGATGCTGCATACAATGGCCTGTTAGTTGAAACCTTTGCTGCATGCTGGTGGTATATCTCCGTATATTTCTTGCTAGTTGCCAAGTATCCATATGGAGCATCCATCTAATTTCTTCTTCGATGCCATTATTGTTATCTCAACACCATATGGTAGGACTGTTTTGACGTTGGTGTGATAATCTCGACGTCACCCTTCCTAAATTGTTAAGAATTAAAAAAAAAAAGGGGGAAATAAGTTTATCAGCAGAACAAAGGTATAGGAAGTTGTTCACCAAGGAACACAAAAGGGAGCTAAAATAGGATTGTTAATCAAGGTGTGGTAATGCACTTGAGAAGTGAAGGAGAGTCTTGTGACAGTTGAGAACAGTTGCGGACAGTTTTGGGTTTGTGATGGTTGACAAGAGTTGACAGTTGACAGTCGTTGTGTGTTGGATGGCTCAGACCAGATCGAGAGAACTTTAAGAGATCGCGATTAGCTGACATCAACTGACAAACACAGCCATGATAGAATGTAGATGTGGACCTTAGCATATAGAGGGTCGATGGTGTCACACACACACACAGTGCTACTGATATTTATAGAATGTACTGATGTTTGTGTTTTTGTGTTTTATTTTATACTAGCGAGGGATGGGCACCCGGCTTTGCCCAGTCGTAAAATATGCTTAAATATGATATTTTAATTTACCCAGATTCCGTATATATTGTTATAGAGTCGTGATTTCAAAATTAAAAAAAAAAAAGTATTTGGGTGCCATCAACTAGAATCGAAAGCAAAACTGTAGCATTCAAAGCTGGTGACGTTACCACTGTACCATCATTACACGTATATGAACAGATTAAAAATAAACTAAGCTGAATGTAAAAAATGTTTAACGATATTTTTTCAATTTTCAATTTTGACTCCTTAAAAACTATTTTAATTGGCTAAAGACCAATAAAAGAACGGTCCATAAAAAAATCCAATCATTTGAGGCCCCCTAGTGCGGCTCTGTGACTTTTAGTTTCAGAGGAGATAGAGTTTGAAACAGTGACAAACAGACAGACAGACAGACAGACATAGTGCCTTTTATATATTTAGATTTTTTTTTTTTTTACTTATGAACCTGTGCACACCCCTCTTGGCAGCCGCTAATATCAGAGACGATGACATGGCGAGAAGAAAAGACGGGTTTTTAACACAGTAAGTTTGGGAAAAGGTGTTATAAATAATAAACTAGACAAAATACTGTTAGAAATTCGCTCAATATATGTTACCGTGACATAAGTTGACATATATTCGGTGGTTTTTTAATAGAATTTTGTCAAGTTTATTATTTATAACACCTTTTCCCAAACTTACCGTGTTAAAGAAAGAGTCGGGCGCCATTTTGAATTTTCCAACACATCGGTAAACACAGGTTGTTTTTCGAGCTGAATAAACATGTTACATTGAATAAAAACACAAAAAATATACCCAGTTGGGTAGAAAAGTAACTTATCTTGCCTTTGATAACATTTATTTATCTAAAAAAGAAGCTTTGCTCATGGAATCTACGTTTGGATTTAGGCACAGATAAAAAGTGGGGAAAATTATTGACAGTAGTTTCAGCCAGACGGGTGTTTCTTGTGAAAGATTGAGGACGAGGGATTGGAGCTCAGACGAGCACCTGCCATGGAAATAACGATAAAACAAAGACAGGCTCGCAACGTCTCTTCTGTGGGAGAGAGGTTGCAGGGAAGAGAAAAGGGCATCCCCCACTAAACCACAAAGTCTATTTTGTACTCTGTCAAGGCAGGATAGGCTGTTTTAGCAGCTCCTGCCCAGATGTGGCAGCAGTACTCCATCCTTGGACGTACTTGGCTTTTATACAGATAGAGAATTGCATTAGTAGTGAGATATCTTCTGGAGTGGTAGAAGGATCCCACCATTTTCCCAGCGTCCCTGGCAAATAACCAGAACAGCAATTTAACCAAATATTAAATAAGCAATTTAACCAAATATTAAATAATCTTTTTAAAAATCTGTTTTCTTAGTAAAATAAGGCAGATATTGGTTAGTGCTTAAAAAACTTTTTAAATATATATATTTCCTTTCACTTTTTAAGATTTTATAATTGATCTAATCATTGATTTCTTCGTTCATTGCTAATAGCAAAACTTGGAGGTTATTTCGCTCTTTTAGTTCTAACTACTTTCTCTGTCACCCCTATCACCGTATGTTTTTTTTGTAGCGGAGATTTACACCGATTTATACCTTCAATTTCTTTCATGTATTATTACTTTTTTTCTGTTGGATAAACAAGGTGCTTCCCTGCAGGCTGCAACATTGTTGTCTTCAAATCCAATCAACAAATACTTGCCATAAACCATCCCCAAAAGTAATAAAATTTGGTTCATTCTATTTATTATTTTCAATCCTCTCATAATAGTCTTCTTCATTTAATTGACAATCTATTCATTTCATTAATCCTTAATCTCAAGTGACTTTTGCATTGATAAGTTGCGATTCAATAAAAAAAAAAAAATCTTTTTGAAAGAAGGAAGATATGAAGATATACAAAAAGAGTTTTGGGGTGATCATTTGAATTTGGGATGCTAACCCTAACCCTAACCCTAACCCTAACCTACTCAAATCCACAGTCTGCCTTTGCTTTCTTCATGTACATCAATTAGTAATTAATTAATTAATTAATAAAGATTGTTAATTAATAATTATAGTTAATTAATAGTTATAATCGGTTTAAAGATGGAAATGTTTTCTTGTTGATTTTAAACAAACAAAACTTAAAAAAAGGAAAACATGTTGTCTTGAACGCTGATTCTAATTAATGTTCATGAAGAAGAGTAAAAAAGAAAAAAAAAAAGGCAGCCGATGGATTTCAAATGATTTTTCGATTTGTATGGGTTTTATCGTCCCAAATTCGTCTTTCACGTTGGTACCGCTCTAATAGATGAGCACACATTAGGGCGGCTTCATAAAAGTACAAAACAAGAACAGCTAATAAAGTAAGACTTTTACTTTGGGTCAAACTATGTTTTTATTTATTTATTTATTTGTTTATTTATTTATTTGTTTATTTATTTATTTGTTTATTTGTTTATTTGTTTGTTTATTTATTTATTTGTTTATTTATTTGTTTGTTTATTTATTTATTTATTTGTTTATTTATTTGTTTATTTATTTATTTGTTTATTTATTTATTTGTTTATTTATTTATTTGTTTATTTATTTATTTGTTTATTTGTTTATTTGTTTGTTTATTTATTTATTTGTTTATTTATTTGTTTATTTATTTATTTGTTTATTTATTTATTTGTTTATTTATTTATTTGTTTATTTATTTATTTGTTTATTTATTTATTTGTTTATTTATTTATTTGTTTATTTGTTTATTTGTTTGTTTATTTATTTATTTGTTTATTTATTTGTTTATTTATTTATTTGTTTATTTATTTATTTGTTTATTTATTTATTTATTTGTTTATTTATTTATCTGTGTGAGTGTTTAACAACAATATTGTTTCGCGTTTTAGTTTTATTATAAAAATAGTTCGGTTTGTTAAGGCAGTTGCTGTTGCTGTTGTTGGTTTTGCTGTTTTTGCTGCTGTTATTGTTGCTGTTGTCGTTGTTGTTGTTGTTGTTGTTGTATCCATGGAGCTTTTGCGAGCTCTTTCTGATTATTGAAACTTGTCAGTTCAATTATTGGTGGAAATCAATTTCTTTGAAATCGATTTGTGCATTCCTGCGCCTCCTCCTATCCCTGTCACCCTCCCCCTTCTTCTTCTTCTTCTTCTTCTTCTTAGTAAAAAAAAAAAAAAAAAAAAAAAAAAAACGCCCAGAAATAGACCATTGGAATTTCCGAATTTTAAATGGAGTTTAAATCTGTATTGGGGGTTCCAAGTTGCATGTTTCTCATTTTGTTTTTTATTTCAATCTTTTTTATTGTTTATTTACTAATTTTACACACACACACACACACACACATACACACACACACATACACACACACACACACACACACACACACATATATATACACATAATTTTTTACTGTTATACACAACGGTAAAGAAGATATTTTAATAGCATTGAATAAGTTAGCAATAAAAAAAGAAATCTGATGTAAAAATTAGATCCAGAACCTCTTTTTGTTGGGTCAATGGTCTAGCTACATTGAAGAACTGTGATACAGCGAAACAGTTTTTCCTACTGGGGTGCCATGATATAGAATACTGTTTTATAATCCACATAATAGGTTTTTATGGTAAACAACTGATGATACCTACAACAAATTCTTGGGAGCAAACTAATGTAGTGATTGCAAAAGGTTGTTGGGTCAATGGTCTAGTTACATTGAAGAGCTGTGATACAGCGAAACAGTTTGTCTGTGGATGAATATATATATATATATATATATATATATATATATATATATATATATATATAAATTGTCTTTGCACCTTACCAGTGTAGCAGGATTCGAAACTGAGACATCAGTGATCACACCTGGCGCTCTTATCACCTGAGTTATCAACTTGCTAGTGGCAGTGAATTGTATATATGTGTGTTATTTTGTTCTTCTATTTTTTGTACTAAAATACTAAGACAATATATATATACTAAAATAATAACACTATATATATATATATATATATAGTACGATTATATATATACTAGCAGGACCTGTTAACCGACATTGCCCGCTTGAAGCCTACCCCACCCCCTCGATAAAAAGTAAAGTACGATTGGTGGCCACTGCCGTCCCTGAACAATTGCAGACACTGGTGACTGAAATGAAATAATCTGGCTTTCACTGGCGATTAGTACTGGTTTGGGGCGATAACATGCAATTGCTGTTTGAATTTTAAAAAAAAGCAATTAAAGGAATGCATGAATCAGTATGAATTAATAAAATTACGAAAAATGGTCCATTAAAATAATAATGGAAAGTAAAAGAAGTTTTAGAAGTTAGGGATTCTCACTGTATATGGACTGTTTTAGAGTGATCGAAATCAGTGGTAGCAGTCCTGGCTGTTTCCGTTTGTGGTTCAAGTCTTTCTCTTTTTTTCAACTCTTCTACCAATCGTATTAAATCAAATTCCAGTTTTATGTCGTCATTTTTTAACGTATAAACAAAACAATTACAACTTTTTCACTTCACTTCTTTTAGTATTGTCATGTTAAAAAGAACAGCATTTGGAATGGACATCCCAAACTCCCCATGGCTTTTAGAATAGACACCACCAACCTCCCCATCTTAAGAATGGTGATCACATCCAAAATATCCCTATCTAAAGAATGACTTTCGGAGTAGCAACCCCCTATTTTTGGGGAGGGGGAAGTAATTCCCTCAAATTTATAATAATCATTGTCAGCATACCCACCCACAAATGCTAAAAAAAGAATATTGGGGGTGTCAGTGTCAGTGGGAGAGAAGTAGATTTGTTTATCGCACATGCATATAAACCTGGCAGCCAGTGAATTACAGTGCATAATACAGGTCTTTATATCTCTATAAGTACTTGTAACCACAAAATTTGAATGAGATTTCCTTAATCAGCATAGTCATTCTAAAGAAAACTGTGGAGGTGGACCAAATGTACAAATTTATCCCCCCCCTCCACCCAATTTTTAAAAAAAGTTAACGTGTCCACAACTTCGAGAATCAGTCCAGAAAAAGAAAATTAAATAAAATTCTCCACAGAATTTCAAATTAGTGAAAACACAAGTATATAACAAATAAGTGTTTCCATATGCAATGAAATTTACGTTTAAACTGTAGCGTAGGTAATCGGTGTAAAAAATCTTATCGTCAACAAGAATAGTAAATACCAAAAAATAAAAAAGTCAAAGAAAATTTTTTTTTTTTCAAGGCAAGTTTTTATTTGGGGGAGGGGGGTGTAGTGCCGTGTCGGTATTTTGTGCATGTTTACATTCCTAAACCATTGCTGTGTTTACATTTTTTTAGTGTTCCAGATGTGCAAGCAAAGATGGAGAAGACGTTATGTATATAAAGTTGAGCATGTTTGTTCCAGTAATTAAGGTTTTAAGTATTTGTCTGTTTATGAGCAGTTAATATGTTTGTATTTTTTAAATTTTTTTTACGCTAGTGTCTTATGGGGAGAATGGTATCTTTTTTTTAAACTTTTAAAAATGTTTGTTTATTTATAAATTATTTTCATTCTAAAATATGAGAATGCAGGTCTTGGCCAATCAGAAAGAGCGGAACATGGTTAGGGAGCCGTTATTATTTAGGATTTGGAAATCGGAAAGAATATGTTATGTTTATGTATGTCTTAGCCAGTTCAACTATTGTTGAAAAATGTAGAATTGGACTCGGTGACAACTGGTAGTGGTGAGAGCACTAAATATTGAGAGAGAAAAATAGGAACTTCTTCTTCTGTAGATGTAGCGATTGTGATGTTGCTCATTGGATGTAATGTAGAATTTTATTATCACGAGTGAATGTGACAGAAATGGTGGTCGAAAGCTACAAAAGATAGTGGCTATCAGGGTAGATGTATTGAAGTTGTATGTGGCATCTATTATTCAAACCTATGATACTTTGGTCCAGAGGGGAATTTCTGCAATCAAAATATTATATATGGTTATATACACTAAAATAATAATACTATATATACCTCTCTCTCTCTCTCTCTCTCTTTATATATATATGCTACCCCCCATGAAGTAAATAAAGGGTTCCGCTTGAAATTCCATCCAAATTCACGAGTTCGACAGAAACATTTCCGAGTTTGATAAGATACACCTGAAGAAGGTCGGAGGTTACATCGATTGAAACATTGTGAAAATTACACTCAAGATGAGAATAGTAGTCCGATGAATCCAAATAATATGAATAACCAATCCTCATCTCAAAAATTCAAAAACGTCAAAATAACTTTATACATATGCGTGTGTATTTAATTTCTTTTTCATCTTCTATTTGATTTTCATATTTTTAAGATTAAAATTCTCAAAAGTCTTTTCTCTCTTTTTTTTTTTTTTACCAGGTCAATGTATGAATCCTTCCGGAATCAATTACCATAAAGACTGCAAGGTACTTGAAATATTTCAAATTTCATAGTGTAGTTCAGTTTTCTATTTAATTAAGAGGGCTGCTATGCAACGTTACTCAGGAGTAAAAAAGGAGTTATCTGTACTCCTCATCCCCTATATTCCTATTTTTATTCTGATCTTTTTAAATTTCTATAATTTCAAATTTTTAATTGATCAAAGGGGTTTGAAATTCGATCAAAGAAACGTTTCCATTCTGAGCTCAAAGCTCAATACATATGCAACATTACTCAGGGGTAAAAAAGGAGTTATCTGTACCCCTGATTACTAGGATAGTTCCAGAAGCAAGGTCTCCTATTTCTTAACTCAGAAACGTACGATTATGCTGCAATGTCTGAGAGAATAAGCGAATGACTACGAAGACGGGAGTGATACTGTAATGTTATGACCCTTTAGGCTGTGATCATAGCATAGTATCTTTTAACTGTGGCAAGCGGGAGCAATGGTCAAAATATTATTTTTATTGTTATTCTATTCTTATTAATTGATTTGAGCAACGGATGCTCGCTAGATCACTTATTATGATTAGAAGAATAAACAATTAAATTGAGGAAGAAATGATTGACGTGTAAATCGCAAAAGGAATGCAAAAATAGATGTAAACATTCTTTTGGATTTGGATAAACCAATAACTAGTTGTGGATTAGATTGGTATGAGACACGTAATTAGGTGACGTAGGAGAACACGTGATGTAGTTAGTTTTGGAGAGATTGAGAGAGTTGAGGACTGACCACCAGAGCAGACAGACGTCTAGACAAGGGTGGACAGACAGCTAGGAGCGGGCTGTATGAACAGAAAATGTAGATTAACTGCAGATCCTGTGAAAACCAATTGAGACAACTGTAATAAATTTATATTACAAAAATATAAAAAGTTGTTTTAATGGTTTAACAAATAAGAACAGTTGTCTCAATTATGTGGTGCTTATCGCTTCATTGTTTGTCACGGAGCAGCGGGAAGATATAGAAGAACTCTTCAAGAAAAAAAGGTATGAAGCATATATTATTCTTCTTACATATGAACTGTAAAAATATCCCGTGCGATAAGTCTGATGCAACATGATTCAGTTTACACGTCAATATCATGTCCCCTGGCTAAACAACATACATATGATTTATACATTTATTATCTGTCTGTTAAAAGAACAATATCTTACATCCACTAGATAACACATGACACGTTTTAATATATCATCTCCTCCAATAAAAATCAATATACAACAATACGATTAAAACGAGTAACCTTTTGCAATACAATTTTGCCAGTGATGATTGATACCTCAGTTGTAAAAATCCAGAGCGTCCTTTGTCATGCAAATCTCTGTTGTCACTCTTTCTTAGAGTTTCACACCATCAATATCTGCAACAGAGAGATTGAAATTTCAGGTCATGAATGCATGATGTCAGTCATCATGATAATGCAATTTGTAATCTTCTCTGATCCATTCGGACGGAATAAAAAAATAGGAGGCATTACTTTTGGAACGTTCCTTGTAATATGAAAAAAATACTTGTTGCTTTGATCAACGAATAATGCGGATGATTTTTATCACGTTTTGCCTTCTTTTTTTGACAAATTTAAATCAAATAATTATTTTAACATTTTTGTTGGGTAAAAAAAAAAAAATTGTTTAAAACAATGAAATACAGATATTTTTTTGACCAATGAAAATACAGATAATTTTTTTAACCAATGGAAATACAGATAATTTTTTTAACCAATGGAAATACAGATAATTTTTTTAACCAATGGAAATACAGATAATTTTTTTAACCAATGAAAATACAGATAATTTTTTCAATCAATTAAAATACAGATAATTTTTTCAATCAATTAAAATACAGACAATTTTTTTAACTAATTAAAATACAGACAATTTTTTTAACTAATTAAAACACAGATAATTTTTTTACCTAATTAAAATACAGATAATTTTTTCAATCAATTAAAATACAGATAATTTTTTTAACTAATTAAAATACAGACAATTTTTTTAACTAATTAAAATACAGATAATTTTTTTAACTAATTAAAATACAGATAATTTTTTTAACTAATTAAAATACAGACAATTCTTTTAACCAACAAAAATACAGATAATCTATTATTTCGACAGGTGAAGATGGGTTAAGGCCACTTCTGGTTGGGGTTTACAATTATTACATCTGCCCTGATTAATTATGGGGAGATAGCATTAAAATTGTTTATAAACAAATGCTTATCACAGTATCATTTTAATACTAGCATGCCAACCTGGCATTACCCAGTCATATGATATTATGATTTATGCAGATTTCATATTTATTATAATAGAGCCAATTCCCTATTGATTATTACATTATGCCCAATATATAATAGTGATTTTATAAGCATCGTGAATGAATGCAGTCAATATACAAAGGTCCACAGCAGTCAAGATAATTATGAGCAGCCAGTCCTGGACCAGCAGCAAATATCGTAGACCTGTAGACCGGATGTACATTCAACACCGGCTTTGATACTAATTTGTTGGAAATTCTATGCAGAAGACAATTGTCTATAGCTGCACTTTGAAGAGCGTTGGTGATCCGGTTCTTGCTGATTGTCTTTCTTCTGACCTGAAGCATCTTGTACAATGGATAATAAAAAGTGAGTTCTTGTTCAAAATTCTTCTTTGATTAAAGAACAAAAATAAAGAAAAATCTGATGAAACGAAAATATTCCAAAAATCACGTAAATTTTTCAGATATTTACAACTAAGAATATGTAGAACGTTAACGCATTTAAAACACAGTGTACACGTTTAATATTCCTCTTATGTTCACGGATGTACATATACATTAATGATTTTCATGAATGATCTTCCAAATTATATTTTTGAGATCATTTGTTGACATCTATGCAGTAGACGACTGTTTATGGCCGCACTTCAGAGAGCGTTGGTGATTCTTTCTCTATCTCTCTTTTGACTTGAAGCATATTGTGCAATGGGGAAGAAAAGTTAATTACGATGGTAACTTGCCAGGGTGCATAATCACCTCAACACATAAGTTCTTGTAAGATCACCAAAGTTAAGCTACTTTGAACCTAGTCAGTAGCAAATGGATGACCATTTGGGAACACCAGGAGCCGTATGTGGGACGACGTCACCACCTCCTTGCAGGAACTGCAAAAACATAACGTCATCATCTCCCCTGACAGAATTACATATTCCCTTAACAACTCATCCTTCAGAGGAAGTCGATTCAACCCACCTAAGGTGAATGCCGCTAGCATATACAGGGCGGAATGATAAAATTGTCACCCTAGAAAAAAAACGGCCTGATTCCATTTCCGTTTCATGGAGCCTTCTATCATGTCTGAAAGTTACACAATGTTCAACGTGCGAAATCTGAGATGCACTGCTGTACAACTCTCTACTAGTCCAAGTTATGACAACAGGACCATTACCAGCACCCTCAAAATGCATCTCTTGATTGTCTCAAATAACAGGGACATGCCCAGGGTGATGAAGACAAAGTTTCTGGTTGCGGTTATGGTCTTTGGTGTGGTTTCAAGTGAGTGCCACATCATGCGACCTCACGTCTTCAAACTCAGCTTGAACGTCAACACCATAGTGTACCTGGATGTGCTGAAGAGTGTGGTGATCCTCTGATGCAATCAGGTGGCTGCTGGCAGAGCAGGACTCGGCGCTGACAAAGAGACCCAGGCTTAACTTTGTACCCTTCTCTCACTGGTCCCTCTCCTCCATCACTTGAAACCGCACCCAAAGACCATAACCGTGGCCAGAAACTTTGTTTTCATCACCTTGGGAATGTCCCTGTTATCCGTGTCAATCCAGCAATGGTTCTGGCTGTTGTGCACTTGATCCTGGCAGAAGTTGTTCGACTTCTTGGGATGCTTCAGTTTGTTGAGCAACCTGACGGATTTGATTAGCCTGAGGTTCTTTGTCTTCTCAGTCAAGATCTGTCTTGTCTGGCGCCAGTAGGACCTACACTTCAAGTCCTCCATCACACATACATTCACAGTTGTGTGTGAAACACCAAAATCTCTGGCAATCTGCTGAATAGACCGCTGAGGAGTTTCATCAATGATTACCTGGATTTTTTCAATGAACTCCTTGGTACGGATCTTACTGGCGGTATCCTCGACCTTGGGCTTCCGCTCCACCACCTTCAAAGGGTCGTCCGATGCATTGAGCTGTGCTGTCAAGTGTTGAACCTTTCAGATTTGCATTTTGAAGGTGCTGGCAATGGTCCTGTTGTCATAACTTGGATCGGAAGAGAGCATGAGTTTTACAGCTGTGCATCTTCGATCCCGTTCGTTAAATATTGTGTCACTTTCAGACATAAAGGCTCCTATTGCTCTTGGGATTTGTACACAATTGACCAACCTGTAGATGGTCTGCAACAAAAAAAGAAAACCGTTTTTTATCAAACAGAAATGGGATCGTCTTTTTTAGAGTGACAATTTTATCGTCGCACCTTGTATGCACCTAACGAGGTAACATTGGCAACATGTAATGAGAATAATATCTAAGATTTTTTATTTTTATATGGGAGTCACCGCTTACCAAGGCCTGGAGGCCACTCGAAGATAAGGGTTATTGCATGTACAGTAATCAATGGGATAATATCGTAGTAATCGAGATTTGATAAATCGGATTACTTAAGGGGGTGGTTTATCAGGAATTTGTTTATGTTAAACTTGAAGATGTCCAAGTTGTAGTCAGGGGGGAAACAGGCAAACGGAAGAGAGTTCCACAGGTGTGCAGTTCTAAGATAGAAGCTTTGTTCATGGAATCTACGTTTTGATTTAGGCACAGATAAAGAGTGGGGGAAATTATTGACAGTGGTTTCAGCTAGAAGGGTGTTTTTCGTGAAAGATGGGTGAGGGGGGGTACTAGAGATTGGAGCTCAGACGAGCACTTGCCATGGAAATAATGATAAAACAAAGACAGGCTCGCAATGTCTCTTCTGTGGAAGAGAGGTTACAGGGAAGAGAAAAGGAGATCCCCCACTAAGCTACGAAGTATATTTTGTACTCTGTCAAGGCAGGATAGGCTGCCCAGATGATAATAATCCTCATCATACAAGTTATTGATCTTCATTCCAAAATTTTTTCTGTCATGCTTAAGTTTGAAATAGCATTTTTATCGGTTTGTCATGCTTAAGGTTGAAATAACTTTGACATTGATCAGTTATGCTTAAGTTTGAAACAATAATTGGTCTGTCGCACATAAGTTTGAAATAGCATTTTCTTTGGTCTGTCACACTAAAGTTTGAAATAATAATTGGTATGTCATACTTAAATTTGAAATAATTTTTTCTTTGATCTGTTATGCTTATGTTTGAAATAGCATATTTGAAACTTATGTGTGACAGACCAATTATTATTTCAAATTTAAGCGTGACAAACCTTGGTCTGTCTATTCCCGTAAAGTTTTATTCCCTGCTTACAAAATGTTGGCTATTTTCTCAACGGGGCCGGTGAATCAATAGTCGTTCTATTTCTGCAATACTTGTAGATTCAGAATAGAAGCAGACAATTGGTCATGTGATCAATATTGACCAATAATGTTTGTCTAATGTATTAGGGTGAGAAGTGCAGACAACGAAATGATAGAATATCTGTCATTTCGTTGTCTGCAAGTGACAGCGCGAAAACGTTAATAAATCTATTCCAACAAAGAAAATGAATCACATTGGAATGGTTCTTATTCATTTTCCTCCCCACAGGGATAAAATTAGACACAGGGGCGGTTTCTAATGTAGGGGGGAAAAAAAGCTCCCTAAAACGGGGCAGTCTTGATTGGAACAAAAATGAAAATTGCATCGGTTTAGAACGACAGAATAGATTAAGTGTAGCACACGAACAGATACTACACTTTATTCATATCTAAATAGCAGTGACGTGTGACCTATTTGCATGAAGACAATATCTATTCAGTTCTCTGGCATACATTTATATATAGTCTTTTTATATTTATATATATATATATATATAGTCTTTTTTATATTTATATATTTATATATAGTCTTTTTTATATTTATATATTTATATATAGTCTTGGAAGTATTTTTATAAAAATAATTTATATTTTTAGTAGTTCGTTTGAAAATTATTTTGTCAGTAAGTCATTTAATCTCTTGCAGTCATTGAATCAACTTGCTTTCTCGAACTCACATTCGTGTATGTATATATATATATATAATAAATTCGTGTATGTATATATATATATAATAAATTCGTGTATGTATATATATATATATAATAAATTCCACAGCCAAACAACGTCGCAGCCCACAACAGCCATGACAGTCAATGAACCGGAAGTCCAAGACTCGAGTTTCGTCCACATTTGGGCTCATCAGTTACACACATCCGAACTCAGGAGTCGATACCCGAGCCTCTTGCATGCGAGGCAAGCACTCTGCCAACTGAGCAAATGCCTCGCACACAAGAATTTCAATTAACCATCACAGATCAAGCAAACCACACCGAAATCCGAAATGTATATATATATATATATATATATATATATATATGGTGTGTGTATATATATATATATATATATATATATATATATATATGATGTGTGTATATATATATACATATATATATATATATATATAGTGTTTTTTTTTGTTGTTTTTTTAAAAATCATATTTTCCTCGATTTAGCTCTGCTGAGCAAGGAACGAAACCTGGTTAGCTAACCTTTATTTTCATTTTTTATTTTTTTAAATCATTATGTTGATTGGTCTGTATTTAGCCATTATTAAATTCTGCACCCCCCCTTCCGAAAAATTTTCATATATATATATATATATATATATATATATATATATATATATATATATAAATAAAAAAGAATACGAAAAGTATAAAAGCTTATAACTTTTCTTTATTCGTTTTCAATTGGTGACGTGCAGGAATACAAAATAATATTATGAAAAAAAATTAAAAAGACTTTTATATATATATATATATATATATATATATATATATATATATATATATATATATATATACTAGCAGGGATAACCGACGATGCCCGGGATTGAATGAAGTCAACAAATATTTCACACTCCTATATTTTTATTGTCATCGAAATCCGTGAAATCGCCAGGGAGGAAGCTTCACATGTTTTCATGCAGTAATTTAGTCCGAAATATATCTTATTCTACATTATTTCTTTTATAAAATTATTTTATATAAACTTCTTTCCAGTTAACGAAATAAAACATTAAGAAATTTACGTGCGGGGTTTGAATCTACAGATTCATGCGAAAAAAAGAAGAAAACAAAAAACACGTAAATTTTCAAGTCTTGTAAAATTCTTTGCAGTTAATGAAAAAAAAACAGAAATTTATGTGTAGAGTTTGAACCTACAGATCACGTCATGCAAAAAAAAACCCCCAAAAAAAAACAAACAAAAAAAACACGTTATCAACAGTAGAATTTTTACGGCCCGTTGTTCTATCATTGTTGCTAAGCAACGACATGGAAAAAATGGTTTTACCGATAATAGATAAATTAAAATAACGGTTTCGATTAGCGGCAATTATCGGGGGTATTCTGAGACAAAACTTAACTAAGATCACTCCCGGACTTATACACTAAAGTTCTGTAAATTTTAAAGAAAATCTGTTTAGCCGTTTCGGATTCTATAAGGAATGAACTCCCACAATCACACACACAGACAAAGTTACATCGATATAATTTTAGAGATAGAGAAATATATGTATACTAGCATGTCTTCCAGCAGTTGCCCAGTTACAATATATGCTTAAATATGATATTTTAATTTATGCATATATTGTATTTGATTATTATGGAACCAATTCTCTATTGATTATTATATTGTACCCAGTATATAGGATTGATTTCAAAAGTTAAAAAAAATATATTACTTGGGTACCATCAGCTAGAATCGAAACCAAACTATTGAGCTTTCCAGTGGTATTCGTTACCATACAACCTAAGGACAGATATATATCAAAGCTTTACAAATTAACCGATTCAAATATATAAATGTATATTTGCGCATGCGTACAAGAGCACTTTCAGTCGATTTACCCCTGTCAAGTTCCAATTTTTAAATTTTGACCACTTAGTAACGATTTTTACCGGCTAAAAACCAAATCGATTTTGTTCCACAAGTCTGAATACCCTATATATATATATATATATATATATATATATATATATATATATATATATATATATATATGTATATATAAAAAGAGCTGCTAAGGAGTCAAAATTTAAAAATTGGGACATGGGGTTCGTCGGATTTTTATCTGTTTGTCAACTGTTTCACGACTGCACATGTGCGGTCAAGAAACCTGACAGCTTGCTTATGTTAAGAATAAGTAAGTTTGAAAACACTTTTTAAAGATCGTGTCAAGTTGGTCTAATGGTTATCATAGTTGACTAACTGTTTTCAGGTTTTGGTTTCGATCTCGGCTGGAGAATGTTTTTTTGTTTTTTTTTTACTTGCGACAAGAAATGAACTGTTTATAAAAAAAAAACATGATACTCGCATGCACATGTCTTGGTTTCTTACTGTTTTTTTTTTTTTGTTTCTTTTTTTTTTTTTTGTTAAGGAATTTAACGTTACGTTTAATACCTACAGTATTTCTGTTTACAATAAATAAGAAATCTGCATTAATTAAAATATAATATTTATGCATACTTTATGACCGGGCAACGCCGGGCGTCCTACTAGTATATCTATAAAAGTGAGTGTGTGTGTGTGTGTGTGTGTGTGTGTGTGTGTGTGTGTGTGTGTGAGAGAGAGAGAGAGGACACTTCTCAAGGTATATATTCAACAAATTATTTATCTACATGCTTGAGATTTGGTATATAGGGTATTCAGACATGTGGAGAACATTTCAATCCATGTTCATCCCAAAAAAAGAGCTGTCAAGAGGTCAAAATTGGAAAATTGAGATATGGGGGGGGAGTCGTTGGATTTTGTCTGTTTGCTAACTGTTTTAAAAATGCGCATTGTTAAAGAATAAGTAGGTTTGAAAACATTTGAATGTTTAGCAGAAAAGCCAACAAACAACTACCCGAAAAAAAATAAATATACAAGAAATAAATGTTACCATAGTCAATAAAAGTTCAGTTCATGTTTTTTGTTTGTTTTGAAATAGTTTTTAATGCTCTTTACTTGAAATATTTTCAGCGAACCGAAATTAAAACGAAATTTGAGGTGATAACTACTTAAATGAATTTTTATATAAACTACACATGCCATAATCGAATATTCCTCAAGCACAAAATAACGGAAAACATTAAAATATGTTTATAAATATTCCTTACGCTGATGGAACTCTCTTAAATTGTTAACACAGAATGCTCAGGTGCCCCTCCTTCAAATTGAAAACGGGGATCGCCTTTTCAAAATCGCTTCCATTTTGCTTTTTTTTTTTTTAAACCGGTTCGTGAATTAAAAAAAAAAAACTTTTTTAAAAACTACTTAAAAATACAAACCAATGAACTTTTCTACCATAAAAGTAACTTTTATTGACTATGGTAACATTTATTTCTTGTATATTTATATTATTATATATATATAACATTTTATCTTTGTAAGGAAACATCATTTTTTTGGTCACTCTTGGTTACGAATGGAAACAAAGTTGATATAAAAAAATATATTTTCGCGAAAATTATCTTTACTTTCATCATATTTTGCTTAGGGTAAAATTTTTGAGTATCAAAATCTATCTCTTTACAACCCCCTCCTTTTCATAACCTATCATATTTCATCAATAACAGTCCATTTTCTGTAGACTGTTTTTGAACCCAGTCAACGATGGGTACTTCTGCTAGTATATATATATATATATATATATATATATATATATATATATATATATATATATATATATATATATATATATAATCTTTTCCAATTTTGTAATCAAATAAAAATATTTATAACTCAGAGTTCATTTAAATAGCTCGATAGTGAAATAGTAGAGCTATAAATACTTTTTTAATATACCGCTTCACTAAAAATGTTATTTCAAACTGAAGCATGCTATGTTTAATACTAGCAGAGAGACCCGACATTGTCTGGTATTGAATGATGATCAATGAATGTTTCACACTCTTGGTCCAATGGTACTCTAAACAAAACATTAATTTCAAATGCGCCCTTGTCATATCAAAGAAACTACTATATGTTTGGCCTTTCTGCTTGTGCGGTGATGATGGCTTAAATTTAAGTTTAAAATGAAAAGGTCAAGTATCATGGTTCAATTGTGCTTTACAAGAAAAAAACATTTTTTTTAATGTGCCGCTGTCATAACAAAGAACCCAATTTTATATGTCAGGCCTTTCTGCTTGTGTGGGTAATAAACCTTCTCAAATGTGCTTGTGATGTTAGGCTGTGTAAGGTGTTAACTTTAGTCAAAATCGTCTGTTCCTTTTTCCATCGGATTTTTTTGATTATCGATACTTATCGAAAATGTTCCGATACAAAACCTATTTAAGAACACTGCCAGATACATAAAGTATATTTGTTTGAAATTTTATAAAGAATTGGCTCAGCCGTTGTTCAGTATGTAGAAAAACGAACACACACAGACACACACCAACACAAAGTTCCTTTTCTATAATACTAGCATTTCAGCTCAGCGTTGCCCCGGTGTTCGGAGGTGTATGTTAAGCAAAAAAAAAAAAAAAAAAAAAGCGGTCAATATTTTTAAACTTTGACCCCTATTATGACCTCTTAACATTTATTGTTTTGGGCTCAAATCAAGTTATTAAGTTAGATCCATGTCGAAGGAACCTATAGCTAAAATTTCAAGTGTTTAAGATCCAAAATTGGCGGAGGAGTTTGGTAGAGTTCTCAAAGGTCAAATCGTTGAACTTTAAATCCTTAACAGCGAAATTTCTGTCCGAAAACCGATCACAAAGATTTTCCCAAATCTCAATATCAAATTTCGAGTCTGTAGACTGAAAATTAACAGAGTTATTGCGTAAGGAAATGTACACTGACAGACACACAGACACTTTCACGTTATAGATATATAGATTAGAGGAGATAGAGGCAGTTTTAAATTCTATTTAGTAAAACTGGCAGTGATTCTGTGACTTACATTATCTTTGAGAAATATTCTGATTTTCTCTCTCCCCTCCCTCTCTTTCTACTCTTGTCTCTCTTCTTCCCCCCCCCCTCATCTCTATCTCTACCTCCCCCTCTTTCCCTCAAATCAAACTTCTCGTTTCATGATGCGCATAATAATGTTCTTCTATTATTGAAGAATTTCTTTTGAAGGCATTTTTTCCCCTCTTGAATGGTTCCGACTTTCTAAGTTTCCCTTCACACATTCTTCTTTTTCCTCCCTTTTTCTTTCTCTTTCATTTCTTCTTTTTCTTCTTTTCTTTACTTCTCTTCCCTTTTTCTCTTTCTTTTCTTGCCTTTCTTCTTTCTTTTCTTTCTTCTTTTTTCTCTTCTTTTTCCTTTTTCTTTTCTTCCTTTTCCTTTTCTTCCTTTTCCTTTTCTTCCTTTTTCTTCCTTTTCTTTTTCTCTTTCTTTTTTCTTCTCTTTTTCTTGCCTTTCTTCTTTCTTTTCTTTCTCTTTCTTCTTTTTTCTCTTCTTTTTCCTTTTTCTTTTCTTCTTTTTCCTTTTCTTCCTTTTTCTTCCTTTTCTTCCTTTTTCTTCCTTTTCTTTTTCTCTTTCTTTTTTCTTCTCTTTTTCTTTACTTTCCTTTCTTCCTTCCCTCTTTCTCCTGCTTTCTCTTTCTCTCTTTCTCACACTATTTCTCACTCTCTCTCTTTCTCATCTTCTCTTTATCATTTCCACCCCCCCTCCCTCTCCGGCCTTTCCAACCCTCTCACTCCACCCACCCCTCCACTCTCCATCCTCCATCTCTTTTCTTCGCTCTCCTAAATCAAACATCTTGTTCCTTGATTTGCATAATAATCTTCTATTATTGAAGAACTTCTCTTGAAGACATGCTCTTCCTCTTGAATGGTTTCTTCTTTGTCCTCCTCCTTCTCTCCGTCTTTCGCCCCCCCCCCCCGCCGCCACCATGGATCATGTATCCAATTAATGGCGCGTATATTCCATTCAGGCTGCACTAATAGCTGAGCGAGCTGAAAGAGATTCCTGCCATTGGAGAAGAATATGGAGCAGATTTTTTTTAAGCTGTATTCTACTGACGACTGTTGCTCGTTTCTTGGTGACAGGCGTTGTTTCTCTGAGAATGGCAACAGATTTCTATTTCTTTTGTCTGCTTTTTTTTTGTGAGGGGGGGGGAATAACAATATATATCAGGCAACAAATAAAAACAATTCTTTTTTCAAGTGCTTATTAGTAGCCTGGCAAGGCCGCAGGGGAGACAACTAAGCAAAAAAAAAAAAAAACAAAAAAAAACGAAGCAAAATTTATCCGAAAGCTGCAAAACTAAAGCTGGCCTGCAAGAACACTATATATGTACAAATGTAGGTAAATTTTATTGGTCTGAAAATACAGGTTCTTTTTTTACCAATTATAAAATTTTAACCATAGAATTGTATTATAATCTTCAAAAAGCCTGCAAATTTTCATATAGTTTTGTCCCATGGAACCAAAAATATGAGCATTTGAATATTCAATTTGGTTTCAAATATATATATATAAGTGAACATGTCTCTGTGTGTCTCTGTGTGTGTACATTTTCCAACGCAATAACTCTATCAATTTTCAGTGTACAGACTCGAAATTTGATATACAGGGTACTGAGATTTGGGAAAATCTTTGTAATGCATTTTCAGCCAGAAATTTGGCTGTTAAGGAATCAAAGTTCAACGATTTGTGCTTTGAGAACTCTACCAAACTCCTTCGACAATTTTGGATCTTAAACACTTGAAATTTTAGATATAGGTTCCTTGGACATGGATCTAACTTAATAACTTGATTTGAGCCCAAAACAATAAATGTTAAGGGGTCATAATAGGGGTCAAAGTTTAAAAAACTGGGGCAGGGGCGGGTTAAAGACACCAAAATAAAATTAGCATTTTTGAATTTGAGAAATGCAGATATTCCTTTTTTTCAGTCAATCTATTCTTTGGCAAAACTGTTAAATGTTATCTCCGAATAGTTGAAATAATTATGTGCGTCAACGTGATTATGCTTTGTGTGTGTGTGTATATATATATATATATATATATATATATATATATATATATATATATATATATATAATTTAAAGGTGGTTAGAACAGTAGTCTAAAGAGCAGAGTGTATTTGAATGTGATAATAAAATTACTAATTTAATTAAAATAATTATGTGCGTCAACGTGATTATGCTGTGTGTGTATATATATATATATATATATATATATATATATATATATATATATATATATATATATAATTTAAAGAGGGTAAGAACAGATTGTACTTTAATGTGATAATAAAATTACTAATTTAATTAAAATACAAGAAAACAACAGTGCTCGTTGTAATGCAGATTCGGCTTTCCCAACTGTACTGATATGTAGTGTAATGTGAACAAACATCTTGCTACTCATCTCTCTTCATAATGCCCCTGCAAATTATGTCCCCGATAGTAGCCCCCTACTTCAAAGTGGCACTGTGCCTTGTTTGGGGTGAAAATTGATTTAAAAAAAATAAATAAATATATATATATATATATATATATATATATATATATATATATATAAATAAATAAAATGAACTCATTTTTCCCCGTCTGATTTTGACATTAATAGGATTAAAAATCAAGATATTTCATGCAAATATAATATGCACAAACGGCAGAACAATATCTTAGGTGTGTTATAGGCTCATTATTTCTCAAATTCCTCGATAATCTTAGATTTCTATACTTTTTCTGCTGAGAAGTCACGGCCAAAATCGGTTAAGATCAATGGAAGTGGTAAAATATTTTCTCTCTAATAAATTCCTCCTCCCCCTGCCACCACTTAACACCGTTTGGGGATCGTTCACAAGGAACAGTTGAGAAGAGAACACCGGTTTTGCTTCGTAGTTCTTTCATGTCAAGTTATTTAAAATCACTAAACTAAGCTGCAGTGCTCTGTGGCGTAGTGGTTAGCGTGCTGGACAACTCACATTATATTTTCACGTTCGCGCCGACCTACCGTAGTCGTTTTTGGGGTTTTTTTTTTCCTAAACAACTGGAATGGACTTTTCTTGGTGGCCGAACTGTTAACGTTGCAGATGTTTGTTTTTTTTTTTTTTTTCACACTTTATTTTCCTACTTTTACTCATGACTCCGGGTTTGATCCTTCCTACTTACCTACCATAACATTTTTTAAAACTCCCCCCCGTCCCGGAATCAAACACTCGGGCAATGCCGGGTACCCCCGCTAGTATATATATATTGTGTACAGAAAGTTGTTTGTTGAGACAGGTCATTGGAACCGTCGGTTTCAAGCCCGATAATAAGGCCCGTTTAAGGTATCCTTATCAAGCTCTCTTCAGCCAATATTCGTCTATCTTATAACCGGAAGTGTGAAGTATATATACCTCGCGAATCCACGTTCAAATCTCGTTTTGTTTAATCCCCCCCCTTTTTTTTTTATCTATATATATATATATATATATATATATATATATATATATATATATATATATATATCGGATAATGTAATACCTAATTTTCAACTTTGAAACTTAAAAAAAACATTTTTTCGAAATTAGATCTTAAATTTAAATAATTCAAAGTTGAAAATTAGGTATTACATTATCCGATATATATATATATATATATATATATATATATATATATATATATATATATATATATATATATATATAGATAAAAAAAATAAATAAAAAAAAAGGGGGGGATTAAACAAAACGAGATTTGAACGTGGATTCGCGAGGTATATATACTTCACACTTCCGGTTATAAGATAGACGAATATTGGCTGAAGAGAGCTTGATAAGGATACCTTATTATCGGGCTTGAAACCGACGGTACCAATGATCTGTCTCAACTAACAACTTTCTGTACACAAAATATAAGTACGCTCTTAAAATTTGGATTTTCCTTTTAATTGAGCACTCTGCTGGAATTCTTTTTCCAAAAAAAACTAATCATATATATATATATATATATATATATATATATATATATATATATATATATATATATATATATATATATATATATAATTTAAAGGGGGTAAGAACAGTAGTCTAAAGAGCAGATTGTATTTTAATGTGATAATAAAATTACTAATTTAATTAAAATACAAGAAAAGAGTGCTCGTTGTAATGCAGATATATAATAAGCTCAATAGGCAAATATCCTAGAGCTACTATTTTTAATTCCTAATTTTGAGTTTTAATTTTAATTTCAAATTATCAATCACATTACTAAATGTTTTATTTATTTTTTTTTTTACCGTTTTATCTGTTTGGTTACATATGTTTCGGATGTTGGACCATGTCTACGATCCAACAGCCTTGTCAGACCTTACAGAAAAAAATGTTTTCTGTAAGGTCTGATGAGGCTGTTGGATTGTAAACATGGTCCAACATCCAAAACATATGTAACCAAACAGATAAAACAGTAATAAAAAAATAAAACACATATTTGCTCTGCAATAGTATTGAGCACTTTCTTCAGGTTTTTACTAATTACCAGTTCTACCAAATATACACACACATATATATATATATATATATATATATATATATATATATATATATATATATATATGCTAACAATGCTAGAAGCATTAATAATAAAAAGTAAAAACCCAACCATTAATAAAATAAACTTTGACAACAGCAGCCGAATTCTCCGCCTATTCTAACACGATAAAGGTGAAGAGGAAGGAGAAAAAAAAGGAAAGGAAAAAAAAAATCAAATTAGGCGAAACTATACATAGTAAATTAGTAATAAAAACAGTAAAACGACAGAGAACAAATCAATCAATAAGTAGGATGCATAGGAAGAACAACCCTGACGATGGTCAATCGAGACCGAAAACGTTCGGTAAACTAGGGGACTTTATAAGAACTTTGGATCCCACAACAAAAATACTTGTACGAAAACAAGAAAAATTCGAAAGAAAGATCATAAAAAGAAGAACGAAGATCCTCTTCAATAAAATATGCGCGAATATATATATATATATATATATATATATATATATATATATATATATATATATATATATATATATATATATATAAAAAGTGAACCATCGCGTAAATTCAATCAACTAAAAAAATTGGAAACCGGGGTGAGGAAAAGAAAAAAAAAATATATATATATAATGGGGCAAGTTATATGTACAATTCAATAAAATAAATAAGTCGATTAAAAAACGATCGTTCCGGTTTCCAATTTTTTTAGTTGATTGAATTTACGCGATGGTTCACTTTTTTATAATTATTCTAAAATTTTGCCAATCGAATAAAGATATATATATATATAACTAATAACAATTTAAGAGCTCATCATTCTAAGTCCTCGGTTTAACATTCACAGGTTACATGAATTAGGACAAACTGCTGTAAAGAAAGTGGGCTCTCTCTATCAGGCTAGAAAAAAAAATACTCTTACCAGAGAGCAATCTATATCTTTACAAAGTATGGAGTATTGTTGCCACATCTGGGCTGGTGCATCAACCACTAGCCTCTCACTCTTAGAGAGGGACCCCAAAAAAGAGACTCAGATCTAATTGGTCCTACACTGTTGTCGTTCATCCAACTGTCTTGGCCTCACATCCACAAGTAATCGTAATGTCACATCCCTGCGTCTGTTTTACAAATACTTTAATGGAATGTGCTCTGATGGACTCATAGCACTTGTGTCCCCTCAATGCACATACCTCTGGCTAACCCGTCCAGCAGCAAAATCCCACCCTTTCACCGTAGAGGTCCCTAGATGCCGGAAAACCTTTTACTGTAATAATTTCTTCTCTCGGACGGTTAGATTTTAGAATTCCTTTCCTGCTTCCTTGACTGTATGCAAAAGTTTCACTGCTCATCTCCTCACATAGTGTCCCCTGTAGACATGGTCCCAATTAGTAGCCCTCATACCGATTCAATGTAGCCACCTTCAGCCTCAATCATCACCTCGATACGAGGCTGAAACTGGGAGCATGCTTTTTCCACCGATGGGAGCTCGGCGAATACTTAACAGATGGCAGTGATTAGGCTTGCTTTGGTGTTGTGGGAGGTCATGTTGGTGATGTTCTTGACATATGACCAAACGAAGTAGTCCAGCAAGTTCAGGTCGGGGAAGGAGAGGGAGGCTCTGAGGGAAGGGTACAAAGTCATTGCACTCCTTCTCATGCCAAGCCTGAGTCTCTTTTGACTTGTAGACCAGCCCAGAGTCCTGCTTTCACACCCAGGGTCTGCCAGCGGCCACCTGATTGCACCAGGGGATCACCACACTCTTCAGCACATCCAGGTACACTTTGGTGTTGACTTTCAAGCCGACTTTGAAGATGTGAGGTGGCATGATGTGGCCTTTATTTGAAACCACACCAAATACCATAATTGTGGCCGGAAACTTTGTTGAGCTGTGCCCTCAAGTGTTGAACTGTCCAGATTTGCATTTTGAGGGTGCTGGCAATGGTCCTGTTGTTATAAACTTGGATCAGTAGAGAGCATGAGTTGTACAGCGGCGCATCTCTGATCTCGCTTGTTGAACATTGTGTCATTTTCGGACATGATAGAAGGCTTCTATTGCTCTTGGGATTTGTACACAACTGGTCAACTAGTAGATGGTCTCTGCAATAAAGAAAAAAAAAAATCGGTTTTCATCAAATGGAAATGGAATCATGTCGTCTTATCTAGGGTGACAATTTTATTGTTCCACTCAGTATGAAGCTATTTTTTCAGAGGCGGAGAATTTTAACTTAAAATGAATTACAGGAAAATAATTTTATTATAGAAATATGTGATTTATTCCAAAGATTAAGTTTTGGAATGTATATAATTTAAATACGATTTTGAGTATATGCCCCCGTGGCTCACATGTATATGGTGTAATCTAGAAGTCCAATTTTGTCAAACTCTATGTGGTCTATTGTATTTGGTTTATCAGCATAGCCATGGGTTTTTGCATATCCCCAAAGAAAATAATCTAATGGTGGTTACATCACATGAACATGATGGCCAGTTGACAGGTGCATTTCGTGAAATTATTCATTCATCAAGTTTTTATCTCAGTAAAGCGATCGTATCGCATGCTGTGTGGCATGTGGCTTCATTCTGGTGAAACCTTCCGATGAATTGCTAAACCAAGTTGAACACAAAATAACAGATAGTTGCCAAATCTGGAATTAAAGAAAATAGTATTGTCAATTTAAAGCTTGCCGCCACTAAAAAAGAAAAATGCCTTATATTATTTACATAGAAGCTATTTACAGCGTGATGTAGGTAAGTATGTCAGTAAGCACTGATACATGGATTATCGATATTTCTTTGTCACCTATTTAGCGAAAAATGGGACACAAGACTTGTAAGTTTTTATTCATAGTTTTTGTAAAGTATGCCTTACACGTGTTTCGTTTATTGTTTTATTGTCTACTAACCAGTCTCCCTGCAGAACTATTGTTTGTCTCTTAATATTCTGCTGCAATTGGCACGTCAGGTGCACAATAGTGCCAAGGGGGTAAGCTATGAGGAGAAATGTGGGGAATTTCTTTCAAACAAAAGCAGAGAGAGAGAGAGAGAGAGAGAGAGAGAGAGACAGAGAGAGAGACAGAAGAGATGCGATCCGCCTAGAATGAAAAGAAGAAAACCTAGCCGGAATAATTCCTTGCATTTGAAAATGGGATCCATAGAATTCAGTCTGGGAAGAAATAATCAAAGAGATATCAGAGCGCTGTAGAAATTCCATGGTGTTTTCTACACAAATCTGGATCATTTATTGTTAAGATGACATTCTTTTGTTCATCCAAACATTTCGACCTTCTTCTATTATATAAAAAGACAAACTGTATGTGTGTGTGTATGTGTGTGTGTATGTGTGTGTATGTATGTTTGCCAAAAACTTTTTATAGAATCTAGTCAAGTTAAATTCCTAAAACGTCATTTAACCATATTTGTCCTTAAGTTGCATTTTTCTCTTTAAAACAAATCTAATTCAACTACATAATAATAATAATAATAATAATAATAATAATAATAATAATAATAATCTTGCTTAGGTAATTTGGCGATGCTTTGGGAGTGCTGTTACGTAACAAGAACACAATATTGTGGAACACGATATCATGGGTCTGCTTCCCAGCTGACTATAACATGGTGGTTTTCAAATCTAATGGCAGTAAGTTTCTGTTGAGCCATTCCCTTAAATACTCAAACATTACATAAGTTCCCTCCAATATTTTGAACCTTGATAAGCGTTGACTTTTTATCGTTAATAATTATAATCTTATATATAAAATGCAAAATGTGTGTGTGTTAGTGTGTGCACTTTTTCTGCATGTCCGCAAAAGGCTCTTAGAGTGTGTGTGGGGGGGGGCTCGGTCGGCTCATTCCTTCTTAAAACTTTTTATATGTTGTCGAAATCAAAATATATACGAGTTAAGAACGGCGGTCGCGTCTATCTTTAATTTGCCCGACTTTTATGCGCTATTTTCGAGATTTTTTTCGATCGAAGTGTCTTTGTTTCGCTTTTCAGTATAAAAAAGCGAAACTGAATCATATCAGCAGCTTCCCGGCACACAGGTGTTTGGTCAATGTCAGTTTTCACCGTCATATCAGACAATTGGCTTCATTTGGACACTCCCCCCAATAAACGGGGGAACTGGTTTTCCCCAACGTGTAAGGGAAGCAAAACCAGACAAAATTAGACAAACAAACTCGAAAGAACTATCCCCCCCCCCCCGCAGTAAAAGGATTTGACCTTATTAAAGACGCACTTAAAAACTGCGGAATAGCGTGATGTCTGATCTCAATTTGAACTCATTCACTTTTTAATCACCATATTTAATGCCTTACATTGCTTCTGTCGCTGTAGCGCATGTATTTCGCGTCAGCCTATTGGCCTCAAGGCTCCGGGTTTGAGCCTACCTGCCACCTGCTTCCTTTTTTTTTTTTCTTTTACATCTACAAAAGATTTTTTTAAGAAGTTTAACATCGTTTTTTTTTTAATATTTAAACAGGGTTAAGTTTCCTTTTTGTTCTGCTTTACCCCCTCCCCCTCAACACACACACCTACAAAAACCCGGGCAACGCCGGGTACCCCCTGCTAGTCTAATATATAAAATGCAAAATGTGTTTGTGCTTGTATGTCTGCCAAAAAATTTCAACACATGCGACGGATCCTGACGAGATCCGTATTGTTTTGAAGCTCGACGTCTCCGACAACAACAAATATCGAAAAATTGGCCAAAAACATTAATTCCTCCACCCTCAACTGTGCCGTTTTCTACAAGGAGGGGTCGCTTTTTTTCTCGACATTTTCACAAGTCATCGTCTCCGTTGGATTGACTACGCTTAATTTCAATTCTCTCAACTTCCGGTTTCGCCATAGACGCATCGGCTAAGACGTTACGTTTTTTTTTTCCTCCTTCGCATTATGGGTTCGAGCCTGCCTGCCTGCCTACTACCACTTTTTTTTTTGACAACACCTCTTTCCACCCGGGGTGACTACTGTTGTTTTTACCCCCCCCCCCCTGCTACCACCACTTTTTTTTTTTCCGGGGGTCCTCACTACACCATCCTGAGGTACCCAGGGCCCCCCCCATCCCCGCTCGTAAATTAATAAAATCTTAATTCATTTTATATTTTTTATGTATTCTATAACACAATATAGTGGAACACAATATCGTGGGACTGCTTCTCAGCTGACTATAACATAGTGGTTTTCAAATCTAATGTCAATAAGTTCTTGTTGAGTCGTCCTCTTAAATAGTCAAACTCTACCCAAGTTCCACCATTACTGATCATCCCGGGGTTGTCTGACCGTCTACCTAACATTCAAAACTGTTATCCTCAAGAGGCCTTTGGGCCTTGATAGGCAGTGGCCGTTTGTCTTTTAATAGTTATATGTTAGTAAAATTTTAACTGATTTTATCTTTTTATGTGTTTTATATGTATAAGAACAAGTAGTTAATAAAACATGTTTAAAAAACACTTTGAAAAAGAGTTAAAAAAACATATTTTATTTTAAAAAGGAAGCACAAAATAAGTGGATAGTCCTTAATCCACGGAGTTTCGAAGAAATACTTTCCTTCTCATCAGAGGGTAGGATTTAGCAAAATGCGGGATCGGATTTTGTTTGAAAAAGTATTAAATGAAACTACAAGTAAGTCATAGATCTTACTTGATAACAAAAAGTGAAGCAGGGGGAATAGGGTGAAGAAAAAGGTGATTTCAAGTGAATGGATAGTCTGGTGAAGGGTAAAATTTCCAATGACGGTAAAATCTAAAAATGCAGAATCCATATATATGTATGCATATTTATTTATTTATTTATTTATTTACTAGCAGGGGTGCCCGGCGTTGCTCGGGTGTTTGGAGGTGTATGCTGTGCAAAAAAAGCAAAAAAACAAAAAAAATGGTTAATTTTTTAAAAACTTTGACCCCTATTATGACCCCTTAAAATTTATTGTTTCGGGCTCAAATCACTTTATTAAGTTAGATCCAGGTTCAAGGAACCTATATCTAAAATTTCAAGTGTCTAGACCCAAAATTGTCGGAGGAGTTTAGTAGAGTTCTTAAAGGTCAAATCGTTGAAATTTGACCCCTTAACAGCCAAATTTCTGGCTGACACCCGTCACATCGATTTTCCCAAATCTCAGTACCCGGTATTTCAAATTTCGAGTCTATAGACTAAAAATTAACAGAGTTATTGCGTAGGGAAATGTACACAGACAGACAGATACACAGACAGACAGACACGTTCACTTTTATAGATATATATAGATTTATTTATTTATTTATTTATATATATGTATTTTTTTTTTTTGTTTTTCAGTTTTAACTTGCCTTCTCTTCCTGTTGCTGGCATGAAATGTGATTCAATCGGCCCCATTGCTTTCTTCGTAAGCTGCACGCGTGGCCACCCGACAGATGACCACCTGCAGCCATCCACTCCTCTTACTACCGCCACTCCAGCATGGTAACCCACACTCGACTGCAGTACTACAAGCACAACTATTGCCTTCTCTGCATCACAGGCTCCTTAGGATGCCGATGGTACCGATACAGACAGTCGACACGAGACAGCAGAAAGGTAAGCGTAAACGGTTAAAGTGACCAATAAAAATATATCGATTAGTTTGGAATTTTTATGCGGCAGATCTTGCATCGAATGCGGATGGTTGATAAATGAGACCGGAAGTTTTCTTTTTTTTTTCTTTTTTTGGGGAAGGTAGTAAATTAAAACGTCTATATATATATATATATATATATATATATATGAGAGTATATATGAGAGAGAGAGAGAGGGAGAGAGAGATAGGGGAACCCCGGGATACGGCATTAAAATTAGTAACAAAATACAGTACAGTATATAATACACATGCATATAATCAAATAACATTATAAATAACATCGTAAAGCGGGATAAATACTGTAACCAGCAGCCAAAATAACATCGTATTCGACATCATAACCAGAAAAAAAACGTATCCCATCCCAGGACCACCGTATCCGGGTTTCTATTGTATATATGTATGTATGTATGTATGTGTGTGTGTGTGTATATATATATATATATATATATATATATATATATATATATATATATATATATATATATATTTCTGTGGAAATCTTCTTTATTTTCTTATAATATATACCAATCCTTATTTAAAAAGCTAAATGTAATTACAGAGCAATATAGTGAATGAATGACAAATGTCTATATTCCAAAGTTCATGGTGTTGTCCATCTTATAATTTATTCCTTTAATTCATGTCAACTGAATTAAAGGAATAAATTGTAAGATGGTCAACATCATGAACTTCAGAATATAGACTTTTGTCATTCATTCGCTATATATATATATATATATATATATATATATATATATATATACTTGTTTATTGTTATATAAACATGCTCACATCCCGCTGCTACAAATAGCCACTTGTTTCAATCAAACAACAGATATCATCAGGCAGCGACTTGACTATTCAAAAGTTCAATAGTCAAGTCGCTGCCTGATGATATCTGTTGTTTGATTGAAACAAGTGGCTATTTGTAGCAGCGGTATGTGAGCATGTTTATATAACAATAAACAAGTATTATCAGCTCTTTTTATTGAGCACTATCTAACAACCTCGTTGAATTCATTAGTCCATTACTTTTGAATATAAAAAAACCCGAGTATATATATATATATATATATAAAATAATTGCACACTTGCCAAAAGTTACTAGCAAAAGTTTGGTGTGTGTGTGTGGGGGGGGTTAAGTTGAAAAAAAAAAAATCAGATTCCCAATTCCTGACATAGTTTTAAAAATGTCCGATACTGTTTACATGAACATTCTAAAATATCCCCAGTTAATTATAAATTGGTTTCATTGGTTTCACTAGGAGATTTTTTTGCGGCAAATTATTATGCGGGCAAACGTACAGACATTTTTAGAAAAATAATAGCAATATAATTTATATATTATATTTCTCTTAATCTGTCTGTCTGTCCATTCCACGTTTTCTCAGAAACTACTGGGCCGATGTCGCTGAGATTTTGTGTGGACTTTTTGTTATGATAAGGTGCAGCGAACTGAGTATTATGGTATCCATTCGATGCACAGCTCGGAATTAATGTGGATTAGTCACCGCAGTACCACATTTACTCTAAAAGTTTTTCCGGAAACTACTGATTTGATCTGGCTGAAATTTTGTATGAACCTTTTGCTCTGAGAAGGTGCAGCGAACTAAGTATTATGGTATCTGTTCAGTGCACAGTTAGGAATTAATAAGGATAAGTATTTAATGAAAAAACGAGCACAAATTTGAACATAGCCACCCATCAATTTGACATAAAGCACTAGCGTATTAAGTTTTCATTCAATAAATTGTTAATATTTAATTGCCTCCCCACAAAAGCCGAGTTAGACACAAGATCAGTTTTTAATGTGAGGAAAATCCAGCTCCTCAAAAAGGGGCACTCTGGATAAGAACAAGAATATTGTCTTGGTCATGAAGGACTCCTCCACTGACTGAGTGAAGTGCGGCATCAGAACAGATACTACAGTTTGATCTTGGCCCGAAGGTTAAGAATACAGACTTTCAATTGGTCTTTGGGGTCAAGATCAAAGTGTAGTATCTGTTCCGGCAGATACTGCACTTAAGATAATTTGTACCAGTCAATGGAGGGGAAACCCTCTATACTGGGACAATTATTATTTTTGGTAACCAGAGTGACCCCTTTTAGGGGAGCTGGTTTTTACCTCACATTAAAAACGGCCTTGTGCCTAATTTGCTCAGTGGGGGAGCAAATAAATACCATCTGTTCCGGCAGATACTGCAAGCAAAGACCATATGTGGGGGCAACTCCACATATAAGACCTTGGTCAATGTAGGGGCAACCCTTCATACCAATTGTCACTATCCAGCTCCCCTACTCCCCGGGGAGTTGGTCCCCATTTCCCCTTCACTCCTCACATTAAAAATCGGCCTTGTGCCTAATTTGCTCGGTGGGGGAGCAAATAAATACCATCTGTTCCGGCAGATATTGCAAGCAAGGACCATATGTGGGGGTAGCCCCACATATCAGACCTTGGTCAGTGGGGGGGGGGGCAACCCTTCGTACCAATTGTCACTATCCAGCTCCCATTTCCCACCCATCAGGAGCTGGTCCCCTTTTCCCTCCCCCACTCTCCACATTAAAAAACGGCCTTGTGCCTAATTTGCTCAGTGGGGAAGCAAATAAATACTTTAAAGTGTAGTATCTGTTCTTCAGATGCTACACTTCAATTTCTTGTTCTCTGTCAGTGGAGGAGATATCCTTCACGACTGAGACAATTTTTATTTTTGTCCCTTTTCTCCACATTAAAAAACGACCCTGGTGTCTAACTCTGTCCCGTGGGGAGGCATTGTAAATAGGGACATCCCAAAAATTAAACCACCATACTGCCTTTTCTAAACTTATTTTCGTTCAATTTACGTTAAAGTAAGCTTTTAACACTATCTAGACCCAAATAAATAAATAAACCAAGTTATGTCAAGTTTGATTATACATGTGAAATGCCGGAATGAAAATTAGGTTGGGAAAATATAGTCACCATCTAAACAAGCCGAGAAAGGTTAGCAGGTCTTAACTATAGAATTATGAAACAATGTTATTTATTTCTCATTGTTAAAAAAAAAAAAAAATGGTGACTTTATAAGAAAATGAACTCAAATTTAACCAACCATCAATTTGGCATAAAGCACTCATTCTAAAATCAACGGCCTATAACTTTTGCATGAATTTAATCAGCTAAGAAGTCTTGTATATTATACCTGTCTGTCTGTTTGTCTGTCTGTTCGTTTCACTTTTTAGCCCGTTTTTAATGCACGAAAACAGTCTATTGTATAAGAATAGTATCTCTCTGCCAGTTCACAAAGTTCATTACTTGAAACATTTGAAACCGTATTTTTTTTTCAATAATAAATTCAATTCGTTATTAAATGTGTACTTCGGACTTGCGCACGGTTCGCATCTTGAGTCGTTTCTTCAGGTGTATCATGTCAAACTCTGTCGAACTCGGGAATCTGCACGGAATATCGAACTGGACTCGGGGTTTGTATTACTGTACACATAGATTCGAAAAAGTTGTCAAAAAACAAATATAACACAAATAAATGTTATTAAAGGCAAGATAAGTTACTTTTCTACCTAACTGGATACTTTTTTTTAGTGTTTTTATTCAATGTAACATGTTTATTCAGCTCGGAAAAACATACAGTGTTTACCGATGTATTGGAAAGTTAAAAATGGCAGCCGACTCTCTCTTTGACACGGTAAGTTTGGGAAAAGGAGTTTAAAATTTAAAAAACTAGGCAAAATACTGTTAAAAACCCACCGAATATATGTCAGCCTATGTTACGGTAACATATATTGAGTGAGTTTTTAACAGTATTTTGTCTAGTTTTTTTATTTTTAACTCTTTTTCCCAAACTTACCGTGTCAAAGAGTGTCGGCCGCCATTTTAAATTTTCCAATACATCGGTAAACATTGCATGTTTTTTGAGCCGAATAAACATGTTACATTTAATAAAAGCATTAAATACATATCCAGTTAGGTAGAAAAGTAACTTATCTTGCCTTTGATAACATTTATTTGTGTTATATTTGTTTTTTGACAACTTTTTTCGAATCTATGTGTACAGTAATACAAACCCCTGGACTCTTTTACTTAATTCACGGGTGGGGGTAGCATGCTGTTGTTTTGTCAATATTTCATTCATAAGTTTATTATGAACGTGAGACAAAAACTTTTGCATCTACGAATTAAATAAATATTAGCATGTTGGTAATTTTAATGCAAATTTATTTATCTTTTAAGTAAGAATGTAATGAAATCAACAGAAAGAAGAAATCAACTCGCCTGAGCGACTAGTGTGTGTAAATGTGTGTGTGGAGGTGGTCTCTTTTTTTCATGTGGAAATTCAAGTTAAATACCCCCCCCCCAAAAAAAAAAAATTTTTGTATTTATGAATTAATAAATATTAAAATTTTTGTAATTTTAATGCAAATTTATTTATCTTTTAAATAAAATTGTAACGAATTCAAAAGAAAGAAGAAATCCAATCTCCTGAGCGATAGTGTATGTGTGCATGGGGGGGGGGACTCTTTCTTTTTATATTAAAATTCAAGTTGAGTCCGGAAAAAAATCACAGAGAAATGTTTAAATATGAATGTAAAACGTTTTCGCGACAGGATTAAACAATCATTGATTTTAAAAGCCATCTCGAATGGATATGGTGTGTGTGTGTGTGTGAGAGAGAGAGAGAGAGAGAGAGAGAGAGAGAGAGAGAGAGAGATTTTTCATCATATTTAGTTTTACATAACTTGTTAGACAGCTTTTAGACTTTGACTTCAAAACTGATTTATCTCTGGCCAGGTTTTTATTTATCCCTCTTTCTTTCAAATCCATTTGTATTACTATTTTCTTTCCAGAGAGAGAGAAAAAGAGAGAGAGAGGCAAACAGAGAGAGAGGGGGACAGGCAAAGAGAGTGAGATAAGTAGAGAGAGAGAGAAAGGTACAGAGAGAGAGAGAGAGAAAGGTACAGAGAGAGAGAAAGAAAAACAGAGAGAGCAAAAGAAAGAGAGAAACAGAGAGAGTGCGAGTAATTAAGTGATGGAATCTTCTCTTTAGAAAATCGTTTTTACATCGGAAAATATTCACAATTTTTCCCGATTCCGATACCCTAAAAAGTTCTGATTTTTTTTAAATTCCTGATTCCGATGTTGATTAATGTTCGCAACACTAAACTAAGCCGACGGCATTACTTAGCTTCGGTGATCAGATGACGACAAACGTTTCATCAGACATTATCATTAAAAATAACTTACCAACTTATCTTTTTGATTATTCGACATTTTGATATTTCTACAGATGCATCAATTCAAACTCGGGAATCTTTGCAGTTTTTTTAAAAAATTTTCTTATTTTATTATAGCTAGGGATGGGGCATCCTACCAAATGCCAGACATTCATCCTCATTTCATACATTTCAACCGAGAGATCTTTTTAAAATTCTAACTGTCCCTTTAAATGCAATTGCTTGTATCTCTCTTGTACTTGGTTCACAGGGGAAATTCGCCACATAATATTTTTTTTTAAATTCTTTATCATGAGTCCGGTTGCTCTTATAATTACTGGAATGATGGAGATCTTCCTAAGATTCCAATTTCTTTTCATGACGTACATAAGACCTTGGTATTTTGTTATCTTTTCCCTCTCGCCTGTCTTTAACCCAGCATTATTGAGGACAATGACTTCTACTAGGGTTGCTTCTTTCTCCTTTTTGTCCCATATCACTTTGTCAGGTTTAATATTTATGTTTTCTAGGTACATAACTGTAGGAATTTCGTAGTCATAGGGGATGGTGCATAACTTATTTCCAACTGTTCTTTCTGATAAACATGTTCCCAGGACTTGCTGCTACATTCGATATTCAACATTTTATAAATGGTTCATTGGAGATATTTACACACTGAAATGGAACACGTACATTAAATCTGTTGCCAAGGTCACTGGAAAAATGGTAGGATCCTTCTACCGCTCAGGTAGATATCTCATTGCTGATGCAATTCTCTGTCTATGTAAAAGCCAAGTACGTCCAAGGATGGAGTACTGCTGCCACATCTGGGCAGGAGATTCTAAAAACAGCTTATTCTGTCTTGACATAGTACAAAATATACTTCGTGGCTTAGTGGGGGATGCCCTTTTCTCTACCCTGCAACCTCTCTCCCACAGAAGAGACGTTGCGAGCATGTCTTTGTTATATCGTTATTTCCATGGCAAGTGCTCGTCTGAGCTCTAATCCATGGTCCCCCCCCTTCGACAAACTTTTATGAAAAAAACACTCCTCTAGCTGAAACCACTGTCAACAATTTTTCCTACTCTTTATCTGTGCCTAAAGCAAAACATAGATTCCATGAACAAAGCTTCTTTGTTAGAACTGCACACCTGTTGAACTCTTCTGTTTGCCTATTTTCCATCTGACTACAATATGGTCGTCTTCAAGTCCAACATAAACAAATTCTTGATGAGGTGTTCCTCTTAAGTAATCCAATTTACCAAATTTCCACTACTACTAATGATTACTATATTATCCCATTGACTACTGTACATTCAATAATCCTCATCCTCGAGTGGCCTCTGGGTCTTGATAAGTGGTGACCCCTATGTAGAAAAAAAAAAACAAAAAAACTCCACTGTGTCATATCTTGGGCAGCCATTATCATCCTCTTCCTGATCACAGTAGAATGATGATCCTCTTTATTAGCCAATCTGCAGAGCCTTTCTTATCGATATAGTTCTGGGTTGGAAATCTATATGGAATTTCAAACTGAACCGTTTATTTAATCCACGGGGTGTAGCTTCAGACAAACCTTCTTTCTTAGAAGAGCACGCCTGTGGAACTCTGTCTGCCTGCTTCCCACCTAAGTACAACCTGGATGTCTTCAAGTCCAACGTAAACAAATTCCTGATGAACCGCCCCCTTAAGTAGACACTTTATTAAATCTCAACACTAACATACTGTACATGCAATAACCCTTATCCCTGAGTGGCTTCCGGGCCTTGATAAGTGGTGACCACCTTGTAAAAAAAAAAAGAAAAAAGGTTGTTCTTGTTTAATCAGCCGTAATGCTCTGAAATAAGGTCTAAGGTTGTGTCGGCTAAAATGTTAAATTAATATTTTAAGATAAGAATAATAGTCTGAATAAAGTTTTCGGATTAATGGAAATATGCAGCTGATTTGGGTTACGGTAAGAAATGGCTTGTTCCGTTTAATTCTGTTAAGACTCAACTATTGTCTTTCAATCGTAGGTGTGCCCCTTTTTTACCCGAGATTCTCATGAATGGTTCTGCTCTCGATGAGAAATCGACTCGTAAACTTCTTGGTCTTACTTTCACATCAAATTTTTCTTGGCGTCCATATATTAAATCCGTTGCTCTTTCTGCTTCTTGAAAAATTGGTTCTCTCTATCGCTTTAAACAATTTCTCAAATCTGAGGCTATTCTCTATCTTTACAAATTTAATATCAGACCATGTATGGAGTATTGTCTTCATATTTGTGCTGGTGAATTTGTATCCCATTTGAACGTTCTTGATGAATTGCAGAAGCGTATCCGTAATTTGATTGCCCCCACACTTTCTTCTTCACTGCAGCCTCTCTCTCACAGATGTGATGTTGCTAACCTCAGCTTTTTTCTATAAATATTGTTATGCCATGTTTTTTTCAGAATTGTCTGATCTATTCCCTGCTTCCTTTGTTCCAGTTCGTTTGATTTGTTGGTTGGTTGTTTTTGTTTTACGGCATATCAACCTTTTTCAGGTTATTTAATGCCGAATCTAGTCATTTTGAGGAACGATTTTTAATGGAGTATATTTTTTTTTAAAGTCAGATTCTATTTAACGCATAGTTGGGACCCAGATTTGTTGGTCTAGTGGTCTTCATCAATTCGTTGTTTTAATACCTCATTGTAATACAGCTTCCTATTCCAGTAGCTTTTATCCAAGGACAAGGTTGTGGAACTCTCTTCCTGCTCACTGTTTTCCTTCTACCTACAGTTTTGGTCTTTTCAAGACTAAGGCCAATAGGCATCTCTTGTCTTTGCAACAATCATCTTTCGTTCTTGTTAACTCCTTACATCAAGTGGCTTCATGTCTTGTCTCAAGCGATTTGCATAAGAAAAAAAAAGTCCAAATGATCCAAATCCTCATCTAAAAAAAAATTTCTGAAAAATAACGTTTATTCCAAGTTTCGTAATCGTTAAATGTCCTGCCGAATCTTTCCTCCCTTCATCACGTTAACACATGATGTTGAATTCGACAAAATCCTCTCTCATGATCATAAATCTCTCATCGGTCATGGCCATCTGCTGTTTGTTTCAAATCGAAACTATTAATCCTACGATCTGTTATTCCATACGATCTTTGTCTCGGAGCTAAATCAATAAATTGATCCGTGAAATATCTGGAAAAAGTCTATTTACTTGCTTCCGGGCAAAATTAGATCCAACTTCGGTTTTTAATGTTGCGGAAATTCTAGCTTTATCCAAATGAGCACTCCCGGTTCAGAAAAAAAACTGATGTGGCCTAGAAAGATCTCACCATTAGTGACAGAAATTAGTTCAATTTAATCACAGCCAGAAAAGGTAAGACCATTTCTTCTTTTCGTACAAGAAATTGGGGTCGATTACGCAATAAAGAGGACGGTTGGACACCCATTAACAAAAGAAATATATATATATATATATCAGCACAACAACAATGGTCTAAATTATAAAATAAAAAAAAAACCTTCAGTATTTACAAAAAATGTGTTTCATAAGATTAGATTATCAGTATTAATATTGTTTTTAATTATTTTTTCACCTCAAACAAAGTACAGAGCCACTTAGTTTTGGGCGGGGGGGGGATACTATTTGGGACCAGATTTGTATGAATACTATGTAGGGAGTTTGGCAGTAGGTTGTCTGTTTACATTACACTTGAACTTCTGCATGTCGGTACAATCAGGGTAACAAAAGCCCGGGAGGGAATTCCAAAGTGCAGCAGTCTGAAGGAAAAAGCTATTTGAGTAGAAGGCTCTGCAGCATTGAGAGATCTCTACAGTGTAGAGGTGGGATTTTGCTGCTTGTCGGGTTTGTCGAAGGTATTGTCATCGAGGGGGTACTAGTGCTTTGAGTTCGTCAGAGCACTTGTCATTGAAGTATTTGTAAAACAGGCATAGGGATGCTACATTTCGGCGATTGGACAGAGGTTGGAGTTTAGGTAAGAGTGCGGACCTATTAGGTTGCCGGCTCTTTTTTGAACCGTGCCCAGGAGCTAGAGACTAGTGGCAGATACACCAATCCAGATGTGGCAACAATATTCCATACATAGGCGAACAGTGACCTTGTAGAGATACAGGATACTCTCAGGTGTGAGTAACCATTTAGCACGATAGAAAAAGCCCAGCTTCCTTGCAGCAACCTTTGCAATTACCTTGGCAATGTATTTGTTCCAATTCATGTTGTCTGTGAATGCTAACCCTAGAAGCTTGAGAGAAGTACTTTCAGGCAGTGTATCATTAGCCATGGCAATCAGTGGTTGAGAAAGTTTCTTGTAATATAATATCATATATATATATATATAAAAGCGAAAATGTATGTATGCATGTATGTATGTATGTGTGTTCGCTTTTTCTGTATGCCTACAAAAGGCTTTTTTTCAGAGAAGCGGTCGGTCGGTTCACAACTTTTAAAAACTTTTTATATCACATACAAATCGTAATATCTCAGAGTTAACAACGAAGCTCGCCTGTCTATTTAATTTGCTTGATTTCGGGAAGATAAATATCCAACATTTGTCGCTCGCCGCATGTGGGTTAGTCTTTTTCCTATAACATCTTGGGAAAATGAAAATAAAAAAAAAGCATTCCGCAGTAAATACTATCCCCGCAGTCAAACTTGACCTCATTAACTCATTAAAACGGACACCTGCCAAATCTAAGTAATTAAATAAATTCAAACGTGTTTCCGTTAGCATCTCACGGTGGGGCAATGGTTAACGTCGCACGTTTTTTTGTTTTTTTTTCGCACTTTAATTTACAACTTTGCCTCAAGGGTTCGGGATTGATCCTCATAATTACTTTTTTTTTTTTACCCCCCCCCCCGGAGTTTCCACACACACACACCTCCAAACACCTGGGCAACGCCGGGTACCCCTCGCTAGTTTTTTCATAAAACTAGAAAATTCAGAGGAATATGATTTTCAGAAAAACCAGTTGGAAAGAAGTCGTACACTGTCCACTACGACTATATAATTCTTACAGCTACATACTTAGAAAACGGAGCTGTTAAACTTGGTATTGTGATATACAAAAAGAAGGAGAAAGAAGTGGTTGATCGAAAACTATTGAATAGTTCTTGTTTTTGAAGAAGTCATTTTTGTCCTTGGGTCAAGTGAATGCATTTTTTGTGTCATCTGTGATTGTAATAAATTCACTCATCAACACGAGATCCATTACAGTTGGTGATGTTGCGTTTAGGTGGGGATTTAGCAGTGTTGAGATTGTTTAATGTCAAGGGTGGTAAGAATTAGTTGATTATTAAATATATTTATATTATTTGGATTCATCGGACTACTGTTCTCATCTTGAGTGTCATTTTCACAATGTTTTGGTTGATGTAATCTCAGAACTTCTTCTGTGGCACAGTGGTTAGAGTACTTGGAAAAAAAAAAGTGATATTCTCCTGAAGGTTGAAGGTTCAATTCTCAGCATGGGCGACCGAAAAATACAATTGCGAATTATTTAGGACCTCTATTACTGAAGACCTCTAAATATATTTATATTTGGATTCTTCAGACTACCGTTCTCATCTTCAGTGTCATTTCCACAATATTTCGGGCCATGTAACCTCTGAAACGAGAGCAGACTACCCTCGTGAAGATAATAAAGGGTTCCGTTCAAAATTGCATGCAGGTTCCGGAATTTGACAGAAAGATTCCAGAGTTCAACAAGATACACCTGAAGAAGGTCGGCGGTTACATCGACCGAAACGTGAAAACGACACTCAAGATAAGAACAGTTTTCTAATGAATCCAAATAATCCGAATAACGAATCCTCATCTAAAAATTTAGAAATATATATATATTTAGTATGTTAGTGCACTAAACAATCCTTCTAAGTTTATCAAAATAAAAAAAAATACTCAATGCTGCGTATAGATAAAAGAGTTAACTACTCCAGTATTAAAGAGTACTGGGGAGTTATCTGCCCCTAATACAGGAAGTACCAGCTTATTTGCCCTTGAAGTATCAGAGAGTTATCTGTCCCTTGATATAGGAAGTATCGAAGAGTTATTCGCCCTTGATATAGGAAGTATCAGATACCCTGTCCCTTGATACAAGAAGTACCGGCGAGCTATCTGCTCCTGATATAGGAAGTACCGTGGAGTTATCTGCCCCTGATATAGGAAGTACCGGGGAGTTATCTGCCCCTGATTCAGGAAGTACTGGGGAGTTGTCTGCCTAGGTAAAAGAAGTACTAAGGAGTTATCTGCCCCTTAGGACTATATACAGCTTCCTTACTTTACCAACCTATTATTGTATTTTCTAAGAATTCAATGTTCTAAATACTAAAGTACAAAATCGACTTTGAAATCTAGTGGGGATGGTTTCTTATTTTTTTCTCTACAGCCACTTTTTCACAGAAGAGATGTTGTTAGTCTCTCTCTCTCTACTCTATTATTATTTCCATGGTAAGCGATCAACTGAGCTCCAATCTATGGTTCTCCCTGTAAGACATTCACAGCAAGAACTCATTGAACTACAAAGCAAACAACTTTTGTTTCTCTCTCTTTCTGTGTAACGAAAGCAAAATAAAACTTCCATAAAGAAAGTTTTTTCTCCTAGAACTTCCCATCTGTGGAAAAAAAAACAATACCATGTGGCTGGTTCCCAACTAACTACAACATGGCTGTCTTCAAGTCTAATATTAACAAATACTTGTTGACTAATTAAACTCTTTGCATTTCGTCCATCATTTTTCAATTCTTCATGACATTCTTCATTGTCCAACTGATTCTTATCCTTGAGTAGCCTTCATGCCTTGATAAGCAACGACGAAAAAGATATCATAGTATTCTAGCACACTAAAAACTCCTCCTATTCCTAAGTACGAGGAGCGTTCCAAAAGTAATGTCTCCTATTTTTTAAATCCACCCGATCTGAGAGGATTGCAAATAGAATTGTTATGATGACTGGACTTATGCATTCATGACCTGAATGTTTCTGTTGCAGATATTGACTGTGTGAGACTATAAGAAGGCAATTCTTTGAGAATGGTGGTAACTATGTAGAAAAATAAATTCTGGAGTACGAAAGATCGCTCGTTTTAATGGTACCACTGCTGTCTTCTAGTTTCAACTTTCAAATAAGAGGCTTTATATTTAGAACGACCCTCGTATATACCATTTTAATGCCTCGCAATGCCTCCTATTTTTTATTCTGCCTGAATAAGTATAAACCAAGCTCAGCATAACTTTGGTTATCTTGTTTGATTCGTGATATTCTCCACCAATCAGGCATTGTTAATCACAACAGTTTTTGGCTTTCTTCAAGCAAAGTTCCCCCGACACTTGCTGCGAGCCTGACAGACTAAAATCAAGCATCGTTAAAAAAAAAGAAAAGTATCTAATACAAAATATTCAAAAAATATATATTTTTTAAAAATTCAATGAATCTTAATAGTAAATAAGAAAACTTTTGGAAATTTTTATGTTGGATACATTTTTTTTTTTTTTATGTCTGATTTTAGTCTGACATGTCCGCAGAAATTACTTAGTGTTTGCACTTAAAAAAAAAAAAAAGTATCTAATACAAAATATTCAAAAAATATATTTTTTTTTAATTTCAATAAATCTTAATAGTAAATAAGAAAACTTTTTGGAAATTTTCTGTATTGGATACGTTCGTTTTTTTTTTTTTTTTATGTCTGATTTTAGTCTGACTGGTCCGCACCAATTACTTAAATTACTTAGCGTTTGCATGTATAAAAAAAAAAAAAGTATCTAATACAAAATATTCAAAAAATATATATATTTTTTTTTAATTTCAATAAATCTTAATAGTAAATAAGAAAACTTTTTGGAAATTTTCTGTATTGGATACGTTTTTTTTTTGTTTTTGTTTTTTTTGTTTTTTGATGTCTGATTTTAGTCTGACTGGTCCGCACCAATTACTTAAATTACTTAGCGTTTGCATGTATAAAAAAAAAAAAAAAAAAAAATCACAAAATTTTTCTTCTGCCTCTTCCGGCATTTTAATTAACAAAATTTGAGGTTAAAATCAAGCAAAGTTCCCCCAACGCTTGCTGCGGGATTGTCAGACTAAAATCAAACATTATATAAAAAAATGTATCCAATACAGAATATTAATACTATTAAGATTTATTGAAAAAAAAAAACTATTTAGAGAATAATTCATATTGGGTACTTTGTTTTTTATGGTGTTTAATTCAGCAAGCGTCTGGGGTGGGGACTTTTCTTGAAGAAAGACCAGTTTTTCTTCCATGTTTTCCTTTGCTTTAGACATATAACAAAAAAGATGAAGAAATACTCATTCAGAATAATGGCTATCAAAATAACAATAAGATTTTAAAATTCTTTTGTCCTAATTATGAATAGTCCTAGTATACAGCCAACACAGTTAATCAACCGAGAACCACATCACTCTGTATAAAAGCTTACAAGATATCAACGGATACACACTCGAGAGTCAAAACAATGAAAAGAATATGCTGTTGTCATAGCCCTAGTTATGAAACATTCCAAAAGCAAAATTTATTTTCTTGTCAAATAGGTCACGCCGACCAAACCCTATCTTCAGCCCAGCCTAAAAGAGAGCCATGTGTCACCTGCATCCTGCCAACAGATACTCTCTCCATCCTAAGAATTTTTTCCATACAGCTTATCTGCCTGACTTTATTTGTCTTGGCTCATGCTCACCCGCCACCTCGCCTCCTTGCACGGACCCATTTTTCAGCTTCAAGAATTAGGACATGTCAAAGGTTGGCATGAAGCATTGTTAGTTATTCCTATTTACTTGCCTCCCCACGAGGGCAGAGTTAGACACAAGGTCGGTTTATAATGTGGGGAAAATCCAGCTCCAATTGTCTCAATTATGAAGGATTTCTTCTCCACCGACCGACCAAGGTTAGAAAAGTGAAGGAACCATTGTTAGTTATTATCAAGACTTTTAGCTGCTATTTCTTATTTCTATTGCTTTTAAACCCTTTTTTTGATACTAATTAGTCATTATTTGCCAAGACCAAAAGCCATTAGAGGATAAGGGTCAATGAGATTGTCATGGTTAGGGTTAGGAATGTCTCTTCTATGCAAAATGGTCTGCAAAAAATGAGAAGAGATCATCTCCAACTAGATTTTAAAGCTGATTTGTGTGTTCTGTTAAGGCAAGGCATCTCCTGTCATATACTTGTTGGCATTGGACAAAAACAACTATGTTGTAGCATGTAAGGAAGCATTTCTGCAATAGCATGTCCCACAAGTGGGAAGTTCTTGGAAAAAAATTATACTCATGGAAGTTCTGTTTGATTTTAGATACACAGAGGAGGAATGAGGCTGTTGTCCTCTGCAGTTTTGGTAGCATTGGACTTAAAAACGACCATGTTATAGAATGTAGGGAAGTATGATTAGGTGTTTCACAAGTGGGAAGATTTTGGAAGGAATCAGGGCGGCAGGGGGGGGGGTTCTTTGCAGTGCTGAAAGCAAGACGACTTATTGCAGAGGAAAGATTTTCCAAGGCTGGTGGATTAAAGATTGGAATTCAGTTGAGCACCTACTATGAAAATGCTGATGGGGTAAAAAGACTAGCGATGTTACTTCTATAAGAAACGGACTGAAGGAAAGAGAAATGATTGTCTTCCACTAGATTGTGAGGTCGATTTTGTACTCTTGTAACGTTGTCCGGGAACCCGCACACGTGTGCAGTTTCAGATGCAAAGGAGATCAAGACAAAGAATAGGAAATAACTCCAACTCGTTTTTTTTTTCTTTTTGTAACAAAACCATTTATTTCTTCATTCTCTCTTTACCACTGTGATGTTCCTCATGTAACCGCCTTCTCGAGCGTCCGTCATGCTTCACACATGATCATGAACGTTATCTAAATCTCTCACGTGATCGTTCTCTTTCTCTTTTTGTAGTCTTTTTTCTTTCTCAGTGATGTTATTTCATATGCATTTACATCTATGCATCCACTCTATGCTACAAAACTATCCAGAACCACACTTTAACCTGACAGATGCAAGGTCATTTCCTATTCAAAAACGGCCAAGCAAGACTCTGTCTGACTGCCAAGGATGTATCCTTGGCGCTCATGAATAGAACGTACTCAGGCTGTGCTCATATCTTGAATATTATTTTCACAACGTTTCGACTGCTGCAATCTCCAGCCTTCTTTAGGAATATCTTGTTGAACTCGGGACTCTTTACAGAACTTTGAATAGAATCATTTTTAATCCATGGGGGTAGCTTGTTCTCTTTCTGTCAGCCATGATAGGGTAGAAGTTTTAAGTAATTTGTAATTGTATCCTTAGTATGTCCCACACTGAGGATTGAACCATCAACCTCCAGAAGAGTGTCACTTACTTAGTACTTCATCCTTAAGAAGAGGTTGCATCCACGTCTTTCACGCGATCACTCTCTCCTTTTTATAGTCTTCTCTCTATCGGTGACGTCTTATCACATTCATTTTAGAAGTTTTAAGTAATTTGTAATTGTATCCTTAGTATGTCCCACACTGAGGATTGAACCATCAACCTCCAGAAGAGTGTCACTTACTTAGTACTTTATCTTTAAGAAGAGGTTGCATCCAAGTCTTTCACGCGATCACTCTCTCCTTTTTATAGTCTTCTCCTCTCTATCGGTGATGTCTTATCGCATTCATTTTCATACATGCATCCGCGCTATGTTACACACTGATTTCAAATTGTGTTTAATGCTAAACCTGTTCCTTTAAGCTGCTGTCTTGTTTGTTTATTAAGCGAGTCATAATTCTGCATAGAGTTCAGGGGGATTGTGATTTGGTCATGTTTGGCTGAACTACATAAGATGCTGCTGATAATCGCAGCTATCCGTTAACCTCTGAGATTGCATGTCTATGCCCCCAACACTGAAAGCAGCAATGGTTGCATGCAAATAATGCTCTGACTAGCACCTCCCAAGATGTAGCAGCAATCCTCCATCTTGGGCCAAAAATCTGGTTCTTACACAAGTAGATGATTGCATCAGAAGTCAAGTACTTTCTGGAGCAGTAGAATGATCCAACATTTTTTTTTTCTCCAAAGTTAAGACTTCACAATTCAAGTGATAGTGTGTATGCAATTCCTTGACTTCATGCACCAAAGATTCACGTATAAGTCCTAAGGACTTTTTTTGTGAAAGTTTGGCAAGGGGGAACCATAGATTAGAGTTCAGTCGAGCACCTACTATGAAAATAACGATAGAGCAGAGACAGGAATATTATTAGAAAGGAAGCTAGTGTGAATATAATTGGTTGTCCCTCCCTCATTTTGGATTCCTGGGGCCACCAATCTTTCGTCCCTCCCTCCTGCATACCATTATTTGGCTCAGGAGTTTCAGGACCCTCATCTGACATCAGCAGAATAATTGGAATGGAAACGTCTGAGTTTGGGCGTTTAAAAGAAAAAACATGGAACAGGAATAACATATGAACACCTCTGGTGTTAGAACTATACACATCGTTCATAGTTTCTATTGTTGTATATGAACCGTGATAGTAGCTTTGGAAAATATTAGAAATATAATATTGCAAAATATTTTTCTTTTGTATTTTGATCTTCTTATTTCTATTTTATTATGGAAAAAACCAAGATGGCTTCCATATGAAAAATGTTCCTATGTTTGAAGAGTAGTGGCAAGAGTACTCATTTGTGTATGAGAATATTAACTCCTACTTCCTCTTAACTATATATTAATACGATAGCGTGTGTGTTCTTTTTGTGTGTCACACTTACATCTGGGTCGTTTAATTGTTATGTATTTCCACTTCTTGTCATAAATAATTTTACCAAGAATTCATAAGTTTTGTTTTCGGTTTCGATTATAGCTGAAGGAACTCAAGTTATATATATATATATATATATATATATATATATATATATATATATATATATATATATATATATTCATAATTTTTTTCAATTCAAGCTAATGCACTCAAGTCATATTGATATATATTTTTATTTTTGAAATCACAACTTTATAATATATAAAAATCGATAGAACATTAACTCTGTAATTGTCCAGCTTGTTATGCGAGAACAAGAAAATGGCCGCGAGTTGACATCTAAATGTTCGAAGTCTCGATAATGACTTGAAAATAAAACAAAATATTGTTTGAAATACACTCAATGTTACTGTGATAGTTATTAGGTGAGTTTCAAACATCTATATATTAATACGATAGCGTGTGTGTTATTTTTTTGTGTCGCGCTTACATCCGAGTGACTGTCGTTTAATTGTTATGGACTTCCATTTCTTGTAATCAATAATTTTACCAAGAATTCTTCATAAGTTTTGATTTCGATTCAAGCTGATGCATCCAAATCATATGGATATATATTTTTTTATTTTTGAAATCGCAACTTTTATATGTTATAGAGTCAAGAGAACATTAACTCTATAATAACGTATACGAAATCTGCAAGAATTAAAATTTCATATTTAAGTGTACTTTACGACCGGGCTTTGCAGGGCGTTCATGCTTGCTTAGATAAATACTTTTAGAGTTTTAACAAAAAAGCTACAATAATATTAGAGCGTCTTCACTTAAACTGAACATCTACAGAATGACAACATCAATACATTATATATGAATGAGTCCCCTGTGGAATTTCCACAAGTTCTGCTAGTTATTATAGAGTGAATAACTGTCTGTAGTTAAGGCTTTACAGTGCATCGATATTTCTCTATTGCTACAATATGCAAATGAGATCTGCACTATACTGGCAGAACATGGGAGAAAATTGAATGTCTTTGAAATGAAATGTTTGAGAAATATCCTTAGAATAAATTTGCTATATATGTCACCAACATTTTGCTCCCTCGCCCTGCATATCATTATTTAGCACACCCTATCCTGCCTTGATAGAGTTCAAAACTGGCTTCGAAATCTAGTAGGTGATGCCTTTTTCTCTTCTCTAAGAGATGTTGCGAACCTGTCTCTGCTCTATCGTTATTTTCATAGTAGGTGCTCGACTGACCTCTAATCTATGGTTCCCCCTTGCGAAACTTTCATGAAAAAAGTACCCTCGCCCTGCATACCATTATTTGGCCCAGGAGTTCTAGAATCCTCATTTAACATCAGCAGAAGAATAGGAACAGTAATTTATGCATTTGAACGTCCAAAAGAAAAAAGATATGGAGCAGAAAGGACATATAAACACCTCTGAAGTTAAAACTTTATGGAACATGCACTATAGTGGCAGAATATGGGAGAAAATTAAATGTCTTTGAAATGAAATGTTTGAGAACTACCATTAATTGCTTGTGCTACAATTATGTGCGTCTTATTATTTGGAAACATGTATTAATTGTTTGTTTTTCTTTTTTACTTTGGTTTGTGAAGATATTTGCATATTTATTTAACCAGCAACTTTTTTGTTGTTTATGATATTCGTTTGCATCGTAACATCTTCATAAAATAAATAAGTTCAATATTCCTATTCTTCAAAAGAATTGTGAGGGGCGGGGATGAAGAATTTGTGATTGTTAGAGTTGTTGAAGGGAAAAAAAAGAAAGAAAGAAAGAAAGAAAGGAAGGTGTGGAAGAAAGTTAAAACGAAGTCTAGAGTGATTGAGAGAATTGGCAAAAAAAAAATATGAGAGAAAGAATTATCTCCCCTTTTTGACCTTTTCTGTCAGAATAATAATTGGTGAGTATAATCCTTCATCTTCTATTCATTCAGACAGCGGTAACCAAGGAAAAAAAATGGTAACCATAAATTTAAAAAAAAAAATGAAGAAATATTGCAATTTCAAACGGTGGTAACCAAGTAAAAAAATTGGTTACTACAAAAAAAAAAAAAAAAAAATGTAGAAATGTAATAATTTGTTTTGAAAGAGCAAACAGAAAACTGGCAGATTCTTGCAGGAAAATATTTCAGCCTTTTTTTTAACTATTTTTTTTACTATTTATTTATGACAAATTAAGGCACGACAAATGTACGACAAGGCACAATTATTCCCTCCTTTAAAAAATTTTTTTTTTTACTATGATGTGTCTGTCAACCATCATTCATCACTGGTTATCCCCTCCTTAATAACCTTTTCAGAAATAAGAGACCAAAATCAACCTTGCAATGACTATACTAAAAAATTTTAAATTTTGACTTTCTTAGTAAAAAAAAACAACTTCAAATTACATGATTTTTGGAATATGACATCTTCGTTCTGTGATTCGTTCCAAGGTACGTACAGCATAACGATTTATTTTGTATTTATTTTTTTTTAAAATTAAGTTGAACCCTGAATCACACCAAGATGTCAGCAAAAAATAAACAAGTTTTTGTTTTTATTATTCAGACTGGGGTGGGGAGATTGAAAACAAATCCGACTAAGTTGGTGGACCAAAAATACGAGTCAAGCATAAAAAGATTAGAATGGATTTTCCGGGAAAACTCCGGTTGCCCCCCCCCCCAGTAGGTACGGGCAAAATGAATGCCAATACTCAAAATGCATAAACGTTTTAACCCCTCCCTTTACTTAAAAATTCGCCAGAAATCAGGGAATTAACCAATTTTAATGAAATTTTCAGTATTTATCAAATAATGATCACGGAATATAATGAACTAATTATTTTTATTTGAATCTTAGTGGAAATCTATTATTTTGCTTAAATAAAAAACACCTTTACTAAAATTATGGTTTTCAGTTTTTTAATGAAAATAAAGTATCGTAATTTGTAACAATAAAAAAAAAAAGAAAAAATTATTTCATTTTTTTCAGGAACATTACGAAAAAAGCCCCTAAAGTTCATATTAATGAGTTCGATATAACTTGAAGAAAAATTGATTTCTCGAACTACCGATATTATTGAATTAAGCATTGTTTATTTAATATTTTCACACAAAAATTTATGATTGCAAAAAATATATCCTTTTAATTTTTTAGATTTGTGTAATTTTTATCTGTAAGATTCTAATATTTTCCTCGCTTGAATGAACGTGCAACTTTCAGCATAACAATTTTATATAATCTTGAAAAATAAAATAACAATTGAAAAAAAATTTAAAGTAAGAACATAGAAAAATAACTTAATTAAAAAAAAATTATAAAAATTATAAAAACGTTTGCGATAGAAATGTATGGCTGCAAGCTGAGGGGGGGGGAGAAAAATAGCGGTACTAGTGCATTTATTGATCCGTGCTGAAATAACAGAATTATTTAGAAAGCCATTCTTAACATGGGGAGGGGATAGTGTTTTGCACCTATTCTGTAGTTCAACTTTACAATTTAATAAAAGCAGATATCATAAAACTTTAATTAAACTTAAAAATACTATTTAAAAAAAAAATAGCGCGGATCATTAAGTGCACATGCACCAAACTAGCACGGCCTACTTTCCTCCAACTACCTGACGTCATTTTCAGACAGCCTTTTGACTTTCTGACATTTTGGGTTTCCGTAGAATCCATTTTTAGACAGCTTCATTTGTTTTTGTCTGTGTGAAACCAGAATCTCTCTGGGGGTTAATCTATTTTTTTTTTTTTTTTGTACAAACAAGGTGGGGTTTTTTTTTATTTATTTAATTCAAAATCTTAGGACTTTACTTAGCTAACTATCTTTGAAATTGACTCAGAAAACTAATATTTATCTTTCAAGGGATTTTTACAATGAATTTCTTTAATTAAAAATTTAGATGAACTTGTTAGTTTCTGAATGTTACCATGAAAACATTTTTCATTTATACATTTTTTTTTTTTTTTTTTATACGTGTACAAATACTTTTTTCGGTACTTGTACAGTTTAATCAAGACATTAAAAAATGAAAACATCTAAAAAAAAAAAAATAAAATAAAGGGGCTATATTGTACGTATCCGTTATGGAATGAAGTTCTCCGAAAAAAAATTTTTCACTTAATTTCATCAAGTAGTTTTTTTCTTACAGCGAAAAAACAATTTGTTATGATACTGAACAAAGGTTCGATTTTTAGGAAGAAAAGCTAATATTAAAGATGGGGAGGGAGTGTCGGCGCTTTAAACTTAGTAATCTCCCTGTGGCGTGTTCAAAAAATTCAAAAATGGCTACCTTCAACGCACTGTCATAAAAACGTGTTTTTCCACTGTAAAAAAAAACACTACTCTATCAAATTAAGTGAAATTTTTTTTTTCGGAGATCTTCAATCCAAAACGGATATGTACAATATAACCTTTTTCTATATTTTCATTTTATGATGTCTTTGTATCCCTATCTTTTTTTTTTTCGCTATTATTGCCCTTACCTAGCATTTATCGACCCGCAATTTCTACGAAGTTACTCCGTCTAAAATAAAATCGGTTGATATAGAAGCAGCAGGAGCAGTTTTGCCTTATCGTACATTTGTCGTGCCTTAATTTGTAAGTAATTAGCACTTATTTATTTTTTTTTTTTAACAGAATTCTTTTTATTTGCATTGTTTTTGTTATTTTTATGATTCAGTCTATTATTGTTCCAATCCACTACACCATTTGCATGAAGAAGACCAGACGATGCAACGGTCAAGAAAAATGTTATGTATGTTTGGAAAATCGATGACATAAAATTAGTTTCTTTGATTAAAAAACAAAAACAAAAAACTAAAAAAAACAAAAAAAAAACAATAATTCTGATTCTTTGGACTACTGTTTCCATTTTGAGTGTTATTTGCACAACGTTTCGGTCAATGTAACCTCCGACCTTCTTCAGGTGTATCCTGTCATTCTTGGGAATTTGTATGCAAAAGCCCATGGCGTAGTGGATAAAGTACTAGGTTACAACTCTTCTGGGGTTTGAAGGTTCAATTCTCAGTGCGGGTGACACTAAGAATACAATTGTGAATTACTTATGACTTCTACCACTTGGTCATGGCTGTCTGATATCTTTTGCAGTTCATTTTTTTCTTGTTCGTTTTAATCGTCTTTGGTTTGTGCTGTTTATTATAGATTAGAGTAAAGGATAGATACTACACTTTGATCTTGGCCAAAAGACCAAGTATTAGGGTGATCCACAAACACAAACGATATATAGAAGAATGTGAAAACGAGCAGAGAAGATTTTATTAGTATTAATAACGGATAAAGTACTAGATAAAATTCAGTTGTAAATCACACTCTTCTGGAGGTTGAAGGTTCAATCCTCAGTGCAGGCGACACTCAAAATATGGTGCTTGTGCACTTATTGATCCGCGCTATTTTTAAATAGCGTTTTAAAGTTAAATTAAAGTTTTATGATATGTTTTTTTATTAAATTGTTAGGTGAAAGTACAGAATAGTAACAAAACACTCTCTATGTTAAGAATGGCTTTCTAAATTATAACGTTATTTCAGCACGGTTCAAGAAGTGCACAAGTACCCAAAATACAATTGTAAATTACTTAGAACTTCTACCTAGTCATGGATGACAGAATGAGACCATACTACCCCCGTGGATTAAATAATTTTTTTTTTTTTTGCGTTCACCCCAAACAAGGCATATCGCTATGTGAACGTAAGGAGCTACTATTTGGGACCATGCCTAGGAAAGATTAACAAGATGTTGGTTTACATTACATTTAAACTTCTGCATATCAGTAGAGTGAGGGAAGCAGTAGGCAGGAAGGGAATTCCAAATTCTAGCTGTTCGAGCAAAGAAAGCTTTCTGGCAGTTAGAGACCTCAACAGTGAAGGGGTGTGATTTTGTTGCTAAGAAGGTTTGTCGGGGATATGTACGTTGAGGGGGCACAAGTGCAATGAGTTCATCAGAACACATTCCATTGAAATATTTGTAAAACAGGCACAGGGAGGCAACATTGCGGTGATGCGACAGGGGTTGGAGCTTAGTTGACAGTGGGATATATTAGATTTAAGACTCTTTTTTGGACCCTATCCAAGAGGGAGAGGCTAGTGGTAGATGCACCAGCCCAGATGTGGCAACAATACTCCATGCATGGACGGATAGTGGCTTTGCATCGTACTTGCATGTGTGAATAGTCTTTTAGCATGATAGAGGGAATCCACCTTCTTTGCAGCAGCCTTTGCAATGTCTCCAATGTACTTAAAAGTAGCTCGATCTATCTAAGCTTTCTCTTAATGACCAACTGACACCACAAGACAAAATGCAATTCTTTTTCCAACAAGATGGCGCTACATGCAACACATCTCACGGATCACTGACACGAGTTCATGACATGTTTACTGAAGAGAGAACAACTAACAAAAGGTTATGGCCACCACGTTCCCCGGACTTTTCATCATGTGATTTTTATTTTGGGGAACTTTTTAAAACAAAAAGTTTATGCAAATAATCCTCACAATCTAGACCAACTAAAGGAGAACATTACCAATGTTATCAGGAGAATCACCAGAGAAGATCTACAGGCAGTATCTGCAAACGTTGCTAAACGTGCCCAGAAATGCATAGATGTCGGAGCAGTTCCAGCACCTTTTATAACACTACAGGTAATTTGGACAACAAAATAGGGATGGGTCGATTCCAGTATTTTTACCTATTCTGATATTTTCTAAATCTCTACATATTTAACTATAAAGTTGTTATTTTTCAGGATTACCGTAAAAACACATGTAAAATATGCAGATATATAAGGGATGGGACGATTCCAGTATTCTTACCAATTCCGATACAATTACTGATTCCATATTAAATTTCCGATTCCGATACAATTACTGATTCCGATTCTTCCTAAATCTCTACATATTTAACTTTATAACTAAGTTTTTTTTTTTCACGATTACCACAAAAACACATGTAAAATGTGCAGATATTTTCTTAAACGTAAAGATACACTTGTGAGGAATGATCTATCGATTTTAGTTTTACTAATAGATTAAAATCAACAGATATTCACTATTTTAGTATTACTATCAGCGGTGGAATATTTTTCTTTATAGAAAGTCAAATAAAAAAAACCCAATTAAAAGAATCATTGGCATCGGAAAATAGACACAAATTTTTCCGATACCGATTCCAATAATCCAAAAATGTCTGATTTTTTTCAATTCCTGATTCCAATTAATCAATCCAACACTACAATAAAAGAATGTTCCTCCTCCCATTTTTTGGCCTACTTTTTAGTGGGCCACCCTGTATTTATTTCAGGTCATATTTCCTATGAAATAAAGAGTTCCATTCGAAATTCTGTACATATTCCGAGTTCAACAAGATACACCTGAAGGTTGGAGGTTACATCGACCGAAGCATTGTAAAAAAAAACACTCAAGATGAGAACAGTGGTCTGAAGAATCCAAATAATACGAATTATCAATCATTATCTCAAAAGATACACCTGAAGATGGTCGGAGGTTACATCGACTGGAGCGTTGTAAAAAACACTTTAGATGAGAACAGTAGTCTGAAGAATCCAAATAATACACACATTCAATTATGTTTCTAATTTCTTGAAAAAAAAAAATGAACCTGACTTTTTATTATTTCAAAACTGCCTTAAATTTTTTCATCTATTGGATCAAGCTAGGTTGATGCAAAAGTTTCCAACCAGTTTTTCTGCAATTTGTATTGACTAATAGGATGAAGAAAAAAAAAAAAAGAAAGACGTCTTGCTTTGAAAAAGACATTTTATTTGTCGAAAGTCTCTTCTTTTAAATGATTTTATTCATTAAAAAAAAAAAAAAAAAAACACTTTAATTGGTCTTCAAACTTTTTCAAGTATGAAAATAATGTTTTCCTAAGATGTAACCAACTCTATTATTATTATTATTATTATTATTATTATTATTATTATTATTATTTTCCGGGGTTTACCTGACCTTTGGGCCAAGATCAAAGTTTAGTATCAGTTCTTCAGACGCTGCACTTTAATTTCTTGTTCTCTGTCAGTGGAGGAGAAGTCCTTCACGACTGAGACAATTTTTAACTTTTGTTCCTTTTATCCATGTTAAAAAACGACCTTGGTGTCTAACTCTGCCCTCGTGGGGAGGCATTATAAATAGGAACTTCAGTGTTGTGATGTTTTATAGTTTTTTTTTTTTTTTTTTTTTTTTTCACTCGAGTCAGCTTTTACAACAATGCGTAGTCAAAGACTCAATTAGATGGAAAGCATTTAGCATAAGATGGTTGCTAGTCCAGGCAGAACTGACTTCTGGAGTACGGTGATGTTGTACTTGATTTCCAAGGAGTTCGACTGTTTCTCAAGATCATATGCAATTGAGCCAAACGCACCTATGATGATTGGCACGATGAAACTTTTCCTATTCCACAACCTAACACTCTCCACCCTCAGTTTTTGATAGTTCCTAGTTTCTCATTCTTGTTTCTTGCTAAGTTGATGTCGTTTGGGCAAGCCACATCGATAATTTGGCATTCATTGGTCTTTTTGTTCACAACTACAATATCCGGTTTGGCCAAGATCAAAGTGTAGTATCTATCTTCAGATGCGGCACTTCCATTTCTCGTTCTCTTTCAGTGGAGGAGAAATCCTTCACGACTGAGACAATTTTTATTTTTGTACCTTTTCTCCACGTTAAAAAACGACCCTGGTGTCTAACTCTGTCCCGTGGGGAGGCATTGTAAATAGGTACAATATCCGGTTTCCTGTTACCTTTCGGTCGCACTGAACCATGAAATCTCAGAGCGTCTTAACGTCATCATTTTCCACCACCGCTTTTGGGTGATGTTGGAACCATTTATCTGCCATTTAGATTCCAAACTTTTGGCGCAACCTTCAATTATTATTATTACTATTTCTAGCAGAGGGTCTCCAGCCAAGCCCGGTCGTAAAATATGCTTAAATATATTCTAATTCATGCAAATTTTGTAATTATTTTTTATTAGAGCTAATTCTCTATTTAATATTATATTGTACCTAATATATAGTACCGATTTCAAAAGTTAAAAAACAAATGACTCGGGTGCCATCAGCTAGAATCGAAACCAAAACATTTAAAGCTTCAGCTGCATTCCTACCATTTTAGCTATCGACATATAAATAAGAAAGATTTAAAATTTAACCATTTCAAGCTATGAATGAATTTGCGCATGCACAAAACTAATAGACATATTTCGTCAAATTGAAATGAACATTTTGCGTTTCAACTTGCCGGCATATTTCTGTACGCGTTATTCTTTTTTTTTTTTTTTTTTTTTTTTTTACACAGTGATCACCACTAAACAAAGATTTTACTTGTCATAAACTATTGTTAGTGTGATTACTATTTCCTCTTAATTTAAGTTTTATGTGATCAGTAGTTTAAGAGTTTATCGGTTAAATATTTTCACACACACACCTACTGTTTTATTTAGATGGATTATCTCACTTATTAGGAGTTCTCACACAGGTCATCACCAGAGATTGCTCGCTTACAATAACTGAGGGTGTTCCCTGGAGTCTGGGTGACAACAAGTCTACCCAGATATCCAGTACTCTCCACCTCTCCTGATAACTTTTACAAATGAATTTGCATTATCGCAAGAGTTACTTGCCATTGACTTCTCGCTAGCAATGGCCATTGGTCTTCACTGAAATTTGGGTGGTAATAAGACTCTCTAAGGTCCCAGTCACCATCGCACCTGTCCAGTGGAGGTCTGGTTAGTGCTTTCTCTCCTTCGTCTTTCCATCCTCCTTAATTCCTTTCGATTATTTAATGTGGTACCAGCTGATGCCGACACTATAATTTCTGGCTAGGGTGTGTGTGTGTGTAGGGGGGGGGTTAGTTATAATTATGTTGTTTCAGTTTTCTTGATTGCATTATTTTTTATTTACTTCTATTGCCGTTTCTATACGTTTGGTTAGCGTTTATCAATTGTGTAGATTAGTTTCTGCACTCAAGGGTTTTCCTTAAGATTTCAACTGCTTTCAGCATTACCGTTCATTGCATAGTCTGAGTTTTTCCCTCGATTCCAATTTCTCCTAGTCTTGTTTCCTTATTTCGTAACGTTCCTACATTTATTGGTATTCTATTGACTTTCTTCAAATTCCATATTCCTTTCAGGTCTCTCGTAAGTTCCTTATATTTGTTTTGTTTTACCATTTCTTTAATTTCCACTCTGTGGTGAGCTGGGACGGCAAAGTCTACAATTTGACAGTTTCTTTGCTTCTTGTTAATTATTATGGTGTCTGGTCTTCTAGCTTGGATTAGTTTATCTGTTTTTACCTCCATGTCCCAAACCATTTTGCAATACAGTCTCTGGTTTGTGTTTGAACCATCTGTCTTCATATGTGAGGCGCAGTCGTCTGCAGAATTCCCAGTGCACTGCCTCCCCCATGCACTTGTGCATGTTCTTATATTCTTTTTGAGTTTGCTGCATTCACTTATTATGTGGTTTGTTATCTCCTCTTTTTGTCCACAGTGTCTACATTTACTGTTTTCTTGTGTTTTATCGATTTTGGCTTTAATGTGGTTCGTTGTAATCGTGTTGTTCTGTGCAGCTGTCAGTAGAGATTCTGTAACTCTGTTCATGTGTCCTTTTCTTAGCCACATCCAAGTGTTTTCATGATTTTCTTTCTTTTGTCATTCTTATGAATCGTCTATGCCGTGTTTTTTCTTCCCAACTTTTTTTTTTTTTTCCTGATTTCATTGTTCCCTCTATTGTTCTTCTTGACAGTGTCTCTCACTACGGCCATCAATCTTTCTATGTTCTGACTTTTGCAAGTCTTTTTTTTTTTTTTTGTATTCTACACAGTCTTCTGTATTTATTAGTCCTCTTCCCCCCTTCTTCCTTTTTACATAGAATCATCTTTTGAGTGTAATACATTACGCATTGTCATAAGTTTCCTTGTCTTCTGGTCAAGATGCCTAAACTTTTCTTTGGTCTATGAATGGTCCAGTGTACCTTATCAGCGATACTGTCTAGGTGTTTATCCTTTTAATTAGATTTCTACTGTATAATTTTGTTTCTAAGAGTTTCCCTGTTCTTCTTAGGTATTCTTTTCTTTCATTTCAGAGCTCCCAAATATTTGTAAGCGTTGCTTGGTTAGGCAGTTCCATACCCTCTGATATTTCTAGTTTTCTCTTTTTCATCCCAAATTTCAAATTCCATTCCAATGTCTTGGCTGAATATTCTGGTTGTGTTAATCAACTTTTCCAGTTCCTTTTTTTCTTTTTTGTAAACAGCGTCGTCGTCGTCATCATCATCATCATCATCATCAGTAGTAGTAGTAGTAGTAGTATTTTATTTATTCAGTTTTTATTTATTTATTGTTTAATTATTTATTTATTTATTAAAAACTCCAAATAAGGCATATTGCCACTGAAACATAAGGGACTACCGTGCTTTTTTTCTTGTTCTTTTTTGTTTGTTTTTTGTTTGTTTTTGTTCCTTTTCTTTGTTATTTTGTTTTTTCGTCACTATTTTTTTGTTCTTTTTTGTAACTTAATATCTTTACTTTTTAAATGTAATAAATTAATGTAGTTTGTTGAAAACATTGTTTAGTATATATATATATATATATATATATATATATATATATATATATATATATACCATCTTTTACTTTTTATATATATATATAAAGTAAAAGATGGTCACACTTTTTGAAGACACTTTTTAAAAGTAAGATTTAATGGAGAAATTTTTTTGAAAACTTTGAAGTGTCGGATACAATGATAAAACCATTGTTCATTGTATCCGACACTTCAAAGTTTTCAAAAATTTCTCAATTAAATTTTACTTTAAAAAAGTGTCTTCAAAAAGTGTGACCATCTTTTACTTTAAATCCCGCTCGAAACTGGAGCACTACACACTTGAAACCACCGGACCAACACGTAAATTATCGTCTCTTCGCCATAACACCAAAATGAAGAAAAAGAAAAAGAAATTCACGAACCGGACTTTAGACCCTGATGAGGCTATGTATTAGCGAAATATAGGAATTACAAAAAAAAAAAAAAAAAAGCAATAAACAATGATTTTATCATTGTGTTCGACACTTCAAAGTTTTCAAAAAATTTCTCAATTAAATTATATATATATATATATATATGATTAGATCACTCTGACTGATATAAAAAAAAAACATTTAAACAAATAAAATGTTAAAATTAAACGTTATTTCACACGGTTAACAGTAGCCGAATGGATACGGTCCTTGCTAATCAAGCCAGAGATGGCTTGTGTCGCCGGGTTCGAATCTATCAACTGGGGTTAATCATGACACCCTGCACTGATGATTGCCGAAAGAATGAAACACTAGTGTCTGTAGGTATTTAATTATTATAGTAAATAATTATGTCGGTCCCTTTAAGAAACTTGTTTCTTATCGTTGAGCACTTTCAGTTGAATTAAGTCGCTCAATTTAGCTCTTATGCGCAGATCATCATACAATGATTAGATCACTCTGACTGACGTAAAAAATAGTTAAAAATAAAATGTTTAATTTCAACGTTATTTCATGCGGTTAACGGTAGCCGAATAGATACGGTTCTTGCTAATCAAGCCAAAGATGACTTGTGTGCCGGGTTCGAATCTAACGCTGAAGATTCCCAAAAAGATGAAACACTAATAATTATATAATATAATAATTAAATACCTATAGACACTATAGGTATTTAATTATTATAGTACATAATTATATATATATATATATATATGTATATATATATATATATATATATATATATATATATATATATATTCAAAGGTAATTTAAATTTATAGAAGGCAATACAATGCAAGGGTGTAACGGATAAATACAAACTGAAACAAATTAAGATCTGATGGACTGGACTGAGTTTTGAAGTTTCTACCTTTTATTTAATTTTTGATTGCTTGTCCATAATTCCCCCATATTAAAAAAACAAAAATAAAGAAAAATCTGTACATACCCATGATAGAATGAAAATATTGCATTTCAAAAATCATTTAAATTGATCAAGTAATTTTATTTTTATAAGGAAAATCATTTTTAAGCAAATTTAAGTTTCTCCAATGCTTCCTCTCCCCGTGTTAAAAATGGCTTTCTAAAATCTTGCAAGTTTGAATTATTTCAAGTTATTTTCCCCTGTTTTCAAAATGGTGCAGCAATATCGTTCCAATTTGTTTGGCCACAAAATTTGATTTTCTTATTTAAAATTAAAACTACTCGATTAACATATATGATTTTTGGAATAAGCTTTTCTTTCAGTCATGGGTACTTATTTTACAGATTTTTCTTTCTTTCTTAATATAGGAAGAATTCTGAATAAGCCCCAATTTTTTTCTTTGTTCTATATAACAATCTTAAATGCCGTCAGTGCAATTCAATGGAAATTCCGTAAAATATATTTCAGGAAAAATTCCCTTCTTCAGATGCGTGTATTAACCTTAATTCCAATAAGCAAAAAACATTAAACAAAATTTAATTTTGATGTAAATTTTCAGATTTCGACATTGCGGGATTATGTGATAATAGCTAGGGGAATGCACTGGAACATTCAAGAAATCTCTCAGGTGTTAGGACTATCCTGTATTATATTTCTCATGAGTTTGTATGTTTGTATGTGACTATTTTTACAAAATAAAAACTTATGTAGCCAGTGGGTGTGTGTATGTATATATATATATATATATATATATATATATATTTATTTATTTATTATTTTTAAAACAGTAATCTACATACATGCATGTTTCGAGGCATCTTCCTCTCTTCAGTGTAGCTTGACTGTGTCTAGTAATCAAACTCTGGACATGTGTATCACAGTCTAGCGCATTAACCGTTTCGCCATTAACTCCTATATTATTTTTCTGTTTATTTTTATCATTTATAAACTTAGATTTCTTGTTTAACAATAAAAATAAACAGTAAAATTATCTAGGAGTTTATGGCGTAACGGTTAATGCGGCGGACTGTGATACACATGGTCCAGAGTTCGATTCCTAGACACAGTCATGCTACACTGAAGAGAGGTAGATACCTTGAAACATGCACGTACACAGATTACTGTTGTAAAAATAATCAAAAATAAATAAAAATATTATATATGTCTAAATAAAATATGGTCGATTTTCTAATTAAAACAAGCTTCGAGGTAAAGACGCTATTTAACTGTATTTGTTGTTAAAAAAATCAACAAGAAATCTAAATATATATATATGTACGTATGTGTGTCTTGTATATATACGTGTTTGTATTTCTTGTGTCATTCGTCTAGCTGTGTATATAACAGTGTATTTGATATAACAGATGTGTGTATACACACTGTATAAATACTTGTGTCCTGCATGTACATAAAATATTCATTGTGTCTGCAGCCGCTTCTTCACAAATATATGTACTTAACAAACCTGACGCATAAATTTTCATAGACAGGTTTTCTTACAATCAAACGATGACAATGTGTCTGCTTGTCTAAAGGAACGCCATTGTGAGTTATATTTTACATAGGTTTTATTTGTCTTATGGATTCCCTTCTCGAAGTTTGGCACACTGAGTCTCATTCTACATCTTCACTCATTCTTCTGTCCACTTCCAACAGGGTCGTTCACACGTCTGTTCGCTAATATGTTTCTTGTCAACTTCTTGGCTTGATCTCGGGGTCCTGGATATGACCTTAAACTATATCCAATGTTGAGTCCCTGGCTTGTGGGGTTTGGGGAGTGTTGAGCCACCCTTTAATTACCATTGCTCCCAGGTCCACTCTGACCCGGAGTGGTAGTACCTATTAGGGACCCAACTATGGGTTAAATAGAAACCGACTTGAAAAAAAATATATTCTATTAAAGGATTTTTCTTCAAAATCACTGGATTCGGCATTAAATAACCTGAAAAGGGTTGATATGCAGTAAAACAGAAAAAACCAACCAACTTGATCTCAGCTAACTAACTATTGCATCAGCAAAACAGACTAAAACACATGTCGTTCACATAAGCTAACCAAATTCCAATCTACTTTAAAATTCCTAAATTGTTTATTTTATTTCTGCTTAAATTCCTGACTAAACATTCCAAGTGATAAATACATATTTTCCAAGATCTCTTGTTTTATTTTTTTAATAATAACTAGCGGGAAGTGGGCGCCCGGCTTTGCTCAGGCATAAAATACGCTTCAATATGATATTTGTTCAGATTTCATATATATTATTATAGAGTCGTGATTTCAAAAATACAAAAAAAAGTATTTTGGTGCCATTAACTAGAATCGAAACCAAAACTGTAGCATTCAAAGCTGGTAACGTTACCACTGTACCAACATGACACGCATATGAACCAATTAAAAATAAACTAAGATGAATGTACAAAATGTTTAACGATTTAAAAAAAATTTTGACTCATTTTTGACCCCTTAAAAACTATTTTAACTGGCTAAAAACCCATAAAAGAACAGTCCATAAAAAAATCCAATCATTTGACGCTCCTAGCGCTGCTCTGCGACTTTTCGTTTCAGAAGAGATAGTTTGAAAATATGGAGACAGACAGACAGACAGACATATAGCCGTTTATATATTAGATAATCGATCAGCTTAATCTATATCTATCCAAGTCTCAAAGTAACTCAAAAAATAAGATGAAAAACTTCAGGTTTTACCATTATGCTAATATATATATATATATTTCTCTTAGTATGTCTGTGTGTCTGTTCCACTTTTTCTTGGAAAGTACTGTACCGATCTAGCTGAAATTTCTTATTGTCTTTTTTTATCATAAGGTACAGCGAATTAAGTATTATGGTATCCGTTCCATGCAGTTAGGCATTTGTCATCACAATACCACGATAACTCTAGTAGTTTTCTCAAACACTACTGGGTCGATCTGGCTTAAAATTTGTATGGACTTTTGTTATAATAATGTACAGCGAACAAAGTATTATATTATCCGTTGTACATGCAGCTAGATGCATGCAATGATTAGTATTTAATGTAAAAGCGAGCACAAATTTAACCATATTCAACCATCAATTCGGAATAACACATTCATTCTAAATCAATGGACAATAACTTTTGCCCGTTTTTAACAGGTAAAATGTCTACTAATAATAATTGTTTAACTTGCAACAAACGCTGGTATTGGGAACATTTGCATCAACCTAAACTGATGAATTCTTTTTCAGCACTGTGAAAGTTTTTACGCAAAATCTTTATCGATAATGCAAAGTCAATATTGAATATCTTTTTTTCCATGTATCATTTTCAACAGTTTTAAATGATTATTTGGTTGGTCAAGGTTGATGGTCACTTGCATTGTTTGCGCATTTCGGACTGTGCTCCTCATCCTTGTTGTTATGGTCACATAATGGTGTCTGCTGTACTATCCAGCCGTCTGGTCAAAGTTCATAACCTTTGAATGATCTTGATTTTAATGTTTGGTGTTTTTTTAAAAGAACTCTGGTTATTTCAGAAAAAATGGATGATCCAACTGTATGTTTTAGAACGACGCATTTAAATGTTAGATGCTTTTAGACATATTCAAATACTGTAAGTAGAGACATAGGGAGGCATTTAAAATTTATTAAACAATCTGTTATCTATAAGAACAGCATTAGTACATTGGTACTTTAATTAAATCGATAGATACAAATAAAAAAGAAAGCAAATTGTTAGACAGGGTTAAGGTTAGACAGGCTCAAATTATGGTTAAACAGATTCAGGCTAGAGTTGGGATTAAACATGCCCATATAAGGGTTAGACAGGCCCAGGTTATGATTAAACCAGCCTGCATTAGGGTTAGACATGCTCAAGTTAAGATTAGACAGGTTCAGGTTAGAATTAAGATTAGACAGCCCCATTTAAGAATTAAACAGAGTCAGGTTTGGGTTAGACAGGTTCAGGTTTGGGCTAGACAGGCTCAGTTTATGGCTATATGGGCTCAGGGCTAGATAGGGCTAGGCAGGCTCAGGTTTGGGTTAGACAGGCTCAGGTTAGGGTTAGATGAGGTCAGGTTAGGGCTAGACGCAGGTTAGGGCTAGATGGGCTCAGGTTAGGGCTAGATAGTTTAAGCAACAGTCTCTGTCAGGACAGTAATTATTACTTAGGTTTTGAACTCATAAGAAGAAAAACTTAACTGGTATACCCATGTATAGACCATTTGATAGTGACAAATCTTAATTATTTATGAGCAGCAGTAAATTACATGCTATCACCATTTCATATTCATATCTTCCTAAATTATATTTACTGTTCCTTGTTAACTTATCAATCAAGACATTCACAGGAAGAACTCATCTTCTTATGTCACCGCAAAGAACTATCCTTTCTTGCTCCATCTAACACATCTATTAAATATAAAACAGAATTTCTATGAACAGTTTCGTTCCAAAAACTCGCCATCTGTGAAAATTACAGAAAATGGTCAAGTAGAATTTTTTAATAAAAAAAAAATAATAATTTAACAATTTTATGTTCTTAGTATCAAGGGGAGATAATGAGTGCGTCTTGAACCATTAACTTAGATGAAAATCTGATAACGGTTGACATCTCTAGACTGCGATGCATAGTTGAATTTTATAAACAAAAATTGAAATATTCAAATTATTTTTTTGTAGTTTTCGGTGTATATTAACATTTTTCCATACAAAGTAAGTACTTCATAGTTTTGTTGATGAAAAATTATGTGTAGAAATTCTAAAATATCCAGTATGTTTTATTGAGTGATTCTGGTTGCAAGCAGAGCATGGATCTATTTGATTGGTCAGTTCCTATCGCCAGTGCCTATAAATAGAACCTTCAAATTTTCTTTAATCATATATAAAAAATATTGCAACAAGAGCCCAAGCATTGTGATGATTAATTAAAATTGGGAACTTTTAGGGATATTTGAGTTGGAAAAATCTGTGCCTATTTTCTGATTTCAAAAACGATTTTTTAATTTGTTTTTTGGTTTAAAACTTAATTTTCCATTGCTGATATTGATCACACAATGAGAAATATTTATTGATTTTGAAAATTGTCAGTAAAACTAAAATTTAGAGATCATGATTATGAATTTATGTAAAAAATGTCCCGGTAAAAATAGCACAGTTTCCATAAACAGAGTTTCTTTCCAAATCAAATAGAATTTTAATAAAAAATATTAAATTAATTTTGCAATTTTTATGCTCTTGGCACCAAGGGGAGATAATCAGTGAGTCTTTAGTCATTTGGACAAAAATTTGTTAACAGCTGACTTCTCTAGACTGCAATGCGTCAAAATGCCACAAATCAATATGTAGGAAAAAAAATGGCACAATTGCGAAATATAGACGAAAATCATGCATGCATAAGATACATGAAGAGAAAACCATGAAAGGAAAAATTACAACCCTCTTTGAAAAAACAAATGAAATTCTTGGTTTTTAAACCAATAAGGCGATTTTAGAATTGGAATCAGTAATAGGTCCCACACTGTCAACCAAACTTCAACCTCTGCTCCATCGACAAAATGTTGCATCCCTGTGTCTAGTTTGCAATTATTTTAATGGAATGTGCTCCGACGAACTCCAAGCCATTGAACCCCCTCAACATAGATACTCCTGACTAACCTGACAGACAGCAAAATCCCACCCTTACGCTGTAGATATCCGTAGATGCTGGAAAACCTTCTACTCAAATAGTTTCTTTCCTCAAACTTCTAGACTTTGGAATTCCCTCCCTGCTTCCCTGACTGTAGTGACAAGCAGAAGTTCAAGTGAAATATGAAAAGACATCTTGCTGCTCAACTCCCTTCACAAATTTTGTTCCAAATAGTAATCCTTACACCCAAGTGGCACTCTGCCTTGTTTGGGATGAAAAAAAAATAAAGAAAAAAAATGATATCAAATTAGGGAAAAATATTGGGATCGTCCTGTCACTAGTACGAAATATTTAAGAATAACAAATAACAACAAAAAAAGATTGTAACAATATAAGAGATTACTAGCGGGGGAGGGGGGGCTTTGCCTGGTCATAAAATATGCTTAAATATGATATTTTAATTTGTCCAGATTTCATATATATATTATTATAGAGTCGTGATTCCAAAAGTAAAAAAAAAAAAAAGTATTTGGGTGCCATCAGCTAGAATCGAAACCAAAAGCCAACTGTAACATTCAAAGCTGGTGACGTTACCACTGTACTAACATGACATGCATATGAATTGATTAAAAATAAACCAAGATGAATGTGCAACATGTCTAATGATTTTTTTGATTTTGATACATTTTTAACCCCTTAAAAACTATTTTAACTGGCTAAAGACCCATAAAATAACGGTCCGTAAAAAATCCAATTATTTGAGGCCCCTAGTATCGCTCTGCGACTTTTAGTTTGAGAAGAGATATGAAAATATGGAGACAGACAGACAGACATATAGCCTTTTCTATATTAGATTTCGACCATAACGAGTCTTTTTCAGGTCTGGGAATAAAGATACAATTTTAATATTCTTTCTTTTTAATATCACCGAATCCCTTCACTACATCCAACATCAGATTTAACTCTTTCAATAATTTTCTGACCACCTTATTATTCACGAGCAATATGAACTGAAACAGATGCGTTGATGACATTGCAAGGGCTCCTGCAGGGAGGGTGGGTTCCCTAGGGAGGGTGGGTTGGGTTCCCTCTATTGAGCAAAAGGACTGCTCACATCTGAGAGTATCCTGTACTTCTACAAGGCCACCATTTCCCCATGCAGAGAGTATTGTTGCCACATCTGGATTGATGCATCTACCACTAGCCTCTCCCTCTTGGATAGGCTCCAAAAAAGAGTCTTCAATCTAATAGGTCCCACTTTGTCAACTAACCTCCAACCCCTGTCCCATCACCGCAATGTTGCATTCCTGTGCCTGTTTTACAAATATTTAAATGGAATGTGCTCTGATGAACTCGTTGCACTTGTGCCCCCTCGACGTACATATTCTCGACAAATCCGCTTAGCAACAAAATCACACCCCTTCACTGTTGAGGTCCCTAAATGCCAGAAAGTTTTCTACTCTAATAGCTTATTCCCTCGGACAGCTAGATTTCAGAATTCACTTCCTGCTGCCTGCTTCCCTGACTGTACTGATATGCAGAAGTTTAAATGTAATGTAAATCAACATCTTGTTAATCTTTCCTAGGCATGGTCCCAAATAGTAGCCCCTTACATCCAAGTGGTGATATGCCTTGTTAGGGGCGAAAGTGAGTAAAAAAAGAAACAAAAAAACAGAAAATCAGAATGGCAAAAGAGGCAAAAAAAAAAAAAAAAAGAAATGTACAACAATATATATAAATATATAAAACAAAGAAACCTAGTAAGTGATGCCTTTTTATCTTCCCTACAACCTCTTTCCCACAGAAGGGATGCTGCAAGCCTGTCTTTGCTCTATCATTATTTTCATGGCAAGTGCTCGTCTGAACTCTAATCTATGCCTTCCCTCTCCCTTGTCAAACTTTCACAAAAAATCACTCGACTAGCTACAATCACTATCAACAATTTTCCTCACTCTTTATCTGTGCTTATATCTAGACACAGGTTCTTTTCTAGAACTGCCCGGCTGTGGAACACTGTTTCGCTGACCTGCTTTCCGGACAACTACAATATTGTAGCCTTCAAGTCTAATGTAAACAAATTCTTATTGAACTGTCTCCTTAAATAGTCTAATTCCACTAAACTTACACCATTAACGATTACTACACTACCACATTACATTCATTGACCCTTATCCTTAAGTAGCCTTTGGGCCTTGATAAGTAGTGACTCCCTGATATAAAAAAGTGATCATGACTGTTATTGTTAGGCATGATTCATTTCGTAGGAATCAGATAATTATTATTGGCATTCGTTTCCTCGATATCTTTCTAGTTTGTATTTTTTCTAAAAAGATATTGGGTATTCACGGGAGGGACCACATGAAGGTTGCCAACATCCATAAGAGAAAGTGTGTCTGGCCTAAAGAGTTAACTTAAGTTATATTTAATGCAGTCATATCGTTTCTTAAGTATTTAAGCAGTCTATCACCTTCCGTAGCATCTAGGACAACCAAGAGGCTGCATGCTGTACATGTTCGAACCATCTGAGATGTCGAGTGCATAGGACATCGATAATCAACAATGCTCTAATTAACCACAATTCATTCATTTTGCATTGAATAAGATGACTATTGTTGGCATTCGTTTCCCTGGTATCTTTCTAGTTAGAATTCTTTCCTGAAAGAAATCGGGTACTTATAAGAGGAATCACATGAAGGTTGCCAACATCTGTAAGTGTAAGTGTTTCTGTGGAACGAACTGGATTCGAACTTGGCGCACCCAGGTTGTTGGTCGGTGTCGTTAACCACTTAGCAACTTGGTCACCTCTCTATTGCTGCTGCTTTGTTGTTGTCGAGCGTCATTCGTTCATTTCATATGAATTAGATGATCTTTGTTGGTATTCATTTCCCTGCTATCTTTCTAGTTGTAATTCTTTTCTAGAAAGATATCAGGAGAGACCATGTGAAGGTTGCCAACATCCGTAGATCAAAGTGTTTCTGTGGAATGAACAGGACACATGCCTGTGTTGTTACCCACTGTCATGCCCCTGATGATGGCGTAGAGGTTACTGACATGAAGTGTTCCATCTCCCTCCAAACTATCATACTACTTTCACTAATAAACCTGGTTTAAAGGTACAAATTCGTTTTTTATTTCCTCTAGGTAGGATATGGTGATACCAGATCAGGCTGTCTGAAGATATTCGGTCCCTGACCTAAAATGCACTAAACATTAATGTTTTTGTTTTTTGTTCCCCCCTTTCCCTTTGCAAAACTCAATCATGTCCTGCAAAGCCAAAAACAAAGTCAGCCTATTTTCTCTACAAAACAACCGTGAATAAATATGCGAAGATATAAAGAATTTGAAGCATTTGTTGTCACAATGGTCGAACCCAAAAAAGGGTTGATATGCCGTAAAACAAAACAACCAAACCAAACACTATGAGTAAATATTTGGAGATATAAAGAAATAATCTTTTTTTTTTTTTTTTTTTCAAAATTATTGTATTCAGCATAAAATAACTCAAAAAGGGTTGATATGCCGTAAAACAGACCAAATACTATGAATAAATAAATGAAGATTTAAGGAACTTGAAACATAAAAACTTTTTCCAAAATAATTAGATAATTAGATAAAATAACCCGAAAAGGGTTGATGCCATAAAACAAACAACCAAGTAAATAGTGGACGAAAGTCTAAATTCTTGGTAAAGCAATTACTCTAGCGGAAATATAAAGCCTCAAAATGGAGGGAAATCCCAGGAGGTTACGGATTAGAGACCACGACAAATGGCAGCCGAAGAAGGCTGGAGAGTACAGCAACCAAAATATTGTGGACATAATAACAATCAGGATTTGGATAACCGTGCGAAACACGTGCGTAATGTGATATGACAGCATCTAAAAGATATTGCCAAATAAAAAATTATTAGTGAAAAGGAAATGTTTTTCTATTTACATAAATGTTGGCTGGATATAATATGCCAAAAAAAAAAAAAAAAAAAAAGCCTGTTCAATTTTGTAAACTGCTTCCAAAAAAAAAAAGAAGCCTGTTCAATTTTGTAAACTGCTTCAAAAAAAAAAAAAAAACTTCTTTCAACTAACACCCATTCAATCAGCAGCAACATCCCACCTCTTCAATATAGAACTAAAGTAGATGCTGGAAAATTTTGTTGTTGCCGCGACCCCCCCCCCTTACATTAAAAAAAAAAAAAAATCTGTATGATGTACGTGTCTGTGACGAAATGAAAATATCATATCCCGAAAACTATGTAAATTCATTGAGTAATTTTATATTTAAACTAGCATGCTGCTCGGCGTTGCCCGGTCGTAAAATATACATAAGTATTATATCTTAATGCAGAATTCTTATTAATTATAAATAGAAATACCGTAGGTATTAAACGGAACGTTAAATTACTTACAAAAAAAAAAAAAAAAAAAAAACTGAAAGAAACTGAGACCATGTATGTGCATGTGAGTGCTATGTTTTATTTCTGAACATGGCAGTTCTTTTAAATAATAAAAAAAAATATTCTAGCTGAGATTGAAATCAAAGCCTAAAGACAATGAGTCAAGTTCGATAACCACTAGGCCAGTTTGACATGCCTTTAAAAAGTGTTTTTAAACATACTTATTCTTAACATAGGTAATCTGCCATGTGAATGATTTATGCATGCACATTCGTGAAACAGTTGACAGATAAAAATCTGATGACCCCCCCCACATACCAATTTTTTAATTTTGTCCCTTTAGCATCCCCTTTTTCCAGATGAAAACTGATTGAAGCTTTCCACGTGTTTGAATACCCTATATAACAAATTTCAAGTCTGTAGATCAAAAAGTCGTTGAGTATATAGGTTGAGAAGTGTCCTCTCTCTCTCTCTCTCTCTCTCTCACACACACACACATCCTCACTTTTATAGATATATAGTTAAGAAAATCAAATTTTATGAGTATCGGAGGAGTGACTGTTTCGCGTGCCATTTTAAAAGAAGAAAATCTAAAAATATTAGGGAGTTAACCCAACAATAATTAAAACTTACTAGATTTATGTTGTAATGCTTATGAATTCCCATTAATCGCTTAAAAATGATTTTCTTTATGAAAATAAAACTACTTGATCAATTTATATGATTTTTGGAATGTGATATTTTTGTTTTTGTCACAGGTACATACATCATGCAGATTTTTCTATTTTCGTTTCTTAATAGAACAAAAGTGGGGATTCTCGTCAAGAGCCCAATTTTTTTTTTTTTTTTTTTTTTTTTTTTTTTTTTACTTTTTTCTTTAAGATGCTTGCATTTGGAATTCCCTAAATCCCACCCCTTCACAGTAGAGATCCCTAGATGTAAGAAAGCATTCTACTCCAATAGTTTCTTTCCCAGAACTGCTAGACTTTGGAACTCTCTTCCGGGATCCTGCTTTCCCAACTGTACTGACATGCAGAAGTTCAAGTGTAATGTGAACAGACATCTTGCTGTCCATCTCCCTTCATAATATCCCTGCAACTTATGTCCCCGATAGTAGCCCCCTACTTCAAAGTAGCACTGTGCCTTGTTTGGGGGGAAAATTGAATTAAAAAAAAAAAAAATTATTTAAAAGTTTTTTGGGGCAGTCTATTAACAAGCAGAAATTTAAATGTAATGTGAACAAAAAAAAAAAAAATCTTGCTGCTCACCTCCCCACTTAGGTTGCACCCCTATAAAGCTGGCTCCTATCATAGTAGCTCCTTATGCCTCAGTCGTGTGGGAGTGGATAAAAGTAAAATAAATAAATAAATAAAACATCACTTATAAGCGGAGAATGCTTAAATCCAGCCTTGACAAAGTTCAAAACTGATTTCGAAAACTAGTAGTATTTTCATGGTAGGTGCTCGACTGAACTCCAATCTATGGTTTCCCTCTTGCCAAGTTTCCCCACTCTCTATCTTTGCCTAAATCTAAACACAAATTCCAAGAACAAAGCTTCTTTCCCAGAACTTCCCGTCTGTGGAGCACTGTTCTGCTGGCCTGCTTCTTGGTTGACTACAACATGGTACCCTTCAAATCCAATGTAAACAAGTTCTTGTTGAACCGTCCCCATGAATAATCAAATTCTACCCAATTCACACCATTAACGATTACGAGACTACCACCTAACGTTCATTAGCCCTTATCCTTGAGTGGCCTTTGAGCCTTGATAAGTGGTGACTCCGAAGTAAAAAAAAAAACAAACAAACAACAAACAAATTAGAGACAACAAATTTATCAGTCAATCAATCAGGTTGAGAATTCTTGGATTCACCTGACTCATTTCCTTCAACCATCTTTGTCAGAAGCGTCCGCCGCAGCCTCCAGAAAGGACCTGAACCTAGCGCACACAAGCTTCACACTGTCCGTCACTGGTGCTACCAGATGAGGCTCTTTGAAGATCTCGGCTTCTCAACTTAAATGCACCAAACAATGATGCCTTTCCCTTCGCAAAACGCAATCATGTTCTAAAAAGCTAAAAACAAAAACAATTTTTCTCTACAAAACAACCAAACCAAGCTCCATAAATAAATATTTAACCATACAAAGAACATGAAGCATAAAACCTTTTTCCAAAATTACTGGATCAAGTGTTAAATAACCTGAAAAGGGTTGATATGCCATAAAACCCCTCGACGTAAATACCTCCAACAAACCCAACAAGCAGCAAAATCCCACCCCTTCACAGTAGAGATCCCTAGATGTAAGAAAGCATTCTACTCCAATAGTTTCTTTCCCAGAACTGCTAGACTTTGGAACTCTCTTCCGGGATCCTGCTTTCCCAACTGTACTGACATGCAGAAGTTCAAGTGTAATGTGAACAGACATCTTGCTGTCCATCTCCCTTCATAATATCCCTGCAACTTATGTCCCCGATAGTAGCCCCCTACTTCAAAGTAGCACTGTGCCTTGTTTGGGGGGAAAATTGAATTAAAAAAAAAAAAAATTATTTAAAAGTTTTTGGGGGCAGTTTACATTTCATTTTTGTTGTATAAACAAAAAGGAGGAATTACTTAGCAACATTGTAAGGATTCCATCAAATGCATAATTTTGCTGTTCTGGAATGTTCCAAATTTTGGCAATACTCTGTTGATGCATGTTAGTTGGAAGAAAATGATCTTTTTAGAAAAGAGAGTTTACTAAAATTAACCCACTTTCATTAGCTGTTCTGTTTTAAATGTTAGTTCCGGCTCTGGGGGTGAAAAAAATAGTTGGACGAGAATGCAGCAGGCATTAATTGGTTGGGATGGAATTGGGGGGGGGGGTATAAATTTGAGGAGGTGTGGCACCACCAGAAATCTTGTTGTAGATAAGATAAGTATAAAAGATATGTTTATTTTCAGTGAATTCGTTTGCATCATAAGAGCGCGGTCCTGGGATTAAACAAACAAACAAAAAAAAACTTTTCTTAACCAAAACAATAATAAATATATATATATATATATATATATATATATATATATATATATATATATATATATATATATATATATATATATATATATATAAAAGAGAGTAAGTGACTGAGAGTTAGAAAAAGGAAAAAAAAAAAAGAGGAATACAAAGTGGGTGAAAAAAAAAGGAAAAAAAAAATGACAACAAGCCCACCCCCGAAAATCTGCAAGAAAAGTTTGTGCACCTCGCAGTTGAAACACCGTAGCGAGAGCTTCGAAATGTCCCCTTCCGCTCGTCCTGCCCGTTCCGGCTTTTCAGGCCCCGCATCAAGGCTGTTGGTTGTGGTGGGGCTGGCTAGGAAAGGAGCAGGCCCCTGCCCGGGGCCACAACAACCTCTGCCACCACAACAACAACAACAAGAACCACTTCCACCAACACAACCTCCTCCTCCTCCTACTCCTCTTCCTCCTTCTTCTACAACACCACCACCACCACGACCTCCACAACCATCAACTACTACTACTAACATTACTACTACTACTACTACTACACTACTAACAACATCATCAACACCACCACCACCATCTCAACCCTCCTCACATGCACGTCATCAAGGGATACGGGTAAGAAAATTAACAAAATATAAAGGTTTATTTTTATTATTATTTTTATTATTTTGTATCATTTTGTCATTTTTGAATTTTTTTAATTTATAGTTATTTTCTTTTGATTTTAATTTAGTAGTGTTTTTGCCAGGCATGTTTTCAGCATTTGCATATATTTATAAATCTTTCTATAATATATATATATATATATATATATATATATATATATATATATATATATATGTACATATATAATTTTCAGAGTGTGAGAGATGATATAATTATTTTCACAGTCAAACAACGTCTTACTGATGAGCCCAAATGAGGGCGAAACTCGAGTCTTGGACTTCTGGTTTGTTGGCTTTCATGACTCTTGTGAGCTGCGATGTTGTCTGGCTGTGGAAATGATTATATATATATATATATATATATATATTAGTGTTGGGACAATGAATGGGAATCATAAATCGGAGCTTTTTGGGGTATCGGAATCGGAAAAATTTGAGTCTCTTTTCCGATGCCAAAACCGATTCTTTTAATTATCTTTTTTATTTTAGTTTAAGAAACATCTTCCGCTGCTTGTAGCAATAATAAAATAAATATTTATTGATTCAAACTTCCAGTAAGAAAGACTAAAATCTCTAGATCATCCCCTCTAACACGTGTGTTTTTACACTTGAGAAAATGTATGCACATTTAAAATGTGTTTTTACATTAATCGGGACAAAATAATAATTTTATATTTAAATATTTATAGATTTATAAAGAATCGGAATCGGTAGTTGTATTGGAATCGGGAAAAATATTGGAATCTTTCCATCACTAATACATATATATATATATATATATATATATATATATATATATATATATATATATATATATTAGTGTTGGGACGATTAATCGGAATCAGAAAAATCGACAAATTTGGGGGTATCGGAATCGAGAAAATTGGTGCCTATTTTCTGACGCCAAAACGATTCTTTTAATTGTCTTTTTTATTTGATTTTGTTTAAAGCAAAATATTCCATTGCTGGTAATAATGATAAAATAATAAATATTTATTGATTTTAAATTACCAGAAAAGCTAAAATCGATAGATCATCCTCCACACGTGTAATTTTACGTTTGAGAAAATATCTGCATATTTAACAAGTGCTTTTTTACAGAAATCAGGGAAAATAACAACTCTATAGTTAAATATTTATAGATTTATACAGAATCAGAATCCGTTATTGTATTGGAATCAGGAAAAATATGTGAATCATCCCATCACTAATATATATATATATATATATATATATATATATATATATATATATATATATATAACAGCTGTCCTGTTTTTAAATCTCCGAAACAGCTACATGGTAAGTAGCTGATGATCCTCGTTTTCTATTTACAAAATTTTAGTTAAGGTTTTCTCTTTTTATCCTTATGTAGTTAAATTCAATTTTAAAATTGAAGACTTTTGCGAAATCGGCTTATGCAAGTGCTAACTCTATTTCTACTTAAAAACTTTAGTTAATGCCTTTTTTTTTTTTTTTCATCCTTATATAAATGAATTCTCTTTTGTAATAAACATTTCAGAAGTTGGATTATGTAGGTGCTAAGTCTGCGATAGGTCTAAGTTAATTTTTTTTTTTTTATTCCAGGAATTTAAACTGCATTCTTTATTTTTATTTTTGCATTTTTTTTATTTAAAGCTTCTTTAGCGTAAAGGGTACTTTAAATTAAAATAAATCGCGGAAAATTTTTTTTTACTATATATGCGATTTATTCCAAAGATTAATTTATTTTGTATTTATAATTTAAACACAATTCCGGGTATATAGCCCAGCAGTTCGTGCATATATGGCATGATCTAAGAGTTTCAGATTTCACAAATTAGACTGTATTTCGGCAATAACACGTCAAATGCTGTCATCCAAGTGGTCTGTTATACCTGGTTTCTCAGCATAAACATGGAACTCATTCCCAAAAGAAAACAATCTAATTAGAAGTGATTTTATTTAGCACTTTATCCATCACGCCACTGGACAATTCTAGGTTGAATCAGATGAATGAAGTGGCCAATTGATAGGTCCATTTCGTGAAATTATTTGTTCGTCAATGTTTTAAAAAATTTTTCCAAAATAAATTTGCACAATTTGTAAAACGCTGCTCGGGTGTCATTCTCTTCATTATGAATTGCCAAACCAAGCTGAACTCAAAATAACTGATAGTTGCTAAATCTGTAATTTAAGAGTTGCCAATTTAAAGCTCGCCGCCTCTCAAAGAACACCCAATATATATATATATGTGTGTGTGTGTATGTATATATATATATATATATATATATATATATATATATATACATATAATGCTATAAGGCAGTATAATATTTTGTCACTTTTCAGTATTTGCTTTAATAGGCCTCAGTAAGTGAGTAGACCCAGGTAGTAAGCCATACAAATATATGGCAATTAAGCTACACAGTCTCCTGCGTTTCAACGTAGGACAAATTCCATGCATTCTAGCCTAACGATTCCCTATGGGGATGAAACAATATATATAGTAATTTAGGAAAATATATAGCAATCAAGCTATACAGAATCTTTTGTGTTTCATCCCCATAGGGAATCTTCAGGCTAGAATGCATGGAATATATATATATATATATATATATATATATATATATATATATATATAGTAATTTATAAAATATATATGGTGATTAAGCTACACTGAATATTCTGCGTTTCATCCAACTATAGGATTCGTCAGGCTTATGCGCATAAGCCTGACGAATCCTATAGTTGGATGAAACGCAGAATATTCAGTGTAGCTTAATCGCCATATATATTTTATAAATTACTAACTAGCTCTACCTACGTATTGAGCACTTTTGAAGTAAATACTTAAAGTTTACGCATAAATCTATACTTTCGTATATTAAATTTATGTGAATAAATGAAGTAGTTATATATATATATATATATATATATATATATATATATATATATATATATATGCATATATATATGCATTAGTGTTGGGACTATTGATCAGAATCGGGGAATAGGAAAAAATCGGAACATGTTGGGGTATCGGAATCGGTGTCAGAAAAACTGGTGCCTATTTTCCGATGGCAAAATCAATTTTAATTGTTTTGGGTTTTTTTTAAACTTAAATTTCAATTGCTAGTAAATGATTATAAAATGATAAATATTGATTTTTTTTTTTTTAAACAACCAATAAAACTATGATTTATATATCAAGGTGACTTGAAAATACAATTTGGTGGCAAAGGACTAAAACCTTATATACTGGAAAACCAAGATGGCTACCTAAATAAATATGCGATGCTGGATCTTCTATGAAATTCTTTTTTTTTTTTTTAACGATATTATATTGTCATGACTATTTCCTTCTAAGCAAAAGTTTCTGTTTTCTGATAAGTATACACATGAAAATATTCAATATTGACATAGTAATATTTGATTGTTTCTGCATAATGAAACAAATCTGTAAAAAAAAATGTATCGAAGTTCAATTATAAAGGAATAAAAGGCGAATCAAATGATGTATAGGTTGTTTACACAGTTACATTTAATTTAGCTTAAATTTGAAAAACAATGACAAGTGTAGACTTTCTTTTTGGCGCCACTGTATATATATATATATATATGTGTGTGTGTGTGTCTATATTTGTATTTTTGCAGCAAGTCATTATTGGAACACAGTTATTCTTTTTTCTGATTTTTCTGGATATCTTTTAAATTTGCTGAGCAGCCCTTTTTATTTCAGCTGGCATGGTGTATATTATGGCGCCCCAAAGACCACTCTGCGAATTGAAAAGATATCCAGAAAAATCGGAAAAAAGAAATATATATATATATGTGTGTGTGCATGTGTGTGTGTGTGTGTGTGTATTTTATATGTATTGTTTTCTTACTTGGTATGGTCAAGTGGAGGATCAGTATTGTTATATTTCGGGAAATTGCCTTCATCAGAAATGTGTTAGACTTTCAAACGTGTATGGTATTATTATATAAAAGATTAAAGTCATTAACTTAAAAAATGATGATGATATAGTAACAACAGGTGTTTTAAATAAAGTCAACATTACATTTATTATTCATTTCTGCCCGGAAGGATCGTAATGTGCGCTATATTTAGTTTAATTTAAATAGTAACATGCAAAGAGTGTGGAAGTTTATATATATATATATATATATATATATATATATATATATATATATATATATGTGTGTGTGTCTATATTTGTATTTTTGCAGCAAGTCATTATTGGAACACAGTTATTCTTTTTTCTGATTTTTCTGGATATCTTTTAAATTTGCTGAGCAGCCCTTTTTATTTCAGCTGGCATGGTGTATATTATGGCGCCCCAAAGACCACTCTGCGAATTGAAAAGATATCCAGAAAAATCGGAAAAAAGAAATATATATATATATGTGTGTGTGCATGTGTGTGTGTGTGTATTTTATATGTATTGTTTTCTTACTTGGTATGGTCAAGTGGAGGATCAGTATTGTTATATTTCGGGAAATTGCCTTCGTCAGAAATGTGTTAGACTTTCAAACGTGTATGGTATTATTATATAAAAGATTAAAGTCATTAACTTAAAAGATGATGATGATATAGTAACAACAGGTGTTTTAAATAAAGTCAACATTACATTTATTATTCATTTCTGCCCGGAAGGATCGTAATGTGCGCTATATTTAGTTTAATTTAAATAGTAACATGCAAAGGGTGTGGAAGTTTATATATATATATATATATATATATATTACATAGGCATCACCACATATCCAGGTCCAGAGACCACTTGAGGATAAGGATTAAAGAGTGTACAGTAGTCAATTGGACAAGATAGTAATCGATAGTAATGGAAATTCGGTAAATTTGTTAAGTGGAACGGCTCATCAAGAACGTGTTTACGTTGGACGAAGACAACCATATTGTAGTCAGCTGGAAAGCAGGCAAACGGAAGACAGTTCCACAGGCGTGCAGTTCTAAGAAAGAAACTTTGTTCATGGAATCTACGTTTAGGTTTAGGCACAGATAAAGAGTGGGGGGAATTATTGATAGTGTTTTCAGCTATATATATATATATATATATATATATATATATAGTGTGTGTGTGTATAGGAAGTGAATAACCATTTGATTGAATGTCCTTGCCGAATTGTTCCATCATTATAAGGCTCCCTCCATCCTTTCCACCAACCCTGTTATTCACAAATATGGAAGCCATAATTAATGACTGTCAGTTGTCTTTCAAAATCTCCATTTTTAAATTTCAGATGATTGTTACTCGTAATGACAGTAATCAAATACGATTTGCTGACACATTTTTGTAAACATGAACCGTGGAAGGATGTAAAGAAAATTTGACCTTTGATGTGGCAAGTGGGGCTAGTGACATGGTTATTGGTACAAAGTGTGAACTTGGTGTGTTGGGTTCAAGTTCTTTTTGAATTCCTGTATCAGTTTTACTAACATCCTTCGGAGAGGTATGAATACAGTTTTCCTCTTTCCAGCTATGGGTTAAATAGTAGGGTAGACTAGATTTTCAAGCCTTGGTAGAGCAACTCCTTTAGTGTGTCTGAAGTGAATCCGTGGGCATTAAGTACAATTATTTGAGCTTTTGGTATGACTCAAACAAGGATTGGACCCTAGTCTCTCAGCACATTATTAATACCAATCTGATCTCCTCCTACATACAGTGCCTGGTATTCTCAAATTGATCACCTATTTGGTAATGATCAGGTTCATCATTGCTTAACTTTGATCTAACAAAAACTAGTGTATCAATGTGATTTTGCCGTATATATTTAGTATTTAATAATTGAATTATTTTGCTTGAGGATTTTTGGTTATGTCATTCTATCAAAGAAACAGAGGACAAGAAAAACTCATCTCACTTTATTTTTCTACAGAAGCCTTTATATCTGGTATTTCCAACAACACACTTTTTTCTAAATATTAAAACAGTTTTTATCCGACCGCATGTGACTTTTCGTCTCTCCTGTGACGACACCTACATGTCTCTAACACATGCTTTTCCGAACACGGACCCCATCTCAAACACATGCTTTTCTCGTCACGTTTCGAACCCCACTGCTTTGCTGAACACCTTTTGAACACCACTTTTATCTCTGTTATGATGTCACTTAGCGCATCTGGTTTGCTCATTTGCATATCTTTATGAGCTGCTGCTGCTGCTAACAGCTTCACCGGCTCTATTACACTCAGATAGGGTTGATGTGCCGTAAAACATTAAACAACCCTAAAGAGTTGCATCAAGCATGCATCCCCCCTCAGTGAATTAAACGTGCCCTCAGATACCAACCTTGAAATTTGTACAATTTTGCTTGATACGTACAGCGCCTGGCCTTTCCAAATGGTCACCTATGTGGTACTGGCCAGACTCATATATATATATATATGTGTGTGTACTCGAAAACATTAAGCAACCTGAAGGGATTTATATTCCACAGAACCTTTAATGATTTTCTATAAAACATTAAATAATCCAGAGAGGGTTGATATGCCATAAAGTGTTAAATATTAGGTTGTCCCAAAAGTTTGTAAACACTTGCAAAAAATTGAAATTTTACAAAGTAATAAAAGAGTAAAGCAGAAATCAATTCTCAAAATAAAGACCATTTTTCAAGACTTTCTGCCATCCATCCGCAAGCTTTCGGATCTGGTCAAAGTACCATTCCGCTTTGAATCGCAGAATTCTTGACACACTTCTCCAACTTTATCAAAAAAAAGTCGAATCAGCAGCTCTTCAGAAAGTGTTGCATTAGTAGCGAGAAAGGATGTAATCAGATAGAGCAGTAAGGACCGTAGACTTGGATCTTCAAACTTGTCAAAGATCATCAGCCAATTCTCGAGTGCTTGATGAAGATGCAATGTCCAACCCCGGTTTGCAAGTCTCCATCATTCAACTTTAACGGCCGTCCGGAACGAGGTTTATTTTCAAGACTCATTTCGCCAGAATCAGAATGCTTGTTCTACTTTGAGATCGTCACATATGCAATTGTTCCTTTGTACGTTTTGTGAATACTTTCAAGAGATTAGATAGACCTACAAAACTTAATACACTTGGTTTTTTATCTGTTCAGGTACTCCCTTATACTAGAAGGATGATTAAAGTTGATCGGATTCTTTCTTCAAGTTCACCAGGATCAGGAAAAGGACCTTAACACGCTTTGGCACTTATGCAGAACACGACCCGCGCTGGGACAACGGTTTTATGTAGAAATCCATTCTTTACTGTTCTGTATCTTCATCGTTAATAAACTAACGCACCGCAAAAATTGAATCCGACTTGAAAAAAAAAATTAAAAAAAAAAAAAATGTAGGATATAACGGGCCAACTTACCAGAGTATAGCTGCCCGGGGGGAAGGTGACGATGCTCTTCTAATTTCCAAAATGAACGATTGTTTTCTAGCAATGCTAACAGTTGGCAGTTCTTTTATTTCTTTCTTTTTATGGCGGCTTCAAATAACCAAAAGTTTTAGACCAATCAGAAAAAAGCTTAATCTTTTTTTGTTTTTTTTAATTCTTTAAAGTTTATTATCATTTATATTTAGATACATTTTTATTTTTAGTTTATATTTAATAAAAATATCAGAAATACGACACCACACCTTCACCTTCCACAGCACAAATCTCTTCTGCGGCTTTCCTGGTTGAAAGTCCTCACTTCCAGCAGTAATGAATCAAAAATCAATTTTATCAATTGCCATCTGGAATAGAAAGATGAAGATCACTATAACAATATAAAAGCAAAAATCTATTAAAATTTGTATAAAAATTAAATTTTTCGCAAGTGTTTACAAATAACAACAATATCAATACCAATATATATATATATATATATATATATATGCCTCAGAGGTCAATTCTTTGACCTTTATTCATAAACTAGCCTGGGTGGCTGGTGTTGCCCGGGTGTTTGGAGTGTGTGTTGAGCAAAAAAAAAAAAAAAGTGGTAGTAGGCAGGCAGGCCCAAACCCATACTGCGAAGGAGGAAAGAACGTGAAAAGGAAAAAAAAACGTAATGTCTTAAAGGTTTAAATTAAGGCTAGTCAATCGAAAATAAGAGATGACTTTCGAAAATATCGGCAAAAAAAGCGACCCCCCCCCTTGTAGAAAAGTGCCCAGTTGAGGGTGAAGGAATTAACGTTTTTAGCCAATTTTTCAATATTTGTTGTCCGAAGGGTTAAGCTTCAAAACGATACTGATCTTGTGAAAATCCGTCGCTTCTGTCAAAAGTTTTAGGCAGGCATACAAACATACATACATACATTTAAGCAGAAAGGTGAGATATATATTATAGATTACCTCCCTAATAAAATAGCAATGTAGAGGAAACCCTTCATACCAATTGTCCCTATCCAGTCCCCCCTCGGAGGAGCTGTTCCCCCCTTCTCCTTCTCTCCACATTAAAAAACGACCTTGTGCCTAATTTGCTCAGTGTGGAAGCAAATAAATACCGTCAGCTTCTTCGCTTTGCCGCCAAGGAGGTCCAGAAAGCAATGAGCTTTGATCAATGCGGAGAAAACCCGTCATATCAGACCATTGCTATTCATTTGGACACTCCCCTTTTTATGGGGGAGCTGGTTTTCCCCAACATCTTGGGGAAATAAAACAAATATGCAGAAAGCTTCAACTGTGAGATTTCATTTCTCTATAGCGTGATGTTTGACCTAGAAAACCAGACGTTCGTTTAACCATCTGCGTTTTATTTAATTTCAACAATTCTCACTTCCTCTGCCCTCTGAGTGTAGCGGTAAGTTGTCAGGTTTTCTTTTCCTACTTTGCCTGAAGGCTTCGGGTTCGAGCCTACCTGCCTATCAAAACTTTTTTTTTCCTACACACACACTGACAAACACCTGGGCAACGCCGTGCACCCTCACTAGTCTATATATATATAAAAGGCAAAATGTGTTTGACCATTTCATGTATGTCTCACGAAGGCTTCTTTCGCACATGCTCCCGGGGTCGTTACGATCGCTTACAACTGTTTATATAGCCCCTAGATAATAATATCTACAATTTGGGATCGCGGGTTGCCTCTACATTTATTTACATTATCTTTTATGAGATTCGCGCTATTTTGCTCTGTCCCCTGTTTGTCCTGCTTTTTAGTATAAATAAAGTGAAACTAAATTCAAACCAAGTCGTGTTCTCGGCATCGCGCCGGGAAACGTCCAGAAGCAATCAGCTTTGATCAGTGTGGGGACAACCTCTTATATCAGACAATTGCTATTCAATCTGGACAATGGGGAGTTAGTTTCCCCCTCCCCAACTTCTGTTGCTTGCAGCAAAAGTTAACTGCGTGACTCATTAATTAGGTCAAATGGAAGCAGCAGAGTTAACTTTTATTGCGGCCACCTGTCAATACTTAAATAAATAAATTCAAACGTGTCTCCATTGTATGTCGCCGTGGCCCAGTGGTTAACGTCGCATGTTTTTTTTGTTTTTTTTCACACTTTCATTTCCAACTTTGCCTCAAGGGTTCGGGTTCGGGTTCGATCCTCATAAACTCACCTACCAAAACTTTTTTACTTTATTTTACCCCCCCCCCCGGAGTTCTGATTTACCAAAAACCACACACACCTCAAAACACCCGGGCATCGCCGGGTACCCCCCGCTAGTCTAATATATAAAAGGGAAAATGTGTGTAAGTTTGTGCGTGTCTGTATGTCTGCTAAAAACTTTTCACATATGCATCGGACCGTGACAAAATTAGTATCATTAGAAAGATCCATCTCTCGGACAAAAAATACCTAAAAATTGGACAAAAAGATTTTGTGGAAGGCAACTGGTTTTTGAAATGAGGGGTCATTTTTGCGGCAACATTTTTGCAGGTCTACCAACCTCAACGTACGTTTATAAAACGTTATTTCGAAGGCCAGTGACGTCATAAGTCGCTGTGCCCGAGACAGCTAGCGTGTTTGGTTTTTTCACCTCCTTATCTTGCGTTACAAGTTGAAGCCTGCCTACTGTGGCTAATTTTTTTTTTTTTTTTTTTTTTTTTTTTGCGTTCGTACAGGTACTTGGTGCTATTTTGATTGTAACTTTTTTTTCTGGGGGTATCCATACTAGTCTATTATATAAAGGGAAGTTGTCTGTGTGTTCAGCTAAAACGTGAAAAATACACAACAAACCCCTACAACGTTGGTATTTTCTTAATCATTGTAACCCTGTAAAAATATCTAAAATTTAGAAAAAAAAAAACATTTATTCTTTGAGTAAAATCTTTGTTAGGATGACTGAATAACGCACACATAAATATGTCGGCAAGTTGAAATGCAAAATGCTCATTTCAGCTTGCCGACATTTCTGTTAGTTTGCACATGCGTAAACTGATTTTGGCTAAAAGTGGGCTTAATCATATAACTTTCCTACCTATCTGTCGAGTTAACTCAAACGGTAGCGAAAACAGCTGGAGCACTGAATGTGGCTAGAGCATTGAATGTTTTGGTTTCGATTCTAGTTGATGGTACCTAAGTCATTTTTTTTTTTTTTTTTTTTTTTTTGTTACTTTTAAAATCGGTAATATAAGAGAACAGATACAAGATAGATTTTCTCTGGTCCCAAATTAGAGCCTGTGTTAATATCCAGTGTAACTCGGATATAAGAAGGGGCAGGAGAAGAAGTCTCTTATATCCGGGTTGCACTGTATTAGGAACAATATAATATACAATAGAGAATTAGCTTAATAAATACGAAATCTGCATGAATTAAAATATATTAAGCATATTTTACGACCGCTAATAAATAATAAAATACTAAAAAAAAAAAAAAAATAAAAATAAAATTTAAATATCAGTGCTCGGGCGCTCGGCTTCTATAAGGTTCAGTCTTGTTTATTTATTTTTTTTTATTTGAATGTTTGCAATGGTATTTTTTCTTATTTTTATTTTTTTACTTTGTTTCTTTTTCTTTTAATTTTTTTTATTAACCCATTTTTACCTTTCATTTCTCCCGCCTGTCACTCTGAACCAACCATGACCTCTGTGAACCTATCTGCATGTCACCTCCACCATCACCACAACCACCATCACCACCACCTCCTCCTCTAAAATGAACCCTGAAAAGAAAAAGAAAAAAAAAAGTATCCAATCCTCTTAGACTCATTCAAATCCTGCTGTTTGTGTGTTTTCAAAGTGGCATGTTTGGACCATCCCCAGTCTTGGTTTGTACATGTCTTTCAGATTCTAATAAAGAAAAAAAAAAAATTTCTACATTTCACTGGAGCCTTGAAAAAAAAAATTGTTTGTTTTAAAAATATATATATTTTTTTTTTTTTTTTCATAAATTTAAATAAATCTGTCTAATATGGAGAGAAAAAAAGGAAAAGAAAAAAGATTAAAAAAAAAAAAAAAATTTGTTCAAAGAGAAACAGCTTCCGGAGGGGGTGTTGGAATCGGAAATAGGTAAACGATGTTTATAAAAAAATAAAATAAAATAATGTTACTCATTATATTGTAAGGGTTATGTCTAAAAATTCAGCATGCAAAGTTAAGACGCCGAAAGTGGACGCAGTTTACCTAAATCTGGAATGGAAGTCAGTAAACATGAAACGAAAAACGAAACCATATCGAAATAATTTATTTAAAAAAATTGTTTTAGTTTTAACATTTCTTGTGATATCACGAAACAATAAAAAAAATAATAAACTTTCATTTTTTTTTTTTTTTTTTTACATTTCTATAAATAGTTTTCTTTTTTGACATTTGTTTTATCACCAAAAAATAGTTAGGATTTTTGGGTTTGTATTACTGTACACATAGATTCGAAAAAGTTGTCAAAAAACAAATATATAACAAATAAATGTTATCAAAGGCAAGATAAGTTACTTTTCTACCAAACTGGATATATTTTTCGTGTTTTTATTCAATGTAACATATTTATTCAGCTCGAAAAACCTACAGTGTTTACCGATGTATTCGAAAATTCAAGATGGCGTCTCACACCCTCTTTAACACCGTAAGTATGGAAAAAGGTGTTATAAATAATAAACTATACAAAATACTATTAAAAACCCGCCAAATATATGTCAACCTATGTCACGGTAACATATATTGAGCGAGTTTTTAACAGTATTTTATCCGTTTTTTTATTTATAATATCTTTTCCCACACTTACCGTGTTAAAGAGAGAATCAGACGCCATCTTGAATGTGCCAATACATCGGTAAACACTGTATGGTTTTCGAGCTGAATAAACATGTTACATTGAATAAAAACACGAAAAGTATATCCAGTTTGGTAGAAAAGTAACTTATCTTGCCTTTGATAACATTTATTTGTTATATATTTGTTTTTTGACAACTTTTTCGAATCTATGTGTACAGTAATACAAACCCGAATTTTTATTATTTACATTTCTATAAATGGTGTCTTTTTGAAATAATATATTTGTGTTTCACAAGTTTTATCACAGAATTTTGTCGCAAATATGTACGAAATTTTTTATTAACACTTTTTGTGTTGAAATTAATTTTTGGAAATAATAGATTTATATCTGTAACAAGTTTTATCACAGAATTCATACAGATTACGCATTTATTATTATAGAGGCAATTACTCTATCGATTATTATATTGAACCTAATTAATAATATTGAAATCAAAACTATATATATATATATATTATATTCGTCTACCATCCCTTTTTAAAAAAAATGGAATCTCTAATAGCCGAAGACAAGATTCTAGCAAGCCTGGCCAGGCTGTCCACACACACACACACACACACACACACACACACACACACACACATATATATATAAGAACAAAGAATTAATAAAACATGTTAAAAACACTTTAAGAATAGTTATAAACATATTTAAATTTTCAAAAAGGAAACACAAATTAAGTGGATTGTTCTTAATCCGCGGAATTTCGAAAGAAATACTTATATAATTCTTAGCCTCTGAGCCATATGCATATATATATATATATATATATATATATATATATATATATATGTATATATATATATATATATATATATATATATATGTGTGTGTGTGTAAGACAAGATGCAAGCAAGCAAGGTTCACAGTTATGAATATAAACAAAGAATAAAAAGGCTCCTGAAATTTCTGCTAGAATTGTCTGCCTCAACCCATAGCATATCGGATAAAGTACCAAGTAATATTCAGTTCTGAATGGCAGTCATATGGAGGTTGAAAGTTCAATCCTCAGTGGGGGCCATGCTAAAAATGCAATTACAAATTACTTGAGATTTCTACCCAGTTATTCATGGCTGATGGAACGAGCACATGCTACCTCGATGGATTAAATATAAATAAAGGGTTCTGTTTGTAATTCTATGTAGATTTCCAAGTTTGAAAGAAAGATCAAGTTCAAAAAGATACAACTAGAGAAGACCGGGGGTTACATCAGCCAAAATATTGTGAGAATAACACTCGAGACAAGAACAGTAGTTTTAAGAATCCAAAAAAATATATATATGAGGTTCTTGTCCAGAATTCACACTAAATAAAAATTAGTATGATGCATCTACCTGCAATGAAACAAAATTATCATATTCCAAAAATCACGTAACTTGATCAAGTTTTATTTTTATAAAGGAAATCATTTTTAAGAAATTGATAGGAATTCGTAGGCATTACAACATAAGTCTGAAGAGTTCAAATAATACAAATTATCAATCTTAATCCAAAAATTCAGAAACATAAAATAGGGTCTGTTCTATTTAGCAGTGGAAACCAATTTTTTTTCAAAATAATGGTCCTTGAAATGTACTTTCCCAACAAATACATTCTGGGAGAAAATAGCATCTCTCATTAAGATTTTTTAGTATGCGTTTGTGTGTGTGTGTGTTTATGTGTGATGGGTTGCATCTTGATGCACCATTAATTAATGATCCCACTGGTTCACTAATTTGATATTTGACCTATTTGTCAAAACTTCTGTTGAACTAGTTGGTGAAGGTCGGAGTTAATTATATAAAAATCTTTCTTTGTGTTTGCTCTGATTTCTGGTGCGTTTTGGTTTTGGAAGCATTTTAGAATTGAACAGCTCTTAAACTTTGGCTACTAAAAATTAATTAGTTTTCCTGAATTTTTAAGATAAGGATTGATTAATTCATATTATTTGGATTTTTCCCTGCAACCTTTTTTTTCTCCACAGAAGGAACATTTGCGAACCTGTCTCTGCTCTATCGTTATTTTCATGGCAAGTGCTCGGCTGAGCTTCAATCTTTGTCCTTCTTTCACTGCCAAACTTTCACAACAAACACTCGTCTAGTTACAACCACCATCAACAATTTCCCCCACTCGTTATCTGTGCCTAAATCTAAACGTAAATTCCATGAATAAAGTTTCTTTCCTAGAACTGCTTGCTTATGGAACTCTGTTCTTCTTGTCTGCTTTCCAACTGACTACAATATTGTTGTTTTCAAGTGCAATGTAAACAAGTTGAGCTCCCCCCCCAAATAATCTATTTCTACCCCATTTCAACCACTAACTATTAATACACTTCATTAACCCTTATCCTTGAGTGGCCTTCAGGCCTTGATAAGTGGTGACTTCCATGTAAAAAAAAAAAAAAAAAAAAAAAGAAAGAAAGACTACTGCTCTCATCTTAAGTGACATTTTCACAAAGTTTTGGTCAGTGTAACCTCCGACTTTCTTCGGTCTTGGATATGACCTTAAACTATATCCAATGGTGAGGCCCCAGCTTGCGGGCTTTGGGGAGTGTGGAGCCACCCCTTAATTGCCATTGCTCCCAGGTCCATTCTGACCTGGAGTGGTAGTACCTGTTAGAGTCACAACTATGGGTTAAATAGAAACTGACTTGAAAAAAAAAAACCCAAATATATTCTATTAAAAGTTTTTTCTTCAAAATAACTGGATTCAGCATTAAATAACCTGAAAAGGGTTGATATGTCATAAAACAATCAACCAACCAACCAACCAACCAACTTTCTTCAGGTGTATCTTGTCAAACTCGGGAATCTGTCCTGAATTTTGAACAGGATCCTTTATTTAATCCATAGAGGGTATCATGCTCTTGTTCCGTCAGTCATGACTGAGTAGAAGTCTTTAATAATTTGCAGTTGTATTTTTGAAGTGTCGCTCACACCGAGGATTGAATCTTCAACCTCCAGAAGAGTGTAACTTACAACTGAATTCACCATGTTTTTTTTTCTGTTACATTGTAATCCTCAGTGTGGGCAGCACCGAAAATGCAATTGCGAATTACGTAGAATTTCTACCGAGTTACAGCTGACGGAACGAGAGCATGCTATAACCTATAGATTAAATGAAGGGTCCCGTTTGAAATTCCGTGCAGATTCCAAAGTTCGGCAGAAAGATTGTTTATAACACAATACACCTGTAGAAGGTCAAAGGTTACATCGACAGAACATGAAAATAGCACTAACGATGAGAACACAGAGCATCCTATATTTAAAAAAAATTTTTTTTTATTTGCCTATCCACGAGGGCAGAGTGAACACAAGGTCGGTTTTTAATGTGTGTGTGTGGGGGGAGGGGCAGCTCTCCAAAAAGGGGCACTCTGGTTAGTAACAAAAATAAAAAAATGTATCGGTCACGAAGGATTCGCCCATGCATGGAGTATTGTTGCCACATCTGGGCAATACTCATTGTCTCTCCCTCATAGACAGGGTTCAAAAAACAGTCAGTAGAGGACTAGGATATATAAATCCTAATCCCGTTACAAAAGAAAATAATGAAACGAATGGAATGAAGGAAACAAAAACTCAATTGCTGGATAAAATGAACGTGTCGTTTATTTAATGTTGAAAAATGAATGTTTTAGGTGTAACACGTGTTCATGTCCACGCGTGGGTGTCACCATAGTTTGTTGCGGGACTGGTAGTATAGAAAGAAATGGAAATGCGTGTTCATCTCACGCTCGAGTCACCTTCGTTTGTTTGCGCGTGGCAAGAGGTGTGAGTAATGTAGTGAAATGAGAAATGGCGGTCCGGCATGTAGAGAGAGAAAGCGAGAGAGGGTTGACATCAGTTAAGCTGCGCGCCATGTTAGCAGTCAGCTACGCGGAGGTGTTCTGAGGCACCAGTTGTAGATACGAGTTGTCTGGTTGACTGACCAAAGCAAAAGGGGAAAAAAGAGTGAGAAAGTCAATCCAGTTTATGGAGATAGAAAGCGTATAAAGTGTACGTACTGTCTGTTGGCTTTTTGCCCCACATGGTAGCAGGTGGCATGAGCCGCGTGGCTGCCGAAACGGAGGCGGCTGGTCCGTAGACCACTCAGCTCGGAAGGCGAGTTGGAAAAGGAGGAAGCAGCTGATTGCTCTTGCTTTTATAGTTGTTTCCAGTGGTCTTTTGCGCATGTGTGGATTTCCTTCATGTGTGCGTACGTGTGTGCACGTTAGCGTGTGTGTGTATACACATGAATGTAAGTGCATGTATGCGAACGTGAATATATGTACGTGTGTGTACGTGTGCGCATATGGTTGTGTGCGCGTATGTATATGACAAGAAATATGGCTTTAAATGTGAACGCATGTTTTTGTGTGAGACTAGAAAAGGCTCGCGCAAGTCTCAAATCTAATAGGTCTTACGCTATCAGCCAAGCTCTGACCTCTGTCTCATCACCGCAGTGTTGCATTTCTGACCTGTTTTACAAGTATTTTTATAGAATGTGCTCCGATGAACTCATAGCACTTGCCCCCCCTCCGGTGTACATACTCCGGATTAACCTGACAAGCTTCCCTGACTGTAGTGACATGTAGAAGTTTAAATGTAATGTGAACAGACATCTTGCTGCTCAACTCCCTGCAATCCATTGTTACACAAGACACAATCTCAAATAGTAACCCATTCCATTATAAGTGGCAAGTATCTATTAAAGAACAAAAGCAAAAAAAGTAGTTCGAAGAATTAAAAAAAAATTAATTCTTCAAATATTCGCTTCGATAGGATTTGATTTCAATTGTTGATTTGAGACTCAATGGACATTCCACCTAATAATCTATCTATCTATATATATATATATAAAAGTGAACATGTCTGTGTGTGTGTCTGTGTGTGTACATTTCCCTATGCAATAAACTCTGTCAATTTCAAGTCTACAGACTCGAAATTTGATATACAGGGTACTGAGATTTGGGAAAATCTTTGTAATCCGTTTTCAGCCAGAAATTTAGCTGTTAAGGGGTCAAAGTTCAACGATTTGACCTTTGAGAACTCTACCAAACTCCACCGCCAATTTTCAGTCTAAACGATTGAAATTTTAGATATAGGTTCCTTGGACATGGATCTAACTTAATAACTTGATTTGAGCCCAAAATAATAATGTTAAGGGGTTATAATAGGGATCAAAGTTAAAAAAATTGACCGCTTTTTAAAAATTTTTTTAATGCTCAACATACACTTCCAAACACCCGGGCAACGCCGGGCTGAAATGCTAGTTTACAAATATTTAAGAAATTTTTGAATAGCAGAAAAACATTGTTGTTAACTAATGGTTCCCAACCGATTTCAAGCCATGCCTCACTTTGGTATTTTGAAAATTCTGATCGCCTCTCCGCCCTGTAATATTAAGTTCCTATTCAAAGTTTCACTGCGAAATGTGAAGGAAGCTTAAAAGTCGATTAACATCGCTTCTAAACAAATCATTTCCATGGCGTTTATAAAAGAAAAAAGAAAAAATGTAAAAAAAAAAAAAGCAAGAAAAAAAAAGTCAGTTATATCTTTTCATGAGTAGAGCTCTCTTGTTAAATGCTATCGCTTGCTGCATACTTTTTGCTTTTAAATAAACAAGTGGTGCACTTTAAATGTCAATGTTTATATGAAGAAATTGGAGATATTATTTACGAACACCTATCCCATAGCTCAGAGAGTAGAACTGACGTCTATCAACTAGATATGGTTGTAGGTTCGATTCCTGGTTTGAAATGTGTGCTAGTCTAGCTGTTTTGAAGAGCTCTGATACAACAAAACATGGACACACACACACACACACACACACACTAGGTTGACAAGAAAGTTCTTGCGGAATTTTTAATTTTGATTTCAAATGATGTATTTTCAAATAAGTTTTCGTTATAATACGTTTTTACTTTATATATCTTATTTTAAATGGCGTTTTGCGGTCTATCTCATCGTTTAAGTTACAATCGTTTTAAAACAATTATGTTTTCTTTTCAGAACGTTGAATACAAGATGGAAAAAAAAAAAAAAAAATTCGCACAATTTTCTTATTTCAATTCAAGCTAGGCCGGCAAACTGCTGAAACAGCTCGCGATATCAACGAAGCATTTGGCCGAGAAATCACTACTGAAAGTACAGCACAATGGTGGTTTAAGAAATTTCGTGGCAGTGACAAGAGTCTAGAATTGAAGATGATGAGCGAAGTGTTCGGCCATCGAATGTTGACAACGATCAATAAAGAGCCTTAGTTGAAGCCAACCCATGCACAACTGTTTGAGAACTTCGGAATCAGACGTAACATATACGATGATTTCCAACCACTTGAGAGAGATTGGAAAGATAAAAAAACTTGATAAATGGGTGCCTCAAATATTGAGCGACAACCAAAAGAAATGCTGTTACGAGGGGCGTGCAATAAGTAATGCCTCTGACCCACTTCTAGCTGAAATTTTCCATATGCAATGATTTATATCTCTACGGTTTATGTGGCAAATTACAGCTCTGAACTAATTGTGGTTTCTGTTTTACAGGTGTTTGAACTGAGTCAGGTGTGAAATGGAGCCTGTTGAATGTCGAGCAGTGGTCCGGTTTTTGTATTTGAAAGGATGCACATCACAGGAGACTTTTGATGAAATGAAAGAAACTTACGGTGATAATGCCCCATCATATGGCTTTGTAAAACGCTGGCATCATGAATTCAAACATGGCCGGAAGTCTGTGGAAAAAAGCTCCCAGACCTGGTCGGCCCCCTTCTGCTATTGATGAGGCATCTGTCCGTCAAGTTGAGGCTGCGATTTTGGAAGATCGGCGCATTACTATTCGCTAAATAGCCCAAGATGTCAAGATTAGTACAGGGTCTGTGGAAAAAATCATTCATGACCATTTGCATATGCATAAGGTGTCTGCTAGATGGATTCTCAGGTTGCTCACACCATTCCAGAAGCGAGAACGCGTCAAGTGCTCAAGGATGAATTTGGAGATGTGCCAAGAAGATGAATCAAAGTTTTTCAAAAGACTGATTGCACTGGATGAAACCTGGGTCCATCACTATGATCCAGAGACCAAAACCCAGTCAATGCAGTGGAAGCACTTGGACTCACCACCTTCAAAGAAGGCAAGGGTGCAGTCCTCCGCTGGTAAGGTCATGCTCACAGTCTTCTGGGACCAGGACGGAGTAGTTATGACAGATTTCCTGGCAAAGGGTACCACAATTACAGGAGCCTATTATGCACGCCCCTCGTGTATAGATATATAATCTGGTTGACAGCTGATGAAGGCAGGTTATCGCACATGCTTTCACATGTTGTATGACTATATATATATATATAATTTCATGATTTTGATTCTGGAAAATGTTACAAATTTAAAGGATTAAGGTGAAATTGATATTATGTTGCCGTAAATGATATATAAACATATGTTGATGCATAGTTTATTACAAAATTTGTTACTATCGATTTTTCTTTTTTTTTTTTTTACATTTCCGTTTATTCGTACTCGAACCAATTCTGGCCTTAAACTGCCTTCTGCAGATGTTGCAAAAGAGATTGTAGGTTATGGTACCACTGTTTTCTTGCTATAAGTTTTCATCATCTATCGACACGAAATCGAAGGTATCCCGTGATAAACTCTCCCCGCTTTACTCATGTAGTGACACACACACACACAAGTTATTAACAGTACATAGGGCCCGAGCAAAGCCAGGCTGCACTGCTAGTATATATATATATATATATATATATATATATATATATATATGATATGATATGATGATTGCAACGTCTTGTCAGACGAGTGCCACTCCCTCAGACATGAGCCCAAATGCCTGAGGGAGTATCTATACAAAGATGATGTTACAGAGTCTTAGCTTTGTACGACAGCTAAGTCTCTCTCTCGGTTCAAAATGTTGAGATCCAGCAACAAGCAAGAGCAAGATAGCCAGCAACAAATTAAACTGCAGACCAGCTTAATGCGAGTACTGGTCTTCCGCTTTATGGTTTTTTAAATCAGAGATTTGCTTCTCCTAGAAAGGTTGCCTTCACCACGGCTTACGCCAATACACATATACACACACACAAATATACACGGTTCTAGTTGGCCGTTTACCCAGAAAAAGAGTTCATTCGCCCTTTGGAAGGTCTTGTTTTTAATCCTTCAGGGAGACTAGCCGCCCTCCTCACCAAACAAGTCTGGTGGGGGAACCAGTTTAGTCGCCGGTGACCTGACCATGAGGCAGGTATATATATATATATATATATATATACATACACACACTAGCACGGTAACCCGACGTTGCCCAGGATTGAATGATCAACGAATGTTTCACACTCCCATATTTTTATTGTCATCAAAATCGATAAAATAGTCCATTTTTCAATCAAATGGATTGATTGCCTGCTCTAATTTGCGACCCATCGCGATGCACCTGGAGAAAGCTTCACATGCTTCTTGCAATGACTGAGTAGTCCTCTTAACATTTATTGTGTCAGGTTCAAATTAAGTTAAAAAGTTTGATCCATGTCCAAGTAACCTACATTTAAAATTTCAAATGTTTAGGCTCAAAATTGGCGGAGGAGTTTGGTAGAGTTTTCAATAGTCAAACCGTTGAACTTTGACAGCCAAATTTCTGTCCGAAAACTGATTAAAAAGATTTCCCCAAATCTCAACACCTCTTATGTCAAATCTCGAGTCTGAAAATTGACAGAGTAGTTTGGTAGGGAAATGTACACACACAGACGCACACACCCACATAGACAATTTCACTTTTTATAGATATATAGATAGATTCATGTTCTCAGCCATATTAAATAGTTTTGTCTGGTAAAATTGAATGCAACATTATTTAATTGATTTTTTTTCTACATTTTACTTTTTTTTGTTTCACGTACATAAACTAGATTTTTTAGCCTGGTTAAAAACTGGCAAAAGTTATAACCCGTTGACTTGGAATGAGTGCTTTATACCAAACTTCCAGAGTAAATGTAGTTTTGTGGTGACTAATCCATATAATCCCTATTAAACTTTAACTGTTCATCGAATAGATACCATAACACTTAGTTCGCTGCACCTTATTACAGGTCCATTCAAAATTTCAGCTAGATCGGCACAGTAGTTTACGAGAAAACTTCTAAAGTAAGTGTCGTATTGTAGTGACAAGACCTTATTAATCCCTAACTGGCTATAGAATGAATAGTACAATACTTAGTCTGCTACACCTTGTCATAGCAAAGGGCTGTACAAAATTTCAGCTATATCCGTCCAGTAGTTTCCAAAAAAAAAACTTCTTGAGTAAATGTGGTATTGTTGTGACTAATCCCTATTAATTTGTAACTATGTGTTAATACTTAGTTTGCTGCACCGTATCATAGCAAAGATCTACCAGATCGGTTCAGTAGTTTCTTAGAAAAAGTGGAATGGACAGGATGACAGGTTAAAAGGAATATAATACAGATTTAATATGGCATTTATTAACTTACGAATAAAGTTAAAGCAAAAAAAACAAAAAAAAACAAATCTGTCAGATATTCTATGTTAGATAGCAATGAGTTTGCCACATCGATTTTTGGTTTTGACTAGCCAAGCATTTTCAAAATTTTTCACAATGTTCTTTGTCAGATAGGAAAAAAAAGTGAAATTTTAATCATCTTAATGATTTTTTTTTTACATCTCAAACAAAAATTTATGATTTACATGTTTCAAAATACAAATAAAAAAAAATGTATAAATAATATCGGTAGCGTTGGAAATTATTTTAATAGTTCAAAACAATTTATTTTGTTTTAACTACGTATTTATGGAGCTTTTTTTTTTTTTTTTTTCACAATTATATAATCCTTCCGTTCACATATCTTCTAGTACTTTATATAATGAAAGTAGGTAGTTTTTAATGGTGATGGGACGATTCCAATATTTTTTGTGATGCCGATACAATCACCGATTCTGTACTAAATTCCCGATTCTGATACAAATGCTGATTCAGATTTTTTATAAATCTCTGCACTTTTAACTATAAAGTTGTTATTTTTTACGATTACCATAAAAAAACCCCAAAAAAACCCACACATCCTAAATGTGCATACCTTTCTTAAACGTAAAAAAAAAAAAAAACACTTGTGGAGAGATGATCGATCGATTTTAGTTTTTCTGGTAGTTTAAAAATCAATAAATATTTATTATTTTAGTATTACTACCAACATTGGAAAATTTTATTTTTTAAAAACATCAAAAAAAAAAAAAAAAATGATAAATTGGCTTTGGTATCGGAAAATAAGCACAACATTTTCCGATTCCGATACCTCAAAAAGTTCCAAGTTTTCAGATTCCTGATTCAGATTTCGATTCCGATTAATCCCTAGTATTAATGTATGTATGTATGTGTGTTGACACACCGGTTCTTGTCAGATCACTGAACTTAAGCAATGTTGAGCCTGGTTAGTACCAGATGGGTGACCATTTGGGAATTCTAGACGCTGTATGTGCTTTCTGTTTATTTTGGCATTGTTTCCAGTCGTCCTGAACCTCCACTTGCCACTGGTATTCAACAATGTCAACTCAGGAGAGGTGAGGTTGGTGATTGCACAACTCTTGCCACAAAAATTTCATGAGCAGGCACCCTTACCGTGGGTATCCATAGTCTGTCAAGACTGAAGGAAGCCTTTTTTTGTTATGTATGTATGTATGTATGTATTTGTGTATGCATGTATTTGTGTATGCATGTATTTGTGTATGTATCTGTGTATTTGTGTATGTATGTGTGTATTTGTGTATGTGTGCGTGTATTTGTGTATGTATGTGTGTATTTGTGTATGCATGTGTGTATTTGTGTATGTATGTGTGTGTGTATTTGTGTATGCATGTATTTTTGTATGCATGTATTTTTGTATGTATGCATGTATTTGTGTATGTATGCATGTATTTGTGTATGCATGTATTTGTGTATGCATGTATTTGTGCATGTATTTGTGTATGTGTTTGTGTATGCATGTATTTATTTGTGTATGTATGTATGCGTGTATTTGTGTATGTATGTATGTATTTGTGTATGTATGTATGTATTTGTGTGTGTATGTATGTATGTATTTGTGTATGTATGCATGTATTTGTGTATGTATGCATGTATTTGTGTATGTATGTATGTATTTGTGTGCGTATATGTGTGTGTTGGGGTGGAGATGGCTCTCGTAAGCCGTGGTGGAGGCAACCTTTCTAGAAGAAGCAAATCTCTGATTTAAAAAATCATAAAGCAGGAGACCAGTACCCGCATTAAGCTAGTCTGCAGTTTAACTTGTTGCTGGCTATCTTGCTCTTGCTTGTTGCTGGATCTCAACATTTTAAACCGAGAGAGACTTAGCTGTCGTACAAAGCTAAGACTATGTAACACCATCTGTGTATAGATACTCTCTCAGGGATTTGTCTATAAAAATGGTCCTGTGGCGATGGAAGTCATTTTTGGGCTCATGGACTTTAAGTGTCTGAAGGAGTGGTACTCGTCTGACAAAACATTGCAATCATCATGTATGTGTGTATTTGTGTATGTATGCATGTATTTGTGTATGTATGCATGTATTTGTGTATGTATGCGTGTTTGTGATTGAGAATATCTATAGATAGCTGTCATGTGTAAAAAAAAAAAAGAAAAAAAAAACAACCAATGAACAATTACATAATTGGAATTCTCTTGTGGATATGATGTGGGGGGGGGGCCCTTCCCCGAGGCAGTGCTTGTCTAATCACAAGAAAATAAAGGTAAATGGTAACAATGAGTTCTGGAATGCCACGGACAATGCAAGATGAGAAGAGAATGAGTCAGAGTATTGGACAGAAAAAGATAGAAGAGTTGGAAAATTAGAGATTCAGACTCGTGGAAGGTAATATCTAGTGTAAGTGAGAAATAAATTATGAAAATTAGGGGAGGAAAGAGAGTAGATATTGAAAACTGGGAGAAACCAAGAAGAAGCGTCGGAGAGAGGATTCCGGATTTTGTCATTACCCCCCCCCCCCCGCCGCTGCAGCAGAAAAATAAATAAATTTTGCTATAGAAAAAAAAAAAAAAAAAATAGAAAAAACAAATACGTTTTGTTCTATTTCCTTCAAATTGGATTGTGTTTCGCTTGACAAGTGGAGGTTGTTCACTCCGGTGCATGATTGGAAGTGCAGTTGTTTGTCTGAAAGTATAATTGGAGGCGCAGTTGTTTATCTGGAAGCACCATTAGAGACGAAGTTGTCTGTTCATGAGCACAATTTGAGGTACAGTTGCTTGTCCGGGAGCACAATTTAGGGTGGAGTTGTTTGTCTGGGAGCACAATTGGAGATGCAGTTGTTTGTTTCTGTACAAACATATCTAAGAACACTGCCAGACATAAATTATCTTTGTGTGAAATTTGCAAAAGATAAGCTCGGCTTATGAGAAAGGAAATCGTGCGCACACACACACACACACACACACACACACACACACACACATAGTGACCTTTCTATAATAATAGAGATAATATATATTTCCTCAAAACCTCTGACCTTGATGAAGGGGAGACTAAAACTTGCTGTTATGGTTTCAAATGATCTGAAATAACAGCAAGAGGAGACTTGATTCCAAATATTTCTCATATGTTATATCTTCCCTGTTTTAGAAATAGAGTACGATTATGAATATCTCCAGTATCAAATAATCCTTATACACTGTGAAATTTACTTTATGTATGAAAACCAAAAATGGAAGATTTAACATATGAGAAATATTGGGAATCAAGTCTCTCCTTGCTGTTATTTCAGATCATTCGAAACTATAGCAGCAAGTTTTAGTCTCCCCTCCATCAAGGCCAGAGGTTTGGGGGAAATATCAGATATTTTGTAATTCATATGCAAAACTAGAAAAACAAATGACTGATTGAAATATTGGTAGAGATGTAGTATCTGCTCACTCACAAAAAAATCCTTTAAAATTAGCACTATTTAAGGTTTTTGAGGATGCTGGAAACGAAATAACAGTTAAAATCCCAGGGACCGAGTAGTTTCAAAGATATGAAGAAATGATGATTTTAAAAAGTGGGGGATCACTTTTTTATATTAATTTAACGTAAAATGAACACCCACTTTATAGCCACTTTTTTTTTTTAGGGGTGGTGTTTATTTGATAATTGTGGCCTGGAAGACCAACACAAAACCTACCTTAAAAAAATTGTTTTCTCTAGGTTTTCAGATGTGCTGAAAACGAATATCGTATTTACATTTTCTGCAAATAAGTATTTTTCCGGGTCTTAAGCAATGTAATTCTTTATTAGATAAGTAGTGGCCATTGTTGTACGCACAAGCGCACATATTTTTGCTTAACCCGAAAACCTATAGAAAACAAGTTTTTTAGGGTAGGTTTTGTGTTGGTCTACTAGGCCACAATAAAGGCACCCTAAAAAAGGTGACCATAAAGTGGGTGCTCATTTTACGTTGAGTTAATATAGAAAAGTGATCCCCCATTTTTGAAATGATACTACATTGTGGGCAAATACCACATATCCCTCTATACAATTCAGGTCATTAGCTTTCCAACGCGCTTTCATTTGTTAATTTCTACTCAATAGTTGCCGAGATTTGGAACTTATAAAATTGCTAAAAAAAAGGTGGTATATCGATACTCATAGCCAAATTGAATATCGAAATGCTCATATCTTTGGTTCTATGGGACGAAACTACATGAAAATTTGCAGACTTTTTGCAGATTTAAATACTATTCCATGGTTAAATTTTTATTATAATTGGTAAAGAGAACCTATATTTTCAAACCATTAAATATTCCCAAATTTGCCTACATTTGTATATATAGTGTCCTGGCAAGCCAGCTTTAGTTTTGCTGCTTTGGGATGAATTTTGCTTAGGTTTTTTGTTTTTCTTAGTTATCTCCCTTGTGGCCTTCCCAGGCCACTAATATATATATATATATATATATATATATATATATATATATCGTCTCCCATTTTATTTTAAACATATCTCCCATTAAACTCGATTTTATTAATAAAAAAAAGGAAATCCCTCGATCTAGCTCATGAAAAGTTAAGTCGAAACCGGTCAGCTGGCCCATCCTCCATTAAAGTTTTTTTTTTTTTTTCGCACTTTTAATCATGAACATAGCAATAATGAAATTTTTGTATCCCCCCCCCCGCATAAAATTATGAAATATGTATATATATATATATATATATATATATATATATATATATATATATATATGTTTGTATGTGTGTGTATGTTAGATTTCTTGTATAAATCAAGCAATTCTTAAAACGTCTCAAACTTTGTAACTCCCATTGTGACTCTCTTCTGGCACTTGAGACGAGAGATCCAGCATCAGTTGTCCGTTAGACATCGTTCAGTGTCAGTTCAGTAATTATGTACACTTCAAAAATGTTTGTCATGGATACCAGGTGACGTACACGGACACAACCTCATTACTGCCAAAGGTTTTCATTCTGCGAAAGGGATTACTGCCAAATTGCATCACTTGGATCTTCTAATTGCGTTTTGAATCTTTCTCTCTCTTTTTCTCTCTTCCATCCCTCTTTTCCCAATCAATCTCCCCCCCCTTTCTCTCTTTTTCTGTGCTGCAATTAATGAAGTCCCAGGTATATAAATATACCTTTGACCAAAAAGGCAAAGTATGATTCCTGTGGTGGCGGTCGGAGGTGCTATGTCGTGTCATTTGTTTCATGTATGGATTTCCTATGGGGGAGAGGGGTTCATGGAATCTTTAAGGAGTTGGAGGACCATTAAACCATTTTTTTTTAATCTAGTTTCTAATTATTTTATACACACACACACACACACACATAGTCATCCACATGCAGTACTGTTTTGCTGTTTCACAGCTCATCAGTGCGGCTAGACAAGCAACTACCTCAAGACCAGGATCGAAACTTGATCGCCCAAACGACAGTCGGAGCTTCTAACTGTTGCACTATAGGGCTACTGCTATGCGGGCAATGAATTAACAATGTTTTGACATTATCCAAATACCTAAGCTCAATTCGTTTACACAAAGAGCATCGCTTCATACACTATATATACATATACATATATATATATATATATTTGTTTACTGTTTTGGGGAAAGAATTCCATCAAAGTGCTCGATTACAAAGAAAAATTTCAGTATGATATATATATTTGAGGTCAGTGGAGGAGAATCCCAGCAGAGTGCTCGATTATTCAGAAAATTGAAAATAATCGTGCAATATTTATTTATATATTACAGAAAATCAGAAGAACATCAGTTTCAAGTCCAAACAAAGGGCACCTATAATTGACCTGCTTTAACAGTCTTCTGTTTAAGTCTGATTTTCTAGAGAGGCTGACATAAACAGAGGCTGAAAGGAGTCTAACTTAAGAGACCAATTATAAATCCTCTTTTATATATATATATATATATATATATATATATATATATATATATATATATATATATATATATATATATCTGTGGAAATATATTTTCTTATAATATATACCAATTCTTATTTAAGAAGCTCAATGTAATTACAGAGCAATATAGTGAATAAATGACAAAAGACTATATTCCAAAGTTCATGATGTTGACCATCTTATAATTTATTCCTTTAATTCAGTTGACATTTACAATTCTTGACAGTATCTGTTTTGTAGCGCAAAATTAAGTGATTCATTTTGCACTACAAAACAGATACTGTCAACAATTGTAAATGTCAACTGAATTAAAGGAATAAATTGTAAGATGGTCAACATCATGAACTTTGAAATATAGTTTTTTGTCATTTATTCACTATATATATATATATATATATATATATATATATAATGTTTGTGTATGTGTGATAAGTAAGATTTTTTATGTTTACTCTTTCTAGAATTATCTTTTTTTTTTCTTTTTTTTTTTGCACGGTGGTCATCACTTATCAAGGCCCGGAAGCCACTCAGGGATAAGGGTTATTGCAAGTACAGTACGTTAGTGTGGAGATTTTATGAAGTGTTTACTTAAGGGGGCGGTTCATTAGGAATTTGCTAATGTTGGACTTGAAGACATCAAAGTTGTAGTCAGGTGGGAAGCAGGCAGACGGAACAGAGTTCCACAGGCGTGCAGTTCTAAGAAAGAAGCTTTGTTCATGGAATCCACGTTTTGATTTAGGCACAGATATAGAGTGGGGGAAATTTTTCACAGTGGATTCGGCTAGACGGGTGTTTTTCGTGATCTAGAAATTAGTAAGTTTTTTTTTTATTTGACTTTTAAAAAATTCTTTTATGGATTTACATGTGTCTCTGATGAGTTGTTTGCTATACCTATACCATTCAAGGAAACGTGTGTAAGGCGTACCATGCATCCAATAAAATATGAAGGTGATTTAAATATACTTGTGATATATAATTTGTAAGCAATTTATATATATATATATATATATATATATATATATATATATATATAAAATAGTGAAATCAAAGGAGGTGCAGTGTTTACCTGATATAAGCAATAGCAAACTAGTATTTATATTAGATATTTTAATCCCAACCAAATAAAAAAGCTCAATATACAAATAATAGAGAGTAGAGCTTATTATGAGAGAAAAGAAATTGCTTACAAATTATATATACAATTATTTACTATAATAATTATTAAATACTTATAGACACTAGTGTTTCATCCTTTTGGGAATCATCAGTGCAGGGTGTCACGATTAACGCCAGTCGATAGACTTGAACCTGGCAGCAGAAGCCATCTCTGGCTTCAATAGCAAGGACCCTTATCCATTCGGCTACCGTTAACCACGAGAAATACTGTTGAAATTGAAACATTTATTTTTTTTAAATGTCAGTGTGATCTAATCATTATATGATGATCTGCGCATAAGAGCTAAATTGACTGACTTTTTATTACAACTGAAAATGCTCAACGATAAGAAACGAGTTTCTTAAAGAGGCTGACATAATTATTTACTATAACGATTATTAAATGCTTACAGACAATAGTGCTTCATCTTTTCGGGAATCATCAATGCAGGGTGTCACGATTAACACCAGTCGATTGATTCGAACCTGGAAACATATATATACTAGACCACCCGTGACCCGTTGGGTCAGTACGTTATATTAGCTATGGAATTCATGTATGAGCGTGACACTTGTGGCATAAAGAAAATAGTTTTTTTTTACATAACAGAAGCATTTCTATGAAAGTATATTAAAATGAAAAAAGAATATAGATAGATTTCTATGAGTCGTTCTGTTTATTATAATTGTTATTTTTTTTTAAATTACAGTTACTGAATTATAAGTGGTTGGTCATACTTATAGGTAAATATGCACTGAACAGGTATCATAATCCTTATTATAGTTAAATTCAAATTTTGATATATCATCTTTTAAATGAAATTGTTAGTTGAAAGTACAGAATAATAAAAAAAACACTCTCCACATGTTAATAATGGCTTTTTAAATAGAAAATGAAAATAAAATGTAACTTTTTTCATTTAATTTAAGCAAACATTCAGTACCCATTGTGTAAAGGAAAACACTATTTAATGTAATAGAAATGTGTGCATTTACCGATTCAGCTTTCCGTTTGGAAATGTAAGCAGACGACTTTAAAAAACATGGGAAGAAGAAAAAGAAATTTTTTGTAATAACGCCCTCTAGTAAAAAGGTCTGCATTAGTTAAGGGGGATAACTCTATCCAGTTTTACATCGCTCCCTTTTTCTCTCTCTCACACATACACGTAACTATTTCTCGCGTACGTAACGAAAACAGAGGGAGTAGGAGTGTTGAAATCTATTAGAGGGAAAGTGAGAGGTGTTTTCTTTCCATAAATTGTATAGAGTAATATTTCATATTATTAATAGATTCATAGATAAATAGATTTTATAATATATATTATAATTATCTATGAATCTATGTATTATTTGTATATATAAATAACTATTTGATCAAATTAAATGAAATTGTTTGTATTAAAAGCGATATAAAAATTCCGGAATTGGAATAACGGATTGAAGACGTTGCTATTTACGCATGCGCAACCGGATGTTGAAAACCGGAAATCTGATTGCAAACATACAAGATCCATAGAGTTTTAGTATTATATATATATATATATATATATATATATATATATATATATATATATAATGTTTGTAACTAATTCAAAGTCATTAATCAATGATAATAAAATAATAAAAAAAATTTAAAATTAATACTCATAAAGTAAAAAAATATTCATTTATATTCAGTTTGATATATACTTCTTCCTTTTCAAATATATTAAATGTCGTTAGGTTGCTTTATTTTGAATATCACGTGATGTGACCTGCTGATTATTCGGTGCTGGAAACTCCTGTGAAATTTTCATTAAGGACTTCACTTTTGTATAAGAAATATCGCCTGAAGAGGTCTCTAGTGGTAAACAGCTGATGATCCCCGTTTTCTAATTAACAATTTAAGTTTTTTTTTTTTTTTTTTCACCGTTATATGGTTAAATTCTATTTTATAATCGTGGATTTTCTAGCAGAAAGTCTTATGCAAGTGCTAAATTTGCGATTTGTTGAATTAATTGGGTTTTTATTTCCAGAAATTTATTATTATTTTATTTTAATATCTTTTTATAAAATACTCAAAGCTTTTTTTAGACTATATATACACATAAATATATTAGCAGGGACGCCTGGTCATAAAATACTCTTAAATATGATATTTTAATTCATGCAGATTTCGAATTTATTATTATAAAGCCAATTCTCTATTGATTATTATATTGTACCTAATATACAGTAGTGATTTCAAAAGTTAAAAAAATATGACTTGTGTATTCTATATGCTAGAATCTAAACCAAAACATTTAGCTATCCAGTGCTATTAGCTAACATCTGAGCTCAGTTCATATGCACATTAAAACTTCCCAAATTAATGCAGTTTAATGGATTATATAAATGTATATTTGCACACGAGTAGAGGAGCACTTTAACTCGACTTACAACTGCCAAGTTCCAATTTTTTCAATGTTGACCTCTTAGCAGCTATTTTTATCGGCTAAAAAACCTAATCGATTTTGTTGCATGAGTTTGAATCTCCTATATATCGAGTTTCAAGTCTGTAGACCAAAAATTTACATGGTAGTTTGGTAGGGACCGTTTCCTACACACACACACACACACACACACACACACACACACACACACACACACAAAGGTTACTTATGTATATGTTTTTTAGCTGTTTTCAAGTGTGAAGTATTTCCTTTGGCCTTCCAGTTAGTGTTGGGTAATCAGGATAGAAACATGGATGATTTTGTCACCTTTTTTTGTAGTTATTTGATTCATAAGTCAGTTTGTAGGCTGTTTTTTATTGTGGGGTATTATGCTTCGGTTTTCAGATAATGTTGGGTCATCAGGAGAGAATATGCACCGTTTCAGGGTCAATCTATTGATAGCTCTTTATGCATATATCCCCTTTTACTGATGTGAGGCTGTATTATCCGAATTTCAAGTCCAAATCAATAAAAACTGAATGATTTTCAGGTGTTGTATCTAACCATTATGTATATATATTTATATATATTATTAATCTATCGGCAAAGAAGAGATTGGACCTAATAATTTACTTCGGCTCGTTTGTTCACACTTTTCTCAATAACCATACCTTGGATTTTTAAAAAAATTTGCATAAACATTAGTCATGGTGAAAGTAAATTTTTACCAGAACGGATTTTCCAAGATAACTGTGGTTGCCTCCTAGATGGCGTTATAGGGTAAAGTTGCCCCCAAATCGGTCACTTGTGGAAGGGGACCCTGCGTGCTTGGCTTGTTATTATTATTGTCATCATCATTTTTTTTTTTCAGATTCCGATACAATCACCGATTCTGTTTTAAATTCCTGATTGCGATTCTTGTTAAATATAGTTTTTTTTTTGTGGGGACGGGGGATGTTCAGATTACCATAAAAACGCACTTAATATGTACATATATTTTCGCAAATGTAAAAGTACACGTGGGACGGTCTATAGATTTCAGTTTTATTGATAATTTAAAATCAATAAATATTCATAACCGGAAGTGGAAACATTACAAAATCTCGTGCAAATCTCGTTTTTTTTTTTTTTTTTTAAACCTTTAATTTCAAATGATTAAATTAAAAAAAAAAAAAATTGTTCATTTAATATTTTGGCCGCCAAAGAAAAAGAAAGAAAAGGAAAAGAAAAAAAAAAAAGGAAGAACTGGAATTTTCTTAACTGGTTCTGTCATTAATAATTTTATATATGCGAACTATTTATCGCGTCACCTATGAAGAAAAGCTGTTTATTGATTCATCAATCGAAAAATTTTTTCCGGTCTTAAACGGAATTGTTTTTATCTTAATTAATTTGTCAACTAGTATAAGAGAGATAACTTTGTAAAGGTCCGATTAATCTCATAAAACCTTTAAATCCAATATTTTCAAGCCTAACCCGAACGGATAATAATTATATAATACTATATTTAACTTTATTCATCTTATATATGTATTATGTTACACGGGCTTATATTCTCCTTCAATCGACTAATCTCGTATAGGGTAACAAAAAATAAAAAAAACGAGATTTGCACGAGATCTTGTAATATGTGTATATGTTTCCACTTATGGTTGTAAACAGATGAGATAGATTGGTTCAAGAGAACTTTATATGGGGACCTAAAACGGTTCCCTATTACCAGGTTTAAAACCGATGGTACCGATTACTTATCTCCTCTAAACTTTCTGAAAATAAAAAATATAAATGTATTTTTTTTCTTCTAAATATTCAATATTTTGAGAATGCTTTTTGCACTGCTTTTTTTGTGATTTTTCTTTCTTTTTTTTTCTTTACATTATTGTCCTTTTTTTTTTTTGATATGTTTAAACTCTTATATTTTGCACGTATTTACTTTTGTTTGTACATCTTTACAATAACCCCGTCACAATTAAAAAGAAAAAAAAAAGAAGAATTTATTCATTATTTTTTTTCTAAAATGTCTAATGTTTGGCATTGGCAGTCTGATAATGATAAAGCTATAAGATTAACAAGTCCTATGATTATCAACCGTAACCAATAAAGACTTGTTTTCTTCATATCAAATCCATTTCAACAGCTAATACATTGAATCTTTGTAATATGATTTTATTCGTGTGCTTATTAATATTCGGCGTGAAATGACCTAAAAGGAAATTTTTTTAATGACACAAGAGAAAAAAAATTGTACATTTACAAAGAGAAAAGATTTAGTTTAGTTAAATCAAAATTCTTTAAAAAAATAATGTGCAAAAATAAATGAAATGAAAAAGAATTTCATTATATTTACCGGATTTACTATGTAGGGAGTTGAGCAACAAGATGTCTGTTCACATTACACTTGAACTTCTGAACGTCAGTACAGTCAGGGAAGCAGAAATCCGGAAGGGTATTCCAAAGTCTAGCAATCTTAAGGGGGGGAAAAAAAAAAGAAAAATTAGAGTAGTAGGCTTTCTGGCATCTGGGGATCTCTACTGTGTAGGTGGGGATTTTGCTGTGTGTTGGGTTTGTTGAAGGTATTTACGTTTAGGGGGTACAGGGGCTTGTAGTTCGTCGGAGCATCTCCCATTCAAAATACTTGTAAAATACGCAGAGGGATGCTGTTATGAAGGGACAGGCCCCTGTACGTAAGAAAGCAAAGCAGATAAGTTTGAAAAGGTTGGAATCGAACTCATTAAGAAAAGTTAAAAAACAAATACATATTCAAATCCTAGGAATGCAGAACGATTGTCATTGTTCTTGGAAATAACTAAATATTATTCGGGTCAGAGATAGATAATTAATTTAGGAATGCAGTCGATTGTCCATTCTTTTAGAAATAACTGGATATTAAATATGCCAGTTAAAAGAATGGACAATGCGAGTTTATAAATAATGATTAAAAATAGGTTAGATATTGAACAATTAAAATTGGGATTTTCTTTGTTTGCCAAGAGTGTGTTTGGACATATATAATAAACTTCACGTGATGAAGGCGTGCCTCTGACGTCATCGAGAAAGAACATTCTCAATATATTGAGACAGGGTTCGAGGTAGATAGTCATGCAAAATTTCATCGATGAGACAGAGGTTGAAGCCTAGCTGACAGTGTGGGACCTAAGAACTGTCTAAGAATGAAAAACAAGTAGCAGATGCACCAGCTCGAATGTGGCAACAATATTGAATACATGACAACAATACGTACATGGACGAATGGTGGCCTTGTAGATGTACAGGATACTCTCGGACATAAGTAACTTTCTAGCACGTTAGAGAGAGCTCACCTTTGCAGCAGCCTTGGCAATGCCCTCGATGTATCTGTTCTAACTCCTATTTCCTGTGAACGTTAAGCTGAGGAGTTTAAACAAAGTACTTTCAGGTAATGTATAATTAGCCATGACTATTAGCGGTTGAGAAGGTTTCTTGTAAATTATTTAAGGAAAGAAGTTTAGTCTTAGCAGCATTGAATGTTACCATCCATTTTTGTCCCCATTCCACTACAAACTACATTTGACAAAAATCACCGTCGAAGACCACACAGACTTTGCTTTTCTAGTCACACCATGTTACAAGGAAAGAAATAGAAAAAAAAAAAACGCAAACTAATTCTATGCCTGATTAAGACAATATTGTCGAAACTGAATTGTTTTTAATTCATTTAAATTATTTATTCAAATAGCTTTTTACAAATTCTAATTCAAATTCGCTCAAAGCTTATATCAAGAAAAATATTTTTTTCTTTTTTTTCTTCCATTTTCACCCCCAAACAAGGCACAGTGCCACTTTGATGTAGGAGGCTACTATCTGAGGCATAATTTGCAGAGGTACTATGTGGGGAGTTGAGCAGCAGGATGTCTGTTCACATTACACTTGAACTTCTGCATGTCAGTACAGTCAGAGAAGCAGGAACCTGGAAGGGAATTCCAAAGTCTAGCAGTTTAAGAGAAGAAACTATTAGAGTAGAAGGCTGTGTGGCATCTGGGGATCTCTGCTGTGTAGGGGTGGGATTTTGCTGCTTGTCCGGGGGGGGGGAAGTATTTACAGCGATGGGGTACAAGGGCTTGTAGTTCGTCGGAGCATGTACCATTAAAATATTTGAAACAGGCAGAGATACACCATTTCGTCGATGAGGCAGGGATTGAAGCCTAGCAGACAGTGCGGGCCTATTAGGTTGGTGACTCTCTTTTGAACCGTGTGTATTAACAAAATATTGTTTTTTATGGCAGAGAGAATTATGATTCTCCAGAGCTTCAGATTGCACAAATTCAGCAGCATGCTCATCACACGCACTTCAACTGAAATCAAATGACATGCAAGTGAACTTTGTTCATCACAACTTCATTGAATAAATAAACGAGTCATCATTATTTGAAATTAAAGGGAACTTAATTATATTTACCCGATTTTTTCGCACACTAAACTCTAGGCTGGTTTGTGATGCCTACTCATAGTATTAATATTAGCCAGATATTGTTTTTATGGCAGAGAATTATGATTTCCAGACTTTTAGATTAAACAACTTGAGCAGTACACTCACCAATTGTACAGTTATGAGCGAAAAAATAGAAACAATTTTGTTATATAAAAAAAGAAGAGTTTTTGACTATTTATATGGTCCATTTCAACAGCTAACACACTGAATCTTTGTAATATGATTCTTAACACAGCTTTTATTTTTTAATTGTAAACCAATAAACTTCTTTTTTTTTTCTCGAAATGTTGGTAATATGAAGAGACGTCAATAAATCATTTTTGTATTTGAAAGCATATTCTTAAATAATAAAACATGTTTCCTTAATTAACGTGTGCAAAGATTCATTTTTTTTTTTTTTTTTTTTTTGCTGAACAGATTTTATTGAAAGAATATATTTATTTCGAACACAGTTTCGTTTTTCTTTTAATAGTAACCCAATAAAAAAAAAATCCTAAAAACAAACGGAAACCTAATTTGATAAGAGAAAGATTCGTCCATTATAAATAGAAAAAAAAAAAAAAATTCAGATTTGTTTACATCCAAATTTTATCAAAATAACACACAGATTAAATACGAGGATCGTTCCAAAAGTAAAGCCTCCTATTTTTTTTTTTTTAATTCAAAAACTTGAAGATCTACAAAGACGGGAGTGGTGTCATTAAAACAAACGATCTTTTGTGCTCCAGAATTAATTTTTCTACATAGTCACCACCATTCTCAACACACCTTTGCCAGGAATTCAATGTGTCATATTATGAGTTATGTCCCCTTCTGTCAACTCTTTAATATAAAACAATACAAGAGTTGCGTCCCTTGTGGTTAGTAAAAACAAATACATGGACTTGCTCCATGGCTTATCACGCTTAAATGTATCTTGTCTTCTGGTGTCTTTTTTAATAAGGTTCATCCCGTATCATATAATGAAACCAACATAATCGGACACAATGGATGTACGTCCATTATGGGTTGCTTTCTTAGAGTCTCACATCGGCAATATCTGTAATACAGATGACGCTTTCAGGTCATGAATGCATAAGTTCAGTCATCATAACAATGCAATTTGCAATCCCCTCTGATCCGTTCGGGCGGAATAAAAAAAAAAACGTAGGGGTAATTGCTTTTGGAACGCCCCTCGTAATTGATCATCATAAGTTGAAATTGTTTATTTCAATACTGATGCCAAAAATTGGATTATTAAAAAAAAATAAGGCATTTCTTTTTTTTTTTTTTTTTTTTTGTGACGGGGAAGCAAAAAAATAATATTGTCTTTTTTTTTGCTTATGATATTTATCTCATATTTTTTTTTTCCTCCTCGTCTCGTTTTCAGAAAGATCTGCTGCTTCTCTGCATCCTCATCGTTACATTCTTCTACATGTCTTTCTGTCTCTACTTCTGGTTGGTGGCCAACAATGACGCCAATAGTTTTAACTGGTAAGTCTCTTATTTTGTTTTTTCCTGCTTCTACACTATTGGGACGAGATTTTGTAGTCAACAAATGGAGTTTTTAGATTAAAAAAATAATGGTTTCAACTGATTTTTTTTTTTTTTTTTGTCAATTCTAATAAGTTAAAATGATTGTTTCCAAATTATGCAATCGAAATTACATGAATATTACTGAATTATTGAAAAAAAAAAAAAAATTTTAATCGGGTTAGCAGCTGAAAAATTGCCGCCATCTTTGTTTTTTATAAAAGGAAGTGAAACGAGACCATAAACAAGAGAAGTAACTCTAAATTTTTAATCTGACTAACGCAAAGCAAATAACAAAATAAATATAACATATATACAGTGTTTCTGAGTCTGGTTTTCATTTAAGATTTTTTCATAATTGTTTAATATAAAAATAACTGTTCTTTAAAAATTAAATAATGTAAAAATACATGCAAGTTTTTGTTTTTTTGCAACTGTTGAATTACCTCCCTTGTGACTCTCCTGTGTCTTACATAAGCATACACGATCGTGTTCTTCAAATTCTATTTTCTTTAATAAAAAAATTTCTACCTTTATCGATTTTCGTAATTTTTGGATATAATCGTCTTAAAAATACAGGGGATATATAGATGTTGTTTTCATGTGAAATTCAATATTACGATTTCCTAAATCTCGCCCCAATAGTGTAGAAGCGCCTGTTTTTTATTGTTTTTTTTTTTTTTAACTCTACATTTATAGTCAACTGGAAGTAACAGTAATTTAAAGGTTACTAGTTGCCCTGTCAGCAGGGCTAATGTCGGATTTTTAACTGACTAAAGTGTGTGTGTGTGTGTGTGTGTGTGTGTGTGTGTGTGTGTGTGAGGAGGATGGCAGACAGACGTTTAAGCAACTCGAAGTATTAAGCCTAAACTCGGCATGAAAGGACAAAACTATTAAATTTTTATTCTAATTAATTGGAATTCTTATTGAAATGAGCAATTTGTCTTATTTATCCATTTATTTCTTGCGGACTATTAGAACCATCTTCTAGCTGTTGTTTCACAATGCCCAACTATTCCTCTGGCCTTCGTCAGGTGATTACTTGGCCAAAACGTGGTGAGACGACAACAACTATGGAAGGCAGTACTTTGCTGAGAATGCAGTTGGGAGATTCAATGTTCCTATCCCGTCGCGGTTAACCACCTGACGTAAAAAAAACAAAAAAAGCAACCAGTTATCGCTGATAAGGGTGTTTTTTTTTTTTATAACCTGCTAGTCGAGTCTATATAAATTGTTGTCGCATCCAAACCATGTGAGTGAACAACAAACCAATACTATAAAATCAGTCGATCAAGCATTTGCAAACTTCTTGCATAGAATTTCATCGCTTCACTCTCCGAATCGAGTTCTAGTAAATAACAATTACCACAAAAAAGTATACGTCATGGTTGAAAGAATGAAGATACAAGAACAGTTGTTTTCGACACAGGCCACGGATTTTCGCCAAATAGGTATCATTTTCAAGCTCGAACCTTCGTCCGGCAAATATCGAAAAATTGGCCAAAAACATTAATTCCTTCACCCAAAACTGGACCATTTTCTACAAGGAGGAATCCGAAGCAATGAATAATGTAATATTCCAGAATGAATTATGAGTTTTTTGGGGTTTTTTTTTTAAAGCGTATTCCAGGCTGGAAGGTGAAATCTTTGCAGATCAAAGTCATGCATAATGAGGTAAGATAATTAAAGGAATCGTTTTTGGCATCAGAAAATAGACATATCAGAAGAAATGTTATTATCGAAATAGATGCGGGTAATTATAAACGTTGCTTATTAGTACATAAATGGAAAATTAAATTTAAAATGATGCTCTAAAAATGTCGGATTTTTAACAGACCAAAAAGAAGTGGGGGCGGACGTTAAGCTACTAGAAGTATTAAACCCGAACTCGACCTGAAAGGACAGAACTATGAAATTCTTACCTTGTGTGGTGAATCCTTCACGACTTTTCTGGGTAAACAGGAGTTGCAACGAACTACCTCATTGCTTACAACGACACCTGGTCCTTGTAATAGTAACAGAGAAATGTACGATTGGACTAAACTAAAAGACCAACGACACAGATTGACTATATTGCTAATCGATCCTATGTAAATGTTGTTACATCCAATCTATGTGAGTGGACAATAAAGTCAGTCGATCAACCATTTGCAAACTTCTTGCTTGAATGACAGCCACACGGAATTTCATCGCTTCACCCCTTCATATCAAGTTCCGGTAAGTAAAAATTACCACACTATGTTGGGATCTATGAATAAAAATAATAAAACTCCTAACCGGAAGTTGGTGGCTGTTACACACAAAGTGTATAAAAGCGTTTCTGTGCATCAGCTCCGCACACTTTTCCAGTGAGAAAAAAAAAAAAAAATTAATTTGATCAATAGGAAGTGTGCACGCCTAAAATAAAGTATGAACAGTCAGCATGTTGCGGGAGCCGGTTGGGAGAGATAAATAGTTGAGGTTTTGTGAACTGAGTGATAGAAGAAAGAAAAAGGACCACGAGAAGACAAGAGACAGACATGGACAAAATCAGTATCGTTAGAAAGATCCATGTCTTGGACGACAAATATCAAAAAAAATTTTCCAAAAACATTAATTCTTTGACCATCAACTGGGCCGCTTTTTCCAAGGACGGGGGGGGGTGTCAATTTTGTATCAATATTTTTGCAAAGTCATTCACATCTCACAATCTCGGCATATGTATAAAACACGTTATTTTAAAATTCCCGTGACGTCACAAGCATTTGCTATTTTTCACATCCTTTTCCTCTTAGTGTTACAGGTTCGAGCCTGGCTACTGTGGTGAATTTTTATTTTTGCTATTTTTTTTTAGGACTGGGTTGCTCAACACCCTTATAATAAAACCTCCCACACCCCGGGCAATGACCCCTGTTAAGAATTATTACACAACCACCAAAAACTGAAGAGGAGATAATCCCCCCCCCCACGTCCAACACCGACAAAACAAAGAATAAGTATATTAATTTTTATTTATTGCGGACTATTATCCTCATCTTTTCTTAGTTGTTTCACGACGTTTCGGCCAAATATTCCTCTGGCCTTCGTCAGGTGGTAACCACGACGGATAGGAACTCTGAATCTCTTGACTGCATCCACTGCAATTACTGCCTTCCATAGTTGTTGTTGTCTCACCACATTTTGGTCAAATAAGCCTCTGGCCGGCTTTGGGTAGGATTGAAACTGCTATCTTCAGACAATTCTCACCTGGAACCGTAGAGATTCAATGTTTCTATCAATTGCGCCAAAGGCCCCGAAGGGCGACCAAGGTCGGATTTTTTGGTTTTATAAATTCATGTTTTTTTTTTTTATTATATGATCTTCCAGACGAATAGTTGGCCGAAACGTGGTGAAACAACAACTAAAAAGATGAGGATAACAGTCATCTCAATAAATAAAAATGAATTAATAAAACTCATTTCAATGATGAATTCCAATTAAAAATAATATATACCATTCGGTACGGACGCGACCATGGAAGATCAGATAATAAACATGAATTTATAAGACCAAAAAATTCAACCTTGATCGCCCTTCGGGGTTAGTGGCACAGCTGATAGACGTTGAATCTCTACGGTTCCAGGTGAGAATTGTCTGAAGATAGCGGTTTCAATCCTACCCAAAGCCAGCCAGAGGCTTACAAGCCAAAAACGTGGTGAGACGACAACAACTATGGATGGCAGTAATTGCTGAGAGTGCAGTTAGGAGATTCGAAGTTCCTATCCGTCGCGGTTACCACCTGACGAAGGCCAGAGGAATAGTTGGCCGAAACGTCGTGAAACAACTAAGAAAAGATGAGGATAACAGTTCGCAATAAATAAAAATGAATAAATAATACTCCTCTCAATAATGAATTCCAAAGGAATAATTACTCTTAAAAAAAAAAAAATTCGTCTTTTAATTCTTTCCTTTCTCTTTTCTTCCAAATAATAAAACCAGGAGTTTTTTTGTGTTTTTTTTTAACTCAAATTTAAATGAAACTTTTATTGTGCATAAAAGTTATCACAAGCGTTAAAGGTCGTTGTTGGTCTTATTATTATTAATTTTTTTTATGGAGTTGTTATTGCATGTTTTCATACACAACAAATCCCATAGTTATGGATTCAATTCACCAACTGCAGAGAGGTAAGCCATCCCTCTAAGCATCCGGGAGGTTGGGGGGGGTGCTAAGTTGTATAATAGTTGTGTGAGGAGCGGTATGTTATTGTCAGGGAATGTTGAGCTCTTGTCCGCATGCAGGACAATGATAGATTCATGATTATATAGATCTGTACCCTTTTTTCTTCTCCAACATTTTGAACGTGACGTCACCAAATTTGATTTTGTGTTGACACTACCCCACTCCTCCGACCCACAAGCATTTAACACAGTTCATGAACGTTTTCTTTTTCTTTCCTATTTTTTTTTCTATCTTTTCTTTTCCACTGACTAAATTCCAACATTTGTCTCCATGGCGTATGAGCTCCCTTTTTTTCTTTTCTTTTTTTCCTTTCTTTTTTTCCTTTCTTTTTTTCCTTTTTTTTTTTCCTTTTAGTTCTTTTTTATTTTATTTTTTTTCTTTTTTTTTCTTTTTCTTTCCTTTTTTTCTTTTTTTTTTCTTTTTTCTTTTTTTCTTTTTTTTCTTTCTCTTTTTTTTCTTTTTCTTTTTTTTCTTTTTCTTTTCTTTTTTTCTTTTTCTTTTTTTTCCTTTTAGTTCTTTTTTCTTTTCTTTTTTTTTCTTTTTTTTTCTTTCCTTTTTTCTTTTTCTTTTTTCTTTTCTTTTTTTTCTTTCTCTTTTTTTTCTTTTTTTTCTTTTTTTCTTTTTCTTTTCTTTTTTCTTCTTTTCTTTTTTCTTTTTCTTTTCTTTTTTCTTTTTCTTTTCTTTTTGTTCGCTTTTTCTTTTTTCCCTTTTTCTTTTCTTCTTTTTTTTCTTCTTTTTTTCCTTTTTTTTTTTTAACCTGTCAACATTGTTACAGATCTGCTGAGCTCTCGCCTTCCCGATCCATAGAGATAGATCTCCAGTGTGAACCCTAACCCTAATCCTAATTCAGCACATCAGGTCGAAGGATTTGCTGATAGTACCACATAGAGATTATTCTTAGGACGAATCGATTATACTACCAAGGTCATGTGGAGCATTCGTCTTGTCTATAAATATAAAAGCGAAAACGTATGTATGTGTGTGCGCTTTTTCTGTATGTCTACAAAAGGCTTTTTTCAGAGAAGCGGTCAGTCGGTTCACAATTTCTTAAAACTTTTATATCACATATAAATCATAATATCTCCGAGTTAACAACGGAGCTCGCCTGTCTATTTAATTTGCTCGACTTCTGAAAGATAAATATTCAACATTTGTCACTCGCCGCATGTGGATCAGGCTTTTTTCTATAATAAAAGCGACACTAATTCTGGCGGTATTTTTCCGGTCTCGATCGCCGGAAATGTGCAAAAGCAATTAGCTTTGATCAATGTGGAAATATTATTTACCTTATATCAGAAGACAATTGCTATTCAATTTCGACAAGTGGAGCTGTTTCCCCCTACCCCCAACGTTTTTTGGGGGGGGGGAAAAAAACCATTCCCGCACTAAATGAAATGCTATCCCGCAGTCAAAAGTTGACCTCATTAAGTCATTAAAACGTGCACCTGCTAATCCAAGTAATTAAATAAATTCAAACGTGTTTCCATTAGCATCTCGCGGTGGCCCAATGGTTAAAACCGTCACACTCTTTTTTTTTTCACACTTTAATTTACAACTTTGCCTCAACGGTTCGGGTTCGATCCTCATACTTACCTAGCAAAACATTTTTTTTATTTTACTCCCCCCCCCGAGTTTTTATTTACCCAAAACCAAACACACCTCCAAACACCCGAGCAACGCCGGGTACCCCTCGCTAGTCTCTATATATAAAAGCGAAAATGTGTGTATGTATATCTCGCAAAAACTTTCGACACAGGCCACGGATTTTTGCCAAATAGGTATCATTTTCAAGCTCGAACCTTCGTCCGACAAATATCGAAAAATTGGCCAAAAACATTAATTCCTTCACCCAAAACTAGACCCTTTTCTACAAGGAGGGTGCCGAAAAAATCGTTCCTTCATTTTCTTCCTCCTGCTACTGCGATAATGACGTCATGTTTGACCTAGAAAACATTGACGTTAGTTTAAACCACCTGCAAGTGTTTTTAAAGGTTTAATTTTATCCGTTCTTAATTGTATGTCTCTTTGCCGTAGGGGTAACGTGTCAGGCTTTATTTTTTCCGCTTAAGCCTCGATGCTTCGGGTTCGAGCCTACCTTCCTACCTAAACTTTTTTTCCTCTTTTACACCTTTTATTTTCTTTTATTTTTTTTTTATGTTTGTTCGCTGTTTTGCTTTGTTTTGGTTTTTCCAATTTTTTTAAACATTGTGTTTTTTTTTATAATATTAAAACAGGGTTACCCTCTCCTACATACACACCTCCAAACTCCCGGGCAACGCCGGATACCCCTGCTAGTATAATATAAATCTCACCTGTCTGTTTAAATGTATGTATGTTTGTATGTCTGCCTAAAACTTTCGACAGAGGCAATGAATTTTCACAAGATCAGTATCGTTTTGAAGCTCAACCTTCTGGACGCAAAATATCGAAAAAGTGGCTAAAAACATTAATTCCTTCACCCTCAACGGGGCACTTTTCTATAAAGAGGGGTCGCTTTTTTCGCCGATATTTTCGAAATATATCCCCTCTTTTCACTTGATTAGCCTTAATTTAAACCTTCGCCACTTCCGGTTTGGCGAGGGACGCAATGCCAAAGACGTCACATTTTTTTTTTTTCAAATTCTTTTCCTCCTTCACGGTATGGGTTCGAGCCTGCCTGCCTTTTTTCTTTCTGCGATATCCACACCGGACATGTTAAATAGATGTGCTGTCACTTTTGTGAGTACTATCACATTTATATACGGTTCCAGGTGAGCATTGTCTGAAGATAGCAGTTTCAATCCTACCCAAAGCCAACCAGAAGATTAGTTGGGCAAAAACCTGGTGAGACGACAACTATGGAAGGCAGTAATTACTGAAGATACGATTAAAAGATTCAGCATTCCTATCCCATCATGGTTAACCACCTGACGAAGGCCGGAGGATTAGTTGGCCAAAATGTCGTGAAACAACAACTATGGAGATGGGGATAATAGTCCATAAATAAATAAACAAATAAATAAATAAACAAATAAATAAATAAACAATTAAACAAATAAATGAACAAATAAACAAATGAATAAATAAATAAATAAACAAATAAATAAACAAATAAATAAACAAATAATTAAACAAATAAATAAATAAACAAATAAATAAACAAATAAACAATTAAACAAATAAATGAACAAATAAATAAATAAACAATTAAGCAAACAAATAAACAAACAATTAAACAAATAAATAAATAAACAAATAAATAAGCAAATAAACAAACAAACAAACAAATAAATAAACAAATAAATGAACAAACAAATAAACAATTAAATAAATAAACAAACAATTAAACAAATAAATAAATAAACAAATAAACAAACAAATAAATAAATAAGCAAATAAACAAACAAACAAACAAATAAACAAACAAACAAATAAATAAGCAAATAAACAATTAAATAAATAAAAAACAATTAAACAAATAAATAAACAAATAAACAAATATAACTCCTCTCAAAGCATTTCAATAATCAATGTATTAATAGGATAGCGTGTGTGCTATTCATTTATTTTGTGTGTCACGCTTACATCCGAGTGACTGTCGTTTAATTGTTATGTACTTCCATTTCTTGTAATAAATAATTTTACCAAGAATTCTTCATAAGTTTTGCTTTCGGTTTCGATTATAGCTGAAGGAACTCAAGTAATATACATATATACATATATTTTTTTCATAAGTTTTGGTTTTGGTTTCGATTCAAGCTATAATGCACCCAAGTCATACGGATAAATTTTTTCTTTTTAAAATCGCAACTTTATAATTTATAAAAATCAATAGAACATTAACTCTATAATAATAATAATAATAATAATAATATATATATATATATATATATATATATATATATATATATATATATATATATATGAAATCTGAAAGAATTAAAATATCATATTTAAGCGTACTTTATGACCGGCTATGCTGGGCTATACCGGACGTCCCTGCTAGCTTAGATAAATACTTTTGCAGTTTTAACAAAAGAGCTACAATAATATCAGGGCGTCTCCATTTACGCTGAACATCTACAGAATGCCAACATCTCAATATATAACATATGAATGAGTGCCATGTGGAATTTCCACAGGTCCCGCTAGTTAAATAATATTTATAAACAACTTCTTTTAGAGAAGGTCGTCAAATTTCATATAGTTTCTACAGCTTTTGGTTCTGAAAAATTGTGAAAATTTGACAGACAGACAGACAGACAATTCTTTTTGTTGTTTGTTTTTAAATAAAGATTATGCTGCCTTCCTACGCTTTTTTTTTTTTTTTTTTTTGTGTGTGTATGCAGTAAGCATGTTCATGTCAGGATTTTTTTTTTTTTTTTTTTTTTTTTTATATCTAAAAAGCAGTTAGTTGCAGAAATCGAGGGAGGTTTCTATCACCATGGCAACAGAAGCTTAGTTTATTCTTAAAGGAGAAAGAACAGATTATTAGCAATAAATATTTTAATATATAAATATATATGTGGCGAAAAGAAAAAAAAATTATTTTAAAACTAGCATTTCAGCTCGGCGTTGCTCGGGTGTTTGGAGGTGTATGTTAAGCAAAAAAAAAAAAAAAAAAAAGCGGTCAATTTTTTTTAACTTTAACCCCTATTATGACCGCTTAACACTTAGTTATTAAGTTAGATCCATGTCAAGAAACCTATATCTAAAATTTCAATTGTTTATAGCCAAAATTGGCGGAGGAGTTTGGTAGAGTTCTCAAAGGTCAAATCGTTGAACTTTGATCCCTTAACAGCCAAATTTCTCGCCGCCGAAAACGGATTGCAAACATTTTCCCAAATCTCAGTACCCTGTGTATCAAATTTCGAGTCTGTAGACTTAAAATTGACAGAGCTATTGCGTAGGGAAATGTACACACACACACACACACACACACACACACACACACACACACACACACACACACACACACACACGTTTACTTTTATAGATATATAGATTTCGCGTATGGAAAACTGTTTCACACATAAAATTAATGTAAAATGATACTCATTTCCGGCCCATTCTTGCTTAATCGCTCATAGATCGATAATTAAACAAAATACTCCCCCACTCGCTACACTTATTTATTGGGCAGCCATTTTTTAAATTCTAATTCAAAGAAACGACACTAAGTTTGTTTTGAACCCAAAACACACTTTAAAAGAAGTTTAAACACAAATAAATTTATTCAGGTATGTAGAAGAGTCTTGCCTTTGGTAACATTTATTTGTTGAGTATTTGTTTATTTTTTCCTTTTTATTTTATACTAGCGAGAGGTACCCGGCGCTGCCCGGGTGTTTGGAGGTGTGTGTGTGGAAACTCCGGGGGTGGAGGGGGTCAAAAAAAATGTTTTGGTTGGTAAGTATGAGGATCGAACCCGAACCCTTGAGGCAAAGTTGTAAATTAAAGTGTGAAAAAAAAAAACGTACGACGTTAACCATTGACCCACCGTGAGATGCTAACGGAAACACGTTTGAATTTATTTAATTACTTGGATTTGACAGGTGCCCGTTTTAATGACTTAATGAGGTCAAGTTTGACTGCCGGATAGTATTTCATTTACTTTTATGTTGAATATTTATCTTCCCGAAATCGAGCAAATTAAATAGACAGGCGAGCTTCGTTGTTAACTGTGAGATATTACGATTTATATGTGATATAAAAAGTTTTAAAAAGTTGTGAAGCGACTAACCGCTTCTCTGAAAAAAGCCTTTTGTAGACATACAGAAAAAGCGAACACACATACATACATTTTCGCTTTTATATTTATAGATAGAAGATATATATATACATATATATATATATATACATATATATATATATATATATATATATATATATATATATATATATATATAGTCCTGGTCAAAATCATAAGACCACTTAAGAAAGTAAGCGTTTACACATATTATCGAATTTTTAATCAAACAAATGGTTGAAACCATTGCCAAAAGGGAAAATATGATGGAAAAAAATGAAATCTGCTTGATTCGAAACCTTAACCCTGATCTAATAATTATTTGTGTTTAAACTTCTTTTAAAGTGTGCTTTTGGTTCAAAACAAACTTAGTGTCACCTCTTTGAGTTAGAATTTAAAAAATGGCTGCCCAATAATCCAGGCAGAAGCACCATTGATAACCGCTCAAAATTGAAAATTAAACAAATGATGGTAGAAACACATAAATAAATGTTAATAATTGATCGAAAATGCTATGCTTTTTTTTTTTTTTTTTTTTTACACAGGAATCACCACTTATCAAGGCCCGGAGGCCACTCGAGGATAAGGGTTAACAGGTATACATTAGTCAATGGGATAGTAATCAGTGGCGTATTAAACATAAGTAGTGGAAATTTTGTAAATTGGATTACTTAAGGGGACGGTTCATCAAGAACTTGTTTACATTGGACTTGAAGGCAATCAGATTGTAGTCAGCTGGAAAGCAGGCAATCGGAAGAGAGTTCCACAGGCGTGCAGTTCTAAGAAAGCAGCTTTGTCGTGGAATGTACATTTAGGTTTAGGCACAGATAACGAGTGTGGGAAATTCTTGATAGTGGTTTTGGCCAGACGAGTGTTTTTCATGAAAGTTTGGTGAGGAGAATAGTATTTTGTTTAATTATCGATTTTTGAGCGATTAAGGAAGAATGAGTCGGAAATGAGTTTCATTTTACATTAATTTTATGTGCGAAACAGTTTTCCTATGCAAAATTTTAAAATAATTGTTTTTTTGTTCTTTTTTCTTTTTTCACCACATAATCATTTAAAAATGTTGAATTCCATTTTGGGGAAGTTATTTAGCTAAAGAGATCAATATATTTGCTGCTGCTGCTATTATTATTATTATTATTATTATTATTATTATTAATAGTATTATTATTATTATTATTAGTAGTAGTAGTAGTAGTAGTAGTAGTAGTATCTAACCTGTTTTTCTTTTACAATCACACAAATCAATCTAATAATCGACCAAATGCGTATAATTGTGAGGAAAAAAATAAGAGCATTTTTTTCAAAGAGGGGGAGCTACAGAATAGTTAACAGAAATCCCTCCAAATGTTAAGAATGGCATTCTGAATAATACGTTATCATGTAGAAACACAGTCTTCACATGTGACAGGCTTTCTTAACTATACTCTCTCTACACTGTTTTTTTTTTTTTTTTTTTTTTTTTTGCATATCAATCGTCGGGTAAGTTTCTTGGGAGACGCTAGGATGCCAGTATGACAGTACACCAAATTTCAGTCCGCGATTTTGGTTCGGCAAAAAATATGCCAGTGCGCCAAATTTTATTCTGTCATAAAAGCAAATTTCTACAATAAAACATTATTTTTACATTTTTATCTAGCGATTAAACATAAACGTCCATATAACAAAAACAAAAAACATGTTTATTATATTAAAAAATACAACAAGTTGATGTTTTGCATCTAAAACAAAATAAACTTTTTTCATAAATCTCTGTGTGGCATACGGGGAAAATATTTTTTCTCATGAATAAAAATGAATGCAATTTATTTTTTTACAAGAATCTTTATACATTTATCTAGCAAATAAACATAAAATTATGTATGAAAAACCATGTTTATTATTTTTAAAAATCCAACTATCTTCTAATAACGTAAAAAAAACATGATTCTCCATTTTTAGGCGATTATATGTAAACAGCTTAAAAAATGTAGTGGTAAAACCCCAAACAATAAGTTTCCTTTGTAAATATAATGAAAAATGATCACCTTGTTGATCAGACAATTATTATTGTTGTTGTTGTTGTTGTTGTTGTTGTTTATTATTTTCATTATTATTTTTATTATGTTTATTATTATAATTATTACTATTTTTATTATCATTATTATTATTGTTTATTATTATTATTATTTTTTATTATTATTTATTATTATTATTATTATTATTATTATTATTATTTGCATCTCGTTTTTCGTTTTTTTACAGCAAAGCAAATCAATTTAATAACCCACCAAATTTTTATAATTAAAATAAAATTTAAACTTCATTCATAGAAAGAAGGTACATAATAGTTAACAAAGCCCACGCCCTCCCTATGTTAAAAATGGTATCCTAAATAGTAACATTATTGTTTAGAAATTGGTTTGTAAAAATGAGAGGTGGCTGTTAATATTTTGTTCTTACATCGTTTTTCATTTTGCCTACCAATCACGGCTATTTTCATGTGACATGTTGTACACTAACGACAAACAGATAAATCTGGCTTTGTTTTTTTGTTTTTTTTTAAATAAATTCAATTATAAGGAAAACATTAAAAAATATACACGGAAATTTCCCAGGGTTTAGGTAATAATTTGAAAATTTCCCAAACAACTAATCTCTAATTAAATATTTATAAATTTTAAAAGAATCGGAATTTAATTTTTGAAAAAACTGATATCCATTTAAATTCTTAGTTTCCTATGGATATGTTTTTTGTTTATTGTGAAAAAAAAATCTGTTTTCTTTTTTTAATAATAATTCCAGCCAAATTGCTAGAGCCTTACCTTCTTATGTTTTTGTCGCTGTTTGATTATGTTTCATGAAAGGGGTAGGTGAGCTAGATGATTTTTGTTTCATCAAAGAATGACTTCCTGTTTTCTTCCTCATCATATACACACTCAGTGTCTTTCTGTTATATTTCACGTTCTTAGTTGAAACTGATCAAGGCTTTACGTTGCGAGTGAAACCGTCGCATTTGCAAGTGATTTTTTTTTTCAATGTAGCGACTAGAAATAATAAAACGCTTATTTTTTGGTGATTGTGTTTTTTCTTCCAAAGTTAAAGTGAGTGAAAATTGTCTTTTCAACCTTTATTTGTTTTTAATAAAACCAACAAAGTCAAATTATTTAAACAATAAAAGTTTTAATAGAACAATATATATATATATATAATATATAAACGAAGACTGTTTAAAAACATCTGAAGAAATTCAAATGTTTATATCTTCAAGTTTTACATAAAATTCGGTGTATATTTAGAATTACACTTATTTAAAAAAAAAATACAGAAAAATGTTTATGATATACATACTTGTCACGGAATAAAGATGTCAAATTCCAAAAATCACGTGGCTTTAGGCAGTAACTTTTCTATTTAGTTTGACAACTAAATATTTTCGTTTACTAAGGCCAACTAAAGATAGATTCGTCTGTAGAGCCCTGTTGATTAGAGTTTTTTCCCCCGGAAAAGAAGTTGCTTTATGCCCTCTGCTTCCCTTCTCCGACGCACATAGGGCGGCCGTGTACCCCCATCTTGAATTCAGCTTTTTTGTCATTGGCTGCTTGCGTTCCTGGTGGTCCCATCTTAAGAATGAATTCGTTTCTATTTTTGTACTTTAAGTTTTGCGGTCGCAACTGCTGCATCAATAATTTTTGCCCATGAAAGTCGGGGAAAGATTTTCACGTCTATTGTATTTTTTTTTTTTTTTAATTCCTAAAACTTTTAGCATTCTTTGTGATTTGACTCGACGCCTGCTCTTTAAGTTAAATCTGCCATTCTTGTGACATTTTGGATGCGGCGCCAATTCTACCACCATTTCTCTGGTGTCTGTTTCGATAAATGTTGATTACAGAGAAAAAGAGAAAAGAGAGTTTATACTAGCACGGCAATCTTACCATAGACATAGACTGTAATGTTTTTCAATGTATATAGAGAAGTATTGTGTGTAGCAAGTGGCGTCTTTGATGAAACAATTAACAGAGAGACCCGACGTTGTCCGGGATTGAATGATGATCAATGAATGTTTCACACGTCCATATTGTCATTGAAATCAGTGAAATCGACTATCTTTCAATCAAATTGATTGATTGCTTTAGTTCGTAACCCATTACAAAGCACCGGAAGGAAGCTTCACATGCCTCTCGCAATGACTTAGTACAATACATTGTGGTCTACATTGCACTGTAGAGAACTACACTGTTAATTTTATAAAGTTTTATGGATTTTTATATATAATCGCTCGAATTTAAGTTTAAAATGCAAAAGTCAAGTATCAAGCTGCAATTATGCTCTAAACAGAAACATTCATTTCTGTCATATCAAAGAACCTACTGTTGATTTTATATGCCTAGCCTTACTGCTTGTGCGATGATAATAGCTTGAATTTAAGTTTAAAATGCAAAAGTCATGTATCATGGTGAAATTGTACTTTAAACAGAAACATTCATTTTGAATGCACCCCTGTCATATCAAAGAATCTACTGTTGCTTTTTATAGATCAGGCCTTCCAGCTTGTGTGGTAATAAAGCCCCTGAAATGCACCTGTGATGTTAGGCTGTATGAGGTGTTAACTTTAGACAGAATCGCCTATTCCTTGTCTTCCATCGGATTACTTCGATTATCAATACTTATCGAAGACATTCTGATACAAAACTTATCTAAGAACATTGCCAGGCATATAAAGTGCCTTTTGTGTGAAATTTCATAAAAATCGGTCCAGTCGTTTTTGAGTCTATAAGGACCAAACTCACATGCACATGTACACACACACATATTTACACATGCAGACATACACACACAGACACACACACGCGCACACACAGAGTTCCTTTTATATAATAGTCAAGATAGAGTGAAGTATGTAAATCTTTCCTGCTGAGGTGTTATCTACGTGTCTGCTTGCATTCATCAATTTGGATGTACATGTGTGTGTGTGGGGGGGGGGCTGTGTTCAAATATTAGTGGATCGTTCATCTCTAGAGTTCGTGATTATAAAAGAAATCTTCTATATATATCAAAGCGAAAATGCTTGTGTGTGTATGTGTGTTTGTATGTCTTGCAAAAACTTTCGACACGGGCCACGAATTTTCGCCAGATAGGTATCATTTTAAAGCTCCAACCTTTGCCCGACAAATATTGAAAAATTGGCCAAAAACATTTATTCCTTCACCCTAAACAAGGAGAGTGCAAAAAAAAATCGTTCCTTCATTTTCTCTGCTCCTGCTACTACGACAATGACGTCATGTTTGACTTAGAAAACGTTCACGTTAGTTTAAACCACCTGCAAGTGGTTTTAAAGGTTTAATTTTATCCGTTATTAAGTGTATGTCTCTTTGGCGTAGGGGTAACGTGGCAGGCATTTTTTTTCTGCCTTAGCCTCGATGCTTCCGGTTCGAGCCCGTCGTTCTACGTAAACTTTTTTTTCCTCTTTTACACCTTTTTTCCTTGTTTTTTTTCCTTTTTTTTTTTTTTTACGTTTGTTCGCTGTTTTGCTTTGTTTTGGTTTTTTCAATTTTTAACATCTTTTTTTATAATATTAAAACAGGGTCACCCTCTCCTACATACATATCCCCAAACACCCGGGCAATGCTAGGTACCCCCGCTAGTCTATAAATATAAAAGCAAAAATGTTTTTGTGTGTGTGTGTGTGCGTTGTCGTGTATGTCCAAGAAAGGCTTTTTTCCGAAAACCGATCGGTCGCTTCACAACTTCTTAAAACTTTTTATATCGCGCCTAAATGATAATATCTACGAGTTTACAACCGGGGTCACCTGTCTATTTAATTTGCCCGACTTTGAAAAGATAAATGTTCAACAATTTTCGATCGCCGCATGTGCATTAAGCTTTTATGTATAAAAAAAAAATAGAAGCGAACAGACTCGCGGTAAATAATAACACTTCCACCCACCCCCCGCACTCAAAGTTGACGTCATTAACTCGTCAAAAACGGGCACCTGCCAAGTCGCACTTTTTTTTTTTTTTTTTGTTTCACACTTTATTATTTTCCAACTGCGCATTAAGGCTTCGTTTTTTTTTTTTTTTTTTTAAACAACCAATGATTTTTGTTTCCATTTACACAAAAACAAAGGAAAAGAACGGGGGGGGGGAAACAAACACCCGGGCAACGCCGGGTACCCCCCCCTGCTAGTATAATAATAAATGTTCTTCCAACGATACTTTTAGTGGTTGACATATCTCATCTTTGTATATTTCGCCACAATATGTTTATTCCGTACGGCCACGCCTAGTCAAGAAAAAAATAAGGCTGAAGGAAATCGAGGATGGGTTCCTTGTTCAACATGGTGATGATGATGGTGATGATGATGGTGGTGGTGATGGTGATGATGGTGATGATGATGATATATCATGTTATTGTCATATTTATTTATTTATTTATTTTTATAACATTTTCACCCCAAACAAAGCACATTGCCACTTTGATGTAGGGGGCTACTATCAGGGACATAAGCTACAGGGGCACTATGTAGGGAGTTAGGCAGCAAGATGTCGGTTCACATTACACTTGAACTTCTGCATGTCAGTACCGTTGGGGAAGCAGGGTCCCGGAAGGGAGTTCCAAAGTCTAGCGGTTCTGGGGAAGAAACTACTGGAGTAGAAGGCTCTCTTACATCTAGATATTCAGGACATGACATAGATTTTGAGGTCATTTGTTGCCTTCGTCCACTGACGACACATTTATCTATGGCAGCATGTTGAAGAGCATTTGTGATCAATCTCTCGCTTACTATTTCTCTTGATCTTGGTGCAGTGGGAGGGAAAAAATGGCTTGTTACTTTTAATACATCTAGAACCAAGCTCCCCTCCTTTCATCACCAATGCTTGGATTCCTGTTTTTTTTTTTTTTTCACCGTGAATGATAAGCTCTTAGGAATGACTTTCATACCAGATCTGAAATAGCAGTCTTAAAGCAAATCTGTTGCTATGAATCACTGGAAAAATAAGTGAATCATTCCACCGCTCCAGAAAGCACCTGACTTCAGAAGTAATCCATAACTGCTAGATATGTCCGAAGATAGAATACCATTGACACATCTGATGATTCTCTATTGTAAAAAATAATTCTGTGTCGGCAGTAAAAATGTTTTTTTTTTTTTTTTTGTTAAATATTATGATATGAGGAGTCATTTCGACTTAAAAATGATTTTATTTTAAGTATTTTAAGTGGAGAAAATCACATTTTAAATGTGTCCAAAGTTCGTGAACCAACGCCAAGATGGCTGTCTGTTATGAAAATTGAATGTCATGAAAAGCCTTGACCAACAAAGAACAAAGCAAAAATAAAATGTTATCGTCGGAACGAAATGAGAAATTGATTCCAAAATTATTTTTATAAAAACACTAGCATTTCAGCCCAGCGTTGCCCGAGTGTTTAGAGGTGTATGTTGAGCAAAAAAAAAAAAAAAAAAAAATAAATAAATTAATAAAAGTTGTAATAGGAAGGCAGGATCGAACCCGTACCACGAAGGAGGAAAAGAACAGGGGAAAAAAAACTGACGTCTTTGCTGTTACGACCACCACCAAATCGGAAGTGATGCAGATTTAAATTAAGGCTAGACAATCGAAAGGAGAGAATGACTTTCAAAAATATCGGCGAAAAAAGCGCCCCCCTGTAGAAAAGGTGAAGATATTAATGTTTTTATCCAATTTTTCGATATTTGTCGTCTGAAAGGTCGAACTTCAAAACAATACTGATTTTGGTACAATCCGTCGCCTCTGTTGAAAGTTTTAGGCAGACATGCAAGCATACATACATACATTTATATATGGGCAGTTCAAATTTTTGATCCAAACCGATTAAAAAGCTTGTCCTATCTCTGAATACCCTTTATGTAAAATTTCAAATGTTTAGAGCAGAAATTGTCTGAGTAATTTGGTAGAAACCGCAGAGGTAAAATTTTTAACTTTGACCCCTATTATGACCCCTGAACATTTATTGTTTTGAATTCAAATCAAGTTATTAAGTTAGATTCATGTCCAAAGAACCTATATCTAAAATTTCAAGTGTTTATACTGAAAATTGGTGGAGGAGTTTGGTAGAGTTCTCAAAGGTCAAATCGTTGAAGTTTAACCCCTTAACAGCCAAATTTCTGGCCGAAAAGGACTACAGATTTTTCCAAATCTCAGTACCCTGTATATCAAATTTCGAGTCTGTAGACTTAAAATTGACAGAGCTATTGCACAGGGAAATGTACACACACACACACACACACACACACACACACACACGTTCACTTTTATAGATATACTAGCATTTCAGCCCGGCGTTGCCTGGGTGTTTGGAGATGTATGCTGAGCAAAAAAAAAACCCCCAAAAAGGTCCATTTTTTTAAACTTTGACCCCTATTATGACCCCTTAAAAGTTATTGCTTTGGGCTCAAATAAAGTTATTAAGTTAGATCCATGTCCAAGGAACCTATATCTAAAATTTCAAGTGTCTAGACCAAAAATTGTCGGAGGAGTTTGGTAGAGTTCTCAGTCAAATCGTTGAAGTTTGACCCCTTAACAGCCAAATTTCTGGCCAAAAACCGATCACATAGATTTTCCCAAATCTCAGTACCCTGTATATCAAATTTCGAATCTGTAGACTTGAAATTGACAGAGTTATTGCGTAGCGAAATGTACACACACACAGATACACAGGCAGACAGACACACAGACACGTTCACTTTATAGATAGATAGATAATCTAAAAAAAAAATTATTAAAAATTAAAATGGCAGCTATTTATTCTAAATAAATTATTTTTATTAACACAGTGTTTTAAATAAAATATTTTTCTGAAAAACTTCTTGGTACATAAAATATTTTTATAAAAACATTAAATCTAAAAAAAATTTTTGAAAATAAAATGACATTTCCTTTTTCTAAATAAATTATTTTTGAGAGCACATTGTTTTAAATAAAATATTTTTATGCTTGTTTCTCAAAGTGTGTCTTCAGTTTTCATTTTGGTTTCAAACTTTCAATTTTGCCTCGTTGCGTTTTTTTGTTTCATATTCCGGCGATTCGCTTTTTAGGTCATCAAGTGGACGTTTTTTAGACCAGCTGATTTACCGTTGGTTCACAAACTTTGGACAAATTTAAAATGTCATTTTCTCTACTTAAAACGCTTAAAATAAAATAATTTTAAAATAGAAATGAATCCTTATGTCATAATATTTAACAAAAAAACACTTTTACTGTCGGCACAGAATTATTTTTACGCTAGATAATCATCATGCTTATTTGAAGATTACCCTAAAATAATAATCTAAGAAAACAACATTAGGTTAGAAAATGGTTAAAAATGCTCTAATGAAGGAATTGCATTTGAAGGCTATAACAATGCAGTCTTATAGAAAAACACTGTTGGTTACAAGATAAGGTAAAAAGAAGGACAATATTGAAATCTTTCAATAACGTTTAATTATAAAATATTTATTTACCAATATAATGTGTCAGACGAAGATGGTATTGTGGTGTTAAGTTCTCTGAATTTTCTGAGGTATATCGCATCTTCAGAAGGAAGAAAATAAAAATATGTACAATCACTTTTTGCTGCTCAACTCCCTACACATTATCTCTGCAAATTTGTCCCAAATAGTTGCCGTTACATCGAAGTGAAACTGTGCCTTGTTGAGTGAAAAAAAAAAAAAAAAAGTAAATAAATAAAAACAGCAGAATTACATTGCAAGTAGAGCAGGTTTGCAGAGATCTTGAATTATTTTTTGAAATGTGGGTTAACAGTTATGTTTGTTATTTTTCTTCAAGTCTGTATTGTTGTAGCCTTCAAACACAACTCTTTGAAAATTACCCACAATGCTTCAAACAAACTACAATGTCCTCCTCTTAAATTCTCTATCATTGGTGTGCTATAAAAGTGGCATTTTCAGACTTCTCATAAAAACTATAGCACAGACTCTGATTTGGAATCAATTCCTTTGTCTCCATATTATTGTACAGTTTTTGAACCAGACAAAAACTGAGTTGCCTTTTTTTCCCCCTAATTTAGTCGTTTTTTTTTTTTCTGGTTGTAAATCTGTACCAATACCCAAAAGGAAAACAGAAAAAAAAAAAAAAAGAAATACGAAAAAAAATGTATAACTTATTAATACATTAGCCATTTTAATTCCCATATTTATTGCATAGGAAAAAATATTAGCTCAGCAGATAAAAAAATGCATAAATATTTTAAAATAATAAATTTGTATTTTTTAATAAATTTATATTTATATATATATATGAAAAAAAAAAATGTAACTATCAAAATTTTTCAAAAGAGTAGCAAAAAAAATGTTACTTTGATTATTTATAGTTATCGCTTTTGGCCATCTATTAAATTTATCCACAATTTAATGACATCACTGATTTTGTGTAAAAATTTACCGATTTTGCACAAAGAAATGAAAGGGCCTATTGATCAATTTATTTGATATTTGGTGTATGATATTTTCTTTCCGTTATGAGTATGTACATCATTCAGATTTGTCTTCATTTTTTGGTTTTTCATGGAGGGGGGGGGCTGTACAAGCATGTCAAAAAATCTGTGAAATTCGTTGTTCTAAAGATTATGTTCTTTATAATCTTTAGTTTTTTGGGTTTTCTTTAAAAGACAGAATTTATGCATTTAGAAAACGTAATTCATCAGAAAAAAAGACAATTTATATAAAAAAAAGCAATTTATTCAGAAAAACAGACAATTTATTCAGAAAAATAAGCAATTTATTTCTTAAAAAAAGACAATTTATTTAGAAAATAAAACACAATTTATTCAGAAAAACCCCAAAAAACAATTTTTCTCTACAAAACAACCAAACCAAACATCATGAATAAATATTTAAAGTATAAAACATTTTCCAAAACTACTGAATTTAACATTTGATGAAACTTAGAAGCACATAGTTCTTAGATTAAAAATTTTGTAAAATTGTTCTCATCAATGTCCAATAAACGGTTGATATGACATAAAACAAAACAACTAATCCATGGTATATAACAGGGTTTCCTTTCTTTTCTCAGGTATATATCGACCAAATTCCGAATAAAATGGATTCCTTGGTACACCGTCTTTTTATCTCTGACTGCGGTCGTCTTTGGCTACTTTTCCATTTTAATAGTAAGTTCTTTTTTTCTTTCTTTTTTTTTTTTTTTAATTTTCTTACTTGATTTTGATTTTTTTTCTTGGCCGTAAAAAAAAGAAATTCTGACATATATTTAACTTTAAAATTATTTTTTGCAATAATATTTTAGAAGAATAGAAAGTGAACCTTGTGTTTACTTTTTTCAACCTCATGATTCTTGCTTTCCTTGTTTTGTCCTTGTATTCCATGAGCGATGCACTCCTGACAAAGAGAGAAGAACTGCTGTTTTCTAGGTCAGAATATATTCCATCTGACACTTATTGTTCTTAAGTTTTTGACCTTGAAGTAGTATTTTTTTTTTTTTTTTTTCTTTGGTTTTGTTTTGTTTTTGTTTTTTGTTTTTTTGCTTCATATATGAAGTGGCTTTGTCTTGTCTGGAGTGCTTTCCACGAAAAAAAAAAAAAAAAAATTTCCAACAAAAACAAATTATCTGGAAATTGATGGGAACATTCTGCCGTTCCATAAATTACCTGACTCCGGATAAAATTCTCTATTAATGGTTGAATATGGTTAAATCTGTGTCCATTTTGCATTAAATACTGATCCATATTAATCCCTAACTCTGCATTGAACGGATACCATAATACTTAGTTCGCTGCACCTTATCATAACAAAGGTCCATACAAAATTTTAGTCAAATCGACCCAATAGCTTCTGAGAAAAATTGCCTGGACAGCTCCATCGGCATTCACCGGTATGGGCGCCTCAGACAGTAAGCGATAAACTTACTCCACTCAGGTGGCAAGGCCTGGAAGGGTTGACTTCCAAGGTACTACCCAGGCGGTGTACCTCAGGCTGGTTGTTGAAAATGGATTCTTAATTGGTACTTCTACCCGGTCTCTCAGCAACAGAAGTAGCAATAAGATGCATCCTCCGACATTAAAATAATGAGGGGGGTGGGGGTGAGGGAGAAGTATGATTATAAAAAAAAAAAAAATGGAAGGTTCTATTTATAAACAGGGTTGATAAGAACTGACCAATCGGATGGAACCACGCTCTGATATCAACCAATCAGAAACTGGAATCACTCCATAAAATATACTGTGTTTAGAATTTCGGTACATAACTTTCTATCTTCACAGCGGAAGGAACTTTGCTCTTCATCTGCAAGCTTTTATAATTCAAAGTTTCTCCAGATTGATGCTGCCATTTTGTTCGGAAACAACATTTTTTAAATTAAAATGACTGACAACTCGAAATGCTGCAAACATGCAAAATGGTTTGCAGTGGTTATTATCCAAAGATGCAAAGAACGCTGTGAATCTGGAGGGCACTTGTCACTCAGATTCCAACTTGTTACTACCAATGAGCAATCGTTGATAATAACTCGTGTGACAATAAAGGTTGGTGGGGGGTCGGAATTTTCGGAATCATAGTCTGAGGGTGACCTTACGTTTTTTGACTGTAGCTTTGGTGAGAATTAGCAAAAGACGAATAGAAAAGAAGAAGAAAAAAGAGCTTACAGGTTGAGAAAGAAAAAAAAAGAAAAAGACTGTAACCACAAAATTATAAGTTAACTACCCCCCCCCCCCGAAAAAAAAATGGTGGTGTCGGCATCGGTTGGTGCCACATCAAAGAGTCCAGACCTCCACTGGATGAGCGCAAAAAAGATTGAAACCTTGAAACGGCTTGTTGCCACCCAATTCCAGTAAAGGCTAATGGTCATTGCCAATGGCTGTTGCGATAATGCAAAGTCATTTGCAAAGGTTATCGGAAGAGGTGGAGAGTGCTGTAGACAGGTCAGTGCATCAATTGACAAAGAAAATTGCAACATTTTTTATGGTGTTATGTCAAGTTGAGTCTACTCTATATCATACGAAAAAGTTGGACAAGATTTGAGTATGGGAAAGTTGGGATACTTTGGCATTACATTGACTAGCATACTGGAAATCTGGAGAGACTTGTCACTCAGATTCAAGGGAACCTCACTGGTTGTTCCTATTTACTTGCCTGCCTGTCCACGAACGCAGAGTTAGACACAAGGTCGGTTTTTAATGTAGGGAGAATCCAGCTCCCAAAAAAGGGCACTCTGAATAGGGACAAAAATTAAAATTGTCTCAGTCATGAAGGACCTCTCATCCACTGACCGAGGACAGAAAAAGCGAAAACAGACGCTGCACTGTGATCCTGGCCCGAAGGCGGTATGATGACCTGTGTGAGAACTCCTGTTGAATACAAATAAAAATTCCTTACTCTTTCAAACTTCACATCCAGGTGAATCCTGGTGTGTTGCTTTTCCTCTGTTATTATTTTAGCTGGTTTTAAAAAAAAAATCGGTTTCTGAAATAGAATTCAAATATTCATTTGTTTTTCTCCTTGGAAATTCAAGAAAATCAAAGCAAAACAAAAAAAAAAAAAAATCTTTTTTTTTTTTTTTCTTCTGTTGATTTATATTTCAAACAAATAAACAAGCAAAAAAAAAAAAAGAAAAAAAAAACGTTGATTTGATTGTTGATGAATGACCTTGACAATCAAAGCAAGAAGTCTTCCCTGACCTTGTAGATTGTTTGAGAGGCATCAAATGTTTTATATTCATTTATTGATTCCCTACAACAAAAGATGATGCTGGTAAAACAGTCGTACAGGTGGTTTCAAATAATTTATTATTATCTTCCCTACCCTCACCCCCACCCCACCTTCCTCCTAAAAACTCTGAATACACCTAAATGTACCTATCCGGCCACTGCCTGGGATGCAGTGAATTTATTTCAATTTAAAAAAATTCTTTTTTTTTTTTATCCATTTTTTTTTTTACACTTAGCAGAAAAAAAAAAAAATTGTTGCTTGTGTAGATCGGTGATTTTTTTTTTTTTTTTTTTTTTTTTTTTTTTTTTTTTTGTTAACCAACGCATTTCAGGTGAGAACATTATTCCGTACTTGAGTGTCATGACGAAAATTAGTAGAAATTCAAAAAATCTACGAAAAATAATTAAAAGTAAAAAAGTAGAATTGATCAAATTATCGAGTTTTATTGGGTGTTTTAATGTGGAAGAGTTGTGCGACCAATTCAGTATGACAAACAAAGGACTTAAATTAAGGTCCCGCCATTTTTAAAGAAAAAATCTCGGAACATAATTGTGGATGGTTTTTTTTTTTTTTTTTTTTTTGTTAAAAATAGATCTAGCACACAATCTTCTGCTGGATCTAAGATGGATGTATCTGTTGATGCAGGGAACGTACACAATCCAAGACAATGGCAGAATCGTTAGAAAATGACCTCCAGACCGTAGGTGGAATAGGGCCGTAAATGGAAGGTAACATTTAATGCTAGTAAAAGTAAGCTGCTTTCCTTTAACAATTACAAGATGCGTCTCCAATCACCAATATCCACGGTAAATAACACCCTATCTGAGAATTTTTCTTTCAAACTTTTCAGGTTAACATTTGGACTTTTTTTTTTTTTTTTTTTTTTTTTTTTTTTACTTGCGTTCACCCCTAACAAGGCATATCACCACTTTGACGTAAGAGGCTACTATTTGGGACCATGCCTAGGAAAGATTAACAAGATGTTTGTTTACATTACATTTAAACTTCTGTGTATCAGTACAGCCAGGGAAGCAGGTAACAGGAAAGGAATTCCATAGTCTAGCTGTTTGAGTGAAGAAACTATTAGAGTAGAAAGCTTTCTGACATTTAGGAACCTCAACAGTGAAGGGGTGAGATTTTGCTGCTAAGCTGGTTTGTTTGGAATATGTATGTCGAGGGGGCACAAGTGCAACAAGTTCATCAGAGCACATTCTATTAAAATACTTGTAAAATAGACAGAGATGCAACATTGCGGCAATGGGACAGGAGTTGATGTTTAGTTGATAATGTGGGATATATTAGATTGAAAACTTTTTTGGACTCTATCCAAGAGAGAGAGAGAGAAAGAGGCCAGTGGCAGATGCACCAACCCAGATGTGGCAACGAAACTCCATACATGGGCGAATGGTAGCCTTATTAAAGATACAGGATACTCTCAGGTGTAAGTGCTCTTATAGCTCAATAGATGGAACCCACCTTCTTTGCAGCAGCCTTTGCAATGTCCTCACTGCATTTGTTCCAGTTCATATTGCCCGTGAATGTTAGGCCAATGGGTTTGAAGGTAGAATTCTCAGGTAGGAATCTATTTGTCATAGATATCGGTGGTTGGAAAGGCGTCTTGTAATTGTTAAAGGAAAGCAGCTTACTCTTACTAGCATTAAACGTTACCTTCCATTTACGGCCCTATTCCACCTACGGTCTGGAGGTCATTTTCTAACGATTCTGCCATTGTCTTGGATTTGTGTACGTCCTTTCTTCCCTGCATCAGCAGATACATCCATCTTAGATCCAGCAGAAGGTTGTGTGCTAGATCTATTTTTAACAAAAAAAAAAAAAAAAAAAAATCATCCACAATTATGTTCCGAGATTTTTTCTTTAAAAATGGCAGGACCTTAATTTAAGTCCAAGGGTATCTCCCTTGTTTGTCATACTGAATTGGTCGCACAACTCTTCCACATTAAAACATCCAATAAAACACGATAATTTGATCAATTCTATTTTTTTTACTTTTTTAGGTCATTTTCTAACGATTCTGCCATGGTTATAAATTTGTGTACACCCCCCCCCCCCGTGCATGTTATAAAGCATTGCATGATCAGCAAATATACTCATCTCGAACACAATATTGTCAGAGAGGTCGTTAATGAATATCAGGAATAATAAGTGGTCCAATGATCGAGCCCTGAGGCAATCCTGCATTAATGGTGTGCTGTTTAGAATCTTTACAAAATTTTAATTCTAGAAAATGTCTAACATTTTAGGCTAAAGCATAAGTGGTCTTAAGAAGAAATTGAAATTCAGGGAATCTTGTTTAATTTATGTCAAATAACTATGGACCAAATTTAATGCAAATCTGAAATATTTAAATTTTCAGAAAGATGAATATGATGTTTTAAAATTTAGCGCGACATACCAACGGACTGATTGACAAGGCTTCTTCCTAGAAATGTGTAGACACATTGTTATTTAAAAATTTAGCATGAAAGACTAACGAAAATTAAAAAAAAAAAAATTTTCATGAAAGTTGCTCCAGTCAAGGTATGAAGCCACTTGATGTAATGCGCTACCATGAACGAAAGACAATTGGTCAGATGATTGCCTTATTTTAAATTCTTTTTAGATTGTCTATTTTCAGGTTAGACTAACCAAACTTAATTTAGATGCAACTTTGATTTTACAAACGTGTTGTTTTTTTTTTTTTTTTTTTTTTTTTTTTTTTAACGATCGCATTTGATGTGTTTTTACAACTCTGACTGAAGTGATTATGTCCGAGCTCCGGTTTCCATGGCAACAATTGCTAGTATCTATGAATTATGCGGATCTAGCAACAATCAAATTCGTTTTTATTTTTATCCTCTTAGTTTTACCATAGGGATGAGGGATGGAAGAGCTCTTCTCTCAGATGAACGTTTTTTATGACTTGAAAATTCTATTCATTGTTCAGCATGATTTATATTTAAAACATGGTAAATGTTAACTTTAGAGTCCTAAACTTGTGGTAACGGTGTGAAGGGGTATAAAAATAAGTGGCTAAGGTTGGCATGTGATTGCTGGGTACTCTTGCAGAATTTGACCCAGATCCTCGGGATTTTCCGTCAATTATGGTTCGAGGCTCGATCAGCAGTCACCGGATTAAGCCGAGCAAAGTAACAGACGCAGACGAATTTCAAGACAAACAAATCAGAAAAAAAAAAATAGAAATACAATAAATAAAAAAATAGAAATACAATAAATAAAAAAATAGAAATACAATAAATAAAAAAATAGAAATACAATAAATAAAAAAAATAGAAATACAATAAATAAAAAAATAGAAATACAATAAAAAAAATAGAAATACAATTAAAAAAATAGAAATACAATAAAAAATAGAAATACAATTAAAAAAATAGAAATACAATAAAAAAAAATAGAAATACAATTAAAAAAATAGAAATACAATAAAAAAAATAGAAATACAATTAAAAGAAATAGAAATACAATTAAAAAAATAGAAATTCAATAAAAAAAATAGAAATACAATAAAAAAATAGAAATACAATAAAAAAAATAGAAATACAATTAAAAAAAAATAGAAATACAATTAAAAAAAAATAGAAATATAATAAAAAAAATAGAAATATAATAAAAAAAATAGAAATACACTTTAAAAAATGGAAATACAATAAAAAAAATGGAAATACAATAAAAAAAATAGAAATACAATAAAAAAAAATAGAAATACAATAAAAAAAAATAGAAATACAATTAAAAAAAATAGAAATATAATAAAAAAAAATAGAAATACACTTTAAAAAATGGAAATACAATAAAAAAAATGGAAATACAATTAAAAAAATATAAATACAATAAAAAAATAGAAATACAATAAAAAAAAAAATAGAAATACACTTTAAAAAATGGAAATACAATAAAAAAAAATAGAAATACAATAAAAAATAGAAATACAATTAAAAAAAATAGAAATATAATAAAAAAAATAGAAATACAATAAAAAAAATGGAAATACAATAAAAAAAATAGAAATACACTTTAAAAAATGGAAATACAATAAAAAAAAATGGAAATACAATAAAAAAAAAATAGAAATACAATAAAAAAAATAGAAATACAATAAAAAAATAGAAATACAATAAAAAAAATAGAAATACACTTTAAAAAATGGAAATACAATAAAAAAAAATGGAAATACAATAAAAAAAATAGAAATATAATAAAAAGAAATAGAAATACACTTTAAAAAATGGAAATACAATAAAAAAAAAAATAGAAATACAATAAAAAAAATAGAAATACAATAAAAAAAATAGAAATACAATTAAAAAAAATAGAAATATAATTAAAAAAAAAATAGAAATACAATAAAAAAAAATAAAAACCGACTGTAAATTTACTGAATATGTATATATATATTTTTTTTCAAGATAAATAAGCAATACAAAATGCAACTTACTTTTATTATTTTTTGCAATGTTTTATCAAGTTTTTTTTTGTCAAGAAAAGATGAATTTTTTTCAAGAAAAGATGAATTTTTCTTAACCGTATTGTTAGATGAAAGTACAGTTTTTTTTTCAGAAAACTTATATTTTTTTCTTTTTTTTTTTAAAGAACATTAGCAGTAGTTTTTTTTTATAAACAGAAGTTGTTTTTTTTTATAAGAAAAGATGAATGATTTTTATGAAAACCGTAAATTGTTAGGTGAAAGTACAGAAAAGTTTGTTTTTTTTTCAAGAAAATTTACAAATTATTTTTTGTAACAACAAATGCTAAAAATATAAACAGAAAAAATCACCACCCCCACTCCATCACAAAAAAAATAATTAAAAAATTATATTTTTTATACAAAAACAAAAAAGTGTCGATTTGGCGTTTCAACACTTGAACAATGTTCTACGTAATCCAGTGATTGCCGGTCAAGCCTGAGCCATAAATGACAGAAAATCCCGAGGATCTATGTCAAATTCTGCAAGAGTACCAATAGCTGTAAGGAAGCAGTGGCACTGGCACACAAACCTGGAACCCTTCAGATGCAATAATAATACAATTATGCAAATTTAAGTGCCGTTGGGAGTCCGAGGGGGGCAGAATAAAAGACGGATTTTTTTGGCTTGATGGACGTTTTTTTTTTTTTTTTTTTTTTTTTTTGTGATGTCACAGAAAAAAAAAAATCCTGATGCTGCTTTTGTGGAGAGTGAATTACTCATTGTTTTCCTCCTACCTATAGCCTTTGTCTTTTTAAGACTAAGGCTATTAAACATCTACTGACTTTCCAGTAATCTTTTTTTCACTAGCATGACCTGTGGAAATTCGACAGCGGCATCTTTCATCTTGTCTTGTCTTCTTCTTGTCTTGCATATAATAAAGGAGCTGCAATTTTTCCCCCTCTGGACGAAACTACCTTAAGTTGACAAGAATAGACGGCAAATAAAAAATTACTATGTTTACATCATTAACCACTGCATTATCTAACTATAGACCACAATTACATACACATTATTTCGTAATGTTAAAAGGTGGCATTTAGTCTGAGGAGCGCCATGACCATCATCGTCCTAACCTAAAGAGGAAGTAGCTAAAGTTTTACTCTCACTTTACTGACTACTCTTACGACATCATCCTACACTGAGTTCTTTTATACTTTTTCCTACTTTTCCTGGGTGTTAACCGTCATTAACTGACTATGGATTTCATACACAAACGCATACTCTCTTACCCCTTACATCTGACACAAATAATGATTTCTCCCTTTTAAATATCTGGCACTGCTGATTGGATGAGAAGTATTCCTTCTACAATTCCAACATTCGGTTATTCCACCAAATAAACAATTATCAACTATTAAACACACTGCCATTTTCTATACATGCACAATAATCTTATGTTTTATTTATTATTCACTTTATTATTGTTCTGCTTAGAAACTCTGAACTTATATTATTTGTGAAAATATTACAAAACATAAATCATTGACGACATGACCATCTACGTGATACAACTCCTGTTTATAATCACTTGGAGGGAGGGAAAGTTACAGATAGAGAAATACAGAGAGTAGGAGTGAGAGAGACAGAGAAATAAGCCGTTTTAATTTTTAACGGAACTGAAATCCATGTTTTTGATTGTAAAACAAAAATAATTTTTTTGATAAATTTCTGTGTGGCTTATTGCTGCATTGTTTTTCTAAAGAAAAAAATTGAATTAAGTTTATTTTTACAAGAATGTTTATACATTTATCTAGCGTTAAAAATCAAATTATGCAACGGGAACGAAGTTGACTTTTTTTTTTTTTTCTTAAACGAAACTGACTTTGCTTTGATAAAATTGTGTTTGGCGTGCCACTGAATTATTTTTTCTAAATAATAAAATTGAATAAAGTTTATTTTTACAAGAATGTTTATATGATTGTCTAGTGATTAAACATAAAATATATATGAAAAACACGTTTAGTATTTTTAAAAAATCAAAGTTATGCAACGGGAATGAAGTTTCGTCTAATAAAAAAAGCAAACTTCATCTCTGTTGCATAATTTTTATTTTTTAAATAATACACATGTTTTTTCATATATATTTTTATGTTTAGTCGCTAGATAAATGTATATACATTCTTGTAACAATAAACTTTATTCAATTTAATTCTTTATAAAAAAATAAGTCAGTGGTACGCTAGGTGTATCAGAATTTTGGGGGAATTTTTGACCCCACCCCTAATATGAAAGTGCGAATAAAATATAAAAAACTCGTAATTTCTCTTTTAAAAGTGGATTGTTTATTTTCTTTATGGATTATATTTCCAAAATAAACTATTAAAGTTGTATAAAATGTAATAGAAATATTATTTTAAAAAAAAACAGTGTTTACAAAGTGCCGGTGCACTTCCATGCAGCCATTTTTTTTATGTAATGAAATCAATTGAATTTTATGAGTTAAATACTTTTCAATTTTTAAACTTTAAAAATCTATCAAAAATTTTTTTATTGATTCAATTTTTACGCTATTTTCAGGGTCAATGTGAAATTTTGCGCTCTTTCCAATAAACCGAATATAATATTTTAGACAAACGTTTTTTTAACCCTCCCCCAATTTTGAAATGTCTGTTTGAATTTAAATAATTAATTAATGTAGCAAAGTTTTATATATCACAAATTGAAGATAAAAGATCAATAAATAATATATTGTAAATTAAAAAAAAAGAAAAGTGTTTTCTAGAAATTTACCTGTAAAGTCCAAAGTTTAAAACCCTTTTTTTTTTTTTTAAACCACGTTGATTTTTTTTTTTTTTTTTTTTTTTAATTGGAAGCCCATGTTCTGCTTATATTGTCCAGTACGTATTGGATGTTGACAAGATTTTTTTTCTATTTCATTCAGTGTTTTCTTTTTTTAAATATTTAAAAAAAAAAAAACATTCGCTCGACAAAAAAGAATGAAAATATAACAAATCCAAAATTTATGTATTTCTTTGAAAAAAGAAAAAAAAAATTTCTGGAGTGTTTTTTTTTTTTTTAATTTGACTATTATTAGACTATGGGAACACGTATTTCTCCAAGCACAAGGCTACACGTCTAATGCAAACATGTGGTTTTTACTGCGTTCTGTCCATCCATAGTTCAAACAAGGACAAATGATGACTTCCGTTTTTTTTATGAAGACTTAAAAATGGCGCTTTTTTTTTTTTTTAAATTTCTTTTATTTAAAAAATAAATGGAATTTAAAATATAAATACGGATAAATTCTGAACAATGAAGAATGGAACTAAACATTCAGTAGTATTTTTAATGGTGATTTTTTTCGAATTTATATCGATTTTTTATAACGGAAGAAAGAAAATTTTTGTTGATTTTCTTCTAATCTTTTTTACAGAAAAACGATTTAAAAAACAAATATTGCATAATTTGCTATTAAACCTTTTATTTTTAAAAAATTTGGTCTTTGCTCCTTTAATTGAAAAAAAAAATTAGGGTTTGAATTACATTTTTCAAGTAGTTATAAACTTTGAAAAGATAGTAAGTTGAATTATTAAAGTTCTGATCTTCATAAGCTTGTAAGACAAGGAGGTCGAATTATTCAATATTTTTTCACACATTCTAAACATCGGTTTCTGATACTGCTAGTGGTACGCTACACGGAGATTTATTAAAAAAATTAGTTTTGTTTTACAAGTGAAACGGTCCTGGATATGACCTAAAACTATATCCGATGGTGAGGCCCCACCTTGCGGGCCTTGGGGAATGTGGAGCCACCCTTTAATTGCCATTGCTTCCAGGGCCACTCTGACCCGGAGTGGTAGTACCTGTTAGGGTCCCAACTATGGGTTAAATAGAATCCGACTTAAAAAAAACAAATATACTCCATTAAAAATCGTTCCTAAAATAACTAGATTCGGCATTAAATAACCTGAAAAAGGTTGATATGCCGTAAAACAAAAACAACCAACCAACCAACCAACCAACCAATCAACCAACCAACCAAAAATTGAAAACATCGACTTGAGCTCCGTTGTTGGATTATAAAAACACTAAACGTAGTTTTTCATATATAATTATGTTTATCCGTTAGATAAAATTGTAAAAACAAGTTGTTGTTTTTTTTCGGTAGGAAGTTTTTTTTATTTTTATTTTTTTTAATTTTTTTTTTTTTTACATAGGCATCACCACATTATCAAGGCCAAGAGGCCACTCAAGGATAAGGGTTAAAGAGTGTACAGTAGAAATTGGACATTATAGTAATCATTAGTAATGAAAATTTGGTAAAGTTGATAACTTATATGGAACGGCTCATCAAGAACTTATTTACGTTAGACTTGAACACAACCATATTGTAGTCAGCCGGAAAGCAGGAAAACGGAAGACAATTCCACAGGCGTGCAGTTCTAAGAAAAAAAGCTTTGTTCATGGAATCTACGTTTAGGTTTAGGCACAGATAAAGAGTGGGGGGAATTATTGATAGTGTTTACAGCTAGACGAGTGTTTCTTGTGAAAGTTTGGCGAGGGGGGACCATAGATTGAAGCTCAGTCGAACACTTTCCATGAAAATAACGATACATCAGAGACAAACTCGCAACATCTCTTCTGTGAGATAGAGGTTGCAAGGAAGAGAAAAGGACATCTCCTACGAGGCTACGAAGTCTATTTTGAACTCTATCAAGGCAGGCCAAGTCCTTTCTAGCAGCTCCTGCCCAGATGTGGCAACAGTATTCCATCCTTGGACGTACCTGGCTCTTATATAGATAGAGAATAGCATCAGCAGTGAGATATCTACCGGATCGATAGAAAGATCCCACCATTTTTCCAGCGGCCTTGGCAACAGATTTGATGTACGTGTTCCATTTAAGATCGGGAGTAATGGTCAAGCCAAGAAGTTTGTCAAAACTTGAGGCCTCCTGAAGACGAGAGTTGTTTTTTATGATGGAATGAAATTTGTCACGTGTATTTAGTTGTCGGAATTTTCTTTTATTTATTTACATTTCGTTATTTCTTGACTTTCAGCTACAGCGACAGACACTCATAAAGAAAGGATTCATAATTATATATAACGATATAGTAATTTTCGCCTTTACTAAAATATTATTACGGACAAACGAGATGAAACAATTGTTTCCTTTTGTTTTTTTGTTTATTAAAAATTTTCCACTAACTTTACATGAGTATCACGTTATTATTGCACATGTGAGGTGATTTTTTTTTGTTTGTTTTTGTTTATGTATGTAAAGTTATTTGTGTGTTTTTCTTATGACCTGCCCAAACGTAGTATAAACTCACCCAACCTCCCCCATGTTAAGAACGGCTTTTGAAATAAACACCTCAACCTCCCTGTGTTAAGAACGGCTTTCGAGGTAGGGGGTGCTTATTTCGAAAACCGTTCTTAACATAGTGAGGTTGGGGCTGTTTATGATACTCTGCCCTTTCTTTTATTTTTCCTATTAAAATCATTCCTGTATTTTCATTTTCTTACTATTTTTAACGCCTGTTTGCTTTTGCGTTTCTTTTTGCTCAATTGGTATAATCCGTCGGTTTGCCGTGTGTTGCAGTGTCAGAAATCGCCATTAAAAATACGTGATAAAAGCTTGAATAATTAGACTTACTATCTTTCGAAGCTTATAACTACTTGAAAAATGTAATTTAAACCCTAATTTTTTTTTTTCAATAAAAGGAGCAAAGACCAAATTTTAAAATAATAAAAAGGTTTAATAGAAAAATATGCAATTTTTTTTTTTTAAATCGGTTTTCTTTAAAAAAGATTTCAAGAAAATCAACAAATTTTAACTTACTTCGAATATAGTATATATAAATTCAAAAAAATCACTTACCTATAAAAAAATATTAATCAATGGGTACTTCCATTCTTCATTGTGAAGAATTTATCCATATTTATATTTTATATTCCATGTACTTTTAAATAAAATAATTTTTTAAGCAAAAATTTAAAAATACCGCAATATCAGATGGTCATAATTGATTTCTTACGTGTGTTTGCTGTAAATGAAATTTAGTTAAATATGGGTCACCGTATTGAAAAAATGATCACATTCACTCATAAGTAAGTTCACTTTTATAAACAAACCCTTCGACAAATTTTCCATTTTTTAAAAAATTTTTTAAAGAAATACATGAGTTTTTGATTTGAAATATTTTATTTCTTCTTTATCAAATTGATTTTTTTTTTAAATATCTAAAATAAAACAACATTGAATGAAATAGAAAAAATTATAGTAAGTGCTTAATATTTACTTGACAATATTTTTCAAATGTGAAGTTCCACTTAAAAAAAAGTCAACATGGTTTTTAAAAAGAAAGTTTTAAACTTTTGATTTTACAGGTAAATTTGTACAAAACTATTCTTTTTTTTTGTTTTAAATTAGATTATTTTATTTATTGATCTTTTATCTTCAATTTGTGATGTATAAATCTGAGATGAGAAAATTAATTATTTTCATTTTAATAGACATTTCAAAATGAGGGGGGGGGTGAATTTAAAAACAAAACGTTTGTCTAAAATATTATATTCAGTTTATTGGAAAAGGCATAAAATTTCACATTAAACCTGAAAATATCTTAAAAATTGAACCAATAGAAAAATTTGGATAGATTTTTAAATTGAAAAAAATTGAAAAAATTTAACTTATATAATTCAATTCGTAGAAAAAATGGCTGCATGAGCACGTGCAGGCACTTTGTAAACACTGTATTTTAAAAAATAAAAAAATAATATTTCTATTATTTTTCAAAAAAACTTTATTTTGGAAGTATATTCCATAAAGAAATTAAACAAACCATTTTAAAAAGAGAAATTACGAGTTTTGTATATTTTATTCGCAGTTTTGTGTTAAGGATGTCAAAAATTCCCCAAAATTTCTGACACACCTAGTGTTGCCCAACGAGAATTACAGAAAAACCAACTTAAAACTGGAGAAGTACCAAAGTTTGACAATGAGTAGATGTTTTTTTTTTTATATTAAAAGCATTGAACAATACGAAGTACAATTTTGGGTACTTATGTATTTTTGGTATCGTGCTGAAATAATATTGTTTTTATTTACAAAGCCATTATAACCGTAGGGAGTGGAGGGTGTTTTTTCAATATTAAAAAAATTAGCGTGAAACTTGAATTTAACCTGAAAACACTGTTTACAAATAGCGCGGTACCAAAAATGCATAACAAATGCAAAGGATGCATTTTTTTTTTTTTACATTGTGACTTCAGTGATTGGGAGATCCTATTTATTGAAAAAGACGATAGAAGGTGATAACATACTACAAACATTTAATTAGCGAATATCTATATACAACTAATTTAATGTTCGTAGTATGTAATTACCTTCTATCCTCTTTTTTAATAAATAGGATCTCCCGGTCGAATAATTTATAATCTGGAAACTGTGACACACATACATACAGTATCAATATATAGATTCTTGTTAACCTCTCTACATTAAATGGCTTCATGCTTTATCAGGAGCGATTTTCATGAATTCATTTTTTCTTCTAAATTGTTTTCTAGTGCAATAATTTGAATCTTTTTTCTTCCAAATTGTTTTCTAATTCAATAATTTGAATGTTTTTTTACTTCCAAATTGTTTTCTAATTCAATAATTTGAATGTTTTTTCTTCCAAATTGTTTTTTAATTCAATAAGATGAATATTTTTCTTCCAAATTATGTTTTAATTCAATAATTTGAATGTTTTTCTTCCAAATTGTTTTCTAATTCAATAATTTGAATGTTTTTTCTTTCAAATTGTTTTCTAATTCAATAATTTGCATGTTTTTTCTTCCAAATTGTTTTCTAATTCAATAATTTGAATGTTTTTTTCTTCCAAATTGTCTTTTAATTCAATAATTTGAATGCTTTTCTTTTTTTTTTTTTTTTTTTGTGATTTCAGATTTTATCAATCTGCCATATCTATTTTGGACACCAGATTTATATTCACCCTATTCACGTTACGATCATTTCAATAACCCTCGTAACCTGTATAGGTTTTACGCTTTTCTTAAATATGATGTGGCCATCTGAGTGGACAGTGGTCAAACTATCATTCCAAGTGAGTTGATTGCATTTTCTTTTTCTGATGATTTCATGTTAAATAGACGCAATCTGGGCACAGCTGAAATCATCAAACTCCGCTCTCATAAGTTTATCTTAATTTTTTATTTTTTTTATGTGTCAGCAAGGAATGGGACATCCTACCGCATGTTGGGTATTTACTCATTATTTCAAACATTCACACCGAGAGATCTTTTCAAGATTCTGACCGTCCTTTGAAGTGCAATTGGTTGAATCTCTTTTTCCCTTGATTCAACATTCAAATTATTCGGACTAGTAAGTCGTCACCAGATAATTTTTGAAATTATTTTTCACGAGTCCGGTTGCTCGTATAATTACAGAAATGATGGAGATCTTCCTAAGATTCCAATTTCTTTTCATATTGTACATAAGACCTTGATATTTTATTATATTTCTCCTCTCAGCTCTGTTTAACTCATTGAGGGCACTGACTTCTACTGAGGTTGCTTCTTCCTCTTTCTTATCCCATATCACTGTGTCAGGTTTAATAGCTCCATTGTTTTTCAGGTACGTAGCTGTAAGAATCGCATAGTCATAGCGGATGTGTATGACTTATTTCCGACTTTTCTCTTTGGTATACGGCACAACCACATTGACACACTGGTTCTCGCCAGATCACCGAAGTTAAGCAACAATGAGCCTGGCCAGTATCAGATGGGTGACCATTTGGGAAGGCTAGACGCTGTATGTACCGTGCTGAATCATAAGAAATTTCCAGGTTGGTATCTGGAGGTGCATTAATTCACTGGGAGAGATGCACCCCTAATCTTAAGACGTGTATCTAGGAGAAGGTAACAAGGCTGTTTAAGCGTTGCTTTAAGGAGAAATGCTCCTCAATACCTTGGAAAACTTCATCAGTTTGCCCCACATTTAAAAAGTCTGGAGATTGGTCATCTCCCTCTTACAGACCAATTAGTCTCCTGTGCGTCATGAATAAGTTGCTCGAAACTGTGATGAATAGAGAAGTGGTCAACCACCTCAGCAAAAATAATGAATTCTGACTAGAAAAATATCGGGGAAACCAATGCCAATTATAAAATCTTCAGATTCATACAATATGATGATGATGATGAATATACATTTGACCCCTAAATAATAAATATTGTTTTTTAGACATTAGATATTTTACATTTGGGGCAACAACAATAACGAAAATATCAAGTTAGATTTTTAGCTGAATATACAAACATACACAAATATAACGAAATGGCATGAAAAGAAACTGGAATCTTGGGTAGATTTCTATCGTTTCAGTAATCATAGGAGCAACCGGACTTATGGAAAAAAAAAATTTCAAAAACTACCTGGCAAATATATCCGGTGAACCAAGTGCAAGAGAGATTCAAACAATTGCACTTAAAGCGACCGTCAGAATCTTAAAAAGATCTCTTGGTTGGGTTGAGATGACGGGTGAATGCTCAACTTGGACAAAATAAGAAAATTAAAAAAGCAAAAACAAAAAAAAACAACTGCACGTTATATCATAGATTTCTCTTAGTTTGTCTTTCTATTGAACCATTCCACTTTTTTTTTTCTGAAATTACTGGGTCGATCTGGCTAAAATTTTGTATGAATCTTTGTGATGATAAGGTGCAGCAAATTAAGTATTATGGTATCCAGTCGATGCACAGTTAAGGATTAACAGTACCACATTTACTCTAGAAGTTTTCTGGGAAACTACTGAAACGATCTGGATAAAATTTGGTATGAACTTTTTTTATGACAAGGTGCAGTGAAGTTCGATGGACATTTTAGTTCTTAGATTAGATGTAAAACAGCTGAGATTGGAAGTTACAGCGGTCAAAACGTTGTGAAAATAACACTCAAGATGAGAACAATAGTTCGAATAATCCAAATAATAAAAAACACCTTTTATTATTCTGACCGGACGTTTGTTGCATCATTTCTTTGACAAATTAACACCTTGTCAACCAGTCAGAATTAATAACAGCCATGATATCCTGTTTTGTTCCCTGCAGTTCTGCCAAGATTACAAACCTCCAAATAAAAGCATAAATCTCACATAATCTGCAGACAAGCTGGTGCCAAATTTTCAGCTGCATCAAAGCAACGCTTTAAGAGGCCTTGTCTGTCAGGTCCATCTGTAGGTTGATTATGATATAATTTAAAAGAAAAAAGAAGCATTTTAATAATTAAAAACACTGATTGAATGGACGTATCTTATTTTTATATATACATCTTCATCTTTAGTAAGTCAACTCCTCTTTCTTTGGTCTACCACACCAACTTTTTTTTTTGTCTGCATGCCTAAGTTTGAAGCAACCGTTCTTTTGGTCTGTTGCGCCAGAGTTTGAAGCAGCCGTTCTTTTGGTCTGTCGCGCCAGAGTTTGAAGCAGCCGTTCTTTTGGTCTGTCGTGCCAGAGTTTGAAGCAACCGTTCTTTTGATCTGTCGCGCCAGAGTTTGAAGCAGCCATTCTTTTGGTCTGTCGCGCCAGAGTTTGAAGCAACCGTTCTTTTGGTCTGTCGCGCCAGAGTTTGAAGCAGCCGTTCTTTTGGTCTGTCGCGCCAGAGTTTGAAGCAGCCGTTCTTTTGGTCTGTCACGCCAGAGTTTGAAGCAGCCGTTCTTATGGTCTGTCGCGCCTGAGGCAGCTCTTCTTTTGGTCTGTCACAGCAGAGTTTGAACCAGTTTTTATTTGGTCTGTCACGGCAGAGTTTGAACCAGTTTTTATTTGGTCTGTCACACATGAGTTTGAACCAGTTTTTATTTGGCCTGCCATACATGAGTTTGAAAATTTCATTGCTACACGTATAGGTTGATTGGACACATCTTATAAATGTTTCCATTCTTGTATTGATCCTTTAATGCAGCCATGTTGAGGTAAAATGTCCCGCATTGATTCTTAGAGCATCTTTGCATCTTCTAGGGACAAAACTGTCAAAATTTTGATAATTCGATAATCGCAGACTGTCACCATTAATTCTGTCTGCAAGTGTCAAAGACGGCAAAGTTGTTGCTCATTTGGTAAACATGGACATTTCTTGGTTCTTATGAGATGCAACATGTTATGTAAATTTGAATAAGTCAACGTCTTTCAAAAATGTGGGGAAAAAAAAAAGAAAAAAAGCGGACATACATACATGCACGCACACATTTTCGCTTTTATATATATAGATGGCTTGAATTACAGTTAAAGTTGCAAAAGTCAAGTATCATGCTTCAATTGTGCTGCAAACGGTAACATTTATTGCAAACGTGCCCTTGTCATATCAAAGAACCTACTGTTGATTTTATATGTTGGGCCGTTCTGCTTGTGTGGTAATAAAACTTCTCAAATGCATTTATGATGTTAGGCTGTATAAGGTGTTAACATTGGCCAAAATCGCCTGTTTCTTTTTTTTTCATCAGATTATTTCGATTATCGATACTTATCAAAGACATTCTGATACCAAACCTATCTAAGAACACTGCCAGGCGCAAAAAGTACCTTTGTGTACAATTTCATAAAAACTGGCCCAGCCGTTTTCGAGTCCATAGGGAACGAACGTACACACACAGACGAAGTTCCTTTTATGTAATAGTAATGATATAGATCTTTTGATTCCCCATTAACCCGACTGTATTTAATGGTTTCAAAAGAGAGAACAGGGGAGGTAACTCATTTTTTATTTTTATTGTACTAATGGGTTAATTGGCAACTATTATTATACCCTATTTACTATGCCTCCCCACGGGACAGAGTTAGACACCGGGGTCGTTTTTTAACGTGGAGAAAAGGTACAAAAATAAAAAATTGTCTCAGTCGTGAAGGATTTCTCATCCACCGAAAGAGAACAAGAAATAGAAGTGCAGCATCTGATAGATAAAATGATACCTTTTATGATCTATCCACTTATGGAAAATAATCAAGCAAAATTTCTTAATAAAAAAACACAAATCACTTTTATCATATACTAGCAAGATGACTCGATGTTGCCCGGGATTGAATGATGATCAACAAGTGTTCCATGCCAAGTGCTCATCTGAGCTCCAATCTCTGGTCCCTCCTCGCCAATCTTTCACGAAAAACATCCATCTAACTGAAACCACTGTCAATAATTTTCCCCACTCTTTTTCTGTGCCTAATTCAAAATGTACATTCCATGAACAAAGCCTCTTTCTTAGAAGTGCACGCCTGTGGAACTCTCTTCCGTTTGCCTGTTTCCCACCTGACTACAAATTGGATTTCTTCAAGTCCAACATAAACAAATTCCTGATGAATCGCCCTCTTAAGTAAGACACTTTATCAAATCTCCAATACTAACGTTTACTACTATACTATCCCATCGATTACTGTACACGCAATAAACCTTATCCTCGAGTGGCTTCCGGGCCTTGATAAGTGGTGACTACCATGTAAAAAACGAAAAAAAAAAAAAAAAGGAAAGTGTTTCACACTCCCATATTTTTATTGTCATCGAAATCTGTGAATCATTCATTTTTCAATTCAATCAACGGTTATTATCTATACCTGCATACAAAATCAGTTTTAAAAAAATTACCACTAAAAGAAAAGTGCTTGCGCAAAGACAGGTGACAGATGTATTTCTTTTAAAAATATGTCTTTTTAAGCAAAAAACAATATTACTTAAATGTCATGTCGAAAATAGTAATATATCCAAAAATTACGAAAATTCAGTGAGTAGAATAATTGCTATTGTATTTTTCATTAAAAAAAAAAAGTCTATTGATGTCTGCTAAACAGTATCATCATCATTATGATGGTAAAAACAAAGAGCAATCTGAGTTATGCCCCCCTGTTTCTGCAATACTCACAGTCTAAAACATTGATAAAATAAAAAAATAAAATTTTTTACAAATTTTCCGTAAAAATTACTTTTAACTATAAATAACTTTCTACTTAATGAATTTCCCTAATTTTTGGATATATTACTATTTTCGACATTACAATTAAATTAAGTAATATAGTTTTTGCATATTTAAAAAAAAATCAATCTGTCGCTTCTCTTTGTACTAGCACTAAAAAAAACTTTAAAAAAAAATAAAAAACGATTGGTTCTCATGTACTTGTTGTCTCCCATTTCCTACTTTCGTTTTTTTTTTTTTTTTTTTTTTTTTTGCTCACATGCTCCTATTCCGAATTAGTAGCATTTTTTTTTTTTCTTTTTAGATTGTCGGTCCTTTTATTCATTTTGGTCTGATTTTTATTACGACTATGCTTACGTGGATTTTAGTCAGACAGTGGTACATTTTGGAACGTTTTGGTAAGTAAAAAAACAAACTTTTTTTTATCTTCATAATTGTTAAAAAAATCCGGAGTCTCCACGGTAGATTTTTCCAAACAAGAATATCCATACACTTGACAAGAATATGGCTTTTCCCTTTTTTTTCTTTTTTTTTTCTTTCAACTTTTTCTTCTAGGGGGTGGGACATCCAACCAGATGTCTGAGATCTACCCCTATTTTAGATTCATCCAACCAAGAGATCTTTTTAGGATTCTAGCCGTCCCTTTCAGTGCAATCGTTTGTATCTCACTTGCACTTGGTTCACCGGATATACTTGCTAAGTATTTTTTAAAGTTCTTTTTCATAAGCCCAGTTGCTCCTATGGTGATTGGTATAATTGAAACGTCTTTTAATTTCCAATTTCGTTTCATATCATACATAAGTCCTTGATACTTTGTTATCTTTTCCCTCTCAGCTCTGTTAAGCCCTGTATCATTGGGTACACTGACCTCTATTATGGTCGCTTTTTTATTTGCTCTGTCCCAAATCACTATATCTGGTTTAACAGCTGAAATTTCTAGATATGTACCAGTAAGAATTACATAATCCTAGTGAATGGCATAAGTGTCATTCCCAACTGTTCGTTCGGGTATATGTTTCCAGGATTTCTTACTACACTAACCTTTTAGCTGCTTACATATCTTCCGATGAAGGTATTTGCAAACTCCATTATGGCGATCTGTATAATAGCCATCTCCAAGTAAGATTTTTCAACTAGAGGTGACCCGTGCTCTCAACCTCAGTGTTGCAGAACCTGCATTTATTATTATTGTTTAGACCACTCATCTTTTTGAAGGTGTTTGTCATGAGGCCCTGGTTTGTTGTGCAACCTCTCTTGGTCGTAATGGAGGGATCCTCTTTTGAGCCAGTCTAGGGAACTATCCTTATTGATATATTCTTTGGATAGTTCAGTCGGCAGGTATTTTGCCCGTTTATGGTTGGTCCATTTATGGTTGGCACATTTATGGTTGGTCCATTTATGGTTGACTCATTTATGGTTGGTCCATTTATGGTTGGCGCATTTATGGTTGGCTCATTTATGGTGGGCCCGTTTATGGTTGGCCCATTCTTCTGTTTTAACACTATGGAACTGGCTTGTGTATTTTTTCTGGCTTTTGTGGCCTATTTCAGTGGCAGGCTTGTTTGAGTCCTCTACGTCATTTGTGAGGCAGTCCTTTCCAAAATGAGTGCCAAGTTGTGTTATGGATGTTGTAATACTTGCTCGGTTCTCATGATGATCTTTAATTTTCATCAGGTTTGGGTTACAAGAACTTTTTATGTACTGGCCTCTGCTGACAATTGTAGCTCTATGCTGACGGTTAACTTCTGAGTGGCGTTGCCCGTGTGTTTGGAGGTGTGTGTTGAGCAAAAAAAAAAAAAAAGAAAAAAAGTGGTAGTAGGCAGGCAGGCAGACTCGAACCCGTACCGCAAAGGAGGAAAAGAATGTGAAAAAAGAAAACGTGACATCTTTGATGTTGCGTCCATCACCAAACCGGAAGTGACAAAGGTTTAAATTAAGGCTAGACAATCAAAAAGAGGGGATGACTTTTGAAAATATCAGCGAAAAAGCGACCCCTGCCTGTAGAAAAGTGCTCGGTTGAGGGTGAAGGAATTAATATTTTTAACCAATTGAAACAAAATATTTGACATCTCGGATCGAATATGCAGTCTTAACATAACAAGGCTGCTACTATACCGACTGGGCTATGACCATGTGAACGAAAGTAGTTTTCTTTTTTTTTTTTCTATTTAAACTAATTCAAGAAAGAACGTTTTTTGCGCATGCATGTTTGGCTAAACTGTCATGAAGAAACAATTTTTTGCTACCCCTCCCTGTAGAAAAGTGCTCAACTGAGGGTGAAGGAATTAATGCTTTTAGCCAATTTTTCGTGTCCGAAGGGTCGAGCTTCAAAATGATACCTATCTCATGAAAATTCGTCGCCTCTGTGGAAAGTTTTTGCGAGACATACAAACATACACACATGCATACATTTAAACAGACAGGTGAGATTTATATAAAAGAAGATTACCTCCTCAAAATATTTTGTAAGACTTGAAACCACAAGATTAATTAATCTGTGATCTAATTCATCTCATTATTCGGATATATATATATATATATATATATATATATATATATATATAGAGAGAGAGAGAGAGAGAGCAATATAGAGAATAAATGACAAAAAGTTATATTCCAAAATCCATGATGTTGACCATCTTATAATTTATTCCTTCAATTCAGTTGACTTATACAATTCTTGACAGTATCTGTTTCGTAGCGCAAAATCAATCACTTAATTATTATATCAATCAATGAATCTATTATGCCCTTAACTCATCAGAAGAAAATACTGAAAATAGATACATAAAATAATAATTATATATATATATATAAATATATATATATATATATATATATATATATATAAATATATATATATATATATATATATATATATATATATATATATATATATTATTTTATGTATCTATTTTCAGTATTTTCTTTGACAGTACTTGACACATAAGTAGAGCTAGGTAGTGAGTTTTGAAAAAATATATGGCAATCAAGCTATTGCCTGACGAATCTTCACAAAGATGAAATGCAGAAAATTCTGTGTAACCAGCCTTATTCAGCATATGCGTTCAGAGATGACTGTTGGGATGTCCGCAGTTGAACCTGATTGCTGAAATCCATACTGTCAATCAGAAATTCATATCATCTGTGAATGTTTGGCCAAGTAGTTTGAATAATAAACTCTCAGGTAAAATGGTTGAAAAAGTATCTTATAATTGTTATAGGAAAGGAGTTTTGCCTTAGCAGCATTAAATGTTACCGTCTACATATGGCCCTATTCCACCACAGACTGGAGGTCATTTTCTAAATATTCGACTATTGCCTTGGATATGTGTATATTCGTTTTACTCCAGCATAGACTGTGATGTCATCAGCAAAATACACCCATCTCGGATACAATTGCATGAAAAATTAAAATTAGGAACAATAATAGTTCATGGATCGACTGTTGCTGTTTTGATATATGGCCCTTATGGATTTCTCTTTTAACTACTGTACGGATTAATTTCGTGTTAGACCTTTTTGAATATATCGAGTGCTTCCGCTTGTTCTGCAAGGTGGCAACTGATTGTAACGTTTCCGCCCATGCAAGATGTAACAAAGAACTGCCTCCTTTCCCTCCAAGCTAGTTTTTTTTTTTTTATCCGCCTCTTATCTCGCCCAGTCATACAGGCTTATCACGTCCTCTCACGTAAAATCAGGTACACTTCTTGTGTTTTCTTTCTTCGTTCTATGTGGGAGTGACAGAAAGAACGCACCCTTTATCTCTTTGTGGTAAGGCTATTTGTGGCATTGCTATGACACTGCTTTAGTTTGTCCAATGTGTGGTATGTGCATTCAGAGTTGGCAAGTTTATTGTAAGCAGCCAAAAAAGTTGTTGAAAAAACTGTCAATAAATTCAAAACGATGAAAATAAAACGCAAGGAAGATAAGACTTAATGTAATTTTATTTATATATTTTATTGCTGCTAAAATTATGATTCATACAATAATTAGATTGAACAAATCTAATTTTAATTAATGAAAGAAATATTTATTTTTCAAGAAAAGTATATTTATTTATTATTTTTTTATAAAAAATGCTTCAAAGAAATAATTTTTTTAAGATAATATGAAAATCAATGTTTTTTGTTTGTTTCTTTTGCAAGAAAAGTTTCAGTGAAATAAATGTTTTTTTTTTTCCTTCAAGGAAACAACTATGATCGAAAACAATTTTTTTGCCAAGAAAAGTATCAGAAAATTTTTTTTTTTTTCATAAAAAAAGTTTCAAATAAGGCCAACAACAGGTCAGTCTGGTCGCCAGAGTTTTTGAAGACTTATCACAGACGTAATTTTTCCAGCTATCAGTAAAATTAAAGTGCAACTGGCCGACAGACTGACCGAGCCACTGCTGCAGATGTAAGAATGCAACTAAAAATATTTTTTTCTTAAAAAAAGGTTTTGGGAGTTGACCATTTCTGGACACTTTAGTAAAAGCTAAAATTAACTTGACAAAATTAATTGCTTCCTATTGAGAACCAATTCTTGAGATGTAAATAAAACACTTCAGGATCATGGGGAATAGGAAACTCAAGCAATTATAAATACTCTTCACATGGGAATTACGTGGGTTCATATTACCCTTATTTATCTGCACGCACATGTATCCGACGTTGCCCGGGATTAAATGAGGATTAACGAATGTTTCAATCTCTCATATTTTATCATCGAAATCAATGAATAGTAATTGCCTGTATTTTTGAGATGAGGTGTTTTCATTGATCGAGATTGTCGGACTGACTTCCTCATCTTGGTTGTTATAGTCACAACATTTCGGCCGTTTTGCCCTCTGGCCTTCATCAGGTGTTTTGTATCGAACTTGGGAACCGTTTGTTAGGAGTCTCGAACCCAACCCTTTATTATTATTACGGGGGTACCGTGTTCGGACTCCATAGTTGCTGTTTCTCTGTTTTGAATGTTACTTTTCACTGCCTTCGTTCAGGATTGAATTCAGCACCTTTGAGTAACTGTAAACTTTGATACAACGTCTAGGACCACTCGGCCATAGGTCACTAGCTTCTCCAGTTCGATACAAAACACCTGATAAAGGCCGGAGGGCAAAACGGCTGAAACGGCCGAAACGTTGTGACTATAACAACCAAGACGAGGGAGTCAGTCCGACAATCTCAATAAATGAAATCAATGAAATCGTCTATTTTTCAATCAAATCGATTGACCGCCTATTCTTCTTAGTGACATGCAATATGGTTCGTCATATAAGGCACAATGATATTTCTGCTCATCATGGTATATTTTATTTTATTCCATTCCTCAATCTTTTCTATCATTTCTTGAAGAAGTCCCCCGAAAATAGGGACGAAATGTTGAAAATTTCCTGAAAGGCTACAGGTTTTTCTTCCGTTTTCTATATCGTCATAATATGTTTACATGTAATTTAATTACTTGCATCAGTGATTACGTATAAATAAATAACATAACTGTTATATCCGGTTTCAATGGTATATAATAATAATGACAAAATATGCTGAGTGGGATGCGTAACAAAAGAAGGTTTATTAGTACTTCGCAGTAATACAAATACAAAATGGCTACTTGCTTTTGAAGTTAGATAAATGTAAATGAAGGTAAAGAAAAAGGAACTTAGCGTGTGAGAGCTAAACGCTCGTCTCTTGGAAGCTTGGTTAACCGGAGTACACTTGTAGAGTGTAAGACGCGAGACTGCAAACAAAACAAGACACCCCTACCTTAAAATAGTAGTTCTTTTATATCCTGTTTCGTATCCGTTTCGATATGTAGTTATGTCCCTTATAACAATAAAGTTCTCATTTAGATAGCTCAATAGTGTGATGTTAGAGCTAAAAATATTTTCTTTCAAGATATCATGTTAATAGAGATAGATATTTTTCGGAAAATTTATTTTTATTGGTAACAACAAATGCAATGTTGTGACTGATGAAAAACTTTCCGAAAATGAGTAAATACTTGCATATCTATCCCTATTAACGTAGTATCTTTAAAGATTCTATATGATGATGATTGCAACGTCTTGTCAGACGAGGGCCACTCCCTCAGACATTTAAAATCCATGAGCCCAAATGCCTGAGGGAGTATCTATACAAAGATGATGTTACAGAGTCTTAGCTTTGTACGACAGCTAAGTCTCTCTCTCGGTTCAAAATGTTGAGATCCAGCAACAAGCAAGAGCAAGATAGCCAGCAGCAAATTAAACTGCAGACCAGCTTAATGCGGGTACTGGTCTCCCGCTTTATGGTTTTTTAAATCAGAGATTTGCTTCTCCTAGAAAGGTTGCCTTCACCACGGCTTACGGGAGCCCTCTCCACCCCAATACACATATACACACACACACAAATATACACGGTGCTAGTTGGCCGTTGACTGGTACCATGTAACCCAGTACTACCTGCCTCATGGTCGGGTCACCAGTGACTAAACTGGTTCCCCCACCAGACTTGTTTGGTGAGGAGGGCGGCTAGTCTCCCTGGAGGATTAAAAACAAGACCTTCCAAAGGGCGAATGAAAGATTATATATATGTATATATATATACACACACACACGCATATATATATATACTGGAGAGAACTTGAATATATACTAGACACTATCCTCGAGTGTCTAAGGCCTGAACAACCTGGCATGAGGATGCTTTTCCCTACAAGTAAATTGATTAAATATTCAAAGTAACATACAGGGTAGAACGATAAAATTGTCGCCCTAGAAAAGACGACATGATTCCATTTCCATTTGATGAAAACCAGTTTTCTTTTTTCTTTGTTGCAGACCATCTACTAGTTGGCCAGTTGTGTACAAATCCCAAGAGTGATAGGAGCCTTCTATCGTGTCAAACATAATGTTCAATGAGTGAGATCGGAGATGCGCCGCTGTACAACTCATGCTCTCTATCGATCCAAGTTATGACGACAGGACCATTGCCAGCACGCTCAAAATGCATTACTGGATTGCCGCAAATAACAGCGACGTGTCCAGGGTGATGAAAACAACGTTTCTAGGTTGGGGCCACATCATGCCACCTCACATCTTTGAAGTTGGCTTGAAAGTCAGCACCAAAATGTACCTGGATGTGCTAAAGATTGTGGTGATCTCCTGGTGCAACCAAATGGTCGCTGGCAAACCTTGGTGTGGCAGCAGGACTCTGTGCTGGTCCACAAGTCAAAAGAGAGCCAGGCTTAAGTAAACACTTCATCAAATCTCCACACTAACGTAATGTACTTGCAATAACCCTTATCCTTGAGTGGCTTCCAGGCCTTGATAAATGGTGATCACTGTGTAAAAAAAAAAAAAAAGGCTTGTTATGATTTTGTACCCTTTTCTCACTGGCTCCCCCTCCTCCCCTGACCTGAATCCTGGACTACTTCGTTTGATCATACATCGAAAACATCACCAACATGACCTCCCACAACATCAAAGGCAGCCTGATCGTTGCCATCTGCCATGTATTTGCCGAGCTCCTAAAATGGTGCAATCAGGTGGCTGCTGGCAGACCCTGGGTGTGACAGCAAGACTCAATGTCGGCCCACAAGTCCGAAAGGTCACAGGTTTGGCTTCAGAAGAAGTGCTACAACTTTGTATCCTTCTTTCACTACCCCCCCCCTTCACCTCCTCCCCCAACTTGAACCTACTGGACTACTTCGTTTGGTCATACATTGAGAACATCACCAACATGACCTCCTACAACACCAAAGCCAGCTTGATCGCTGACATACACTGAGTATTCACCAAGCTCCCTCCGGCGCTTGTGGTAAAGGCATGCTCCCAGTTTCGCATATGGAGGTGGTGATTGAGGCTGAAGGCGGCTACATTGAATAAATGTCAGCTCTACTACATAATCAAGTCACCTGAATTAATTTTTTTCAATAAAAGTTTTAAAATAAAGCTGTAGTGTTGTTTTCTTTAGGGCGACACTTTATTTCATTCCATCCTGTAGTATTCGCAGCCCAAATAAAATCCCCTCACTAGGGATAACCCACATTGGCTTTTAGAAAGCATGGCATACTTTTTCCACGTGATGTTTACCTAAGTAATAGCACAAAGATGGAAACTCCACCAGACTAGATGAATTCTTATTCTAGAATCCAGTAAGACCAAGAGAGCACATGAAAGACTGACTTTTACAAGGAATGGTGCACAGCAACTACTTTACTTTCATTGTATGTCTGAAAATAATAATTCTTAGTTCTGGGATTGAGTAATGTCTTCCTTTTATTATTCTTTTTTATGTTTTTTTCTAATTTCAGGTTTAAAACTGTTGATATTTGTTGCCTATCTTGCCGTCCTAGTTGGTGTGTACGTGCTTCCGTTATTTATCGACTCACCTTGCATACGGCCAGCAGGCAGCCTTCCCCAAAAACCACAAATGTTCGCCCACCGAGGAGCCGCAGGGGTAAGTGACACTCTAACAGGTCTGCTCCCTTTCCCTCACTGTAGCCTTGCTCTGTATTAAACAGGGATGCAAATTTTCTGCTGTTTAGAAAAATTTTGCTTTTTTTTTTTAAATCCAGAAAAGCACATTTTCGCTTAAAGAAATCTGCATTTTTTCCCCGTACTAATTTGCTATTTTATTTTGGGTACGAATCTAAAATGTGATCCAAGGTCACATTGGCATCTTCCGGCAGTTTGTGGTAAGCATCCAGAAAAGTTGTAAAAAGCCAATGCAAAAACTGTCACTCAATAAATTCAAAATGCTGAAAAAAAAAAACACAAGGAGATAAAAGACTTAACGTAATTTAATTATATGAAAGAAATATTTTTTTTTTCAAGATGAGTGTATTTATTTATTTATTATTTTTTGTAAAAAATGTTTCCAAGAAATAATTTTTTTAAGAAAAAAATATGGACAGAATTATGAATAAAAATCAATGTTGTTATTTTTTTCATATTTAAGACGGTTGGTTTTTTTTTTTTTTTTTTTTTGGTTTCTTTTGCAAGACAAGTTTCAATAAAATGTTTTTTTTTTCTCCCTTCAAGGAAACAACTATGATCAAAAACAATTTTTTTGCTAAAAAAAGTATCAGAAAATTTTCTAAAAAAAAGTTTCAAATAAATAATCTTTCCGGATTTCAAACAAAATTTTCTTATTACAATCGATCGATTTAATCAGAACTTGTCAGCTGCTTACAACTGATTGTTGATTGCCTAATCAAATTGACTTTTTTCAGATGCTTTTCCAGCAGCTTACCGTAAACCGCTGGAAGGGTCAGGTTGTGGATTAGTACCCATTTTTGTTTTATTCGTAGTCTTTTACCACTTATCCCCCTCCCTCTGTTCTATCTATTCCTTTTTTTTTTTTCCAATTTATCCTTCTTTCTCTTCTTCTCTATCCATCCTTCTAAGTGATCCAATTTTTATGACCCATATCGAGGTTTGTTTTCCATTTCTTTTTTGACAGATTGCACCTGAAAACACGATTGTTGCATTTCGGATCGCTGCAAATCAAAGCGTGTACGGATTTGAATCCGATGTTCGGATCAGGTAAGCGATCCATATGATGAAGTTGGTCTTCTATCTATCCTTCTTCTTATTTAAATTATTGAATGTATAATTTTCTAGTTTGCACTTTTCAAAGGCTTGCAAAATTATATATACACCTGATAATTCTTTTGTCATTGTTCCCAAAATCAACACAGACGAAGTTTATTCACAAGTCATTGTTAGCTATTGATAAGAGGGAGAGAGAGACACACAGAACAACCAACTGGGTATATGTGTGGCAGGCGATGATAGAAAATATCAATCACGCTAGACGACTGTTTCTGATTTCATCTTTGGTTGTTTATGTTAACGTTGCCTTATGTTAACGTTGCCTTATAGCGACATCTATTGACATTCCTGAAATGGAAATATTTAAAATATTTTTATTTTGGGTTACGCAGTTCTAAATTCCCAACCTGAAATGTAAGCCATTCTTTGTTTTTGGTGATAATTACAATTCCTGTCATTTTTCATGGGACACAAGAATGTAGATAAAAATCGATCTGGAATGTGCATGTGTGCACACCTCTGACTTTATCGGCATCGCCTGGGCTCAATATCCAACATTCTTTCCTCATCTTTCTCTCTCTCATCTTCCTATCTATCCTCCGTTCCTCTTCTTCTATGTTTCAATTTTAAAGAGGGACTCATTTCTTGTTTTCACCACCTGAATGTACCAATCCTCCTCATCATAAACATCATCATATAATAAAACACTAAGGCATTTCACATTAGTACCTACGTTATAACCTTTCACACACAGTAAAAATTGTGAGATCGCCCAATATGCAAAGATGGTGATCCGTGATTATTCTCATGTCTTTAAGTTACACAATTCTGAATCATGGATATTATTTATATATATATATATATAATATATATATATATATATATATATATATATATAATATATATATATATATATTATATATATATATTATATATATATATTATATATATATATATTATATATATTTATATATTATATATATAATATATATTATATATATATTATATATATAATATATATTATATATATATTATATATATAATATATATAATATATATATATATATAATATATATATATATATAATAAATATATATATATATAATAAATATATATATAATAATAAATATATATATATAATAAATATATATAATAAATATTTATATATTATATATAATAAATATATATAATAAATATTTATATATTATATATAATAAATATATATAATAAATATTTATATATTATATATAATAAATATATATAATAAATATTTATATATTATATATAATAAATATATATAATAAATATTTATATATTATATATAATAAATATATATAATAAATATTTATATATTATATATAATAAATATATATAATAAATATTTATATATTATATATAATAAATATATATAATAAATATTTATATATTATATATAATAAATATAATATAATAATAAATATATATTATATATAATAAATGTAATATAATAAATATATATTATATATAATAAATGTAATATAATAAATATATATTATATATAATAAATATAATATAATAATAAATATATATATATTATATATAATAAATATAATATAATAATAAATATATATATATTATATATAATAAATATAATATAATAATAAATATATATATATTATATATAACAAATATAATATAATAATAAATATATATATTATATAATAAATATAATATAATAATATATATTATATAATAAATATAATAATATATATATATATTATATAATAAATATAATATAATAATATATATTATATAATAAATATAATATAATAATATATATATATTATATAATAAATATAATATAATAATATATATTATATAATAAATATAATATAATAATATATATATATATTATATAATATAATAATTAATATATATATATATTATATAATATAATAATTAATAGATATATATATATTATATATAATATAATAATAAATATATATGTATATATTATATACAATAAATATAATATAATAAATAAATATATATATTATATATAATTAATATAATAAATAATTATATATATAATAAATATATTATTTATAATAAATTTAATATAATATTAATTATATTATCCCTATATATAAAATAAACTCATTTTTCCCCTCTCATTTTGACCTTAATAGGATTAAAAATCAAGAGATTTCATGCAAATGTAATAGGTAAAAACTGCAGCACAATATCTGAGGTGTGTTACAGGCATATTACCTCTCCACTTGCTCGATAATCGTAGATACTTATATTTTTTCTGTTGAGAGTTCCCTACCAAAATCGGTTAAAATCACTGGAAGTTGTAAAATCTTTTCTTTCTAATAAATTCCTCCTTTCCCCACCACCCATTTACACCATTACGTGATCATTCACAAGGGACAATTATGAACGCCGGTTTCGGTTTTCTATACTTCGTAGTTGCTTAAAAAACTGGAATGGATTTTCACCGTGCCTTTCCGTTCGATGTTTCCTATTGGGTGAAACGCACCACGGAATAAACCGATTCTTATCCCATGCTTACTTTTATGTTTCTTGAGTACCATATTTACCCAAGATTTATACACTAAAAAAAAGGATTCTTTCCTTTTATTTTTTTTAAAATAAACGTAATACATCATTTCCGTTCTCTTTCGTTTTGTACTTCATTTTTCGCTGTGTTTTTTCTGTTTTTGTTTTTTCAACCAGGTTCATCATTTTTGTCCCTTATTTTTGCTTTTTATTTTTCCGATTTCTTTTTTACGTTTGTTCGATGTTTCTTTTTCTGTTTTTGTTTTTTCCGATTTTTTGGGAAGTTGTACATCGTTTTTTTTTTAAATTATTGAAACAGGGTCATTAATTCGCTTATTCTTTACTTTACCCCCCCCCCTTACACACACACACACACACCTACAAACACCCGGGCAACGCCGGGTACCCCCACTAGTATTATATATAATAAATATAATATAATAATAAATATATTATATATAATGAATATAATATAATAAATATATTATATTATATATAATAATATAATATAATAATAATTATATTATATATAATAAATATATTATATATATATAATAAATATAATAATTATATTATATATAATAAACATGATAATAATTATATCTAATAAATATATATAATAAATATAATACATTAATAATTATATTATATATAGTAAATATTATATATAATAAATGTAATATAATAATAAATATATTATGTATAATAAATATAATATATTATGTTTCATTGCAATTTTTAATTAATTTATGTCCATCTTCGTATTTTTATCATCAAGCGCGGCGTGAACTTTTTAATAAAAATCTCTGTATTCATCAAGTTATGAAATTTTGTTCATTTTTTTTTCTTTTTCTCCCGCAGTTTGGACGGCATTCCATTCATCATGCACGATCGGTCACTGAAAAGGACGACAAACATTGACAAAGTTTTCCCGGATCGAGTTTACAATGATGCGTCAACATTCAGGTTTGATGAACTCGCAAAACTGAACGCAGGATCTTGGTTTTTAGAAGTAAGTATTTGATGCCATCGACTTGCGGAATCGGTATAGAGGTTAGGGTTAAATTATTTGAAAGTAGCTACTTCCTTTTTTATATTTTTTAAGTGATTAATCGTAAATAATGCAGTCCGAAGTGGCTTTGTGGTTAGGTTTGAATCCCACGACCAACGGCAATAGTGACTTCCTGCACTGATGATTACGAAAGGATGAAACACAAGTGTGTGTAGGTATAAAAATATAAATTATATATATATATATATTACAATTAAGCAATAATTATTCTTTATACCTACAGACACTAGTGTTTCATGCTTACACAATCATCAGTGTAGATGTGACAATTCCTGCTGGTCATGAGATTCAGACCCAACCACGAAGCCATATTTACACCGTTTCCTAAGCCTCTAACTCCGGGTCACCAAACAATTGCCATGGGAATGAAGAGAATCAAGAACTATGAAACGCCAAATTCGGGCAAATATATGAGACAATCTAGTGTGTTTGAATGAGCGGAAGTTTTTTTTTTTTGTTTTTTTTACACGGTGGTCTCCACTTATCAAGGCCCGGAAGCCACTCAGGGATAAGGGTTATTGCAAGTACAGTACATTAGTGTGGAGATTTGATGAAGTGTTTACTTAAGGGGGCGGTTCATTAGGAATTTGTTAACGTTGGACTTGAAGACATCCAAGTTGTAGTAAGGTGGGAAGCAGGCAGATGGAACAGAGTTCCACAGGCGTGCAGTTCTAAGAAAGAAGCTTTGTTCATGGAATCCACGTTTTGATTTAGGCACAGATAAAGAGTGGGGGAAATTTTTCACAGTGGATTCAGCTAGATGGGTGTTTTTTGTGAAAGATTGGCGAGGGGGGACCAGAGATTTGGAGTTCAGACGAGCACCTGCCATGGAAATAACGATAAAACAAGGATAGGCTCGCAACATCTCTTCTGTGGGAGAGAGGTTGCAGGGTAGAGAAAAGGGCATCCCCCACTAAGCCACGAAGTCTATTTTGTACTCTGTCAAGGCAGGATAGGCTGTTTTTAGCAGCTCCTGCCCAGATATGGCAGCAGTATTCTATCCTTGGACGTACTTGGCTTTTATATAGATAGAGAATTGCATCAGTAGTGAGATATCTTCTGGAGCGGTAGAAGGATCCCACCATCTTTCCAGTGACCTTGGCAACAGACTTGATGTACGTGTTCCATTTCAGATCAGGAGTAAAAGTCAAACCCAGAAGCTTGTCAAAACACGGGGTCTCTCTCAGATGAGAGCCATCCATCCTAATTCATGCCAGATGGGGATCAGAGCGTTGATGATGTAAGGATAGGAGTTTGGTTTTAGATGCATTAAAGGTAACCAGCCACGTCTTCCCCCACTGGTCTACGCGCTCAAGATCAGAGGAGAGAGAATCAGAGAGATCTTTGTCATTTACAGCCTTTGATGTGTTGCCGTAGATGGTCATGTCATCAGCATAGATGTCAACAAATGATTTTGTGTACATTGCATATTATATATATAAATATAGGCATAAGCCTGATGAATCCTAACGTGGATGAAACGCGGAATGTTCTGTGTAGCTTAATTGCCATGTATATTTATAACTTACTAATATATATATATATATATATATATATATATATATATATATATATATATATAATGTGACATTTTATATATTTTTTTACAGTTGCTTTTGCTTTCATTTTACTTCAAAGTTTTCAGCAATCAAGGAGCTCTCTTCAGGGTGGAGGGAGCTAACACTTGATTATCTACACGAGATACATAGATATTCGAATATTCCATTAAAGTCTCCTTTATCTCTCACACAAATAAGTTAATAAATAAGTTGAGAACATAAGTTTTCCTCTCCTCAAGTGACCATTTAAATATGTTATATCTTTCCTGCGGTCTCTTGGTTTCATTAGATTCCAAGACGAGAATTCATCTAGTTTGGTGGAGTATCGAACTTCATGCTGTTACTCAAGGAAACATCACTTGTAGAAGGTGTACCATGCCTCATAAAATCCAGTGTTGGTTAGCCAAAGTGAGAAGATCTTATTTGAACTGCGAATACTATGTGATTTTGAATATTTGGTCAGGGTTTACTTGTAGGGGGGTAAAGTATCCTCATGACAAACCCTTGAATAGAGATACCTTAGACACTCAAAAATAGTGTCTAGTAGGCATTCAAGTTGTCTCCTATAAACATACATTATATATATATTTCTGTAGAAATATATTTTCTTATAATATATACTAATCCTTTTTTAAGAAGCTCAATATAATTACAGAGCAATATAGAGAATAAATGACAAAAGTCTATATTCCAAAATCCATGATGTTGACCATCTTATAATTTATTTCCTTTAATATATTTTTTTCTATTTAAACTAATTCAAGAAAGAACGTTTTTTGCGCATGCATGTTTGGCTAAACTGTCATGAAGAAACAATTTTTTGCTACCCCTCCCTGTAGAAAAGTGCTCGATTGAGGGTGAAGGAATTAATGCTTTTAGCCAATTTTTCGCGTCCGAAGGGTCGAGCTTCAAAATGATACCTATCTCATGAAAATCCGTCGCCTCTGTGGAAAGTTTTTGCGAGACATACAAACATACACACATGCATACATTTAAACAGACAGGTGAGATTTATATAAAAGAAGATTACCTCCTCAAAATATTTTGTAAGACTTGAAACCACAAGATTAATTAATCTGTGATCTAATTCATCTCATTATTCTGATATATATATATATATATATATATATATATATAGAGAGAGAGAGAGAGAGAGCAATATAGAGAATAAATGACAAAAAGTTATATTCCAAAATCCATGATGCTGACCATCTTATAATTTATTCCTTTAATTCAGTTGACTTATACAATTCTTGACCGTATCTGTTTCGTAGCGCATAATCAATCACTTAATTATTATATCAATCAGTGAATCTATTATGCCCTTAACTCATCAGAAGAAATAGCAACAATCAATCCGTCAAAAGGAATTGAAAATGCGATTTGACATGATTAAAATCCGAAAATTGGAAGAGAAGCTGCCTATACTTTTAATATGTTTCCATTACGCCATTTTGATTTTGCGCTATGAAACACATGCTGTCAAGAATTGTAAAAGTCAACTGAATTAAAGGAATAAATTATAAGATGGTCAACATATACGTATACATGTATGTGGGAAGAGTCTGTATGGAGTATTTTTTTCATATTTTGGGCTGATGAATCTCTGTCCTATTTAAGAGTTCTTGATAAGGTGCAGAAACGTATTTGTAATTTGATTGCCCCTCCCCACCTTTTCTCTTTACTGCAACTTCTATTTCGCAAATGTGATGTTGCTAGTCTCAGTCTTTTCCATAAATACTATTATTGCGTTCTTTATAATTGTCCGATTTATTTCCTGCTTCTTTTGTCTCAGCTTGTTTGACTTGTTAATCTAGTGGTCTTCATCAATTTGCTGTTTTAATAACTCGTCGTAATATAACTTCCTATTTCAGTAGATTCTTTCCAGGAACTGCAATTTTGTGGAACGTTTTTCATACAGTTTTTTTTTTTTTTTTTTTTTTTTTTTTTTTTTACCTACTTTTAGCCTTGGTTTTTTTCAAAGCTAAGGTTAATAGGAATCTCCCTCGTTTGTGATAATCGCCTTTCCTTCTTGTTAGCTCCTTACACCAAGTGGCTTCATGCCTTGTCTCAAGCGATTTCCAGAATTTGTTATTTAAATACCAAAACAGATATGCATGTTGGCCTCAATGTTTTGGTGTTGCTATAAACCAAGTCAAGAGTGATTTTTTTTTTAATTGTTTTTTCTTTTTTTTTTTTTTTTTTTTTTTTTTTTTAGGATGACCCAATGAATGTTGTAAGTTCATTAAACGATTTTGCCCGCGACCTCTATAAGAACCAGACAATTATGAAGCTGAGCAAGTTAATTCAGCTTGCCATCGATTATAATAAATACTTGATGGTTGATGTGCGTCCTCCTGTCCGGGAACATCCTTACCATGACACGTGGCTCAATCGGACTATTGAAGTCATACTCAACTCAGGGATACAACATGACAAAGTATTTTACCATTTTTTTTTTTTTTTTCTTTTTATTAAGTTTTTGTTCTTGTTATTTTTTTAAAAAATTTTTTCTTATTTTTCTTTCTCTCTAAACCCTCACTGATAAAACAAAAAACCCAACGTCACACTTATATATCAAGAATACCCATCCCAGGGCAACTAAAACTTATCCTTTGAACAGTACAGTTTCACATCACTTTTATGTCCCGTTATAAAAAGATTAAAATCATCATAAAATGTTACTAAACTTTACGTTTCTGAATTTTTGAGATGACGATTGGTTATTCGTATTATTTGGATTCATTGGACTACTGTTCTCATCTTGAGTGTGATTTTCACGTTTCGGTCGATGTGACCTCCGACCTTCTGCAGATGTATTTTGCCGAACTCAGGAATTTGAATGAAATTTCGAATGGAACCCTTTATTTACTAAACGGAGGTAGCATGCTCTTGTTCCATCAGCCATGACTGTATAAAGGTCCTAAGTAATTCACAATTGTATTTTTCAGTCGCCCACAATGAGAATTGAACCTTAAACCTTCAGGAGAAGGTCACTTTTACAAATGACATGTTCCAAGTACTCTAACCACTGCGCCATGGATAAGAACAGTAGTGCGATGAATCCAATTAATCTAAGTTACTAAACTTCATGTCTACAATCCGTTTTACTATTTATTTAAGACAAATTAATGCATGATAAATGGCGCTGCTGTTTTTTTTGGGGGGGGGGGTTTGTTAAAAATCTTTGTAAAAAATAAACAAGATTTTTTTATACTTAGCAAAATATTTTTAAAAAAAATATGAAACATAAGAAAAACATATTCTCTTAAGCTAAAAGAAAAAAAAAAATTTGTTTCATTTTCATATTCAAACAAATATGAGCAATCTAATTTCCCCAAATTTTACCCAATCAATCTGAAAAAAAAAGGAAAGTTTTTTTTTTTACATAAAGATTTTTCATAAAAAGAATATTACAAAAATAAAAGAACACCATACCAGTCCGTCTAAATTCAAATTGGTTGCTTCTTGTTTTCTTTCATAAGAATTCCACATCGCTTGAATGACTTGCGTAAATGTTATACTAATAGAGAATCAGCAGAAGCGATTTGTCGTGTGTTAATTTGTCATACATAAATAGTAAAAACCGTTTAAATCTATAAAAACTAATCTTTAATTTTGATCAAAATCCATTATTAAATCCAAAAAATGATATCAAATTTTTATATAAAATATGAGGTTCATATAAACAATATAAATTTAATGATATTGTATATCTATAAACGATATCAAATTCATCTAAATGACACTAGATTCATTTAAACGATATCAAATCCATTTTTTAAATGACATCAGTTCCATTTAAACGATATCAAATCCATTTTTTAAATGACATCAGTTCCATTTAAACGATATCAAATCCATTTTTTAAATGACATCAGTTCCATTTAAACGATATCAAATCCATTTTTTAAATGACATCAGTTCCATTTAAACGATATCAAATCCATTTTTTTAAATGACATCAGTTCCATTTAAACGATATCAAATCCATTTTTTAAATGACATCAGTTCCATTTAAACGATATCAAATCCATTTTTTTAAATGACATCAGTTCCATTTAAACGATATCAAATCCATTTTTTTAAATGACATCAGTTCCATTTAAACGATATCAAATCCATTTTTTTAATGACATCAGATTCATTTAAACGATATAAAATCCATTTAAATGATACCAGATTCATTTAAACGATATCAAATCCATTTTTTAAATGACATCAGATCCATTTAAACGATATCAAATCCATTTAAACGTCACCAGATTCATTTAAACGATATCAAATCCATTTTTTAAATGACATCAGTTCCATTTAAACGATATCAAATCCATTTAAACGACACCAGATCCATTTAAACGATATTAAATCCATTTAAATCATACCAAATCAATTTAAACGATATCAAATCCATTTAAACAGTATCAAATCCATTTACATGATACCAGATCCATTTAAACAATATCAAATCCATTTAAATGATACCAGATCCATTTAAACAATATCAAATCCATTTAAATGATACCAGATCCATTTAAACAATATCAAATCCATTTAAATGATACCAGATCCATTTAAACAATATCAAATCCATTTAAATGATACCAGATCCATTTAAACAATATCAAATCCATTTAAATGATACCAGATCCATTTAAACAATATCAAATCCATTTAAATGATACCAGATCCATTTAAACAATATTAAATCCATTTAAATGATACCAGATCCATTTAAACAATATCAAATGCATTTAAATGATACCAGATCCATTTAAACAATTTCAAATCTATTTACATGATACCGGATCCATTTAAGCAATATCAAATCCATTTAAATGATACCAGATCCATTTAAACAATATCATATCCATTTAAATGATACCAGATTCATTTAAACGATATCAAATCCATTTAAATGATACCAGATCCATTTAAACAATATCAAATCTATTTACATGATACCGGATCCATTTAAACAATATCAAATCCATTTACATGATACCAGATCCATTTAAACAATATCAAATCCATTTAAATGATACCAGATTCATTTAAACGATATCAAATACATTTAAATGATAACAGATCCATTTAAATGATAACAGATCCATTTAAATGATACCAGATCCATTTAATCAATATCAAATTCATTTAAACGATATCAAATCCATTTAAACAATACCAGATCCATATATACAATATCAAATTCATAAGCCTATATAAAAACTTGTTTCTTTTGTTATTTCAGATTTGGTGGTTGCCAAGCGATAACAGTGACTTTGTGAAGACGTTAAACTTTACCCAGACAGAAATCAAATACGAACCCGTCGACCAGCTCTACAACCACAGCACACTTCATATCAATGTACCGTACACTGAACTGTCAGAGCAAGAAATTCAGTTAGTTCATCTTTTATAAGTTTCTTTTTTAAACTTTTATATCTTTCGATGGGAATGGAGTTTCACATGGCAAAAGGCTTACCAATGGAATTATTTTTAATGTTGTGTTGAGAAAACTTATGAAGATAATGGTGGCTGCATGTGCATGGTCTTATTTTGTTGGTGCATGTGGCAGGTGTGCTGTTGTTGGATGCTTGGCCAGAGGAAGAGAGATTGGGGAGTGCAGAGAGGTGAAACTATCTCTGACCAGACTCGGATCACCAAAGAGATATTCTTTGTTTAAAAACTAAGTGCTTCATTTAATGGAGAAAGTCGTGCTTCTGTAGGAAAAATAATTTTCCTAGATGGGTTTCTAGACAAAAGCCCTATGAATAGAGACAATGCTAGACAATCTTCGGTGAATGTCTCCTCTGGGCGACTGAATAATGACCACGAACAAAAGGCCTGAGTTAGGCAGGTGTGAAGAGACTCCGGAAAAGGATGAGCAAGAATGGGAGTTGAAAATTGGAGAGCAGGTAGTTGGTTTTGGTAAAATATATCAAGCAGTTGGGTCAGTGTAACTCTCCAGCCCAATTGGCTCCTCTGGGGCTATCAGAAAGGGATTTTGTTAATGAGGTTTATGTGTCTCTGTCTGGCCAGAAATGTATCACATTTCGACAAATCAGCCATCCAACCTTACTGAAGTCAATGCCTTCAATAAGTTTCCAGACTTTTTTGTGCAGGTATATTTAAAATGGTCGTGGACTCTTTAAAAAATTCAGTATGTGATTGCTATAAATTTTATGAGATGACTGACCATGTGATTTTTCTTTATTTTTGTTTTTTTTTAATATTTTGTTTTAGAATTTTGAACCCTATATATATTATTTAGATTCTTTAAACTACTGTTCTCGCCTTGAGTGTCATTTTCACGACGTTTCGGAACAATTTCAACAGCTTTGCCGTTCACACATTTTTTTTTTTTCGTATCCGAGTTTGTATTCCCCCCTGTTGTTGTACTCTTCTCGCACCCAAACTGGTTCTTCTCTCCTCACCTACCAGTTACTTGCGCAACACATCCTGCGTATCCACTGCGTTACAAATACCACAGAAACTTGAGTTGCACCCGACTCCCTTACCACCAACTGAGCAAATTTTCTTCTTTTTGGAGGATCTCCTAACATTACGACCACTGATCAACGCTTTTGTCTTGCTAACATTTCTAACAAAGCGAGGACAGCTATTTGCAAATACCGAGCTGTGAGCGAAATGACGTCACGGTAAGGCAACAAACAATCAATCAATGAGGAACCCTTCCCTGGAGCTTAGCCATCTATCTCTCTCCCGAGCTATCTGCTGCCATGTGGGACCCATGTGCTGCATCAGGTCGTCCCTCCATATCGTTCTTCGTCTTCCCTTTAGCCTCTTATGTTCACGAGGTGTCCATTCCGTTGTCCTGGTGGACCATCTGTTGTCATGTTGTCTGGCTATGTGCCCCACCCATCTGTGTTTGGGTGTTTTGATGGCAGTATTCATGTCCAATAACTCTTGTTTGTCGGCGGATTCAGATGTTTGTCTTTCTGTCTTAAGGAAACAGAAGACTATAAAAAGGAAAGAGAGCACATTCGAGAAGACGATCATGTTAGAGATGTGGATGACGTTCGAGAGCATGATCACGTGTGAGATGTCACAGCCGTAACATGAAGTCATGGCAGGAGGATAAGAAAATAAATGTTGTTGCATGAAAAAGTGAGTGCAAGTTAATCTTCGTCTTGGTTTCCTTTGCAACGCTGACTGCATACAACGTGTTCGGTCCGTTGTGTAATGTTAGACATTGAAAGTGGAAATTTAGTAAATTGGATTACTTAAAAGGATGACTCATCAAGAATTTGTTCACGTTGGACTTGAATTAAATGTGTTGCTAATTCTCACACGACTTTGGGCATTTCTGTACATTGCTTGAACAACTTTTATTAACCACTTGTTTACAATTCGTGCAGAAGTTGTCGGAAATTTTTGTTTTTATAAATAGAAATCGCTCCAGACAAAGCATGAAGCCACTTGATGTAAGGAGCTAAAAAGAATTATGCTACTTAAAGGGCAAAAAACTTTGCAAATGATAAATGTTAGATGCCATAGATTATGAACCATAAAACAGAAATTCTTCGCCCTTCGTCAAAAGCATCGCTCATGGAATGTGAGGACTAAAGGACTAAAATAATGGAAGTGAGAGAATTATGCGGCTGCCGAAAGTAAACCCAAGATTCACTTTCTACTCTACTTATGCATCCAAGATTCAGACGAAAAGCAACAAACTCAATAAAGAGCCCTGATGCACTCTCCCTTTAACGTGAAACCTCCGATGCATTACAAATACGACAGAAAATTGAATCGCACCAGACTCCCTTACCATAAACTGAGGAATTTTCTTTATTCAAGAGGATTTCCAACACTACAACCACTGATTAACACTTTTATCTTGGTGACGTCATTTTTTTTATGACCAGATTAAATTTTATGCAATCACTTGTGTATATTAATAAAAAAAAATATTGGATTATCAAGAGTTATTTCCCTTGATTTTTCTTTTTCTTTTTTTTTTTTTTTTTTTTAGTGAATACAGCTCATCAAATATCACGACGAACATCTATTTGGTGAATTCACGCTGGTTTTTCTCCCTCTATTGGTGTATGGGTGTCCAGTCAGTGACCACGGACAACTGCCATATTCTCAGTAAAATGACCCAACCTATCTGGCATTTTGTAAGTATTTTTATTTATGTTTTATTTTCAGTGGCATACTCAATGTTGGTGTTAGGAGAAGGGAAGTGCTTATAAAGCCACTTCTAATCTAGAATATGCTCCGCCCCCACCCCAGCTACAAGGTATAGTGCTACCAGAACAGGCTATCTGAAGATACTGGTTTCCTAATCTAAAATGTACCAAACATTGATGTTATTGATTTTTCTCTTCTGCGTTACAAAACTCAGTGAAAAAAAACAAAAAAAAAATATTTTATCTACAGACCAATCAAACCAAATTGGGGCCCAATTTATAAAAAATTTACCTCTGCGGTCTCTATGAAATTACTCAGACAATTTTTGGTCTGAACATTTGAAATCTTACATAAAGTGTATTCACACGTAGGGCAAGTTATGAACAAACAGTACATAGGGCCCAAGCAAAGCCGGGCTGAACTGCTAGTATATATATAAAACTGAGAATGTGTGGTTATGAGGACACTTCTCAACCTATATAGTTAACAAGTTTTTTGATCTACAGAAATTTCGCATATAGGGTATTCAGACATGTGGAAAGTTTTTAATCAGTTTTCATCTGGATAAAAACGTCTGGTAAGGGTCAAAATGCTGAAAAATATGTATAATGCTTTAATAATCGAAAAAAAAAAAGTTACAAATTAATCATGATGATACGCTTAAGTAATAACAATATGACAATAAAAAAAAATGGTTCAAAATTCTACAAACAAACAAAAACTTTTTGCACTGACAGTTGTTTTTAGATGAAATATTTAAAATGCTTCTTCTATAAATCAACAAAATCAATTGCATTGACCTAATATTGATTATATATATATATATATATATATATATATATATAATCTCCCCTCTCCTCCGATCCGTGTCGGGTTGCAGTTTTAAAACTCCACCTCAACCCTTTACAATGTTTATTTAATTATTAAATCTTAGAACTTAAATGTTGTCAAATCAGAATTGAAATCCCCCCCCCTTTTTTCTTTTTTCTTCTTCTAATATTGTTTTTCCAAATCCTAATAACGACTTCTGTTAAAGTCTGACAAAGTTATTTGATCGTTGATACAATTCAGTAACCGAAACATGTGTAACTAAGCAGATAAAACGGTAATAAAATAAAAAATATATATTTGCTCTGCAATAGTATTGAACACTTTCTTCAGGTTTTTACTAGTTACCATTTTTGATATCCTAAAGAAGCTCTGAGTAAAAAAAAAAAAAAAAAATAAATAAAGAATGCTGTTTAAATTCCTGAGAAAAAAAAACAAAAACAAACTAAATTTGACTTATCGCAGACTTAGCACCTACATAACCCGACGTCTAAACAGTTTACAATTACAAAATAGAATTTAACTATATAAGGTTGGGGGGGGGGAAACCTTTACTAAAATTCTTAAATAGAAATAGACTTAGCACTTGCCTAACCCGACTTCTCAAAAGTCTACAATTATAAAAGAACAATTCAACAATATAAGGATAAAAAAAAGAAAGCTTTAACTAATATTTTTTAATAAAATAAATTACAATGCTTTAAAATGTCTTTTCTACAAACCAGCAAATACTTGATAGATCCCGCAATAAAAAATGTGAGTTATATTCCTTGTTGCATAGTCAGAAGCAAATATCCGTTGTTGCATAGTCAGAAGCAAATATCCCTTGTTGCATAGTCAGAAGCAAATATCCGTTGTTGCATAGTCAGAAGCAAATATCCGTTGTTGCATAGTCAGAAGCAAATATCCGTTGTTGCATAGTCAGAAGCAAATATCCGTTGTTGCATAGTCAGAAGCAAATATCCGTTGTTGCATAGTCAGAAGCAAATATCCGTTGTTGCATAGTCAGAAGCAAATATCCGTTGTTGCATAGTCAGAAGCAAATATCCGTTGTTGCATAGTCAGAAGCAAATATCCGTTGTTGCATAGTCAGAAGCAAATATCCGTTGTTGCATAGTCAGAAGCAAATATCCGTTGTTGCATAGTCAGAAGCAAATATCCGTTGTTGCATAGTCAGAAGCAAATATCCGTTGTTGCATAGTCAGAAGCAAATATCCGTTGTTGCATAGTCAGAAGCAAATATCCGTTGTTGCATAGTCAGAAGCAAATATCCGTTGTTGCATAGTCAGAAGCAAATATCCGTTGTTGCATAGTCAGAAGCAAATATCCGTTGTTGCATAGTCAGAAGCAAATATCCGTTGTTGCATAGTCAGAAGCAAATATCCGTTGTTGCATAGTCAGAAGCAAATATCCCTTGTTGCATAGTCAGAAGCAAATATCCCTTGTTGCATAGTCAGAAGCAAATATCCGTTGTTGCATAGTCAGAAGCAAATATCCGTTGTTGCATAGTCAGAAGCAAATATCCGTTGTTGCAGAGTCAGAAGCAAATATCCGTTGTTGCATAGTCAGAAGCAAATATCCGTTGTTGCAGAGTCAGAAGCAAATATCCGTTGTTGCATAGTCAGAAGCAAATATCCCTTGTTGCATAGTCAGAAGCAAATATCCCTTGTTGCATAGTCAGAAGCAAATATCCGTTGTTGCATAGTCAGAAGCAAATATCCGTTGTTGCATAGTCAGAAGCAAATATCCGTTGTTGCATAGTCAGAAGCAAATATCCGTTGTTGCATAGTCAGAAGCAAATATCCGTTGTTGCATAGTCAGAAGCAAATATCCGTTGTTGCATAGTCAGAAGCAAATATCCGTTGTTGCATAGTCAGAAGCAAATATCCGTTGTTGCATAGTCAGAAGCAAATATCCGTTGTTGCATAGTCAGAAGCAAATATCCGTTGTTGCATAGTCAGAAGCAAATATCCCTTGTTGCATAGTCAGAAGCAAATATCCGTTGTTGCATAGTCAGAAGCAAATATCCGTTGTTGCATAGTCAGAAGCAAATATCCGTTGTTGCATAGTCAGAAGCAAATATCCGTTGTTGCATAGTCAGAAGCAAATATCCGTTGTTGCATAGTCAGAAGCAAATATCCGTTGTTGCATAGTCAGAAGCAAATATCCGTTGTTGCATAGTCAGAAGCAAATATCCGTTGTTGCATAGTCAGAAGCAAATATCCGTTGTTGCATAGTCAGAAGCAAATATCCGTTGTTGCATAGTCAGAAGCAAATATCCGTTGTTGCATAGTCAGAAGCAAATATCCGTTGTTGCATAGTCAGAAGCAAATATCCGTTGTTGCATAGTCAGAAGCAAATATCCGTTGTTGCATAGTCAGAAGCAAATATCCGTTGTTGCATAGTCAGAAGCAAATATCCGTTGTTGCATAGTCAGAAGCAAATATCCGTTGTTGCATAGTCAGAAGCAAATATCCGTTGTTGCATAGTCAGAAGCAAATATCCCTTGTTGCATAGTCAGAAGCAAATATCCGTTGTTGCATAGTCAGAAGCAAATATCCGTTGTTGCATAGTCAGAAGAAAATATCCGTTGTTGCATAGTCAGAAGAAAATATCCGTTGTTGCATAGTCAGAAGCAAATATCCCTTGTTGCATAGTCAGAAGCAAATATCCGTTGTTGCATAGTCAGAAGCAAATATCCGTTGTTGCATAGTCAGAAGCAAATATCCGTTGTTGCATAGTCAGAAGCAAATATCCCTTGTTGCATAGTCAGAAGCAAATGCAATGTTATATTGCCCAAAGAAAGATGGATTCTAAGAAGTAGGCCAATTCGTTGGAAGCAAAAAGGACATGTAGAGAATGACTAAACAACCAAAGCCCCAAGATGTCTATAACTCGGAACATTCTCCATCACTTGCAGAAGAGAAGGTGACATCAACATTTTAATAAATTAATTTCCTTTTTCCATTTGGTTGTTGTGAGACTTTATTTCCAGAATTAAAATTCATCCCAGTCAACATTTCAGTCTCCTCACGTCTTGTCAGCATACCTTTCCAACCTGAGGATAATTTGTTAGCTACAATCAAAAGTCGGGTTTGTATTACTGTACACATAGATTCGAAAAAGTTGTCAAAAAAACAAATATATAACAAATAAATGTTATCAAAGGCAAGATAAGTTACTTTTCTACCTAAATGGATATATTTTTTGTGTTTTTATTCAATGTAACATGTTTATTCAGCTCGAAAAGCATACAGTGTTTACCGATGTATTGGAAAATTCAAAATGGCGGCCGACACTCTCTTTAACACGGTAAGTTCAGGAAAAGATGTTATAAATAATAAACTAGACAAAATACTGTTAGAAATTCGCTCATTATATATTACCGTGACATAAGTTGACATATATTCGGTGTTTTTTTAATAGTATTTTGTCTAGTTTATTATTTATAACACCTTTTCCCAAACTTACCATGTTAAAGAGAGTGTTGGGCGCCATTTTGAATTTTCCAATACATCGGTAAACACTGTATGCTTTTCGAGCTGAATAAACATGTTACATTGAATAAAAACACGAAAAATATATCCAGTTTGGTAGAAAAGTAACTTATCTTGCTTTTGATAACATTTATTTGTTATATATTTGTTTTTTGACAACTTTTTCGAATCTATGTGTACAGTAATACAAACCCCAAAAGTCATTTCAGATGTGCAATCTTAATCACATAAATTAATTAATCAACACGTTCTTGGTTTATTTGATTTATTTCATCTTTGGTGGTCCATGGGTATATGTGCAGTTTCATTTTAGGTATGTGTGGTTGTGTATATGTGTATGCCCAGTTTCTTTTTATGTGTGCATGTGTTGTATAGGTGTATATCCGCTTTTTTCTTTTTTTTTTCTAGGTATGTGTGGTGGTGGATAGGTGTATGTGCAATCTCATTTAGCTATTTGTGATTGTGTATAATACTTTTTAGATGAGGGGATGGGTCATAGGCGTATATGCACTCTTATTTTTTAGGTATGTGTGGTTTTGAATAGGTGTATGAAGAATCTCTATAGGTAGGTGTGTGGCAAATAGGTGCATGCATAGTCTTTTAAGCATGTGCAGTTGTGTATAGATTTCTGTGTAGTCTCTTAGATATGTGTGGAGATGTATAGGTGCATACACTCTTTTCAGGTGTGTGTGTGTGTGTGCATGTGATATTAGGGTTTGTATTCAACCTGCATTCAACTATGTGTAGTCATGTATAATTGTATGTGCAGTTTCCTTTTAGGTATGTGTGGGTATGCACATGTATATGTGACATCTCTTTTTAGGTGTGTGTGTGTGAAGTATATCAATAAGTGGGGGTGTAGTGAACAAAGAGATTAGAAGAGTATCACTATGTGAATGGATTTTCAGATATTTCGAAATACATCTGCTCACTGTGTATTTGTCATCCAGATTGCTGAAACGTCATTTCCAATAAGTTCAGTTCCCATGATAGACAGCTTACCCCAAACACGTTAACAGCTTATCTCTCTGCTCTGTCATAAGTTTCATAGCAAGTACTCGACTATCTATGGTTCCCTCCCCCTATAAAACATTTGCAACAAACACTTGTCTAGCTACAACCACTGTCAACAATCTCCCCTACTCTCTATCTGTGTGGAAAACTAAACAAAAATTCCATGAGCAAAGTTTCTTTCCTAGAAATGCATGCCTGTGGAATACATTACCATGGAGCTGCTTCTCAGCTTACTATAACATGATCACTTACCAATGTAAACAAGTTTTTGTTGAGCCGAAATTCTAATCAATTTCCATCATTATCGATTAGTGTTTTCTCATCAACCACTTGACATGCATTAGTTTTTATTCTTGAATGGCTTTTGGACTTTGATAAGCAGCAACTCTCTTGTAAAAAAAAAAAAAAAAAAGATTAAATCCCCTTATAAACATAATTCAACCAAATTAAACAAGTGAATATATGTAATCAATTATATAACAATGCTAATAATGTTGTGCACAATATTTAAATTCGTATTTTAAAAATTTTATTGAATCCATATCAAATTTTGATGGGCAATTATTTGGAAGAATAAATTTAGAAAAAAGAATTATTTAGAAAAGAAAATGTTTGTTCTTAAAGATGATGTTTCGTTTCATAGCGTGTCTTATAACTTCCATTTCAGACGCCGACCACGTATACACTAATTTGGATCTCAGCTGATGTCCTATCTATTATTATAATTACAATTATATTTATTGTGCAGAGGTAAGTCACTTTTTTTTTTCTGCTGTTTTGTTTCATTTGATTGGTTGTTCTATTGCTGAAATCTGATTGGCATATTTATTCATTGCTTATTCATTCCAATTGGCCAATTAAAAATAATCACCAACAATTTGCAACATTGAAATGTAAAATCAGTTCTAGATTAATTTTTTTTTTTTTTTTTTTTGCATTGAATCAGAAATTTTATCTGTTCAGAAATTTTATCTGTTCAGAAATTTTAATTTTAGTCACATTGTTTGATATTCATTTCCGATGAAATTACGACTGTGCTGGGTTTCAGGTGAAGGGTAAGATTAATGTCTATAGATTAATGTTGGATATTTGAAGTGTGTTGAGAAATCGTTTCTATTGCATCTGCATTATTGAATGTACCAAAAAGGTAATTTGAATATAAATTATGTACCTGGCAACAAAGTTGTGAGTATCAAAGATTGTTTGGACAAAAAGCTTACATCTGTAGAACAATGCAATAATTATTAAATGTACCAAATGGTCATTTGAATAAAACTTATGTACCAGACAGAAAGATAAATTAACCGTATAATATTTGAAAGGTCATTTTCGGCAAAAGGTAATGCAGGTTTAATCAAAGTCGACTCATGAGAGCTAATAAAATGCTGTTGGGGGTGTCGTTACAATGGCAATACAATCAAAAAGGGGTATTTTAGGTTTATACTTATATATATATATATATATATATATATATATATATATATATATATATATATATATATTTTTTTTTTATAGACTTATGTTTATACAAGGTGTCCCAAAATGATCTGACACATTTGTTGGTCCCAAAAAATTAAATAGTTAAATAAAGAAAATATTTTTTTAATTTTAAATGTATGTAGAATGCCATTTTCTTTAACACACTCTTAAATATTAAATCTGCCAAATGTTTCCCGTCTTTGCTAACATATGATTGTAAATGTTCACAAAACTTTTCAATAACTTGATGGATCATTTTGGGTAGAAATAGCAGCAATTTCAAAACAAATAGCTTGTTTTAATTCTTCAAGAGATCAAGAGCGGTGGTTGAATACTTTTGACTTCAAATATCCCCACAAGAAAAAAAATCATAGGGGTTTAGATCAGGTGATCTTGTGAACCAACCAATATCATCACATTCAACAGTGCAATTCATAAGGTTTTTCTAAAAAGTAAAAAAAAAAATGCAAAAATTTTGATATAAATGAATTTTGACCTAATTAAAATAAAGTGGCATTCTATGTACATTTAATAAATAAAGAAATATTTTCTTTATTTAATTACTAGCCTAGGTGCCCGGCGTTACCCGGGAGTTTCGAGGTGTGTGTTGAGCAAAAAAAAAAAAAAGTGGTAGTAGGCAGGCAAGCAGGCTCAATTCTGTACCGTGAAGGAGGAAAAGAACGTGAAAAAAAAAAAATGTGATTTGTTTGCTGTTGCACCCATCACCAAACCAGAAGTGACGTAGGTTTAAATTAAGGCTAGACAATCGGAAAGAGGGGACGACTTGAAAATATCGGTGAAAAAAAAGTGACCCCCCCTTGTAGAAAAGTGCCCAGTTGAGAGTGAAGGAATTAAAATTTTTGGCCAATTTTTCGATATTTGTCATGCGAAGGGTTGAGCTTTAAAATAACACCGATCTCGTGATAATCCATCGTCTCTGTCAAAAGTTTTAGACAGACCTACACTCATACATACAGGTGAGATTTATATTATGGATTATTAAAAAATTTTTTGACCTACAAATGTGTCAGATTATTTTGGGACACCCTTTGAAGATTGGGTGAGCTGAGAAGAATCAACTCATCAAATTCCTGCGTGTGTATCTCCCTCCTGACACCAAACATGCGCAACAGGCACATCCGTCATCCGGAATAAAGATATTGTTGTATTCTTATGAAGAATGACGACATGTTGATATACACATCACCATTCTTTTGAACACAGCAGAAATACGGCATTACTAATTGTGTACTTTTGATTCTTTTACTTTTTTGCAGGATCCGTTTGTCAGGAACGCGCTTCAATCCAGAAACCATTTCCCTCCATTCCCAGCAGACGATGACCATCCTCACTGACCAGTACCACTCAAACTCGCGAACGATGAAAGAGAAACTCTTGTTCACTGCTGACCAACTCGATGAAGACATGTTAGAAGCGAGCATCGGCGTCTCCAATGACAACATCAACAACCTCGACTCGCCAAACAGTCATTTTAGCAGTCCGCAACGGGACATTATTATCAACGCCAACGAGTGAAAACCAACACACACATACGCACGCACATTAAGATAAATGTCTCTTCGTATGCGTGTGCGACCATGGGTTGTATCTGCACACACACACACACACACACACACACACCATTACCATGGTTTCACATGCATAGGCAGTCATCAGATCGTCTAATCTCTGAGGTTGGAGTCTAATTCACTATTTGCTATCATTCCGTGGAATCTATTTTTCCAGAATAATAATAACAGTGAATTCAAACCCAGCTTTGGAGATTAGAATGTCTGATGATCGCACGTGCATATGAAATTATGGTGATAGTGTAAAATAAACAAACAAAAAAACTACTTATCTTTTTATGAAACATTTAACTCTGTCTGAGAAGGCATCGAGCACTCTATACAAGATAAAATAAAAAAACCTGAACGGGTCACAAATGCAGATTATAGCAGTTTATATATATATAGAGAGAGAGAGAGAATAAATGACAAAAAGTTATATTCCAAAATTCACGATGTTGACCATCTTATAATTTATTCATTTAATTCAGTTGACTTATATGACTAAATTAAAGGAATAAATGATAAGATAGTCAACATCATGAATTTTGGAATATAACTTTTTGTCATGTATTCTCTATATTGCTCTGTAATTACATTGAGCTTCTTAAATAAGGATTGATATATAAGAAAATATATTTCTAGAGAAATAAATATATATATATATATATATGTATATATATATATATATATATATATATATTTCTAGAGAAATATATATATATATATATATATATATATATATATATATAGTCTTTGAAGTTTTTAACATTTGAAACCATACAAAAATTTACTTTTTATCATTCGTTAAAAAAAAAAAAAAAAAAAAAAAAATCTAGTCAGTAAGTCATTTAATCACCTGCAATCACTGCATCAACTCTCTCGAATTTACTATAATACCAATTTTTTTATTTTTTAAGGGATCATCAGTTGTTTACCATGAAACACTGTTTCGGGGATTTAATTATTATAAATATATATATATATATATATATATATATATATATATATATATATATATATAAATATAAATAATCATGTATCTATTTCCAGTATTTACTTCAATAGTGCTAATAGAGTGGAGAAAGGTAGTAAGTTTTGGACATGTATATGACAATTAAGCTACACATCCAGATTAAAACTAGGTCACCTTCTAATACGCAAAGAAAAGATGGTTCTATTTCCTCCAAAAACAAATAAAGTGGTGAATTACAGGTGAAGTAAACCTTTGCCTGTTAAAAGGTGTGACCTTTAATGTGTGCGTGAATAACAAAGAATTTCACCTCTGAAAAATACTAACTAGGAATAATTATTTATATATATATATATATATATATATATATATATATATATATATATATATAATTATTCCAAGTTAGTATTTTTCAGAGGTGAAATAGCTAATGAATTTAATGAGGTTAATACAAAAGTGCTCAATACCAAAGTAGAGCAAGATATACTTTTTATTTATTTTACACTAGCGGGGGTACCCGGCGTTGCCCGATTGTTTGTTTCCGGGACGGGGGGGGGGGTTTAAAAAATGTTATGGTAGGTAAGTAGGAAGGATCAAACCCGGAGTCATGAGTAAAAGTAGGAAAATAAAGTGTGAAAAAAAAAAAAAAACATCTACAACGTTAACAGTTCGGCCACCAAGAAAAGTCCATTCCAGTTGTTTAGGAAAAAAAAAAAAAAAAAAAAAAACGACTACGGTAGGTCGGCGCGAACGTGAAAATATAATGTGAATTGTCCAGCACGCTAACCACTACGCCACAGAGCACTGCAGCTTAGTTTAGTGATTTTAAATAACTTCACATGAAAGAACTACGTAGCCAAACCGGTGTTCTCTTCTCAACTGTTCCTTGTGAACGATCCCCAAACGGTGTTAAGTGGTGGCAGGGGAAGAAGGAATTTATTAGAGAGAAAATATTTTACCACTTCCATTGATCTTAACCGATTTTAGCCGTGACTTTTCAGCAGAAAAAGTATAGAAATCTAAGATTATCGAGGAATTTGAGAAATAATAAGCCTATAACACACCTCAGATATTGTTCTACCGTTTGTGCATATTATATTTGCATGAAATATCTTGATTTTTAATCCTATTAATGTCAAAATCAGACGGGGGGGGGAAAAATGAGTTCATTTTATTTATATAGAGATGAAATATCTTGATTTTTAATCCTAATAATGTCAAAATCAGACGGGGGGGGAAAAAATGAGTTCATTTTATTTATATAGAGATGAAATATCTTGATTTTTAATCCTAATAATGTCAAAATCAGACGGGGGGGAAAAAATGAGTTCATTTTATTTATATAGATAGATAAGTATTTATATGTCACTAAACATTCATAAGCATGTTTCGATAAGCCAGTTACAAGTAACTAGAGATCTCTTCAGGCGAACGCTGCTTATACCGAAACAGTCCATGTGTATATATATATATATATATATATATATATATATATGTCTACTCAGTTTTTCGTGTGACCATCCATCAGGGATTTTTCAGGCTTTTTGCTCTCATATATCATGGAGAAAATACACAGAAAGAAAAAAAAGATTTTTTTTTACAGTGGAATTGAACTTGTACAACAAGCAATCCATTTTTTTAATGAGGTACGGAGGGTCTAATGGCAGATTGAATAAGACAATTGATCGATACCAAACTTTCAGCTTTTTAGTCTCAAAGTTACCATCACATAACTAAGAAACCCTATCTGCTCTGTTAACTCTGAACTGGTGACCATAACAAACTGGTTATGGGGACAGTCATCAGAGAGAAAGAGAGCTTGTTTTTTGGGTTTTTTAATCAGTTTTCCTTCTCAGAGGTCTTTACCATGACTAAGGAGCCCCATCAACCCCATATATATATATATATATATATATTATCGTGACGTGGTTTCTGCAGTCACTTTAAATGATTGAAAGCCTTCATTTTCAGATGCCTTCTGATGGTTTTAGGATTACATTCTGCCGCTGTTTGGCTTTTCAATCGATTTCAGCTTATACTGGAGTTTTTTTTTAAACTTCTTCTGATACGGTGATCCAGTGATGGGGTTATTTTTTTGGTCGACCTGGACTCTTTTTGTGCCCATATTGATCTGGATTTCTTAAAAAAATTTGTGATGACCGTTTTGCTACGATTCACTTCGTTTGCAATGGATCTATGGGAGAGTCCACCCCTATTAAGCTCAAAGATCCTTCCTCTCTCAAACTCTGATAATGGTTTCCCTTTTGCCATTTATAATTTAGTGAGATGTTTTTATTCACTAACAAGTTGCTTTTAGTAACATAGAAAGCTTTTCGTATTCATTTTTTCAAAACTAGCCGATTTTATTAACGTGGTCTTATCATTTTGACCAGGTGAAAATGTTTGTTTTTTAAAAAATAATTATTAGATCAGGGTTAAGGTTTCGAATGAAGCAGATTTCATTTTTTTCCCATCATATTTTCCCTTTTGGCAATGGTTTCAACCATTTGTTTGATTAAAAATTCGACATTATGCATAAACGCTTACTTTCTTAAGTGGTCTTATGATTTTGACCAGGACTGTATATATATATATTATTTAATATTATGTTATCGAAGTTCAGAACAATATGGTATTATTATCGGTTTTGAAAGATCCACAAAAATATTTGATGAGACTCAAACAATTGATGATACTCATGAAGATGAAAGGTCGAAAATTTGATGTAGCTTACTTGCCATATATATTTTGAAAACTATATATATGTATATATATGTATAAAAATTTCTATTTTGGAAAGGGGAGTATTCTCTCAAAATTGTCTCCACTTTTATCGGTTAGGTTCACTTCGACTAATTTTTAGACGAATCACTATCAAAGGGGAGACAACTCTTATTACTGTTTTCAATTTAAATTTCTAATTCAGATTTTTGTACGATGGTCTTTGATTAAAAACTTCTGATTCTCTCTTTCAAATCTTCGAAATGAATGGCTGATGATAAAAATTAATGAGATTCAAATAATTGTTGATTTGAGACCGACGGTACCAATGTTGCTCTGCTCTTCTCTAATATAATAAATAAATAAATATTATGCTCATATTTGAAATTTCAGTTTTTAAATAATCAAGCACTCTTCTAGGTTTATTTCTACAAACCTAACTATTTATACATCCTCTCAATATATGACACAATATCAGTAAAGTAGGATTTGAAAAGCCAGTGCCTTAGTGGTATAGCACTCTGACCTACAAAAAATGCCTGGACAGCCGTATCGACATTCTGCGATAGAGGCATCTCTAGCAATTAGCAATAAACTAAGTCCCTCTCAACGGGTAAGAAAGTAAAGCCTGGGAGGGTGGACCCCCTAAAATTGCACAGAGAATAAGATACCTAAACAATAGCTGAGACTCTGCTAGTCTAAGTTTAATATGATTATATATATACTAGCAAAAGTACCCGTTGTTGACTGGGTTCAAAAACAGTCTACAGAAAATGAACTCTGATTTATGTAAATATAATAGTTTATGAAAAGGAAGGGTTGTAAAGAGATAGCTTCGAATTTGGGGGTATCAAAACCAAAGCAAAATATGATGAAAGTAAAAATAAAATAGATAAACCCCATACTTTATTATACCATAGCAGTTCACACTGAAACACTTATCACAATATTCTGTGGATCTATATTAAAAAACCTTGTTAATGAATCATCATTATGCCAGATCAAACAAACCCATTCCTGTGTCTCGATACATCTTCTATCATTATATGTGATCAGTTTTCTATAATAGTCAACCATATAGGAGCCTATTCGTGACCAGACACACACACAGACATTCAGCTTCATATTTTATATATATATATATATATATATATATATAAAAACATGAGAGAGCACTGTATGTTTTTAACCGATTTTAAAACCCAATACTTATCAGTGTATATCCATGTGCATATATATATATATATATATATATATATATATATATACACTATGGAAGCATATATGATATAATAATTTTGTAGCTTACTCCTTAAGTCAACTCTTTCTGGCTTAAAACTCATTGGTATATGAAAACTTACTAAATTACATGAACTCAGTATATTACATATAAGTCTCTCTCTCTCTCTCTCTCTCTCTCTCTCTATATATATATATATATATATATATATATATATATATATATATATATATATATATACTAGCATTTCAGCCCGGCGTTGCCCGGGTGTTTGGAGGTGTATGTTGAGCAAAAAAAAAATAGCGGTCAATTTTTTTTAACTTTGACCCCTATTATGACCCCTTAAAATTTATTGTTTCGGGCTCAAATCACTTTATTAAGTTAGATCCAGGTTCAAGGAACCTATATCTAAAATTTCAAGTGTCTAGACCCAAAATTGTCGGAGGAGTTTGGTAGAGTTCTTAAAGGTCAAATCGTTGAAATTTGACCCCTTAACAGCCAAATGTCTGGCTGACACCCGTCACATCGATTTTCCCAAATCTCAGTACCCCGTATTTCAAATTTCGAGTCTATAGACTAAAAATTGACAGAGTTATTGCGTAGGGAAATGTACACAGACAGACAGACACACAGACACGTTCACTTTTATATATATATATATATATATATATATATATATATATATATATATATATATATACTGTGGAAGCATATATGATATAATAATTTTGTAGCTTACTCCTTAAGTCAACTCTTTCTGGCTTAAAACTCATTGGTATATGAAAACTTACTAAATTACATGAACTCAGTATATTACATATAAGTCTCTCTCTCTCTCTCTCTCTATACATATATATATATATATATATATATATATATATATGTATAAGGAATGAAAAAATACCAGCGGTGGTTGACGTTATGTTATGAGAAAAATAGAAAAAACCGAATGAAATTATTAAAAAATCAACGTTTCGTCCTTATTTCAGAGGACATCTTCAGGATAATTGAAATAAAAAATATAAAAATGTAAGAAAAGAAAAAGTCATAGATCGTGCGAAAAAGACAGTTCTTGAATCCTACCCATGTCGGGAAGGACAAACAAATGTGTGCGTATGGGTAGGATTCAAGAACTGTCTTTTTCGCACGACCTATGACTTTTTCTTTTCTTACATTTTTATATTTTTTATTTCAATTATCCTGAAGATGTCCTCTGAAATAAGGACGAAACGTTGATTTTTTAATAATTTCATTCGGTTTTTTCTATTTTTCTCATAACATATATATATATATATATATATCTGTTCCTCTTAACAGTGTTGAGCTTTTTCTATCTCGATAAGTTTTGCTTTTACTCTTAATTGTATCGTATATATATGTACTTGCAGGCTGCCCGGCATTGCCCGGTCGTAAAATACGCTTAAATATGATATTTTGATTTATGCAGATTTCGTATTTATTATTATATTATATTGAATCCAATATATAGTAATGATTTAAAAAGTAAAAAAACAAACTGACTCGTACGCCACCGCTGATAATCAAAACCGAAACGTTTAGCTTAAGATTTACTTTTTCCTCTGTCGTTAATGCCTGAGTTATGAAGACATGTTTGCTGCAAGGCTGAAAATTAAAACCTTAACCAATAGCTATACATATTTGTAATGCCGTCGTTCGACCTTCACCAGGCAAATTCCATTTTTTCTAATTTTCACACTTTTGTACCAATTTTCTCCCGACTAAAACCCAAATATAAAGTTTTGCATGGGTTTGAATACAAACTGACAAAGGAGTTTGGTAGGCAAAATTTTTTAAACAAATGTATATACGCATACATAAATATATATAGTGTTTTCAGTTTACTATAACCTTATGCAAATATTACGCAAGTATAAATCATGTAGAATATCTGCATGAATATAATTACACGTAATAGTTAACTAAAGATGATCATCCCATAAGAAAACCGAAAAAACTAATAGGGAATTAATTAAAATGAATATTTGAAAGAATGTGTAAATTAGCTAGTTCTTTTGCAGATGAATGCAATTCCACGGCCAATATATTACAAATTTGTATTTTCTTTTTAAATAAATAGAAAAGAGGCTTGCCTTTTTTTCTGTTGTTCTTGGCCTTCGTGCCGGGATCAAAGTGTAGTATCTGTTCTGCAGATGCTGCACTTAAGATAATTTGTACCAGTCAATGGAGGGGAAACCCTCTATACTGGGACAATTATTATTTTTGGTAACCAGAGTGCCCCCTTTTTGCCAACTTTTAGGGGAGCTGGTTTTTATCCCACATTAAAAACGGCCTTGTGCCTAATTTGCTTTGGTGGGGAAGCAAATAAATACAATAAATAAATAAAAGGGTATTTAATATGAATATCAATACACAAATAAACAAAAAAACATATTTATAGAAGTGTGTGTATATATATATACGAGCAAAAAGTTAAAACACTTTGAAAAAGAGTTAAAAACATATTTAATCTGAAAAGGAAACACTTGATAAGTGGATAGTCCTTAATCCATGGAGTTTCGAAGAAATACTTTCCTTCTCATCAGAGGGTAGGAATTAGCAAAATGTGGGATTTTTTTTTTGCATACAAAAGTATTTGATGAAACAAGTAAGTCAAAGATCTTACTTGATAACAAAAAAGTGAAGTAGAAGGAATATGGTGAAGAAAAAGGTGATTACACGTGAATGGATAGTCTGGTGAAAGATAAATAATCCAATGACGGTAAAATCCAAATATATAACTTCAAGAAAGTTAATTGAATTTCCATTTGCACAAGTAAAATCCAAGGAAATCCCGTAATTGGAAGATGGTCCAAAATAATCCAAAGGCCGAAATCCATGGAATAATTCACAAATATGTACAAGGGAAAAAGGGGAAAAATTCCAATTATAAAAGAAAAATAAGATATGCTTTTCACACTGCTGCCGAGACATAAATATAAATAAGAAAGATCAGGGAAGAAGAAGAGGAAAATATATATATATATATATATATATATATATATATATATATATATATATATATATATATATATATATATAGGAGCAAACAGTTAATAAAACATGTTAAAAAACACTTTGAAAAAGAGTTAAACACATATTTAATCTGAAAAGGAAACACTTGATAAGTGGATAGTCCTTAATCCGCGGAGTTTCAAAGAATACTTTGCTTCTCATCAGAGGGTAGGAATTAGCAAAATGCAGGATCGGATTTTGCATGCAAAAGTATTTGATGAAACAACAAGTAAGTTTATTTTATATATATATATATATATATATACACAGACATACACTGGTAAATATTGGGTTTTAAAATCGGCTCAAAATATACCGTGCTTTATACCTTCTCAAATACCGTGTTAATCGAATTAATGTTTATTTTTTCAGTTATGACCATAGGTTTCAAACCTTAGGAGATTCATCAGATGATGAATCTTCTTTAAACCTAAAATGCATTAGTCATCTGATGAATTGCTCACAGCATAAAATCTATGGTCATAACTAATTTAAGGGACATTAATGAGATTTACACAAATATACAGTGCTCGATACCTTCTCAAGTAGAGTGTTTACTCAATAAAATGTCTTATTTTGTTTTAATCAGTCATGACCAAAGGTTTCAAATCTTGGGAAATTAATTTGATGACAACTATGCTTTTTAACTTAAAGTCATCCGATGAATTACTCATGGCACGAAATCTATGGTCATGGCTGACTAAAAGCACATTGTTTAATTATATTTAATCTGATGCAACCATTTTGTGAACATTATCTTAAAAATGTGAATTTGTGTTGAAAGAGTAAAATGTTTGTATTAAAAAAAAAAAAAATGGACGTTGAAATTATAAAAAAAGTAAAATCAAAAGAAACCAAATATGTGTATGTATGTTTTAGTGTGAGTGTCTGTATATGTGAGTGTGTATGTATATGTGTCTACACAAATATATGTACGCGTATTTCCGTACAGGAGATACAAAATCTTTCAAGTTTGATTAAACACAATCGACAGCTTTTATCATCCGCTGTTGTTCATTGCGTTTCATTTTTTTTTAATTACCAAAACGGTTTACCATCGTAAACAGCGGAAAACATGTATGGAATTAGCCAACAGACTAGTTAAAATAATAATACAGGCACATCTCTAATGCCAACCGATATTTCAGTTATGAATCCGACCTTAGTCTGTTTGAAAATTGAATAAGAATGCTTTTTTTTCATACAGAAAAACTGTGAAGATCCGTGGAGGATAGAAGGAGCTAGAAAAGGCGTAGAGTAGGTATGAAATAAAAGAGAGGAAGGGATGGAAAAAGGATATTTGATTTGGTACGTACTAGTGATGAGCCGATTCCAACATTTTTACTAATTCAGATACAATTACCCATTTTGATGCTTAAAAAGCTTCTAAATGTTAAACTATGGGGTTGTTTGTGTTATTATTTTTTTTTTTTTTCAGAATTATCAATATATGCATTTCATTTTTTTTTTAATTACCAAAATGGTTTACCATCGTAAAATAAACAGCAGAAAACAGGTGGAAAACTCCGAAGATATGTATGGAATTAGCCAACAGACTAGTTAAAATAATAATACAGACACATCTCTAATGCCAACCGATATTTTGGTTGTGAATCCGACCTTAGTCTATGATTAAAAGGTTTTTATTGAATAAGAACACCTTTTTTCAGACAGAAGATCCGTGGAGGATAGAAGGGGCTAGAAAAGGGGTAGAGTAGGTATGAAATAAAAGATGAAGGGATGGGAGAAGGATATTTGATTTGGTACGTACTAGTGATGGGACGATTCCAACATTTTTCCTAATTCAGATACAATTACCAATTCTGAATCTTAAAAACCCTCTAAATATTAAACTATGGGGTTGTTTGTGTTAGGTTGATTAATCGGAATATTATTCTCATCTTGGGTGTTAATTAGCATAACGTTTTGGTTGCTGCAACCTGCGACCTTCTTCGGGTGTTGAGAACATGCTCCTTTTCCTACGAAGGAAAGAAGAAACGTTGTGTTAATAACACCCAAGATGAGAATAATAGTCCGATTAATCAACATAACACAAACGTTCACATCTCAAAAATTGAGAATTGTATAAGGTTGTTATTTATTTTTTTTATTTTCAGAATTACCATAATACTAGCAGCGTTGCCCGGGTGTTTGTCGGTGTGTGTGTGTAGAGAAAAAAAAAGGTTTGGTAGACAGGTAGGCTTGAAACTAAAGCCTAGAGGCATAGGCGGAAAAGAAAGTGGTAACATGATAACTTACCACGACGCTAAGAGGGCAGAGGAAGTGAGAATGGTTGAAATTAAACGATTAAAAAGTTAACTCCATGAGTTCACGCAGGTGCGTGAATTTAATGAGGTCAAACATCACGCTACAGAGGAATGAAATCCCACAGTTAACTTTGGCTGTGAGCCTGTTTCTGCGTATTTGTTTGTTTCCCCAAGATGTTGGGGGAAAACCAGCTCCCCATAAAATGGGGAGTGTCCAAATGAATAGCAATTGTCTGATATGACGGGTTTTCCTCGCATTGATCAAAGCTCATTGCTTTCTGGACACCCCTGGTATGAGTGCCAGGTAGACACATTTGCTCCGGATTCAGTTTCGCTTTTTTTTTTTTTAACGGAAAAACCAAACAAACACGCGGAGAATAAGAAATAGTGTGTAAACGTCGCTCAAATAAAAGACAGACGAAAATCTCCTTTCATAAATCAGATATATTATAACTGGGGAGTATATAAAAAAAGTTGTAAGAAACAGACCCCCCCCCTACCTCCCCGAAAAAAGCCTTTGCCAGACATAAAAAAAAAAAGCCCACACACACACACACGCCCACAGAAACTACACATTTTCGCTTTTATCTAATAGATATACATATGTATTTATATAAAAGATACACTTGTTCCTATTTACAATGCCTCCCCACGGGACAGAGTTAGACACCAGGGTCGTTTTTTAACGTGCAGAAAAGGAACAAAAAATAAAAATTGTCTCAGTCGTGAAGGACAGAGAACAAGAAATTGAAGTGCAGCATCTGAAGAGCAGATACTACACTTTGATCTTGTCCCGAAGGCCAAGTTACTGGTAGTTTAAAGCTAAAATCTATAGATCACCCCCCCTCCCCTCAAGTGTAATTAAAAAATATATATTTATCATTTTATCATTAATTACTAATTAGAAATTAATTCATAAATAATAATGATTATTATAAATTCTTATAATAATTATATTGCTATAAATTATTGCAATTAATATATTAATGTGTTAACATACATATATAATAATTATTATATAAGTATTATAATTAATTAATATATTAATGTTACTTAAAAATATATTTATCACTTCATCATTAGTAACAGCAGTGGAAAGTTAAAAAATAAATAAATAATTGAAAGAATCGTTTCCAGCATTGGAAAACAGGCACAAATTTGTCCGCATTCAGATACCCGAAAAAATTTTTTTATTGTTCCAATTAATCGTCCCAACACTAGTATGTACAAAAACTTCTATCAACGCTATCTCCTGTCCATTCTGCCCATGTCCATGTATTTGTATCATATCAGTTGACCATCTCTGATCTGTTTGGCCAATATTTGTTATATGTATTATTAAATATTAATGAAAGGTTTCTGGAACTTCCAAATATTTTCTATCTCTTCATTCCCCCCCCCCCCAAATTGCTTGTCTTAGAAATATTGTTGCACCATTCTGATGGGGGCCTCGTTTTATATGTAAACTAGCTTCGGATACCATTTGCGTCAAGCCAGTGTGTTTTAGATTATCTCCCTTTTTCTAAAATAAAGAAGATCGACTGGCTGGTGACCGGTTATTAAAGCAGACATTACTGATACACAAATGAAATGATGCACTTAAGAGCTAGGACACTAATAAACCTAGATCCATACTGGCTTGTATATTTGCATAGATTCGAAAAAGTTGTCAAAAAACAAATATATAACAAATAAATGTTATCAAAAGCAAGATAAGTTACTCTTCTACCTATCTCGATATGTTTTTAGTGTTTTTATTTAATGTAACATGTTTATTCAGCTTGAAAAAACATAGTGTTTACCGATGTATTGGAAAATTACAAATGGTGCCAGACTCTCTGTTGAACATGGTAAGTTTGGGAAAATGAGTTAAAAATAATAAAAAAAAACTATACAAAATACTGTTAGAACACCAGCAAATATATGTCAGTCCATGTCACGGTAACATATATTGAGTGAGTTTCTAACATTATTTTGTATAGCTTTTTATTTTTAACTTATTTTCCCAAACTTACCCTGTTCAACATAGAGTTCGGTGCCATTTTAAATTGTCCAATACATCAGTAAACACTGCATGTCTTTCGAGCTTAATAAACATGTTATATTAAATAAATACACTAAAAACATGTCCTGTTAGGTAGAAAAGTAACTTATCTTGCCTTTGATAACATTTATTTCTTACATATTTGTTTTTTGACAAATTTTTGAATCTGTGTATAGTAATAAAACCCTGACTTGTCATTCAGAATTCGTCGACTCCGAATAGAAATTTCTTTTTCTTCTTAAAATTCTACTTGATCATTTTCTTAAGTTTTGGAACTGCCATATTTCACATCTTGCTATGTTTTCTGACAAATAATTTTCACATTTTAAAATTAGGTTCTGATATTTTGTTTAGTTTACGAGTTCTTTAGTGTTAACTAATCTGTAGTTTTAACATTAAAAAAAAAAAAAAACTCTCTTACAATATGACTGAGTAAAAACATAAAAAATTATCAAATTATTTGTCTGTTAAAAACTTCTTAAAATCCAAGGGAGGTAATTACAGCCAATGATTTTTGACAAAATAATTGTGATACGCCATTTCAAAATAGAAAATGGCGGACCGTTAATATCTATGTTTTATTTGTTTTTTTTTTGTTTTGTTTTTTTAAAGTAGTTCTAGCAGATTTTCTAGTCAATCAATTTTCATAATTTTTGGATTTTTTTACTAATTTCGACATGCCAAGTAAGTACACAATAGTGATTTTTACCTAATGCATTTTTATAAATTCATTATATTGCACAAGCACCAAAATAGTTACTTAGTTTGTTGAATGTGAATAAACATTAGGTACACCTCTGTTCCAATTCGATCGCTGCACAAGAATTACTGCCCGTTCAGACATGCCGGTACATTTTATTCAGTAGAGTGATCGCCTCCACGTTAGTGTGTCGCTTTTATGCACCAGGCTTTTTTTTTTGTCCCTCCCTTTTTAAAATCATTCATGAATCATTAACAAGTGAAAGTGTACCAGTTTTCAATTGACCATTTCTTAGTCACTTGCAAAATTAATCTTTAATAAAAAAAAAAAAAAATACTTTTTGTCTCTAAAAACACCATTGGGTTTGCAGGTGATCAAATTATGCAAAATTTATGATTTATGTGTGAGACCCCCCCCCTTCCCTGTCACCATGCATGTTTTATACAAGAGACTGAACTGCCCCCATCACTACGCATGCTAGTTTGTTTCTTTAGTTTTTGATGGCATTTTTTTAAATTTTTATTTTTGAAGTCTTCCACTAGGAACAAGGGGAGACAATTCAATGTTCTTAGAGTTTTTCAAATAATTTCTTCAAAAATATTTTGCGTAATTTATTTGATAAAAAGCAAAACTAACACACTAAATCAACGCAATAAATTTGAAATTTTGTTATTTTAATTTCAATAATTTTATTTTTATACTTTCATAAACATATATTTATTATATAAATTCAAAATTAAACAGTTATTTGAACATTTATTGAATTAAAATAAAAATAGTTTTTGGTTTTATAAAATAATTACAATTTCAAAATAATTTACAGCACACATTTTTAAAATTTTTCTGAAATGAATGAAAGTGATTATTATTTATACTTAAAAAAAAAAAATGGTATTTGTGGCATGGAAGACCAAATAAAGACTTGCCATTTTTAGAGGTGCTTGGGTCAGTTTTGAACGAATATCACATTTAAAATTGTCGCCGGCAAGTAGTTCTTTTGATATTAAGACTTACATTTTTCAATGTATTCCTTATAAATTCACTGGTCGCCATTTTAAATATTGTTGTTTACAAGTCAAACTGGTTTCATTTTTAAAAATAAGTCAACCCGGTCTTGTTAATTTATTTGGGATGAGGGATTCAAATCCCCCCCTTTTTTTTCCTCTCATTTATAATTTAATTGGGGTGATGGCCGGAGTAAGGGAGTGATGGTCGCCAGTTCTCCTCCCCATTAAAATAGATGACGTCTACACTAACATTCATGTTGTGTTAGTTAAAAAAAAAAAAAAAATTCGTTATAGTCAGCTAATGTACTTCCTAACTTCCGGCGTGGCTGCTACCGGAAGTGGTGACAAGGCAAATCAGTTCTTTCGTTTTTTTTCTCTCACACCTACATCTTCCCTGTACATGTACTCTTTTTATTTTCTAATCGTTTTTTTTATTTTTTAATCATTTTTTTTATTTTTTAATCATTTTTTTATTTTCTAATCATTTTTTTATTTTCTAATCATTTTTTTTATTTTCTAATCATTTTTTTTATTTTCTAATCATTTTTTTTTATTTTCTAATCGTTTTTTTAATTTTCTAATCGTTTTTTTTATTTTCTAATCATTTTTTTAATTTTCTAATCATTTTTTGGTCTTGTTTTAATTAACAATTATTCAAATTATTTTTTTTAAGAATTATTGAAAACACATTTTAAAGTCTTTTATATCTATTTTAGGAATATTATGTATTGGATACGTTTTTTTTTTATGATGTTTGAAATCATGTTATTTTAATTTCAATAATTTTATTTTTATACTGTCATAAACATATATTTATTATATAAATTCTTATTTGAATTTATATAATAAATATATGTTTATTAAAATTTATATAATAAATATATGTTTATTAAAGTTATTTTTAAAATTTAAAAAAAAAAAACTTTTTATAATTTCATAAAAATATTTCTTATAAAATTTCAAATAAAATAAAAACTTTTATTTTTTTAATTTTGTTATTAAAAGTACAAATATGACTGTTTATTTTTATCTGTATTATTTTATTAATTTTTCTTCTATATTTTTTGTTAGGGTTCTTTTCTTATATTTTATTTCAATAAATCGCGTCACAGTAAAAAATACTGAAGAACAATAAAAGTGAAGGAACCGATTTGCCTTGTAACTGGATGTAGCAGCCATGCCGGAAGTTAGGAAGTACATTAGCTGACTATAACCAAAAAATTACTCTTTTTTCTACTAATAATTCATCAATTTATCAATGTAAAAAAGCTATTCGAGGATAAGGTTATCGTTTCTCAGACAACACTTCTTTTCTACCTAATTCATACAAGTACAAATATAATAAAAAAAAAATATTCAGTTGCTCCCAACTCCTTTTCTACAAACTGAACGGGGGAAACTTTCCTCCTTTTTCAGGGCTTTTCAACACTACAACCACTGATCATTAAGTTGGTCGCGGCAACTTTCGCTATCAGACTTTTACTTTTGTATTCTGAAAAGAAAACTTGCAGAACTCCTCTTCACTAACACCGCAATTCACATCAACAACAAATCTCAGCTTCGATGTTTTCTCCAGCTTTCAAATGCTCATCTGTCTGTCCTTCCCAATTTGTCTTTCTTAAAGTAAATATTCCCCCTTATACGCAAATTAATGCTACGTATAAAAAAATTCAACTACACAAGTTTTTTTTTTGTTTACCTCTTTCTTTCCGTGATTTCCGCACCTGACATGCCAAACAGATGTGCTGCTGTTTTGTGAGTAGTTTCTTTTATTACACAATTTATCTAAAATTCATATTACAGTAAAATCAAGGCTAAAAATGTGTAGTGGGGTTATCATGCTCCTTTGGTAAACTAGCCTGGGTGCCCGGCATTGCCCGAGTGTTTAGAGGTGTGTGTTCAGCAAAAAAAAAAAGTGGCTGTAGGCAGGCAGGCAGGCAGGCTTGAACCTGTGACGCGAAGGCAGAAAAGAAAGTCTCCATGACACCAAAAGCATTGAAATTAACCAAAGTCAATCCAATGGTGAGGATGACTTGCTAAATGTTGGTGAAAAAAATCGACCCCCTCCTTGTACAAAACTTCCGAGTTTAGGGTGAAGAAATTAATGTTTTTAGCCAATTTTTCGTTATTTGTCGTCTGAGATATCGAGCTTCAAAATGATACCAATCTTGTCAGAATCCGTCGCCTCT
>NC_136522.1:68284111-68309111 GCF_053919585.1 Euprymna scolopes
TCATATTTGAAATATCCTGAAATTACTACGTCGATATAGACACCACAGGAAATTTTGAATGAGGTCAGGAGGATTAATAATTTAATATATAAAAGGCTACATGTCTGTCTGTCTGTCTGTCTTCCTATTTTCAAACTCTATCACATCCGAAACTAAAAGCCGTAGAGCGGCGCTAGCGGTCTCAAATGATTGGATTTTTTTATGGACCATTCTTTTATGGGTCTTTTAAAATTAAAAATAGTTTTTAAGGGGTTAGGGTTAGGGTTAGTTTATATAGTTTTTAAGGGGGTAAAAAGTTGGTAAAAATTGAATAAAAGTCGTTACCCATTTTGTACATTCATCTTAGTTTATTTTTAATTTTTAATCAGTTCATATACGTGTCACGTTGGTATAGTGGTAACGTCACCAGCTTTGAATGCTACAGTTTTGTTTTTGGTTTCAATTCTAGCTGATGGCACCCAAATACTTTTTTTTTTTTTACATTTGAAATCACAACTCTATAATAATATATACAAAATCTGGGCAAATCAGAATATCATATTTAAGTATATTTTACGACCGGGCAACGCCCCCCCCACCCTTTCGCTAGAATGTATTATTTGGATTGTTCGGACTACTATTCTCACCTTAAATGTGATTCTCACAACGTTTCGGGTTATATAATTGGACCCTACGTTATCAGACTCGCAGCTTTAGCTAGTACATAGATATAGATTTTAGTAACGTGCTTTATTTTTTAGTTTGAGAGTCGTTGAGTTAAAAAAAAGCTTGTCGAATACAACCACAGACGGCCGAGTGACAGAAAAAGGTTTATAGGTCATATTGAAATTGGGCCACTCATTTGACATATGGTTTGGTTTATGAATATATATTCTTTTATTTTTTAAATCACAACTTTATAATATATAACTAGCGAGGCGTACCCGGCGTTGTCCGGGTGTTTGGAGGTGTGTGTGTGGGGGGGGGGGTTTAAAAAAAAGTAAGTATGAGGATCGAACCCGAACCGTTGAGGCAAAGTTGTAAATTAAAGTGTCAAAAAAAAAAAACAAAAAAAAAAACGTGCGACCTTAACCATTGCCCCACCGCGAGATGCTAACGGAAACACGTTTGAATTTATTTAATTACTTGGATTCGGCAGGTGCCCGTTTTAATGAGTTAATGAGGTCAAGTTTGACTGCGGGATTTTTATTTTCCCAATATGTTATAGGAAAAAGACTAACCCACATGTGGCGAGCGACAAACGTTGAATATTTATCTTCCCGAAATCGAACAAATTAAATAGACAGGCGAGCTTCGTTGTTAACCGCGAGATATTACGATTTATATGTGATATAAAAAGTTTTAAAAAGTTGTGAAGCGAGCGACAGCTTCTCTGAAAGAAGCCTTTTGTAGACACACAGAAAAAGCGGACACACATACAAACATACATTTTCGCTTTTATATTTATAGATAATCAATAGAAAATTATCTCTGTAATAATATATACGAAATCTGCATAAATTAAACTATCATATTTAAGCGTATTTTACAACCGGGTCATGCTTGGCGTCCCTGCTAGCTTAGATAAATACTTTTACAGTTTTAACAAAGGAGCTACAATAATATCAAGGCGTTTCCACTTACAGTCACAGTATGCCAACATCAATATATTACATATGAAAGAGTCGGCTGTGGACTTTCCACAGGTCCCGCTAGTTGGTCATTACGACTCTAGCCATAGTCAGGAAGAGCCCATATAGTGACGGAATAGGTTAGATAACTATAACAATCATGAAAACTAGCAGGACCTGTGGAAATTCCACAGGGGACTCATTCATATGTAATATATTGATGTTGGCATTCTGTAGATGTTCAGTGTAAATGAAGACGCTCTAATATTATTGTACCTATTTACTATGCCTCCCCACGGGACAGAGTTAGACACCAGGGTCGTTTTTTAACGTGGAGAAAAGGTACAAAAATAAAAATTGTCTCAGTCGTGAAGGATTTCTCCTCCACCGAAAGAGAACAAGAAAATGAAGTGCAGCATCTGAAGAACAGATACTACACTTTGATCTTAACCAAAAGGCCAAGAAAACTGTAAAAGTATTTATCTAAACTAGCACAAACGCCCGGCAAAGCCCGGTCGTAAAGTACGCTTAAATATGATATTTTAATTCTTGCAGATTTCGTATACATTATTATAGAGTTAATATTCTATCGATTTTTATATTTTATAAAGTTGTGATTTCAAAAATAAAAAAAATATATCCATATGACTTGGGTGCATCAGCTTGAATCGAAACCGAAATAAAAACTATGAAAAATATATATGTGTGTGTGTGTGTGTATACATATATGGTGTGAATCGTGACACCCTGCACTGAAGATTCCCGAAAGGGTGAAACACTAGTGTCTGTAGGTATTTAATTATTATAGTAAGACAATAATTATGACAACCCTTTTAAGAAACTCGTTTCTTATCGTTGAGTACTTTCAGTTGAATTATGTCGGTCAATTTAGCTCTTACGCATAGATCATCGTATAACGATTAGATCACTCTCTGACTGACGTAAAGAACATTTAAAATTATAATGTTTAAATTCAACGTTATTTCACGCGGTTAATGGTAGCCGATTGGATACGGTCTGTGCTAATCGAGCCAGAGATGGCTCGTGTTGCCGAGTTCGAATCTGTCGACTGGTGTTAATCATGACACCCTGCACTGAAGATTCATTCCCGAAAGGATGAAACACTAGTGTCTGTAGGTATTTAATTATTATAGTAAAAAAATAATATATATATATATATATATATATATATATATATATATATATATATATATATATATAACTTGATTTCCTTCAGCCATAGTCGAAACCGAAACAAAAACTCTTGATAAAATTATTTATGACAAGAAATAGAAGTACATAACAATTAAACGACCCGGATGTAAGCGTGACACAGAAAATAATACACCCGTTATCGTATTAAAATATAGACTAGACCACATACACCCCCCCCCCCCAAAAAAAAAGTCTTCTCGAATAACACAACTGGTAAATCATATATCAGCCAGTCCTCTACAGCAGATTATAAAATTTCTTTTGAAAGTTTAGAAAAAAAAAAAAAAAAAAAGATGAGAAAGACAATAAAAAGCGACTCACGTCTTTCTGTTGCCTCTTGTAATTCTCCTCGTGGTCGAATTTGTCGCCAGCCAGCTTTCGCAGGTGGTCGTGCAACTGTTTCGCCTTCTCCTTCAGCTTGTCAAGATCCATGCCATTGATGTCCAGGGGTTGTATCCTCTGGGCCAAAATGGCTTTCTTCTCCTCTTCAAGCTGTTCTTTGGATTTTTGCATATCTTCCTTGGAGGTAGGCTGAGAAAAAAAAACAGAGAGAGAGAAAATAAGAATAAAAGCGGTTTAAGAACACGTTTGCACGGGAGTACTTCATCGCAGCTATAACAGGCTGATCTTCGAATTTAATGTCAATAAATATTTGTCATAAACTGTCTTTATACAAATTTAGTTTTTTTTCATTCAATCCTCTCCATAATATTCTTCATCATTCAACTACATCCACCTCTTTTACCCTCACCCTCTAGTGGCATTTAATCTTGATAACTGATAGATCATTAGTAAAAATAGATACGTCCATTCAAACTGCACATTTAGCAAAAAAAAAAAAAAAATGTTATTTCAAAGCTAAGCGTAACAAACTGATGAAAATGCTATTTGTTGAGGTGTGTCCACCCTACGGATAATAATGAATGTTTCAACTTATTATAAAGACGGGCCGAATATGTCTTTTAGCGTTAGCGCACAGTTTATGTTTGAGTCTTGCACACATGGCAGTCGAACTGACATATACCCACACTTTTCAATTGTTGTATTTGCTTTTCTGTTTAATATATATTGTTTCTACAAATTACTAAGCTGTGTCTTTCTTTCGGACCTTGACGAATTAAAACTTAAAAAGCTTGACAGACTGACAAAGATGATATTCAAACCTAAATGTAAAAAAACCAATGAAAATGCTTTTAAGAAGGTAAAGTGTAACGGACGAAAAATGCCATTTTAAACTTATGTGCAACATCTCTCAAAATATGTAACGGACCAAAAAAAAATGTTATTAAAAACTGAAGCGTAACGGACCAAAGATGCTATATAAAACTGAAGTGTAACGGACAAAAAATGCCATTTCAAACTTATGTGCAACAGTAAAAATAATATTTCAAACTTATGTGCAACATCTCTCAAAATATGTAACGGACCAAAAAATGTTATTAAAAACTGAAGTTTAACGGACCAAAGATGCTATATAAAACTGAAGTGTAACGGACCAAAAATGCTATTTAAATCTGAACTGTAACAGACCAAATATGCTATATAAAACTGAAGTGTAACGGACCAAAAATGTTATTTAAAACTGAAGTGTAACGGACCAAAAATGCTAAATGCTATTTAAAACTGAAGTGTAACGGACCAAAAATATACTATTTCAAAACTGAAGTGTAACAGACCGCCGAAATGCTATTTCAAACTTGAGTGTAACAGACCAAAAATATGCTATTTAAAACTTAAATGTAACAGATCGATGAAAATGCTATTTCAAACTTACGTGTAACAGCAAAAGTAAAAGTGAGATTTCAAACATAAATACAACAGCCTCTAAATGCTATTTTAAACTTATTTTAACAGACTAAAAAATGCTATTTCAAACTTTAATGTAACATCTGTTACATTAAAGTTTGAAATAGCATTTTTTAAACTTTAATGTAACAAATAAAAAATGCTATTTTAAACTTTAATGTAACAGATAAAAAAATGATATTTTAAACTTTAATGTAATAGATAAAAAATGCTATTTCAAATTTTCATGTAATGGATAAAAAAATGCCATTTCAAAATGTAAGTGTAACGGATCGACAAAAATGCGGCAAATCACTGGATGTATAATTAAAAAAATTTAAGTAATGGGCATTCTAGTTAAAAAAAAACGACTAAATATATTAGAAATAACGTATACCATAGGTCACATTAAAGAGTAACTTTCTACTTACCTCCTTTGCCTCGCTGCTCTCACCACCCTTCTTGGCGATAACATAGTTAGGCTTTTTAGGTTTCAATCTCTCTTCAGCATCCTTCTTTTTCTTGTCACGTTCCTCCTTCTTTCTTGATTCTTCCTCCTTCTTCTTTTTCTTCTTCTCCTCCTGAAAGTACACGAAATCATCTCACGTTACAACAATAACAACAAAATTCATCAGTAAAAAAAAAAAAATTAAAAAACAAAGAAAAACAAACTAAATCCTTACTTTTTAAAGTTCTGAATTTTTTTAGATGAGGACTGATTGTTTATATTACTTTTATTGATTGGACTATTGTTCTCATCTTGAGTGTTGTTTGTGCAATGTTTCGATTGGTTTGACCTTCGACCGTCTTCAGACATGCTTGTTGTTTTTTGGAAAAGAAAAGAGAAAAGTTACTGGCTCCGTCGATATTTTCGTATTCTTGGAGTTAATCTGTTTTATGGCTGTGGTTTCATATGTGTGAAAAAATTGGTTGACAAAGGGGAGTCAACTCTAATAAAGATCTACGGAGCCAGTAACTTTTCTCCTTATTCTTTGGTTTGTTTTTTGTCTTCATCCTTTATGTTTTATATTTCATTTATCTTCTATTTCTTTTTAGCTTTCTATTCTCATGTATCCTAAACTAGATGTCGCTATATCTGTAATCTAGCTCTCTTCTCTTCTGACGAGAAGCATTAGGCTTCAAAATGTCTAGGTATAAAGAGGGTTTATAACCTTTCTTACTATAAAATGGTTTCTTATTGAAATGACGAATAAATTCATATATAACTATATCTATATTATTTAGTCTTAAATTTCTTTATATATATTATTGGTCTATTTAGGCAGAATTTTTTCATTCAATCAGATATTATTAAATACAACGGAAATACTTTGCTTAATGACAACAGCATATTTCTTTTTTAAAATTTTTTTTTCGATTTCCCGTATGATCTTTTTTTATTTCAAAATCGAAAATATTGATAAAAGTTCTATAGTTATCACGAGCACTTTCGACTCAACTGCAAGTCATCTTCAGGTGAAAATTCATGGAGTTGACGAGGGGCAAGTGAATAGGCGCGAAAATGGAAAGTAGAAGAGTCTGTTGTTTTTGTTTTACGGCATATCAACCCTTTCCAGGTTATTTAATGCCGAATCCAGTGATTTTGAAGAATTTTTTTTTTAATAGAATTCATTTGTTGTTTTCAAGTCGGTTTCTATTTAACTCATAGTTGAGACCCTAACAGGTACTACCACTCCGGGTCAGAGTGGACCTGGGAGCAATGGCAATTAAAGAATGTGGAATTGTCTTCCGTTTTCCTGCTTTCCGGCTGACTACAATATGGTTGTGTTCAAGTCTAAAGTAAATAAGTTCTTGATGAGCCGTTCCATATAAGTTATTAAATTTACCAAATTTTCATTACTAATGATTACTATATTGATCAATTTCTACTGTACACTCTTTAACCCTTATCCTTGAGTGGCCTCTGGGCCTTGATAATGTGGTGATGCCTGTGTAAAAAAAAAAAAAAAAAAGAAAAAGGGTGGCTCCACACTCCACAAAGTCCGCAAGCTGGGGCCTCACCATCGGATATAGTTTAAGGTCATATCCAGGACCTCGAGTGATGGAAGGTTAAAAGTATATTTAAAAAAATCGATTAAAAATCGATTAAAAATCCGAGTTTTAAAATCAACGAATCCGTGGGCCAATATTGGCAAAGCGCATCGTTTTAATACGTTATTGCTCTTCTCGAATGCGATGTTATTAATAATTAATATTAATATCGGAAATTTCTGGTAGACACACACACACATTTTACCTTTTATATATTAGATAAAATTTAAGTTTACTTAAACGATTATCCCCTTTCTTTTTTATCATTATCAGTTATTTTTAAGATCAAGCCTCCTTTTCTTATTTCATAACAATCATTAAGATTATTGAAGCGAGTCAGAGATATGTACGTTCACTTTTGTTATTTATATTAACCTTATCATCGTCTAAAATCTGTCTCCCCTCGCAGGGAGAGAGGTCGATAAATAGCCTTACCTCTTCGGCCTTACGTCTGGCCTCCTCGACCTTCCTCTGCTCGGCTAACCTCTTCTCCTCCTCGACCCGTTCCTTCTTACGTTGTTCCTGAAATAAAAGAAAAAAGAAAAAGGCAAATATATCAATTAAAACTTTATTTACATAAGCGAAAGACAAAGTTTGGATTTTTTTTTACTATACAAATAACAAGAAGCCTCAGCACGCATGTGTTATTGACAAACGTGAAAAATTGTGCGTAAGTTTTAGTCTGAAGCGATGAAGTGTAGGGGACGGTTTGTTATGTATATTCGATGAACTTCATTGCGAAGAATGTTGTGGATATTTGTGTGTTAAATTTAATCTGAAACTTTGGATATTTTTTTTATTAGCAAGTCATTTCTGATATGAGGAATGATTAATACGGGCTGGGCTGATAGACGATGTAATACGAAAAAGTAACCAGGTTCAACGTTGCTTCGTTAACTTTGGTGATCCAATGGGAACTGATGTGTCAACGGGATTATGCCGTATGTATTATGATTATGCATATGACTTAATATATTTAGCTTTTTCATTCAAATAACATGGACTTACTCTCCTTGCTCGCAATTGGCGGATCTCTTCTTCGTCCTTCTCTCGCTCGGCTTTTCTCATTTCCTCGTATTCGGCCATTTCTTCTTTTTGTTTTTCAAGGTTTCTAAGCTTTTTGGCCTGGAATTAAAATAGATACATAGATAGATAAATAAATAAATAAAATAACAAGAATAATAATAACAATTATAACAATAATAATAATAACAACAATAATAATAAATAGTAATAATAAATAATATTAATAATAATAGCAATCAGAGAAATAAAAAAAAAATAACGTTTGATAACGCCTCTCTCAGAAGAAATGGTATTTATTCTCAGAGAACTCTTAATCCCGGCTCCAAACCAGGAGTTGCATAGCGCTTATTATTATTATTATTATTATTATTATTATTATTATTATTATTATTATTATTATTACTAATAATACTAATAATAATAATAATAACAACAACAACAACAACTGAAATAAAAATTTAAATGAAAAAAGAAAAAATATACATATTGCCCATACGCGTACACGGATGGGTATTCTTCTAGTAATACACACACACACACACACGCACACACACACACACACACACACACACACACACATATATAAACTTTGGAAGGATGAGATGCAGGTAAAATATTTTCCCATGTTTTTTCCACATTAGGAAAATGGACTCCATATTGTTCATTGCTAAAGTGTTTTTTATTCAATACGTCTGACGATAGGCTGTTCTTGTGAAAATTTTCAAACGACTTAATGTTTGAATTTGTCCGATTAGTCTTTAAACAATTGTAACTAACGATGGAATACCCTATTTGTTGCTATCAATCTATTCCTTGAAGTCTTTATTTTGTTAAAACAATATTATATATACATATACATATATATATATCTATATATATATATATATATATATATATATATATATATATATATATATATATATATATAATAAAAATTACAATAAGTTTACCAAGGTAATCAAAATGTTAAATTTAAAATATATTATAAATATTAAAGAGTAAAATAAACTCAGCCAGATTATACATATATATATATATATATATATATATATATATATATATATATATATATATATATATATATGAGAGAGAGAGAGAGAGGAGGGGAGAAGAAAAAAACGACAGTATAAAAATATATACATTTAATATAAATTTAATATAAATTTAATCATTGATTCAATAAGGAGATTGCATCAATTATGAGCGCAGGATAAACATATTTATTGAATTCCTATTGAATCGACGATTAAATTTATATGCATTAGTATATAAATTTATATTGTCGTTTTTTAATTTTCTCTCTTCTACATAAGCTCCACCTCAATAGTTGAGCTTTGCATTATCCCGATAAGTCTCTCTTTCTTTCTCTCTCCCCCCTCTCTCTCTCTATGTATAAGATATTTTTACTTACCTCCATTTTCCTTTTGCCCTCATCAGCATCACCGCCGCCTCCGAAGGATCTGATTGGACATGAGAAAATATATTGATTTATATGGATATACATACAGTTGTGATATATTAATACCGTATTTAGCGTACGTACGTACGCACATGTGTCACAGCTTCCATATTATCAGAAGATCCTATTTATTAAAAAGGAACATAGGAGGTGATCACATACGACGAACATTAAATTAGTATATCGAGTGATGCTAATTTAATGTTCGTAGTATGTGATCACCTTCTATCTTCCTTTTTAATAAATAGGATCTCCCGATCACTGAAAATGCAATGTAAAAATAAAGTAAAATAAAATAAAATGTCGTTTTTGGGCCGTACGTGAAACTAAAATATACCTTCTTGATCTTCTGGCTAGGCTCCAAGGGTAGTATCTGTTCTGTCTAAAGGTAGTATAATGATATCGTTGGTGTTTCATTCGCGCTGAGCAATGGAAATATGTTATAAGCTCCTATAAGGATATTGGAGATAAACCACCTCTTTGGACTTGTAGACCGGCACCCAGTCCTACTACCACACCCAAGATCTGCCGGCGGTTACCTGATTGCGCTAAGAAATCACCACACTCTTCAGCACCTCCAGGGTCACTTTAGAGTTGACTTTCAAGCCAACTTCTAAGATGTAAGGTGACATCAGGTGACCCTCACTTGAACCCACCCCAGAGACCATAACCGGAGCTGGAAAGTTTGCTTCCATCACTCTGGGTATGTCCCTGTTTTCATAGCAATCTAGCGATGAATTTTTTCGGGTGCTGGCAACAGTTCTGTTGCCATAAGTTGGATCGGTAGAGAGCATGAGTTGTACAGTGGCGCATCTCCGATTGCACTCGTCTAACATTGCATCACTTTCAGACATGATAGAAGTCTCCTATCGCTCTTGGGATTTGTAAGCAACTGGCCGACTAGTAGATGGTTTGCAACAAAAAAAGAAAACCCGTTTTAATCAAATGGAAATGGCATCATGTCGTCTTTTCTAGGGCGATAATTTTATCGTCCCACTCAGTACTTAGCTGCAATTTTTTAATTAACTGCACAAGTCAAGCAGCTGTCTCTGAACTATCTTTATATCCCCCCACGCATCTCTAACTCTAAACTGATTCAACTATCTAATATTTCCTTATATCTCTGTGAGCATTTTTTAAAATGGAAATCGCTCCAGTCAAGACATGAAGCCACTTGATGTAAAGACCTAAAAAAAAATATTGCTTCAACATTGAAAACTTGCCAACGATAAATGTTAGATGGAATAGACCCTCACCCAGAAAACAGCAATTATTCCCTCTTTGTCAGAAACAATGCTCATGGAATGCGAGGACTAAAGGGCAAAATAACGGAAGCAAGAGTTACGAGGCTGTCGAAAGTAAACATGAGATCTTCTTTCTACACTTCTTAGCCAACGATAGGTGCTAGATATATCATTGGCCTACGGGGGTTGAGGATATGCGTTGCATGGAGAGAAATTACACGAGAATGATAAAGGCTAGTGGTATACATACACTCTGACAAAACAGAAGGAATTGAATAAATACTCACAGACAAGGGAAGAAGCCACAAGAGGCAAGAAGCTATAAAGGTACTACTTCCAGGTAAAGAAAAAAAAAAAAAAAAAACTAGTCCCCGATGATGGTTAAATGTACATAAAACAGCAATTCTTTCCCCTTTGTCAGAAACATCATTCATGGAATGTGAGAACTAAAGGACAAAATAAAGGAAGCATGGCTGGCAAAAGTAAACCCAACATCCACTTTCTGCTCTTATAAGAAAGAGTGACTCTCTTTGTTCAACGACCTCATCTAATTTACATGCGTGTGTCTGGTTAGTTTATGAAATAATGGATAAGAATGAAAACAGACGAGTAAAAATAATAACAAATACAATATCTACAGTCAACCGATATTTCGGTCGACTCAAACGACCATAGTCTTTAGTGTATAATGGTCTTTTAAAATTGGACCTATTGAAAGGAACCGATAAAGCACTTTTATCACAGCTCTCCGCTTTGTAAAGAAGCACTATAATGTTTAGCTACCAACGGATCTACATACGCCGTGCTCTAAATTTTTCAAGGTTCGGACAACAAGCCGCTTCACCAGAAGCGAAAGCCAATACAACTACCAAACAGTGAAAAAATATACAAATAACACATGCTAATTTGTTTGTGCTATGAAAAAAAGGTTCTTGGCTTTCGGGCCAGGATCAAATTGTATGGGTTCTAATGTTTTAAACAATTGGGTTCCAAGTAGGACGTCCCTCAATACGAAAGGGTGAATGCGGTATTATGGTGGAAGAAGATATTAGCTAAGAGAAACTTTTGTTTAGTTCTGGAGTGACAAGGATGACCATCGACCTCCAACCCCCCCTTTTGAGTTGGCCTTGTGCCTAAGTTTTTTGTTCATGTTGAACTTACATTGCATTTTTAGCCTGAATAAAATATTTAATATCTCAAAGTGTAGTATCTGTTTTGATGGTTCACTTAAATAATTAGCCTTTGGTCAATGTAGGAGAAACTCTTCTTTTACTATTTATTTGGACACTGCCAGAGTGCCCCCTCTTTGGGGGAGCTGGTCCCCCCCCCCATTAAAACGACCTTGTGTCTAATATTCTTTTGTGGAGAAGCAAATAAATACATCTGTTTTGATGCTGGACTTCACCATTTTGGTCTCGGTTAGTGGACGAGAAATCCTTCATGAGTGATACATTTTTTTAAATTTTTTGTTAGTACCAGAGTGCTCCTTTTTTGGGGAGCTGGTTTCCCCTCACATTAAAAATCGACCTTGTGTTTATCGCTGTCCTCGCGGGGAGGCAAGTAAACAAAAAAAAAATTGTTTGTGTGATGGCCTCTATATAGCAAACGTATTGATCTAGGCAAAAAAGCTACTCGTGGATGATGGTTAATGAGATGACTATTTTGAGAGGATTGGAAACGATGAATAAAATGAAAAAAATGTATTAAAACAAAAATAAAAACTGCCTCGGTCAAGGAGGACTTATTTTCCTCACTTAGAACGGAACAGGTACTTTGAATTATATATTTGGAAATAAAAGTAAACGACTCTTACAAATTAGGCACAAGACCATTAAAAGGTGAGCATGAGTGTCGTTGGTCATCCTCTGTCCATCATTCTCTGAATTAGACGCATTTTGGCTCATTTGTTCAACCACTGTTGGTTTCTTTTATCCTTTGTCCACTGGAGATCAGTTGGTAATTACATATATATATATATATCTGGAACTTTATTTCTCTATGATCTGATGTTTTTTTTTTCTGGGAACATTGATTTACCCTGGACATTTATAATTATGTTTGCCCGTACCTTATGGATTACCAATGGACTACCAATGGACTCATTTTGGATTTATCCGCTTCTGGATTTTACCTTCTTATTCAATGGATTTTTACCATATTCTTTTTCTCCCTTTTTCTCAGTTTCCTGCTTTCATAATCACTTTGAATCCCTATAAACTATCACTAACTGTTCAATAACTTTTTATGCAAATATGAGGGATTTTATGTTTGTAGTTTTTTTTTTTCAATGCATTAACCTGCAAAATTTATTGTACCTTTTTCATCTGATGAGAAGAACTGCATTTTTCGAAACTCCGTGGAATAAGATCTTTCAAATTTATTTGTACGCCTTGTTGGATAATTAAAAACTGTATATACCTTCTTCATGAGTTTATAATGTTTATTTGAAAATTTGAATTCATTTTCAATAAGATTTCTCTATTATATATATATATATATATATATATATATATATATATATATATATATATATATATATAGGGTGGCCGAAAAGTCCCAGGACACTATACATGTATTTTTAATAAAACAGCAGCAATTAAGCGCTCCTCAACAGTAAATACACTGATGTCAGTCATAACCTGAAAAAATAAATGAAATAAATTGTTTTAACAACATTAGAATATTAAAATCAATCATATTTAACAGCATTAAAATATTAAAAATACAGTGCCCTGGGACTTTTCGGCCACCCTGTATATATATATATATATCATTGTGTGTATTTCTGTATGTTTGTTTGTTATGGACTCCAAAACGGCTGGGCCGACTTTTTTTAATTTCACGCAAATCTACCTCATGTGTCTGCGAGTGTTCTTAAATATGTTTTGTGTCGGCATGCTTCCGATAAGTATCGGAAATCGAGAACCAAAAAATTCAACCGAAGAAAAAAAAACAGTCCAATTTTCACCAAAGTTAACACGCTTATACAACCTAATATCATAAGTACATTTTAGAAGTTTCATCACTGCACAAGCAGAACGGTCCAGCGTATAAAATCGACAGTAAGTTCTTTGATAAGACAGAAGCGCGTTCGAAATGAATCTTTCTGTTTAGAGCACAATAAACTTATCCCTTCTCAAGGAGAAGGTAAAGATTAGACTGGTGGACCGCATAGGACTAAACAGAACAATTTTGACGCCTTTTTGACCCTTTAAAAACTATTTTAACCAGTTAAAGACCCATAAAAGAACGGTTCATAAAAAAATCCAATCATTTGAGGCCCCTAGCGCCGCTCTGCGACTTTTAGTTTCGGTAGAGATAGAGTTTGAAACTATGGAGACAGACAGACAGACAGACATAGTGAGTTTTATAACTTAGATTTTCCCGTGTAATTTCTTTTATAGTCTTCAGATTTGATCCATTAAAAGTTGAAAATTCTGCTATCCAAATTTGCAGACGACAATATCAAATTTTGCAGACAATATTGTTGAATAAAAACAAAATGGCTGCTAATTATTTCTTTTTTTTCAGCTGAAACAAATAACATTTTATCTTTTGCTGATTAGTAGCAATTAGACTATCTACGCAAAGGTCAGGCACATCTAGTTACACTTCATTGTTATTATGAAAAAAAAAATGTTAGAAGGTAATAGTTATTGTTTTTTTTTTTTTTTTAAAGTCAGGTCTTTACGTCAACTGACTTTGTTATTTCTAAGTATTGAAACCCAGGTGTGTATACGCGATTAAACTTAAAAAAAAAAAAAAAAAAAAAAAAACTCCCAGTTAAAATTTTGGATTTGTTAATACGTCACATAACTTGGGGGGGGAGGGTCATGTACATTTCATAATTTTTTAATACGTCACGTACATTTCATAATTTTAATTTGTTTGTTTGTCGGTTTTTGTTTTATGGCATATCAACCCTTTCCAGGTTATTTAATGCCGAATCCAGTGATTTTGAAGAACAATTTTTTAATAGAGTATATTTGATTTTTTTTTTTAAAGTCAGTTTCTATTTAACCCATAGTTGGGACCCTAACAGGTACTACCACTCCGGGTCAGAGTGGACCTGGGAGCAATGGCAATTAAAGGGTGGCTCCACACTCCCCAAAGCCCGCAAGCTGGGGCCTCACCATCGGATATAGTTTAAGGTCATATTCAGGACCTCATAATTTTAATATGTTACCTAGATTTCATGGTTTTTAATACGTCATCTAGATATGCTTTTTAATACGTCACCTACATTTCATGCTTTTTAATACGCCACCTGCATTTCATACTTTTTAATACGGCACCTACATTTCATGCTTTTTAATACGTCACCTACATTTCATACTTTTTAGTAAGTTACCTGCATTTCATAATTTTTATGTGTCACCTGCATTTCATAATTTTAATACGTCACATATATTTTATAATTTTTAGACACCACCTACATTTCGTAATTTTTGTGCGTTACGAATATTTCTTACTTTTTAAATACGTCACTTACATTTCATACTTTTTGAATACGTTGCATACATTTCATACTATTTTAATAAGTCATATACATTTCGTAATTGTTTAATATGTAACATTTATTAATACCTTTTTTATACGTCACTTACATTTCATAATTTTTTTAAATGCTCACTTACAGTTCACAGTTTTTTATATGTCACCTATATTTAATAATTTTTAGTACGTCTCGAACATTTCATAGTTTTTAATACGTCACTTACATTTCATAGTTTTAATACATCACCAACATTTCATAGTTTTTAATACTTCATCAACATTTCATAGTTTTTAATACGGCACTAACATTTCATAGTTTTTAATACGGCACCAACATTTCATAGTTTTTGATACGTCACTTATATTTCATAGTTTTTAATACGTCACCTATATTTCATAGCTTTTAGTACGTTACCAACATTTCATACTTTTTAATACGTCACCTATATTTCACACTTTTTAGTAGGCCACTTACATTTCATACTTCATTTATATTTGTTATTGTGTTAATAACTTTTTGTCGTTTTGTCACCTACATTTGGTATTTTGTTATTAAATCACCTCAATTGGGTTTTTAATTATTAATAGGTCGTCTACATTCGATGTTTATTGGTAAATGGATAAACACACACTTGTTGGATATTCGTATTACATTCAATAATTTCATAATCCACAAAACATCATATACGGCCGGGTGTGTCTGTTAATTCATAGATTTCTAAGAACCTCAGTTTGTGTTTAGCAGCTGTCGGTAACGGAAGACAGCTCGACCTTCTGTTTCCGGGACGCTTATAGAACGAAACGGCTAGAGAAAAGTTAAGAGGAATTTATTTATTTATTTATTTATTTTTTATTACATTTTCACCCCAAACAAGGCAAATTGCCACTTTGGTGTAGGGGGCTACTATCAGGGGAAACAACTACTGGGGTACTATGTAGAGATTTGGGCAGCAAGGTGTCGGTTCACGTTACACTTGAACTTCTGCACGTCAGTACTGTTGGGGAAGCAGGGACTGGGAATGGAATTCCAGAGTCTTGCGGTTCTGGGGAAGAAACTATTGGAGTAAAAAGATCTTTTACATCTAGGGATCTCTACAGTGTGGGGGTGGGATCTAGTAGCCTGTCGGGGTTGTCGAGGGTGCTCGCGTCGTGGGGGCACAAGTGATTGCAGTTCGTCAGAGCATTCACCACTAAAATACTTGTAGAAAAGGCAGAGGGATGCAACATTTCGTCGATGGGACAGAGGCTGAAGCTTAGATGCCAGCCCAGGGCCCATCAGGTTTGCGACTCTCTTTTGAACCTTGTCAAGGAGCGAGAGACTAGTAGCAGATGCACCAGCCCAGATGTGGCAGCAATACTCCATACATGGGCGAATGGTGGCCTTATAGAGGTACAGGATACTTTCGGGTGTTAGTAGTTTTCTAGCACGGTAGAGAGATCCTACCTTTCTTGCAGCGACCCTGGCAATGCCTTCATGATGTAACTAACCAATCCGGCCGATGATAGTTGGCAGAATTACACAAATCGATCCGGTTGCAAAATACAGAGGAAAAAAGGAAAAATAAATGCTTTTATTTTGAATTCTTAAAATTCTAATCTAAAAAGGTTTGCTGCGCATGCGTAATAGTAACCAATTAGGCTGCATACTTACCCAGTTTGTTCTTCGCTGTCAAACAAATAAAAACGTGTAACACATATAATTGCTTTATATATACTTTTTTTCTGCACACCCCGAAAGTATATAATATAAATAACATATGACATAAAAAATTGTATATTTCATATAATATATAAATATAAAAATATTACATAAATATAAAAATATTATATAAATATAAAAAAACAGTATATAAATATAAAAAGATAGTATATAAATAATATGATATATATATAGTATATAGATAATGATTATATATATATATATATATATATATATATATATATATATATATATATATGGTAAAACTGGTAATTAGTAAAACCTGAAGAGAGTGCTCCATACTATTGCAGAGCAGATATGTGTTTTATTTTTTTTATTACCGTTTTATCTGTTTGGTTACATATGTTTCGAATGTTGGACCATGTTTACGATCCAACAGCAACAACAGAAATGGTTGTTAGTATTTGAAAGAAGTGTTTTAGAAGTCTTCTTTCAAATACTAACAACCATTTCTGTAAGGTCTGACGAGGCTGTTGGATCGTAAACATGGTCTAACATCCGAAACATATGTAACCAAACAGATAAAACGGTAATAAAAAATAAAACATATAGTGTGTGTGTGTATGTGTGTATATATGTATATATATATGTATATATATATGTGTGTGTATATATATATATATACATACATACATACATGTGTATGTGCGTGTGTAAAATATATAATATATACATAATATACATAATACATTTGTTGGCAACCGTCCGTCTCGGGAGTCGTTGGTGTAGTAGTGGAGCTACATAACCTAGGCAGGGTGATATGAGCGGATAGCTATTGCTCGTGCAGCAATCCCCTCCTCTCCACGAAGTCAAAAGATTCAAGAGAGACAGAGTCTTGGCTCTAACTGCGCCACAGGAGTTGCATTGATTACAATATAAAGTAAGGCCGCATTTGAGACCCCGTGTCCGGATTTTTTGTTGCGGTTTACTGCCTTAGTCTTTCCCCTAATAGGGTAATCCCGTGAGGCAGCGGAGGTTTTGAATCAGATTTGCCTTCTCCTCTGTGAGCTACCATCAAATGTTGACGAGTCCCACCTGCCTGAAGTGACTGGTTTTAAGGCGCTAGTGGACCGTCTTTGCTCCTTCTCCCAGTTGGTATAAATAGTTTCGCCGGGCCTCGTAGCTAAACCACACGAAAAGGCCAGGAAATGGAATTGGTTGTCAGAGACTATTTGAGACGCACACTATGAGGGCAATTTTTAGGGAGAGGGAGCTTATCCCCACTACTCACCACATGATATATAATATATAATATGTATAGGGTGTCCATAAGGACGTGCATTTTAAGAAATTTATGATTATTTATATTTACGATAGAAAAAAATGTGAACAAATGTTATGAAGTTTTATGTACTCAGTATCATTATTGAACATTTTTCACAAAATTTGAAACAATTATTAATAAAGTAAATTTTTTTAGGGTCAATGTGATCGATGATTTTAACTTTTGCATAATCCAAATTCCCGGGGAGTTAAGTCAAACGAAAAGTAGGTCACAAGCTTGGATGCAAAGTTCGGGAAAGGACGGCCAACGAAAAGTCGGTCACGTCTGTATGCAAGGCCTCGTAGATGACGTCAAAGAAAGGTCAAATTTTAGGATGCAAAATCTCTGGTCGACCACATTTTTGGAAACGATACAGACTGAAATGTCGTCGTCGTCATCTGGGCCAAATACAAAGAGATACAGAGATAGACAAGGGAAGAGAAACGGAGTCGAGAGTGTTAGCAACACATTATTCTGCATACCACCACCAGCTCCACTACACACGCCATTAGACATGCCAGTCTTTTAGTTGAAAACAGAAAGCTTATATTTACAAATAAACGAAATATTTTTATAATCAGCTGCGTGTTTTTTTTTTCACTATCGCCAACTAATATATAAACCGAGAAATAACAAAGACTGTTTTATTATTATTATTATTATTATTATTATTATTAATAGCATCATTATTATTGAATAGACTTAAAACGCTTTTGAAAAGGGGGAGATAACTGTGAATGCAGCCAATGTTCGTTAGAAGATTTGAAAGTTAAAATGTTTTCAGGCATAAATGTAAATCAGTTGGAAAATGTTTTCTATGAAATGCAAAACCATTTTTCACTTTTTGCGTTGCTAGTGATGGAGGGCATGGAACATAAAAAAAAAAAAATTCAAGAAACATTAAAAAAAAAAAATTCAAGAAACATTAAAAAAAAAAGAATTTCAAGAAACATTTTAAAAAAATTTCAAGAAACATTTTAAAAAAATTTCAAGAAACATTAAAAAAAAAAAAATTCAAAAAACATTAAAAAAAAAAAGATTTTCAAGAAACATTTTTAAAAAATTTCAAGAAACATTTAAAAAAAAAATACAGATTTATTCCTTACATTTTATCGATTTTTTTCTATTGCAAATACAAATAGTTACACATTTTTAACTTCATGTATATATATATATATATATATATATATATATATATATATATATATATATATATATATATATATATATATTAGTTTTGACATTGGAATTAAGTGTATATTATCTCATATTTTAAAATTATATATATATATATATAATTGATTAATTAGGTTCATACACACATGCATACATATGTACACACACATATACTTATACAGACACACACACGCATATATATTCATATATACATACACATACACACACATACACACACATATACATATACAGACACACACACACACATATATATACATATACAGACGCGCACACAGACATCTATACACATACACAACACACACACACACACACATATATATATTATATATTATTATTATTATTATTATTATATATACAATCAGTATAATAAATAGTAAATAGACGTTTACAGTCATAGTTTAAACATGTATGCACATCTGTAGCCAATTATGTTTGTATTAATACTAAAATAGGCTAAAACACACACACACACACACACACACACACACACACACACACACACACACACACACACACACACACACACACACACACATGTATCGAATTACTTTACGGGTGGATGAATACACTTACGTATGTTCTTCGTCTTCCATTTTCTAGTTTCCGATACGTTTACCGCAACTACAAAAAAAAAAAAAAAAATAAATAAATAAATAAATAAAATAAAATAAAATGGACAGTAAAAAAAAATAAAAATATAAATATTGGATTTTTTAGAAGGAAAAAAAGAAAAAAGAAAAAAGAAATCAAGTTAAAATTACAAGCTTTCTCAATATACCACATGCGTTTTTTTTTTTTTTTTTTTTTTTTTTTAAATTTATATTTAATAGTTCTTCAGATATTCATTTCCGGTGAGAACAGATATAAACAGAGGCTGAAGCGAATCCGATATTTTTCGACCATAAACCGTTCACTTTATATCGGATTTGAAACTGACGGTACCAAATTTTTTTTTTACTCCTGTAGTATATATATATATATATATATATATATATATATATATATATATATATATATATATAGTGTTATGTTATTAAAGAATATAAAGCAAAACTTATCAAAATAAGAAAAGTTCAACACTAAATATATTGAATAACCTTATTATATCGGAAGAACAATAAAAGAAAAAAAACATTTAGTCCATGGCATTTCGAAGTAAACTACTTCTCATCAGAAGAGAAGAATACCCAGAATTATACAAAATGCATATATATATATATATATATATATATATATATATATATATATATATATATATATATATATATATATATATATATATATTGTATTTTGTGTACAGAAAGTTGTTAGATGAGACAAGTCATTGGTACCGTCGGTTTCAAGTCCGATAATTAGGACCGTTTAAGATATTCATATCAATCTCCCTTCAGCCAATACTCATCTTGTTAGATGAGATAAGTCATTGGTACCGTCGGTTTCAAGCCCGATAATTAGGACCGTTTAAGATATCCATATCAAGCTCTCTTCAGCCAAACTCAGCAACCATATATATATATATATATATATATATATATATATATATATATATATATATATATATATATATCCACACAGACACATACATACAGGGTGTTCCAAAGGTCGTTGGCACATTTCAAGTCCTCCTATCTGCTCCGGGTTAGGGTTCACGATGAATGGTAGCAAGATGAAACTGGTGCCATTTTTTTTTTGAAATTTTACTTTTGATTTTTTCACTTCTTTTCACGTCCAGTAATGGCGTTCCCTCAACCAGAAAAGGCGTTTTTGTGTGCTTGAATTTGCAAAAACTGAATCATGGACACTTGTTCAACGTACCACCAAGATCTCCAGATCTCACACCCTGCGACTTTTTTTTGTGGGGATTTGTGAAAGGACTCCCATCCCAAGAGACGTGGATGAGCTGAAGATCGGAATAACTGAAGCTGTTGCAACCATTGACAAGGCAATGCTGGGACGATTGTTTGGCAAGAATTGGACTATCAGTTTGATGTGTGTCATGTGACCAATGGTTCTCACATTGAACATCTTTGAACATTCCATGGAAAAATTGGGATTACAAGTTTTCTGAATATACCAGGTGCGTTTTTTTTTATCCTTAATAATTCTCGAGATATTCAATGTCAAAATGTGCCCAAGACTTTCGGAACACCATATAAGTAAAAAAAAAAAAAAAAAAAATACTCGAACTGAGATCTTAACCAAGATAGTGAGTCTAGTACGATAACCATTAGACCAGCTTTCCCAGATCTTTAAAAAGTGTTTTCAAGCCTCGTAAAACAGTTTAAAACGAATTAAAATCCAATATCCCTCCCAAATATCAAGCTTTTTAATTTTGACACCTTAGCAGCCCTTTTTTTCCGGATGAAAACCGATTAAAAAGTTTTCCACATGTCTGAATACCCTATATACCAGATTTAAAGTTTGCAGATAAAAAATGTTCGTTGAGTATATAGGTTGAGAAGTGTCCACACAGCACACACCTTTTTTTTTTTTTTAAATATACATAGAAAATATAATGAACTAATTGATAAACATAACGATTATCGAGAAATTTCCGAAAAAGAAGAGGCAGGTACTTTCGAAAAACTAAAGTACATATCACGTTCGCCTCCTAACAAGGCATATCGCCACTTGAATGTAAGGGGCTACTATTTAGGGCCATGCCTAGGAAAGATATTAACAAGATGTTGGTTTACATTACATTTAAACTTCTGCATATCAGCACAGTCAGGGAAGTGGGTAGCAGGAAAGGAATTCCAGAGTCTAGCTGTTCGAGAGAAGAGCTATTAGAGTAGAAAGCTGTCTGGCATTTAGGAACCTCAACAGTGAAGGGGTGTGATTTTGTTGCTAAGCAGGTTTGTAGAGTTCATTAAAAAAAAAAAATCATTTTCAATTAGGATGTTGCCAATCATCATGTGATCCGTCCCGTAAGTATCTCATGTCTTTCTACAAAGAATTCTGACTACAAAATTTCAAAGTTGGATTCTATGGTCTTATAAATCCAAGTTTTTCATTCTTATCTGGTCTTCCATTTTCGAGTCTGTACGGAATGGTATATTATTTTATTTATTGGAATTCTTTCAGGTGAATAATTTGTATATTTATTTACGGACTGTTATCCTCATCTTGATAGTTATTGTTGTTTCACCATGTTTCTCACACCAATTCCTCTCAACAGTTCCGGTCCTGGATATGACCTTAAGCTATATCCAATGGTGAGGCCCAGCTTGATTGCCATTGCTCCCAGGTCCACTCTGACCCGGAGTGGTAGTACTTGTTAGGGCCCTAACAATGGTTTAAAACCGATTTAAATATATATATTATTTTTTTTTTATAGAAATATATATAGATATATATATTTTTATAGAAATATATATATATATATATATATATATATATATTATTTTTTATAGAAATATATATATATTATTTTCTTATAGAAATATATATATTTTATAGAAATATATATATATTATAGAAATATATATATATTATAGAAATATATATATATATATATATATATATATATATATATATATATATATATTTTATAGAAATATATATATATATTTTTTTTTATAGAAATATATATATATATTTTATAGAAATATATATATTTTTTTTATAGAAATATATATATATTATTTTTATAGAAATATATATATATTATTTTTATAGAAATATATATATATATTATTTTATAGAAATATATATATATTATTTTTATAGAAATATATATTATTTTTATAGAAATATATATATATATATATTATTTTTATACAAATATATATATATTATTTTTATAGAAATATATTTTATTTTTTTATAGAAATATATATTATTTTTTATAGAAATTATATATATATATATATATACATTTCTATAAAAAAAAATTCTTCAAAATCACTGTATTTGGCATTAAATAACCTGAAAAGGGTTGATATGCCGTAAAACAAAAACAACCAACCAACCAACCAACCAACCAACCAACCTCTACATTTCCATTTGAGCATCGTTTGAAGGTAGTGGTTTCAATCCTACCCAAAGCAGGCCATAGATGTTATTGGCCAAAAACATGGTGAGACGACACCTATGGAAGGCAGTAATTACTGAGGATACAGTTATGAGACTCAGCATTTCTATACTGTCGCGATTAACCACCTGAAGAAGGTCAGAGGATGAGTTGGCCGGAACGTTGGGAAACAACAACAACTATAAAGATGATGATAACAGTTTACAAATAAATAAATCCTCATCTAAAAAGAAAATCAGAAATAAAACAAAAAATTATTATTTATTTTATTTTTTTTTTTTGGTAAATTTGTATTTTAAACTCTCAGCTAAACCCACCCTCCTTCCTAAAGAGAGGATCTATCTTTTTAGGCGATTACGTAGCAGTATCAGAATTTTTGTAGGAATTTTTGACACCCCTAACACGAAACTGCGAATACAATATAAAAATCTCGTAATTTCTCTGTTAAAAGTGGGTTATTTATTTTCTTTATGGATTATACTTCCAAAATAAACTATTACAGTTGTTTTAAAAGTAATAAAAATATTTTTATTTTTTTTTTAAACAGTAATGAATTTTCCGAACTCAATATTTTTAAATTTTTAAACTCAATATTTTTAAATTTTAAAATTTTAAAAATCTATCAAAATTTTTCTATTGATTCTATTTTTACGATATTTTCAGGGTCAATGTGAAATTTTATGTTCTTTCCAATAAACCGAATATAATATTTTAGACAAACGTTTTTTTTTTTTTATTCACGGTTCCCCCCCCCCCCAGTGTCTATTACAAAGAAAATACTTAATTTAGTCTCGGATAAGTACATAATTATTTACTCACAAATTGAAGAGAAAAGGTCAATACATAATATATTCAAATTTAAAAAAAAACGGACATCGTGTTCTTGTAGAATTTTACCTGTAAAGTTTGAAGTTTAAAACCTTTTTTTAAACCACGTTATTTGTTTTTTCTTTTTTCTTTTTTTTTTTTTAATGGAACCTTGGTCCTTGCTCCTTTAATTGAAAAAAAAATTAGGGCTTGAATTACATTTTTCGAGGAGTTATAAGCTTGGAAAGACAGGGGGTCGAATAATTCACGCCTCCAATTTTGTAAATGTCTAAAAATAATTAATTTCGACTCGGATAAGTACATAATTATTTACTCACAAATTGAAGAGAAAAGGTCAATACATAATATATTCAAATTTAAAAAAAAACGGACATCGTGTTCTCGTCGAATTTTACCTGTAAAGTCCGAAGTTTAAAACCTTTTTAAAAAAAAAACACGTTTTTTTTTTTTTTTTTTTTTTTTTTTTAATGAAATCTTGGTCCTTGCTCCTTTAATTGAAAAAAAAAATTAGGGCTTGAATTGCATTTTTCGAGGAGTTATAAGCTTGGAAAGATGGGGTGGAATTATTCGCTATTTTCACAAAAAATTCTGATACTGCTAGCGATTACGTGTGAATGTTTTGATAAACTTAACAGGTAGAAGAAAAATAAAATGAATTTTAAGGTGGGGGATAAACTAGTCGTGAAAATGATAGAAAACAAAATCAGAATTCAAAAAATCTAATCGTTACGTCATTTACGTTGTTGCGAGAAATACAGACAGGCACACGCACGCGCGCGGTTGTCGCCTAATTGTAATAATATAGAGATGCCAGAAATGGAGAAGATGGCCGCACGGCTCACCTTGTTGGTGTTATACAGCGACTCTCTGACACCCGTGCTGCTGCGTTTCACGGTATTTTACGATCTCTCGAGAGAAATCAGCTGAAGAGAGAAGAAAAAGAAAAAGAAGAAAAAGAAAAAGCAGAAGAAGAAGAAGAAGAAGAAGAAGAAGAAGAACCGTTTCACCTTCTTTTATTACGGTCCCGCATCCTTGACGCGGCTCAGATGAATCGAGGGTAAAGGTATCGA
>NC_136522.1:68316611-68344111 GCF_053919585.1 Euprymna scolopes
ATATTATCATATTAATATATACAATTATATTATCATATTAATATATGCAATTATATTATTATATTAATATATACAATTATATTATTATATTAATATATACAATTATATTATTATATTAATATATAAAATTATATTATCATATTAATATATACAATTATATTATTATATTAATATATGCAATTATATTATCATATTAATATATGCAATTATATTATTATATTATTATATGCAATTATATTATTATATTAATATATACAATTATATTATCATATTAATATATACAATTATATTATCATATTAATATATGCAATTATATTATTATATTAATATATACAATTATATTATTATATTAATATATACAATTATATTATTATATTAATATATACAATTATATTATTATATTAATATATACAATTATATTATTATATTAATATATGCAATTATATTATCATATTAATATATGCAATTATATTATTATATTATTATATGCAATTATATTATTATATTAATATATACAATTATATTATCATATTAATATATGCAATTATATTATTATATTAATATATACAATTATATTATTATATTAATATATACAATTATATTATTATATTAATATAGGCAATTATATTATCATATTAATATATACAATTATATTATATAAATATATACAATTATATTATCATATTAATATATACAATTATATTATTATATTAATATATGCAATTATATTATTATATTAATATATGCAATTATATTATTATATTAATATAGGCAATTATATTATTATAATAATATATGCAATTATATTATTATATTAATATATACAATTATATTATTATATTAATATAGGCAATTATATTATCATATTAATATATACAATTATATCATATAAATATATACAATTATATTATCATATTAATATATACAATTATATTATTATATTAATATATGCAATTATATTATTATATTAATATATGCAATTATATTATTATATTAATATATGCAATTATATTATTATATTAATATATGCAATTATATTATTATATTAATATATACAATTATATTATTATATTAATATAGGCAATTATATTATCATATTAATATATACAATTATATTATATAAATATATACAATTATATTATCATATTAATATATACAATTATATTATTATATTAATATATGCAATTATATTATTATATTAATATATGCAATTATATTATTATATTAATATATGCAATTATATTATCATATTAATATATACAATTATATTATCATATTAATATATACAATTATATTATCATATTAATATATACAATTATATTATCATATTAATATATACAATTATATTATTATATTAATATATGCAATTATATTATTATATTAATATATACAATTATATTATCATATTAATATATACAATTATATTATTATATTAATATATACAATTATATTATCATATTAATATATACAATTATATTATCATATTAATATATACAATTATATTATTATATTAATATATGCAATTATATTATTATATTAATATATACAATTATATTATTATATTAATATAGGCAATTATATTATCATATTAATATATACAATTATATTATATAAATATATACAATTATATTATCATATTAATATATACAATTATATTATTATATTAATATATGCAATTATATTATTATATTAATATATGCAATTATATTATCATATTAATATATACAATTATATTATCATATTAATATATACAATTATATTATCATATTAATATATACAATTATATTATTATATTAATATATACAATTATATTATCATATTAATATATACAATTATATTATTATATTAATATATACAATTATATTATTATATTAATATATACAATTATATTATTATATTAATATATGCAATTATATTATTATATTAATATATGCAATTATATTATTATAATAATATATGCAATTATATTATTATAATAATATATGCAATTATATTATTATATTAATATATGCAATTATATTATTATATTAATATATGCAATTATATTATTATAATAATATATGCAATTATATTATTATAATAATATATTCAATTATATTATTATAATAATATATGCAATTATATTATTATATTACTATATGCAATTATATTATTATATTAATATATACAATTATATTATTATATTAATATATGCAATTATATTATTATATTAATATATTCAATTATATTATTATATTAATATATTCAATTATATTATTATAATAATATATGCAATTATATTATTATATTAATATATGCAATTATATTATTATATTAATATATACAATTATATTATTATATTAATATATGCAATTATATTATTATATTAATATATACAATTATATTATTATATTAATATATGCAATTATATTATTATATTAATATATACAATTATATTATTATATTAATATATTCAATTATATTATTATATTAATATATACAATTATATTATTATATTAATATATACAATTATATTATTATAATAATATATTCAATTATATTATTATATTAATATATACAATTATATTATTATATTAATATATGCAATTATATTATTATATTAATATATGCAATTATATTATTATATTAATATATACAATTATATTATTATATTAATATATGCAATTATATTATAATAATAATATATGCAATTATATTATTATATTAATATATGCAATTATATTATTATATTAATATATGCAATTATATTATTATATTAATATATGCAATTATATTATTATATTAATATATGCAATTATATTATTATATTAATATATACAATTATATTATATAAATATATACAATTATATTATCATATTAATATATACAATTATATTATTATATTAATATATGCAATTATATTATTATATTAATATATGCAATTATATTATTATATTAATATATGCAATTATATTATCATATTAATATATACAATTATATTATATAAATATATGCAATTATATTATTATATTAATATATGCAATTATATTATTATATTAATATATGCAATTATATTATTATATTAATATATGCAATAATATTATTATATTAATATATACAATTATATTATATAAATATATGCAATTATATTATTATATTAATATATGCAATTATATTATTATATTAATATATACAATTATATTATATAAATATATGCAATTATATTATTATATTAATATATGCAATTATATTATTATATTAATATATGCAATTATATTATTATATTAATATATACAATTATATTATTATATTAATATATGCAATTATATTATTATATTATTATATGCAATTATATTATTATATTATTATATGCAATTATATTATTATATTAATATATGCAATTATATTATTATAATAATATATGCAATTATATTATTATATTAATATATGCAATTATATTATTATATTATTATATGCAATTATATTAATATATTAATATATGCAATTATATTATTATATTAATATATGCAATTATATTATTATATTAATATATACAATTATATTATTATATTAATATATGCAATTATATTATTATAATAATATATACAATTATATTAATATATTAATATATGCAATTATATTATTATATTAATATATGCAATTATATTATTATATTAATATATGCAATTATATTATTATATTAATATATACAATTATATTATTATATTAATATATGCAATTATATTATTATATTATTATATGCAATTATATTATTATATTAATATATGCAATTATATTATTATAATAATATATGCAATTATATTATTATATTAATATATGCAATTATATTATTATATTATTATATGCAATTATATTAATATATTAATATATGCAATTATATTATTATATTAATATATGCAATTATATTATTATATATTACGAAAAATGATTTGCCTGGTGAACTAATTCGCAAAAAATAAAATGAAATAAATAATAATGATAATGTCGTTCATCAAATTCCGTCTGTGTTTGTTTACAATAGCACGCCAGCTGATATTTGGGCTTCACGATCTTTAAAATAGTCTTCCCTCTCTTATAGATAGCCTATTTTTTAAGATCGTCACGCCCAAATATAAGTTGACGTTATATTGAAACAAACACAGACGGAATTTGATGACCCCCCCAAAAAAAAAAGAAGAATTTTTACAGTGGAATAGTTTATGTCACACACTTGGCTGGTGTAACGTAAAATATTCCCCTGTAAAAATTCTTCTTTTTGATATATAATAGAGAAAGACTATTTTTAAGATCGGATTTTTTTTCAATTTTCGATACTTATTGGATAAATGTCTGTACGAAACATATCTAAGAACACTGCCAGACATATAAAGAACCTTCGTGTGAAATTTGAAAAAAATTGGCTCAGCCGTTTTGGAACCTATGAGGAAGGAAATCACACAAAGTAACTTTAATATAATAGTAGAGGATATATATATATATATATATATATATATATATATATATATATATATATATATATATATATATATATATTTCCACTGCCAGACAACATTGCAGCCTGCAAGAGCCACGAAAGCCAACTAACCGGAAGTCCAAGAGCTGATTGCGATGATTACATCCCTTGTTCGAGACGGAGGTAGGTGCATTCCACTGTCGGATTTCCTTGCGGGTTGCTTGATCTATGATAGTTAATAAGACTTTCTTGTGTGCGGCGCGTTTGCTCAGTTGGTAGAGTGCTTGCCTCGCATGCAAGAGGCTCGGGTTTTGAATCCTGAGTTCGGATGTGTCTAACTGATGAGCCCAACTTAGGGCGAAACTTGAGTCTTGGACTTCCGGTTTGTTGGCTTTCGTAGCTACAATGTTGTCTGGCAGTGGAAATAATTATATATTCTCTCACACTTTCTGAATATATATATATATATATATATATATATATATATATATATATATATATATATATATAGAGGGAGAGAGAGAGAGAGAGATCTAGATAGATAAGGAAATTAGAAAGTGGATCTTATCAGTTATCACTATTGAATACCTTTAACCTGGTGTGTGTGTGTGTGTGTGTGTAAGAGAGAGAGAGAGAGAGAGAGAGAGAGAGAGAGAGAGAGAGAGAGAGAGAGAGAGAGAGAGATGTTTAAGTATTCGTTTATCCGTTTTATTTGTCAATCTGTCCGTTCTTAGTTGCTTGTATCTATTTTTACTTGTCTGTCTATATGTCCGTTTTTATGGTCGGCTTGTCTGTCTATATGTCCGTTTTTATGGTTTGCTTGTCTGTCTATATGTCCGTTTTTATGGTCTGCTTGTCTGTCTATATGTCCGTTTTTATGGTCTGCTTGTCTGTCTATATGTCCGTTTTTATGGTCTGCTTGTCTGTCTATATGTCCGTTTTTATGGTCTGCTTGTCTGTCTATATGTCCGTTTTTATGGTCTGCTTGTCTGTCTATATGTCCGTTTTTATGATCCACTTGTCTGTCTATATGTCCGTTTTTATGGTCTGCTTGTCTGTCTATATGCCCGTTTTTATGGTCCGCTTGTCTGTCTATATGTCCGTTTTTATGGTCTGCTTGTCTGTCTATATGTCCGTTTTTATGGTCTGCTTGTCTGTCTATATGTCCGTTTTTATGGTCCACTTGTCTGTCTATATGCCCGTTTTTATGATCTTTACAACAGACTTGGCAGTATCTTCTATGCATTTATTGTAATTTGTGTTACCTGTGAATGTTAGACGGAACAGTTTAAATGTTCGACTCTAGAGAAGATTGCTACCGAGCATAGCAATCGTTGGAAGTGTGTCATAATTGTTAAAGGGCTTTTGACTTTGTAGCATTAGAAGTAATCACTCATTTTTGGCACCAATCCCCTGCAGACTGGAGGTCCTTTTTTTTTTAAGGATTCAGGCATTTGTGTGTATGTTTAGCCCACGAGGTGTCATCAAGCGAATATACCCATCTCGGACACAATTGCACCAGGAAGGCTAGTCATCTAAATATGAAGGTCATTTTTTTTAGAATTCGAGTCATGCCTTGAATTTATGTGCGTTTGTTTTTCCCACGTGAAATCGATGGTTCGAAATATTTGTCATAATTGCTGAAAGGAAAGCAGTTTTTTCTTAGTAGCATCTAATGAAATCATCCATGTATGGCCCCATTGCCCCTGCAGACTGGAGATCATGTTCAAATATTTTCTTGGGTATGTGTGCATTCGTTTAGTCCACGCGTCTAGAATTGTTTATGTCATCAGGAAGTGTTTTCATCTCGGACGCAATTGCATCAGGGAGGCAATTCTCCTAAAAATGAACATTATTTTCTAAGAATTTGGGAATTGCCTTGGATGTGTGAGCATTTTTTTTTTCAACATTATTTTGTTTCGATACCAAGTGATAAGACAGGATACCAGACACAGAAGTTTTAGCCTAGTCAACCATCCCGTCACTACACACCATATTACGGGCTCACTGGGAATGTCATACGCCGCATGCCTGATTCAAGACTCCCAAAACAGCTCCATTACGGTGAGCTGTCCAAAGAACAGAGAACAGCAGGAGGACAACAGAAACGGTTCAAGGGCAGTCAGAAGGCCTCTTTTATACAGTTCGGTTTGTGTTGCAACTCGTGGGGGGTGGGGGAAACTAACTTAAGACAGATGGTTCTGGCGTGCCGCAAGTCACAAAGTGGCTAAAATTGCTCAATCCACACGCAATGAAGAACACAAGAGGAAATGTGACACTAGAAAAGACAGGGCAATCAGTATCTCTGATACAGAATCATCTCACAGATGTCCAACATGCGGGGAATACTTCAGAGCTCGAATCGGTCTAACAAGTCATCGCCGAACCCACAGAAGAATTGCATGATCACGGACATCTTCACAAGCGATGGACCAACAACATCATCCTTTTGTTTTATTTTACTTCAGTGAAAATTTTCCAGAAATCAAGACCCCCCCCCTTCTTGAGATCCATAGATATTCGAATGTTCCATTAAAGTTCCCTTTTACCCCTACAACGCTGTTAGCAAAGAAGTTCGAAAATTTAAGTGTCTTTTGATTAACTAGCCAGTTAACTATTATAGTATATCTTTATTATGGTTTCTTGGTCATAGCGGATCTCAGGACAAGAATTCATCTAGTCTGGTGGAGGACTCAGTTTTTTTTGCTTTTACTTGAAATAACATCACTTGGAGAAGGTGCACTATTCCTCGAAAAAAGTCAGTGTGGGTTAGTCATATCGAGCAGATCTTATTTGGGCTTCGAATACCATGTGATTTTGAATATTTAATCAGGATTTACTTGTAGGGAAAAGCATCTTTATGTTAGGTTGTCCTGAAAAACTACTGCGCAGAGACACCTTAAACACTCGAGGAGAGTGTCTAGTACGCATTCAAGTTCTCTCCAGTAGGCAGTGTGTGCAAAAGATGAATAAGGCTGGTATGTGAGTCATTGACTTCTTTTCTTTTGCAGTTTGCCTCCCTCGGCCCAAAAGGTAGGGAGGGGGATTGCTAAGCGACGTTCTTGCGTGCGTTCGCTGATTTTGTTTAAATTAGCGCTGGCTTATTACTTTCACTCATACGCGTTACCTTTTGGGGTTTGAAACGATTTTCATTGGTTAGAAAATATTGTGAGTTCACACGTTCCTGTGAAAACCTTCATTTGAGTAGTAAGGAGAAAATTGAATTTTAACGAAACAGAAAGGTTGTAAGCAATTATAGCCATTTGCGTTTTAGCGTTTGTAGGAATCTTTTCACAATTTGTTTAAATTAACGTTAGCTCATGACTTTCATGTAGACATGGTAACTTTTAAGGGTTTGAAACGATCTGTCCTGACAAACCCTGTATACAGAGACCTTAGATACTCGAGGACAGTGTCTAGTAGGCATCAAAGATCTATCCAGAATAGAGAATAGAGCGTGATGTTATCAGCAAATATACCCATCACGGACACGATTGCATCAGAGATCGTCTATGAATATTAGGAATAATAATGGTCCAAGAATCATGCTTCTTCGAGGATATTACATATACTAGCACCAATAATTCACACGCTTTTACGTTTTCCATGTTTTGGGGTGCGAGTCCAGAATTCAACTTTTTTTTTTTTTAAATTGCAGAAAAAAAAAATGTATGATGTACGTACCAGTCACGGAACGAAAATGCCATGTTCCAAAAATCACGTAAGTAGTTTTTTTTCTTTTAACAAAGAAAATCAAATTTTATGACGAAGCGAACCATCGTGTCTTGATCCGCCATATTTAATACATAAGAGAGAGGCAATTCAATTCAAACTACGGAGATCAAAATCAACCTTCTAATGGCTACAGTTTACTATTAAAATCGCTAAAAACTGTAAAAAAAAAATTACTTTCTATAAAAAAATACTTGATCAATTAACGTGATTTTTTTTTTTTGGGGGGGGTATGACATTTTCGTTCCGTGGTAGGTGTGTACATCATACAGATTTTTCTGTATCTTTTTTTTTTTTTTTTTTTTAATTAGGCTGATTTCTGGGCAAGAACCGGTTTGTTCTAAATTCTAATTTTTGTTCTAAATTCTAATTTTTTGTTCTAAATTCTAATTTTTGTTCTAAATGCGGAGAAATTCATTGTTTTTTTGCAGTCGAGATCTAAAAACTGGATTATCAGCCAGCCCTTCCCTAAAACCGACATCGGTTTTTGTGATATTTGATATGAAGGTCATGGCGAATTACCTTTCAAGGTGTTCCCTCATCGCGCAGAACCCCTTAGATTCTAGCTGCTGCTGTTGCTGCCTTCTTCAACAACAGCGCGATTTCAACAGTGGCATTATCTCCACACACTTACCCATGCCACTCATCACTAGCAAGCGACCTGTCACCATTTTGATCGGGGTACTGCAAGGGTCTGGTGGTGGGTTTACATGCAGGATAAACAGATGTGATTGCTATGTGAGCTACCCACGTAAACAATCTTAGAATCCATATATAATTCAAACATTACCGTTTTTGAATTATATATGGTTAAGTGTTAGTTTTACTTATTCAGACCTACGTTAAAGCTTCACCGCTCACTCAGGTTGCGACTAAATTTCAAACATTTTTTTACAGTTCATAGGTCACCTTCTAAGCTATATTTTGAAAAAAAATTTTTTTTTCAACTTTCGTTTAGTAAAACTGAAGTTATAATGAAATTACTGCGTTAAAAAAATTCTCAGAATGTGTAAAGAACGTAGCGACAGTTTCTTCTTTTTTATTAACCAGGCATATCACTTACTTTTAATGCTCGCATTTTTCTAAGTAATTTGTGTGTGTGTGTGTGTGTGTGTGTAATATATATATATATATATATATATATATATATATATATATATATATATATATATATATATATATGACAAAAAAGTCCACATTTCAAATTTCAAGATGTTGTCCATCTTACCGTTTTTTTTAAAGTATGATCAGATGTTCAATTCTTGACGGCACCTGTTTCGTAGTGCAGAAACAATCATATAACTATTATGTAAATTTTAAAAATCTTTTCCGCCCTGACTCATCTGAAGAATAATAACTCATTAACTTTAAAAGAAAATAAAAAGAATACAGGGTGACCCCCCCCCCCTAAAAAAAAACAAAAAACAAAAGCTAAATGGAGGCCATCTAGAACATATGCTGTAGAACGGAGAAAAAAAGGCCAAACACCCTAATGTTTTGATGTGATGTTTTGAATATAATAAACTAGTTATGACCAAAGTTTCATTTCATTCGGCCAAAACACTAAAATGGGGTCCTAATTAGAGTTGGGACCCGTTTTTGGGGGTCAGCCTATATATATATATATATATATATCGTATATTTTGGTGTATAAGCGACACTTTAAATTAAAAAAATCATCTTTAAAAAAACAATATTTCATAAGATACTGGATGTTGCAATCTCTAACCTAGCATGGTTTCATGAGTTGGGCAGCAAGATGCCGGTTCACGTTGCACTTGAACTTCTGCATGTCAGTACAGTTGGGGAAGTAGAGGTCCGGTAGAGAATTCCAAAGTCTAGCTGTCCTGGGGAAGAAACTACTGGAGTAGAAGGCTCTCTTACATCTAGGGATCTCTACTGTGAAGGGGCGGGATTTAGCTGCTTGTCGGGGGGTATTTATGTCGAGGGGGCACAAGTGCTTGCAGTTCGTCAGAGCATTCACCGTTAAAGTACTTGTAGAAAAGGCAGAGAGATGCAACATTTCGTCGATGAGACAGGGGCTGAAGCTTAGATGGCAGTTCAGGACCTATCAGATTGGCGACTCTCTTTCGAAAGAAATGAAATCAGAATGAAGGGATAAAATGGTAAATAGTAATAGAAAGTAGTTACAGCATATAAGGGTGACTCGAACATGGAGAAAATGGGAGGAGAAAAGCGTTAAAAAGTTCAAAAATAAAATAAAATAATAAAGTCCAACATAAACAAATTCCTGATGAACCGCCCCCTTAAGTAAGACATTTTATCAAATCTCCAATACTAACGATTACTACGACACTATTCCATTGATTACTGTACACGCAATAACCCTTATCCCCGAGTGGCCTCCGGGCCTTGATAAGTGGTGACCTTCATGTTAAAAATAAAAAAAAATGTTAAATGTAACTTTTATTCATTTATTTCTCATATTTCATTTTATATAAAAACTTAAAAAAACCCAAAAAAAACCCCCAAAAAACTCTCATAACCTTGAAATAATTACTTAGAAGCATACGTGGATATTTACACGTACGTACGTTAGTAAACTGATATATACTTATCATGTACAGGCATACATTCAATAAAGTTATTCAAAATTGCCACAACTAATTAAGCTCAATGAAAATGAATTTACACTTTCAGAGCATATATATATAACTTTATTAAACAGTCCAAAGTCAGAGAAGTATTTGCTTAATTCACGTTCATATTGTTTTATTGCCGAGTCTTACACGTGTTTCATCGGATAGCATGAATACAACGAGACAAATTTTCTTTACTTCATTGTATGTTTTATTCGTAGGAGGTGCTTACGTCACGTTTGATGTCAGTGAGATAAATTGGTTCAGAATCATGTGACTTAGAACAGAGAACATGGCGTTATTCCATGGCCGCCATATTGTTAAGCCTTTTTTTCTCTTTATTTTCTCGGAAACTATTATCTACAAGCTTCTTTTTTTTTTTTTTTAATTTATTAATCATCTCGGTAAAGTGCTGTTCACTTTCTAATATATACTTGCTAGTTTTAGTTGCATGGGCTCATTTATAAGTATATATATATATATATATATATATATATATATATATATATATATATATATATATATATATAACTACTTCATTTACTCACACAAATTTAATATACGAATATACGCATAAGCCTGACGAATCCTACAGTGGATGAAACGCAGAATATTCAGTATAGCTTGATCGCCATATATATTTTATAAATTACTATATATATATATATATATATATATATATATATATATATATATATATATATTAATAATTAATAAGTATATATATATATATATTAATAATTAATAAGTATATATATATATTAATAATTAATAAGTATATATATATATATATATTAATAATTAATAAGTATATATATATATATATTGATAATTAATAAGTATATATATATATATTAATAATTAATAAGTATATATATATATATATATATTAATAATTAATAAGTATATATATATATATTAATAATTAATAAGTATATATATATATTAATAATTAATAAGTATATATATATATATATATATTAATAATTAATAAGTATATATATATATATAATATATATATATATATATATATATATATATATATATTAATAATTAAGAATAGGAAATTGGATCAAAAGTTTGTAACATGTCTTCTTCCTAAGATTAAGGGTGGTGGTGTTTGATCAACACAGCTGGGGAGCCATGATGTGATATACTGTTTTGTTTTTAAATCCCCGAAACAGTGTTTCATGGTAAACAACTGATTATCCCTTGAAAAACAAATTATTGGTATTATAGTAAATTCGAGAGCGAGTTGATGCAGTGATTGCAGGTGATTAAATGACTTGATGGTTTTCTAACGAATGATAAAAAATATTTTTTTGTATAGTTTTAAAGGTTAAAAAGTTCAAAGACTATATATATATATATATAAAATATACAAAGGTATATTAACTGACATTATGAAATACTTTCAGATTAGAGATTGTATAAGACTGTAAACATTAAAATCCTTATAAATATTAGTATCAATATTTATAAGACAACACAAACCAGATAAAGAAGCCCAATATACGAGACAGAGCAATAGTATAGATGAAAATTTGGAATTCTGTAAATTAAGCAATTTACGACAAATTTATTATATATATATATATATATGACAAAAGTCTATATTCCAAGTTTCATTATGCTGACCATCTAATAATTCATTTCTTTAAGTACGTTGCCATTCTTATGTCAAAGTGCTGTCAACGAACTTATTGGAATAAATTGTAAGATGGTCAAAATCATGAAACTTGAAATATAGACTTTTCTCATTTATATGTTATATGCTCTGTAATTACATTGAGCTTCATAGATTAAGGGTTGGTATAAATAAAAGGTGAAATATAATTGAAAAAAAATAAACGTATTTCCACAGAAATATTATAAAGGATTTATTTATTGGTTTTAATTTGCCTGTCGTACTGCACATGAAACCTTTTTAGGCTATTCAATTCCGAAACAGAATACATAATTTGAACTGGTTCTCCAAAAGTAAGATTTTAGCTATTTCAAAATGAATTGTTTCAAACTCGAATAAAACGTCATATACAGAATTCTGTCATTGGAAATATTTCTGTATATATATATATATATATATATATATATATATATATATATATATATATATATATATATATATATATATATATATATATATATATATATATATACTTCATTTACTCACATAAAATTAATATACGAAAGTATGAATTTATGCATAAAATATTTACTTCAACAGTGCTCAATACGTAGGTAGAGCTAGTTAGTAAGTTATAAAATATATATGGCGATTAAGCTACACTGAATATTACGCGTTTCATCCACTCTAGGATTTTTCAGGTTTATCTTGGATAAGCCTGAAGAATTGATATTAATTTTTATATGGACTTATCTTAGATAAGCCTGAAGACTCCTAGAGTGGATTAAACGCGGAATATTCAGTGTAGCTTAATCGCCATCTACATTTTATAACTTACTATATATCAACTCATCCAAGACAGATGTTCCTGCGGCTACAATTGCTGAATCCGCACGCCATAAAAAATTCAAGACAAAAGGTGACACTAGAAAAGACAGAGCAATCGACATCGCTGATACAGAATTATCCCATCGGCGTCAAACATGCGAGAAATACTGTAGAGCTCGAATCGGTTTAACAAGCCATCTTCGAACCCACAGAAAAATTGCATGATAACCGTCACCTTCGCAAACGGTGAACGAACATATATATATATATATATATATATATATATATATATATATATATATATATATATATATATATATATATATATATATATATATATATATATATATATATATAGTGTTATAATGGAATAATTCCAGGAGGAAATCCGGGTATGAGAGCTCAATGTGGTAAACAGAGCAATAACATAAAAATATAACACGGAAATTACATAATTGTTGATGCAATAATTTATTTAAACCTTATGGTATTTTCAAGCATCTAAACGAGACAATTACATTTTTGATACTCTATATAGAGTATCAAAAATGTAATTGTCTAGCTTAGATGTTTGAAAATACCATAAGGTTGAAATAAATTATTGCATCGACAATTATGTAATTTCCGTGTTATATATATATATATATATATATATATATATATATATATATATATATATATGGGTGTGTGTGTGTGTGTGTGTGTGTGTGTGTGTGTGTGGGAGAGAGAGATTCTACACGAGTGGGTTGAGTTCAATGGCCTTTCTTTGGGATGGGTGCTCATAAACATTGCAATAATTAAGTGTTTTTTTATTCTTATATTTCTACGAAATAACTTAATTTCATTTCCTCAAAATTTTTCCTTTTCCATTCCAAGGAAAAAAATAAAATAAAATAAAAAATCAAACAAACTTTGCAACTATTTTCTAAGGAATATATTTTGAGTTGTTTGGTGGACTTCCACTATTCAACGAAACACGTGTAAGACGTACTTCATAAAAATATGAATAAAATGTTTATGAGTGAGGATTACATGCATCTTCTGGTTTTGGAATATTGACTAACGATATATATATATACAAATGAAATTGTCTGTGTGTGTGTACATTTCCCTACCAAACTACTCTGTCAATTTTTCAGTTTATAGACTCGAGATTTGACATAAAGGGTCTTGAGATTTGGGAAAATCTTTTTAATCTGTTTTCGACCAAAAAATTGGCTGTCAAGGGATATAAGTTCAACGATTTGATCTGTGAAAACACTACCAAACTCCTCCGACAATTTTGGGTCTAAACGTTTGAAATTTTAGATGTAGGTTACCTGGACAGGAGTTAAACTTATATATATATATATATATATATATATATATATATATATATATATACTAGCAAAAGCACTAGTCGTTGACTGGGTTCAAAAACAGCCTACAGAAAAGGGACTCCAAAAAAAAGGTATCAAAAACAAAGCAAAATATGATGAAAGTAAAAATAAAATAGATAAACCCCATAATTAATTATACCATACCTGTTTACACTGAAACACTTATCACAATATTCTGTGGATCTATATTAAAAAACCTTGTTAAACTTTGTGACATATTTCCATTCTATGGAGGTCAGGCGTGAACGAACACCCCATAATTTTATTATACCATATTTCTTCAAATTGAAACATAATTATCAAAGTATCCTTACGCAGATATATATGAAAAGTCTTTATTAAAGTTTGTGCCTATTTCCATTCTATGGAGACCAGGCGCGAACGCAGACTCCACAATCTTGTTATACCATCCCTATTTAAGTTAAAACATACTTATCAAAGTATTATTATGTACATCTATATCAAAAACACTTGTAAACGTTTTTTTTTTTAATTTTTAAATTTATTTCCATACTTTGTGGACCAGACGCGAACGCAGACCCCACAATTTTTAATGAACCACCGCTCTGCCAGATCAAACATACTCATTCCTGTGTCTCGATACATCTTCTATCATTATATGTGATCAGTTTTCTATAATAGTCAACCATATAGGAGCCTATTCGTGACCAAACACACACACAGCTTTATATATATATATATAACACACATATATGCACATAAGAACCCGAGCAAAGCTGGACTGAACTGCTAGTATATATATATATATATATATATATATATATATATATCGGTCAATGCCTCCGTGCAGTCTCGAAAGACAAAGGATACCTCTGTAGGGGCAGTTGCGCGTGTAATTGTGAGGCAAAGGCTGATAGCGGATATCACAAACTTTGGATTCTTGTATAAAAGATGCAAATTATGCAAATTATACAGCATTAGATGTTTTGCATAATATCTATGGTTCGCTCATCTGTGAGCACTTTATAAATAACAGAGCCTATTGACTTGTTCTCCTTTTTGGGCAGGTCACCCTCTCCCTTTCATTTGAAAATGTTAGAAACTATCTATATCAAGTCCTTAAGATCTTTTTGCAAACAGAGATAAAAATCTTTAAGGACTTAATGTAGTTTCCATCTGATTCTTCCCCTGTCCCCCCAACACTTGTTTTCCCGCCATATTTCCATCTCACATATATTTTTCTTAATCGTTATCAACCTCGATTATAGCTCTGTTGAGCAAGGTTCGAAACCGATCAGCTAGCTTTTTCACATTGTATTTTATTTTTAATTCATCATGATTAATAAATTCGGTTTATACATAGTTATTATTGAAGTTTGTACCACAAAAAAAGATATATATATATATATACATACATATATACACCCACATATATATATACACACACACACACCCACATATATATATATATATACACTCACACACATATATATACACCCACCCATATATATATATATATATATATATACACACACTCACACACATATATATACACCCACCCATATATATATATATACACACACTCACACACATATATATACAACCACCCATATATATATATACACACGCACTCACACACATATATATACAACCACCCATATATATATATATATATACACACACTCACACACATATATATACACCCACCCATATATATATATATACACACACTCACACACATATATATACACCCACCCATATATATATATATATACACACACTCACACATATATATATATATATATATATATATATATATATATATATATATATATATATACACACCCACACATATAGGAGTAAGATCAAATATATATATATATATATATATATATATATATATTTGATCTTACTCCTATATATTAGGTTCAATATAATAATCAACAGAGCATTGACTCTATAATAATAAATAAGCAATTTGCTGAATTAAAATATCATATTTAAGCGTATCTTACGACTAAGCATCGCCGAGAGATCTGCCAGTAAATACATAAAATGGACTAAATGGATCTCTGAAAATTCCACAGTTTCCTACCTACATCTTCATTTTTATTTATTTATTTATTTTTTTCACTTTAAAAAGTTTCTCTCTAAGTAACACTCGTGACAAAAAAAAAAAAAAAAAAAAAAAAACAAAGGAAAGAAAAAGCTTTTTGTTTACCGTAAAATAATTGACCATTAAATATACTTCGAATAAAATAGAAAAAAAATGTGACTTAAGTTGCGCGACGACGACATGACGTTTTATTCGAGTTCGGAACAATTCATTTTGAAAATGGCTAAAATCCTAATTTTGGGGAACCAGTTCAAATTATGCATTGTTTCGGAATTGAATAGCCTTAAAAAGGTTTGATGTGCCGTATGACAGTCAAATGAAAGCCAATAAACGAATCCTTTATAATATTTATCGCTAAAAGATGACCTGAAGTGGTTGATACGCCGTAAAACTAACCCGAAGGTTAAAATGAGGTTAAAGGTCGATTTCGTGCGAGCAGCTTCCCCCGCCCCCCCCCCCATCCCCAAAACCTTTCTGATACAAGTTGCAGACCTTCTAGAATACCTTGCACCAAATATATACACGGTACCAAAGTGTATGCTTCGAATTCTGAGAGCGAGAGAGAGAGAGAGAGAGAGAGAGAGAGAGAGAGAGAGAGAGAGAGAGAGAGAGAGGGTAGGGGTAGGATGGGGTTGATGATGAGGTGATGATGAGGGGGGGGGCAGTGAGAGATTAAATTGTTTCCATCGCTTCGCAACGGATCTAAAAAAAGAGATGGATGATAACTGTGTTCTTTCGAACACTATCCGGCGTATCGCATGGCAGTCTTCGTTTAAATATAGATTCCAAACATTCTACTTGCTTCTTGCTTTAGAGCAAGCGAGAGAGAGAGAGAGAGAGAGAGAGAGAGAGAGAGAGAGAGAGAGAGAGAGGGGGTGCTTCGAGCAATGCAGGTGAGAGGTATAACCAGGTTAGTAAGGAGATAAGTCACGCCCTCCACCCTCCGGCTATATTCTGTTCATCCTGACAGCTGCGGTACACACGTGGGAGTAGAAAGAACGTTACACCAGTGTCTAAATTGACATACGCCTTCCCCCCCCCCCCCATCCCAAGTTTGTTTTTTATTTCTCAAGAGCTTGTTGCATATTTCTTAGAAAATTAAGGGGATAGGTATGGTCGTTTCATTTTTACTTGCCATTCAAACAAGGGTAAAGTTAAGACACAAGGTCGGTTCTGACTATGGTGGGACATCCAGTTCCCCAAAATGGAGCACTATGGATTGGAACAAAGCTAAATAAAAACTGCCCAAGTTTACAAGGATTTCTCCTTCATTGACCGATTAGACTAGACTAGACTAGACTAGGGGTCTCCAAAATATGGTCCGCTGGCCAGGTCCTGTCTGCCAAAGTTTTTAATCCGGCCCGCGGCGATCTTATTGATAATGTAAAAATATTCATGAAAAAAATGTTAAAAATGGAAATGTATGAAAATAGTATGGTGGTTTTTCTTTGTGTTCAGAAAAATGATTTTTAAAAAACGAGTTTTAGAAAAACGAGTTTCACTAAAAAGCAAAACTAGTGGGCGAAACCGAGCACTTAAAGCGACTGTATACAAATGCCGAGCCGTGTGCAAAGTGACGTCATGATGAGGAAGAAAAGAAAAAGATATAAAAAGAAGAATGTATGCACAGACCGGAGATTACGATGACGTTAGAGATCACGATCGCATTAGAGATCACGATCATGTTAGGGCTCACATGGGTGATGTCACAGTCGTAACGGGAAGTCACGCATGGCGGAAGGAGGGGGAATAAAAGTCTTTTATTAAAACTTGAATCTGCGAGTTGAAGTTCTTTCCTATTGCTTATCTTTGCCTCCTATGCAACTGAGTCTACAATGTGTTGGGGGTCGAGTGTCTGCATGTCAACACGGGTGTACAACGTTATTTTTTTTATTCGATTTATTAAAAAAATGTATGAACTGTGACATCCGTCTTGCATAATTAAAAATAATAAATCTCATTTATATTATTATTATTAATATTATTTATATTATTGATGTTGCTGTTATTATTATTATTATTATTATTAATATTATTATTATTATTATTATTTTTATTATTATTTATATTATTGATGTTGTTGTTGTTATTATTATTATTATTAATATTATTATTATTATTATTTATATTATTATTATTATTATTAATATTATAATAATTATTATTATTTTTATTATTTTATTATTATTACTTTTACTATTATTATTATTTTCATTATTATTATTATTTATATTATTATTAATAATATTATTATTGTTATTACTATTATTATTATTGTTATTATTATTAATATTATTATTATTAATATTATTATTATTATTGTTATTATTATTAATATTATTATTATTAATATTATTATTAATAATATTATTATTAATAATATTGTTATTATTATTATTATTATTATTGATATTATTATTATCATTATTAACATTATTATTATTATTTACTCACTTGGAGTTTTCACACAGGCCATCATCAAAGATTTCTCTTTGATAACAACTTGTGGTGCTCTCTGGAGTCTGAGTGACAACAAGTCTCCCCAGATTTCCAGTATTCTCTACCTTTTTTGATAACCTTTGCAAAAGAATTTGCACTATGGCAACAGCCGCTTACCACCGATTTCTCGTTGGCAGCAATCATTAGGCTTCACTGGAATTTGGGTGGCAAAAAGTCTCCCCAAGTTCCAAGTCCTTTTTGCAGCCATCCAGTGGAGGTCTGGCTAGTGCTTTCTCCCCTTGGTCTTTCCATCCTCCATGACCCTCCTTATTTTTTTGGTGTGGTGCTAGTTTGGTTTCTTACAATTATACCGTTTCAGTTTTCATGATTCCATGTGATGTTTCTTTGTGTTTTATATCTCTAGCCGTTTTCTGCATGTCCAGCTTATGTCAATAGTTCATGTGTGTTAGTCTCCGCATTCAAGTTTTCCTTAATATTTCAGCAGTTTTCATTGTTGTTATCCATTGTATCTTCTCAATCATCCCTCCGATTCCAATTTCTCCAATTCTTTTTTTTTTTTTTTAAAGTTTTTCGGTAGTGTTCCTAGTGCTCATACTATTAGTGGTGTTATCCTGACTTTCTTCATTTTTCAAATCATCATCATCATCATCATCATCATAATCATCATCTCACAAGGAGCTTTCACACAGGTCATCAAAGATCTCATTAAAAACAGCCTGTGGTGTTCTCTGGAAGCTGAGTGACAAGTCTCCTCAGATTTTCCAGTGCTTTCCACCTCTTTCGATAACATTTGCAAATAAATTTGCATTATCGCAACAGCTGCTTGCCATTGATTTCTTGTTGGCAGCGGTCATTGGTCTTCACTGGAATTTGAGTGACAATAAGCCTCCTCAAAATCCCAGTTCTCTTCGCACTTCTACAGTGGAGGTCTGGTCAGTGCTCACTCCTCGGTCTTTCCTTCCGCCTTGACTCTACTTGGCTATTCAGTCTCACTCTTTTTTTTTGGGGGGGGGGGGGCAAATGATGTGGTGATCGGCGGGAGGGGTGAGAGAACTTATAGGGATACAGCTTCAATGTTCTTGCTTCCATGTAGCTTCATGTTTTGTCTTTGCAGCAGTTTGTCTGTTTGTCCGCGCTTTTGGTGATGTGTGTTAGTCTCCACATTCAAGGGTTTTCTTTAATATTTCAGTTTTCATTATTGTTGTTCGTTGTATTTTTCCAGTCATTCTTTTGATTCAAATTTCTGCCATTCTTTTTTTTTTCGAAGTTTTTTTAGGATTGTTCCTAGTGCTCCTACTATTATAGGTATTATTTTGATTTTATTATTATTATTATTATTATTATTATTATTATTATTATTATTATTATTAGACAAGAATGTAGGTGTGAAGGAGAACGTTGGCCTTGGTGGTAAGACATATACATAAGTAATCCCCTTGATAGTAAGTATGCTAGGTGTGGTATCAATGACATTTGGGGGAAAAAAAATTAAACAAAAAAACAAAAAAAAAACTAGGAGTTTCTGATGCATTGGGCGGCCTCCAGACCTTTACTATTATAGGTACCACCAATATTCTTAGGAAAACCTTTGCTCTTTGAAGCTCCTGGTTTAGAGCCGGGATTGAGGGAAGGTCTTCTGAGAGTGAATCCCATCTCTTTTCAGGGAGACGTCGTTGTTGTTGTTGAACACCACGAATAGTAGGCACACTAGCAGCAATACCGAAAAACTTTAACAAAAGAAAGAGATTGGAATCAGGGGGATGGCTGATAAGATACAACGGATAAAAATAATGAAAATAGCCGAAATATTAAGGAAAACCCTTGAATGCGAAAACTAACACACATGAGCTACATGCACAAATTGGACACACAAAAAATGCTACATATGTAAAACGCAAAGGAGCATCACACGGAATCACGAAAACTTAAACTATAATTGTAAGTTACAACCCCTGCGCCCCTACCTTCCTCCTTTTTTGTGTGTGTGTGTCACCAAAAACTGACGCCACACAAAATAAGGAGGATTAAAGAGGATGAAAAGACCGAGGAGAGAAAGCACTAACCAGACCTCCGCTGGATGAGTGCAAAGTGGACTGGGAACTTTGGGGAGGCTTATTGCCACCCAAATTCCAGTGAAGACCAATGGTCGCTGCCAACGAGAAACTAATGGTAAGCGGCTGTTATGATAACGCCAATTCGTCTGCAATGGTTATCGAAAAAGGTAGAGAGTACTTGTCACTCAGACTTCGACTCTAGAGAACACCACAAGTTGTTCTCAAAAAGAGACCTGTGAAAACTCCTAGTGAGTAAAAAATAATAATAATAATAATAATAACAACAACAACAATTACTAGGAGTTTTCACACGAGTCATCATCAGTGATTGCTTACTGGCAATAACCAGTGGTGTTCTCTGGAGATTTTTTTTTTAACTTGGGGGTTTCCACTTATCAAGGCCCGAAGGCCACTCAAGGATAAATGTTAATGAATGTAAGGTGGTAGTGTCGTAATCGTTAATGGTGTAAATAGGGTAGAATTTTATTATTCATGGGGGACAACTCAACAAGAACTTGTTTACATTGAATTTGAAGGCTACCATGTTGTATTCAACTGTGAAGCAGGCCAGCGGAACAGTGTCCCACAGGAAGGCAGTTCTGGGAAAGAAGCTTTGTTCGTGGCATCTGCATTTAGATTTAGGCACAGATAGAGAGTAGGGGGAAATTGTTGATAGTGGTTGTAGCTAGTTGAGTGTTTTTGTAGAATCTGAGTGACAAATCTCGTCACACTCCAAGCACTCTCTACCTCTTTTGATGATCATTGCAAATCATTTTGAGTTCTTGCAACATCCGTTTACCATTGACTCGGTAATGATTGTTGATCTTATATCAAATTTACGTAACTATAAACCTCCCGAACCTTCCAATTCAATCGCACGTTTTCCAGTGGAGGACAAGTTAATACCCTCCCTCCTCCATCTATCATTCATCTTTGACTATTATTGTTAACAATAATAATAATAATAATAATAATAATAATAATAATAATAATAACAATGAACCATCAGTGATATTTTTATGTCAACGACCTGTGGTGTTCCCTAGAGTCTAGGTGACAAGAAGTCTCCCTCGATTTCCGATACTCTCTACGTCTTTTGATAATCATTGCAAATGAATTCGCATTATCGCAACAGATATTTACCATTGATTTCTCACCGGCAACGACCATTGGCCTTCACTAGAATTTGGATGGTAATCATTATATTATTATTATTATTATCATTATTATTATTATCATTATCATCATCATTAATATTTTTATTATTATTATTATTATTATTATCATTATTATTATTATCATTATCATCATCATTAATATTTTTATTATTATTATTATTATTATTATTATTATCATTATCATTAATATTTTTATTATCATCATCATTATTATTATCATTAATATTTTTATTATCATTTATTATTATTATCATCATCATTATTATTATCATTAATATTTTTATTATCATTTTTATTATTATTATCATCATCATTATTATTATCATTAATATTTTTATTATCATTTATTATTATTATCATCATCATTATTATTATCATTAATATTTTTATTATCATTTATTATTATTATCATCATCATCATCATTATTATTATCATTAATATTTTTATTATCATTATTATTATTATTATTATTTTTATTATCATTCATTCATTATTATTATTCATTATTATTATTCATATTATTATTATTATTATTATTATTATTTTTATTATCATTTTTATTATCATCATCATTATTATTATCATTATTATTTTTATTATCATTTTTATTATTATTATCATCATCATTATTATTATCATTAATATTTTTATTATCATTTATTATTATTATCATCATCATTATTATTATCATTAATATTTTTATTATCATTTATTATTATTATCATCATCATCATCATTATTATTATCATTAATATTTTTATTATCATTATTATTATTATTATTATTTTTATTATCATTCATTCATTATTATTATTCATTATTATTATTCATATTATTATTATTATTATTATTATTATTATTATTTTTATTATCATTTTTATTATCATCATCATTATTATTATCATTAATATTTTTATTATCATTTTTATTATTATTATCATCATCATTATTATTATCATTAATATTTTTATTATCATTTTTATTATTATTATTATCATCATCATCATTATTATTATTTTTATTATTACTATTAAGAAGTAAAGAAATGTATTATTTTTCCATCTAATTTAATATGTGCTTGTAGCAAGCATACACAGCTACACATGTAAATTAGATACCGACGCTGGATAAAGAAAGACACTCTTTCTTTAAATACTCATAGCTACATTAAGAAATATTAAAGAGTGATTGCATCAGCATAAACTGAAAAAGACACAAAAATAGCCAAGACGTGTTAAGAAATGCTTGATATGTTTTTTTTAATTCTAAATTATGACTTAGTAGAACAATTAAGGCAGAATACTCTGATAACTCAATCTTTCGGACTCGGCATCGGCCACATGGAATAGTTTTCTATCCCTTAACATATCACATGTGAGATTATTGCCTTTCTTCTTTCTTCGGATTAAATAATGCGGACATTCAAAGTGTAGTATCTGTTCTTCAGATGCTGCACTTCAATTTCTTGTTCTCTGTCAGTGGAGGAGAAATCCTTCACGGCTGAGACAATTTTTATTTTTGTCCCTTTTCTCCACATTGAAAAACGACCCTGGTGTCTAACTCTGTCCCGTGGGGGAGGCATTGTAAATAGGGACAATGCCGAGCTTACAATAAAAAAAACCCGTGTATTACAAGCCTATATTTTCGCGGACATTCAAAGTGCAGTATCTGTTCGGGACATTATTTTTTAGTGTTATTTTTTTATCTAGCAAACTTCGTTATCCTTCGCCCATGTGTGAGACAGTCATCTAACCTCCTGTAGCTTGGCTATAATGTAGCATAATTTGTGTATCCCCTCCCTTTTCATGAGTATTTTTTATGCTCGAAATGCTTTCTATTCTGTAAGTTTAGTAAGTCTACGACTCTCTTTAAGGTTTTAGTAAACTCCTTGTCTCTGCACTGTTTCATTTTGCATTTAAGTGTCTCTTTTCAGTTTTGCCTTTGACCTGACTAATAAAACTTTATGTTAAATATATTATGCCTATGTCGATAATAGTTTTCTGTGAAACCACATACACCCCGGATACAATATACAGATGCAATTTAATCACAAAGTATTCCATGTTTTACTAAGGTTCTGGCTATTACTCTCGCCCTCTCTCACTCTATATTGTTTGGTCCACTGTTCTTTTTTATATACAGCATCAATCACTTTCGCTTCTGTCACTCTCTCTCTCTCTCTCTCTCTCTCTCTCTCTCTCATATATATATGATGATTGCAACGTCTTGTCAGACGAGTGCCACTCCCTCAGACATTTAAAATCCATGAGCCCAAATCCCTGAGGGAGTATCTATACAAAGATGATGTTACAGAGTCTTAGCTTTGTACGACAGCTAAGTCTCTCTCTCGGTTCAAAATGTTGAGATCCAGCAACAAGCAAGAGCAAGATAGCCAGCAACAAATTAAACTGCAGACCAGCTTAATGCGGGTACTGGTCTCCCGCTTTATGTTTTTTTTTTAAATCAGAGATTTGCTTCTCCTAGAAAGGTTGCCTTCACCACGGCTTGCGGGAGCCCTCTCCAACCCAATACACATATACACACACGCACAAATATACACGGTGCTAGTTGGCCGTTGACCCAGAAAAAGAGTTCATTCATATATATATATATATATATATATATATATATATATATATATATATATATTTACTATGCCCTAGCGTCTTGATTGTCGATAACAGTTTTCTGCGAAACATACACACGCACATTGGATACAATATACGGATGCAATTTATCTACATGTTTTACTAAGTTTCTGTCTATCACTCTCACCCTCTCTCACTATACACTGTTTGATCCACTGCTCCTTTTTATACACCACTCTCGTATTCTTGTTCAGGGTTGCCATTTTGTCCTTTTTAAAGCCAAATTTCGAGAATTTGGCCTTTTTTAAACATACTGATATTCAACTATTGTATTTGGCCTTTTTCAAAGCTTAACGAAGACTTCACAGCATCTAAAACGAAGGTGTGGGATTTTGTTGCTAAAAGGTTTATTGCTCACGCATTAATGAAAACGCTTCAGTCACCCATAGCTGGAGAGAAACTCTATACACCCAATTTCAAGTCTGTAGATCAAAAATTCGTTGAGTATATAGATTGAGAGTTGTCCTCACACAAACATTTTCACTTTTATAGATATACTAGCAGGCCGCCTTACGTTGCCCGATCGTAAAATACGCATAAATATTATATTTTAATTCATAGAGAGACTAAGACATGCAAGTATTATATTTTTTTTTTAAAGAAAAGAGAGAGAGAGAGATGGGGGAGGAGGAAGAGAGGTAGACTAATTACGTTTGTTTGTTTTTTTAAATTATTTTAACAAATTACGGATTTACTAATTGGTTCAGATGATCTAACCTTGGCTCAATGGATGCCTAAACGGGTCACATTTGTACTAGGAATGTATGATCATCGGCCACTTTGTGTCTACTGGCCAGCAATGAAGAATTTGGAGAGATCGCCTGCTCAACTGCGATAAAAAAGAATGTGATAAGACTTGATCTCTGACACTAATGAAAATTCTTCACAGATTAGGCAAATATTGATTCACTAGCAGACCGCCCGGCGTTGCTCGGTCTTAAAATACGCATAAATATTTAAATTCATACAGAAACTGAGACATCTGCATGCGAGTATTATGTTTTTTTTTTTCCTAAGTCATTCACTTCTTGTAAGTAGAAAAAAGAAAAACTACTCGAGCTGAGATCGAAACCAAAACCTAAAGACAGCGAGTCAAATACGCTAACCGTTAGATCAGCGTCATCCGATCTGTAAAAGGTGTTTTCAAACCTACTAATTCTTAACATAAGTAATTTGTAATGTGAACTATTTACGCATGCGCATTCGCGAAACAGTTAACAAACTCCAAAAATTCGATGACTCCCACGTACCAATTTATCAATTTTGACGCCCCAGTATCCCTTTATTCCAGATGGAACGGAATAAAATGTTTTCAACGTGTCTGAATATCCTATATACCAAATTTCAAGTTTGTAGATCAACAATTCGTTGAGTGTATAAATTGAGAAGTGTCCTCCACACACGTACACGCACTCTCTCTCTCTCTCACACACACACACACACACACACACACACACACACACACACACACACACACACACACACACACACACACACACACACTTTTATAAATATATAGACTAGATTTGTGTGCATTAAAACAAAAGGAAAGCGTTTTCTCACATGACTCTGTTGTATGGAAGCACGATGCAAAACGGGAGTTTTCGCCCGAGAAAAAAGACACCATTTTGTTTTGGCTTAAGCGGCCATACTTGTTTGAATCTGGGAGGGTGTTTTTGCTTTGATATTTTTAGTAAAACAGTAAATGTAGTCTTTTATCACGATCCTAAATTTGACCAAAATGGCGCCGGGAAGATGAGAGAGCGGGCTGTTTTCTAGATAAGACGTGCCCCCCCTCCCCATCTTTAGTAGATTACGAAAAGAAAAGCATTGAAAAATTAAAAGATAATAATAAAAAAATAATAATAAAAATAAAACGACGAACTGTATTCATGAAAAAAAAAAAAAAAAAAAAAAGAAGTTAGCATTCCTGATAATCCGCATAATGAGAATTCGGCCAGCCTCGTTTTAGAATCGAGATGCAACTCTACATCAACGTTAATTGGCTGACATTACAGAAATATTTGAAGAAGTTCATATATTTTATATAAATATATATTAATTACAATGTCTGTATCTTAATTGGTTTCAAATCACACACACACACACAGAGTGAGTGAGAGAGAGAGAGAGAGAGAGAGAGAGAGAGAGAGAGAGAGAGAGAGAGAGGAGAAAACGTGAATGCCCACTAGAGACTATTCTTGAGTGTTTAAGGTTTCTGTGCACAATGCCAGGACAACATCGAACGAGGATACTTTTCTCAACTAATAAATAGAATAATAGTCTCTGATCATTTGTTTGGTTATGCCATTCAATGAAACACGTGTAAGACGCAGTAATTTAAACAATATGCACGTCAACTTACTTATGCGCTGAAAGTGTGAATTCATTTAATGAACCGTTGCAGTTTTTAAAATAGCCTTATTAAATATATACCTTATAAACGTATATTTGTATAAAGAA
>NC_136522.1:68346611-68376611 GCF_053919585.1 Euprymna scolopes
ACGGTTAACGTTGCAGATGTTTTTTTTTGTTTGTTTTTTTTTCACACTTTATTTTCCTACTTTTACTCATGACTCCGGGTTTGATCCTTCCTACTTACCTACCATAACATTTTTTAAAACTCCCCCCCCGTCCCGGAAACAAACACTCGGGCAACGCCGGGTACCCCCGCTAGTATATTATATAGTATATATATATATCATATAATATATATATAATATATATATTATATATAATATATATTATATATAATATATATATTATGTATATATATATGATATATTATACATAATATATATTTAAAATATATATATTATATAGTATATATATTATATATAATATATATTATATATAATATCTATTATATATAATATATATATTATATATATTATATATAATATATATTTAAAATATATATATTATATAGTATATATATTATATAATATATATTAGATATAATATATATATTATATATATAATATATATAATATATATTATAAATATATATATATATATATTATATATATATTATGCATAATATATATTATATATATATTATCTATAATATATATTATATATAATATATATTATATATAATATATATTATATATAATGTACATATTATATATTATATATATATTATATAATATATATTATATATAATATATATTATATATCATATATATTATATATAATATATAATATATATATATTATATATTATATGTTAATATATATATATATCTATATATATTATATATTACATATGTTTAATATAATATATATTTCATATATATATTATATATACATATTATATATAATATATATTATATATATTATATATAATATATATTATATATAGATGATATATATAATATATATAATATATATATACCACATATTATATATAATACATATATAATATATATTATATATAATAAATATTATATGTATTATATATAATATATACGTATTATACATAATATATCTGTTATATATTATATAATATATATATTCTATATATAATATATATATCATATATAATATACATAATATATATTATATAATATATATATATATTATATAGAATATATATATATATTATATAGAATATATATATCATATAGAATATATATATCATATATAATATATATATATAATAAAAAACATATATAATATATAATCCATATATAATATACATAACATAAAATATATAACATATAAAATATATATAACATACATATAATATATAAAACATTTATATATAACATACATATATATATATATATATATATATATATATATATATATATATATATATATATATATATATATATATACAGGGTGCCCACAAAGTGTGGCCACATAATCTACAGGATGCTTCCACACAGTCATGCTACATAATGTAGCCACCTGTGTGGACACCCTGTATATTAAATTTAACACACACACACGTATATATATATATATATAATATATATATATATATATATATATATATGTATATATATATGTAAAAATATTTTTAACCTTTATATATCTAATTTTAAATTAATAAGAATGTAAATATACTAAATACTAATTATAGTGGGGGTGATAAGTAGTTAAATGGATTAATCCATAATCTTATAAATACAAGACTGAAAAATTAAAAAATATATCCATTTTAAATGTGGAAATTGATGAATGGCATAGGTAAGAAATTCATTTTTATAGTATAAAAAAGTTAGTAATTGCAATTAAGAATAGGAAATTGGATCAAATGTTTGTAACATGTCTTCTTCCTAAGATTAAGGGTGGTGGTATTTGATCAACACTGCTGGGGAGCCATGATGTAATATACTGTTTTGTTTTTAAATCCCCGAAACAGTGTTTCATGGTAAACAACTGATGATCCCTTGAAAAATAAATTCTTGGTACTATAGTAAATTCGAGAACGAGTTGATGCAGTGATTGCAGGTGATTAAATGACTTACTGACTAGATGGTTTTCTAACGAATGATAAAAAATATTTTTTGTATAGTTTTAAAGGTTAAAAACTTCGAAGACCATATATATTTAATATATATAAGGCATATATATAATATACAAATATAAGACATATATATATAATATACAAATATAAGACATATATATATATAATATACAAAACGCACACAAATATATAAAAAAGTATAGTTTATATAAAAATATGGAATATATAATACATACCACACATATATAACATGTCAACATCTATAATTTATAATGTTTTTAGTAAACAATACGTTTTTTTTTCGAACGCATGACTAACAGTCATGAACTCGAAATACTAAAAGCAATTCAAATTAAAAATATCAAATAACATTTTGAAATACTTTTACAGGTTAGATGAAACAATAAATTTAATTACAAATGATTCAGAGATAGAGAGAGAGAAATAGAGAGATAGAGATGGAGAGAGAGAGAGAGAGTGTTGTTGTTTTTCCTAAATCTAAATATAAAGAACCTAATCATTGTGTATTCATTCATATAAACTTTATTGGCTACATATGTGCAGACATGTTTCTACTGCAGGTCCTATAGAGAGCCGGTTTCATAAAAGAAAACTGGCTTAAAGATGCTGCCTCTTTGAAAGAGTGGCAGCAGAAACCTGTATGCCTATCTGTTTATATATATATATATATATATATATATATATATATATATATATATATATATATATATTAGCAGGCCGCCCGGTGGTATTGCCTGGTCGTAAAATCCGATTAAATATTATATTTTAATTGATGCAGATTTCGTATTCATAATCACCCAACCAATATCGATTATTATATTGTGCCTAATACATACCAGTGATTTCAAAAGAATAAAAAAAATGACTTGTGTGCCATCAGTTAGAATCGAAACCAAAACGGATAGCTTTCTAGCCTTATACGTTAGCGCATTACCTAAACCCATACGTATACAAATATCTGCAAAAAACTAATAACGTTATTTAATCTATAAATTTTTATTTGCGCACGCGCAGAAACAAAAACATCTATGGTCGACTTTTATCATGACATGGTCAATGTTTTTATATTTTCAATTTTACCCTTTAGCATCTATTTTATCTGCTAAAAAGACAAATCGAAAGTGGGCTACATGTCTAAATATCCTATATAGCAAGACCCTGTAGACAAAATATTCAGAGAAGAGTTTGGTAGAGACTCTCCGCACATACACCAACAAGACAATTCCGTGTGCTAGAACATTTTGATCTTAAATTCTACGCAATTATGCAGCATACAGAAACTATGCAGAAATAAAATTAAACGTAATAGGGAAATGATATGAAGCATCTAATAGGAACGAATTAGAAATTTATTAATATTCTGTTTTCAAAGGAATATGCAAATTAGTTAACCTTCATGAATTCGCTCGCATATCCATGACTGAGTATATTAAGGGGTCCGTTACTATATATACATATTTCAAGGTCGTACCATTGGTTTCCATACACCGAAAACAGTAATAATATACTGTGGAAAATCGGTATAATCTCTTCGGCGACAAAGAAAAAGCTGGAACTAATGCAAAATGAACGAACATAGGAAAAACGCTAGACGAGCGTTTAAGACTCAGAATTTCATATATATATATATATATATATATATATATATATATATATATATATATATATATATATATATATATATATAAGGTCACGTAATCATGTCTGGTGATGAAGGCCTTGTAAGGTTCAATGCTGCAATACCAGCGAGTTATTATATTAATATATATATATATATATATATATATATATATATATATATATATATATATATATATATATATATATATATGAGGGGGGGGAGAGAGAGAGAAAGAAAGAAAGAGAGAGAGAGAGAGAGAGAGAGAGAGAGAGAGAGAGAGAGAATCTGCGATACATATTTTTTTATATCCGCTGGTATGTACATACATAGCATATCTGTTTCTACGTCTACGCTCCGCTAAGACTTCTTCACGATAAATTCCTATCAGAAACCTCCTACCTACCAACCCGCTACAAAACGGCACACCTAGCTGCCTATCTTCATGTAGGTCTCTCCTCGCACCTACAACCTATCTAGGCGTACAAACTTATCTCCAGCCTAGCTTCTCTGCAGTGGGGCAAGCGGAGACTTGGGCGCGGGGGTGGAAAAAGCTAAATGCGCGAGGCGCGGCGTAGGGTAACGAGTGTGACTCTCGTTGACAGGTGACGTTGTCAGCGTGTCAGAAACTGCCAGAAATCGAAACCTTTTTTTTTTCGGTCTCAATGCAACAAAGGTGTGGAAATAACCGTTCAAGTTAGACAGGTACGAGTAGAGGTTTAGGGTTTGCAGGAATTTAAAAAGCCGAAATAAACAGGGTGATGTATGTGTTCATGTCTGAAATCGGGCGAAAATGTAGGGTGGGTGGGAAGATTTTAAACCAAACGTCGAGCAACAAGGCAACATTAATCTATACTCCTCATAAAAGATACTCATCGGCAAATGGATTTAAACCCCTAATACATTCTCCCCAGAATATAGCTGTAATAGCAACTTATAACTAATTATTTTGTATATATTATATACTCACTAGGAGTAGTCACACAAGCCGTTGTCAAAGATTTCTCTTTGAGAACAACTGGTGGTATTCCCTGCAGTCCTAGTGACAGCAAGACATCCCAGATTCCAGTACTCTCCACCTTTGCCGATGAAATTGCGTTATCGGAGCAGCCGATTATCGCATGATGCGTTAACTGGAATTTAGGTGGATATAAGCCTCCCCCCCCCTGGAGATATAATATTATATGTATAAGTGCTCAATAGGTGAGTAGAGCCAGATAGTAAGTTATGGAAAACATGTCATAAGAAAATACACACACATGTTTATATAATTATATATAATTATATAAATACACACACACATATATATATAATTATATATATTATTATATCTATATATAATTATTTATATATATATAAATATATATATGTAGTTATATATAAATATATAGTTATATATAAAATTATATTGATAGTTATATATAACTATATATACATAGTTATATATAATTATACGTATATAATTATATATATGTAGTTATATATAATTATATTATATCGCCATATATATTTTATAACTTACTACTATAATTATATACATATAATCATATATATGTAGTTATATATAATTATATATATAGTTATATATAATTATATGTATATAATTATAATAATGTATATATATAGTTATATATACATTATATGTATATATATATATCTATATAATTATATATATATATGTTGTTATATATAATTATATTATATCGCCATATATATTTAAACACTTACTACTGCAATTATATATATATATATACTTGTATATAATTTATATATAATTATATATAACTATATATATAATTATATATAGTTATATATATATATAGTTATATATAGAGTTATATATAGTTATATATATAATTATATATATAATTATATATATAGTTTTATATATAATTATGTAAATAATTTTATATAGTTATATATAATTATAGATAGTTATATATAATTATATGTATAATTATATAGATAATTATATATATAGTTATATATATAATTATTTATATAGTTATATATATAATTATTTATATAGTTATATAATTATTTTTATAGTTATATAATTATTTTTATAGTTATATATAATTATTTTATATACATAGCTATATATATAATTATTTTTATTTATATATAGTTATATATATAATTATTTTTTATTAATATATAGTTTATATATATAATGATTTTTATATACATAGTTATATATATAATAATTTATATATATATAGTTATATATATGATTATTTATATATATATAGTTATATATTTGATTATTTATATATATATATAGTTATATATTTGATTATTTATATATATATATATATAGTTATATATATGATTATTTTTATATATATAGTTATATATATGATTATTTTATATATATATGATTATTTTATATATATATATATGATTATTATATATATATATATATATGATTATTTTATATATATATATAATTATATATATATAGTTATATATATAATTATGTTATATATATTGTTATATAAAATTATTTTATATATATAGTTATATATATAATTATTTTATATATATAGTTATATATATATAATTATTTTTTTATATATATAGCTATATATGTAATTATTTTTATATATATAATTATTTTTTTTAGTTATATATAATTATTTTTATATATAGTTATATATATATAATTATTTTTATATGTATAGTTATATATATAATTATTTTTATATATACAGTGATATATATAATTATTTATATATATATAATTATTTTTATATATATAGTTATATATATATAATTATTTTTATATATATAGTTATATATATATATAATTATTTATTTATACATATAACTATACATAAATACATATGAATATTTTTATAAGTAAATATATACATATTATATAGAAATATGGATAAAATATACATAAATATGTATTAGATATAAATTTGTTTATCATACTTAAACAGAGCATATATGTTTAGACTAAAAATTGTCGGAGGAGTTTGGTAGGGTTCTCAAAAGTCAAATCGTTGAACTTTCACCACTTAATCGCCAAATTTCTGGCCGAAATCTGGTCACATCGATTTTCCCAAATCTCAGTGCCCTGTATATCAAATTTCAAGTCTGTAGACTTAAAATGGACAGAGTTATTGCGTAGGGAAATGTACACACACAAACACACACACACACACACAAACACACACACACACACACGCAGACACTTTCACACACACACACACACATATATATGCTGTTTCGCTGTAACATATCTCATCAGTGCGGCATTACAGGCACGTATCTCAAGCCAGGATCGAAATCCGACCGCCCGTACGACAGCCAAGGCTTCACACCATTACGCTAAACGGCAGCTGCTGTGCGGGTAGTGAATTAACGATGTTTTGACATCCTCCGAATACCTAAGCTCGATTTGTTTACACTAAGAGCATCGCTTAATATGTTAATGGTATATCGTGTATCACTTCCCAAATGTTCAACTCAAGATGAGGAGCATTACAGTCTTTCACATGCAGTACTGCTCGCTGTATTTTATAAGCGATACTGTGGGGTGTTTTTTGTTCACTACCTGAGTGCTTTAAAGGGAAAGGTTATCTGCCCTTTGTTTTTATCCTAGTCTACCCCACATTTCAGGGACGTATTATTTGTAATTAATTTATTATTTAAATATACATTTATTTAAATATTTTCTACGTGCATAAAATTAAGTTAACACATTTAAATATTTTCTACGTGCATAATATTAAGTTAACACATTTAAATATTTTCTACGTGCATAATATTAAGTTAACTTAATTTTATGCACGGAGAAAATATTTAAATGATACATATATGCATATGCATATATATGTATAATTATGGTATATATACACATGATCTATATATCTATACGTATTATATATATATATAATATATATGTACGTATATATATATACGTATTATATATATACATATGATATATATATATGCATAATATATATATAATACGTTTATATACATATGATATATATGTACGTACGCACAATATATATAAAATATATGATACATAAATATTTATATGTAAATATTTACATATGATATATAAATATTTACATATTATATATAAATATTTACATATTATATATAAATATTTACATGTGATATATAAATATTTACATATGACAAATAAATATTTACATGATTTATAAATAAATTTTATACAAATGTATTATATATAAATATTTTGCATAACGAAATATATATTATGCAAATATACATGTATATATCATATTATATGCAAATGCATGTGTCAGATAGCTACCTATTCTGGTCTAAGGAGAATAAGTGTATTTTAACAAAGCAAACAAGAAAAACCGTATTTAGTTTTTAAAAATAATTTTGTTAAATATTAATGTAAAATAAAAGATTACGAATATTATTATATTAAAAAAATCTCACCTAAGAAGAAACGAAATAAAAGCTTACGACCGCATTTGAAGTCGTGATTTAAATAAAAAGAGGTTTCATTCAATAGACTTGCTAGGCCAGAATGAACGTTTGAATTTTATTCTAGAAGGAAATAAAATTAAGGAGAACTGATAAAGAAATAACGGAAATTAAATTAAATTAAATACTGTTACCGAAAAGAGTTTTAAGCCATCTGCATTTTGATATTTGTACCAAACACAATGAAAATTAATGGCTAAATTATGGTGCTAAAAGAAATATACAACCAGATATAATTTGTAATCGATGAAATCGATTGAAATTTTTTTCTTGAAAAGAAGATTGAGCGAAAAAAAATAACAGGAAAACGAAATAAAATTAAATTTTTAGTACCTCTGTATTAAAAGACTTTGAAACCTTTTACCAAATATGATAATGTTAATAATGACAATTTCCTTGCTCCCTGACAATATCGAGTTAAGCAAAAGTTTCTTTACTCCCTCCCTCGCCTCACTTACCAAATATAATAGAGTATAGTTTATATATATATATACATATATATATATATATATATATATATATATATATATATATATATATATATATATATATATTAGTAATGTGATTGATAATTTAAGAATCAAATTATAATTAAATTAAAAATCCGTTTCATAAGAAGGAACAACAACAAATTACTAACTAGCTCTACCTACGTATTGAGCACTTTTGAAGTAAATACTTAAAGTTTACGCATAAATCTATACTTTCGTATATTAAATTTATGTGAGTAAATGAAGTAGTTATATATATATATATATATATATATATATATATATATATATATATATATATATATATATATATATATATAATCAGACATCTTGCTATTTATCTCCCCTCATAATACCCCCACAACTTATGTCCCCGATAGTAGCCCCGTACATCAAAGTGGCACTGTGCCTTGTTTGGGGTGAAAATTAAATTAAAAAAAAAAAAAAAGAGAATAGTTTACTGAAGCGTACAAGCTAACCGCTGCTCTAAGGTGGCCATATCAAGTGTACATTTATACGTTTATTTAAGCCAGCCACAATGAAACAACTATCCGTTTTTGTAACTTCTGTTTTACTCCAGATTTTTTAGTTTTGGTTGGTTGTTTTTGTTTTACGGCATATCAACCCTTTTCAGGTTATTCAATGCCGAATCCAGTTATTTTGAAGAAACGTTTTTTAATAGAATATATATTTTTTTCAAGTCGGTTTCTATTTAACCCATAGTTGGGACCCTAACCCTAACAGGTACTACCTCTTCGGGTGAGAGTGGACCTGGGAGCAATGGCAATTAAAGGATGGCTCCATACTCCCCAAAGCCCGCAGGCTGGGGGCCTCACCAGCGGATATAGTTTAAGGTCATATCCAGGACCCGTCCAGATTTTAAAGACGTCCAAAAAATTTGTAAGACCATATAAACATTTCAGGCATTTTTATTTTTATTTTTACAATAGTCAACAAAATAAAAACGTTGTGCAACAAAAAAACTTATTTTAAAGTGTTTATTAACTTTGAAACAAAGTGTCAGATCTATTTAGTCAGAACGAAACAAAATGACTGTTTCGTTATAGCTATTTGGAACCCCAAAATTCTCTCAAAAATTGAAAATTAAACAAATACTAGTGTTACATTTTCGCGCGATTAGGGACATTTATTGGATTGGTTTCCATCAGTATTTTGTTTAATTTTTTATTTTTTAGCGATTATCTGGAGTAAAAAATGCTGTAATGATACCGCCAGTTTTTTTTTTTTTTTTTTTTGTATCAGCAGATTTTACACTAAATTTGCTTCAAGATGAAACGTTTTACAATGTTAAAACAAACAAACAAAAAAGCTTATCCAGGTAAACAGAAGAGTGACTTATCTTGTCTTTGGTAACATTTATATGCGGTATATCTATTTTTTTCGCACATTTTTGTTTTGTTGACTATTGAGAAAAAATGCGCAACATTTTGGAGGAATGTGCAGTTTAGTCCCCCCCCCAAAAAAAATCAAATATACAAAAAATAAATGTTACAATAGTCAAAGTTACTTTTCTATATACTCATTTTTTGTGTTTTTAAGTAGTTTTTAAAAGCCCTTTATTTCATCTAAGATATTCGATTTTTACGAGTTATTAGCCAACAAAATGGCGGCCGGCTTGTTTCTCACGAAGAAAAATCTAGGCCGCCATTTTGTCGTAAAAATCAAATATTTGAGATGGAATAACGATTTTTAAAAACTTGAAAAAAAAATGATGCAGGTGTGTAGAAAAGTAACCTTTATTGGTTGTATATTTGATCTTTTTCTTTTACCTTTTTGAATTTTTTAACTTTACTGCACAATCTCCCATTTTTTTTTTTAAATATAAATTATTGCTCTGATATCCCATTTGTTCACGATTCTCACCTATCCGCATGAATTCCAGGTATTCCAAATATTTGATTTGAATTGTCTTTCAAAAATACAGCAAATATAGTCAAAAATATAAAAAAAAATAACAAAGTTGAAGAATTCGTTTTTCTTTTAATCATTCTTTCCAGAATTCACTTCATATTAAAAGGCAAAAATTAAAAAAAAAAAATCTGTGTGATGTAGATGTACGAATCCCTGACGAAACGAAAATGTCATATTCAAATAAACAAAAACAAAGCACAAAAAGACCAAAAAAAACAAAAACAAAAAAAAAAACACGTAAACTGATCAAATAGTTTTATTTTCAAATAAAAATAAAATTTTGTGAGTAACCGAAGAGCAATTGTCTCGCATCACTATCTGGAAAATAATCTTAAGGAATCAGGCAGATAACACATGAGTCAAACTTGCGAGATTGTTGTAATGCCTACGAATTGCCATTAATCGCTAACATGATATTTTTGTAAGAAAAATACTTGATCAATTTACGTGATTTTTGGAATGTGATATTTTTTGTTTCATCACAGGTGCATACACCATACAGATTTTTCTTTCGTATTCGGATTCTTCGGACTACTGTTCTCATCTTGAATGTTATTTTCACAACGTTTCGGTCGATGTAACCTCCAACCTTCTTCAGGTGTATCTTGTCGAACTCGAGGATTTTTTTTTGTTTTTTTGTTTTTTGTCAAACTTGGAAATCTGCACTGAATTTTGAACGGAAGCCGCATTCGACAAGATGCACGAAGGTCGGGGGTTACATCGATCGAAACGTGAAAAATGACACTCAAGATGAGAACAGTAGTCCGTAGTCCGATGAATCCAAATAATACGAATAATCAATCCTCATCCAAAAAATGTCAGAAACGTAAGATTTTTCTTTATATATTTTTTTTGTTTGGTTTGGTTTAATACAGAATTCTGAACAAGAAATGCTTCGTTTTTTGTTTTTAATTACGAAGATAATTTTAAAAAGAAAGGAGATTTGAGATAAAAAAAAAAAAAAAAGAAAATCCAAACACGCCAGGGATTTGTTATTGTTTTCTTTTTCTTTCTTTTTTCTTTCTTTTTTTTTTTTTTTTTGTAATATTTTAGTCGGGCAAATATATTGAAAGGGATAGAAAAGGGTTCAAAGGGTTCAAAGTGTATATTATTCTACGCTTACCTTAACCGAAATAAAAAATGGCGACCAGAGATCAGCAATTGGAATGTTCAAAGGGAGAGACAGTCCGTAGGAATGACTGTATAATCTAAGATAGGAAGGACCATAGTTACCGGGTCGTCCGTCTATTTATACTCGGCCAAATCTAAGGTGGGGGATGACATGTACTGAAACTATCGAAAAGGGCCCGGATCTGTTCAAAACGCGCAGTAAAAGTTGATTTCAAAGGGAGCAGACGACTTCCGTAAAAATGGCGACCAACTTTGGACGATACACGAGCGTTTTAAAAGTTTGGAAATTTAATTTATTAAATTTGATTCGGCTGGCAAAGGAACCTGGTTTCCCTTTTCGGTAAAAGTGGATGCTTCCTGTTAACTACGTGTTGCTGAAGATGAATCGCGGATGGCTGGACGATTTTAGCAGCAGTCTGAGAGTCTAACTTAAAATCCTTTTATAGGCAGACGGTAATACGAGAAGGAAGCAGCAAGCAAAAGAGGTACCCAGCGGAGGAGGTTGGACGGGGACTGGGGAACGGGATTGAGGTGAGGAGGAATACGAGGGTTCTTTTTTTTTTTTTTTTTTTTTATTTTCGCTATTCCAGTCCCCCCTCATCCCCTATTTCTCTATGTATTTTTAGTTCCAAACGCTAATTTCAGTACAGAAGAGAGAATGTTGCCTCTTTTTTTTTTTTTTCGTAGGTCGCTTTTTCTCCCCACTCCCCCATTTCTGACTCCTCTCTTTTAATACAGAGAGCAGAGCACCACTGTTTGTCCTTTATTTCATTTTTTTTTTTACCTCGAAGAGAGAAAACTTAAGGTGAGCGAGTATTGAAATTTTGAAACGGAACTCTGCGCCTTATAGTTGCTTGGTTTGTTTTCATTGGGTGACGTGTCGTTGATCGTGGATCCATTGATTATATTCGGGAAGATCGATTTATCTATCCAAGTCCACTCATATCAAACTTGACCACACACACACACGCACAAGCACACACACACACACACACACACACACACACACACACACACACACACACACACACATAAATATATATCCTAGTCTATCTATCTATCTATCTATCTATCTATCTATCTATTAGTGTTGGGTCGATTAACCGGAATCGATGGGTCGAAAAAATTCAGAAATTTTGGGGTATCGGAATCGGTATCGGAATCGGAAAAAAAATGGGTGCCTAATTTCCGATGACGGAAACGATTCTTTTAATAGTCTTTTTTTTTTAATTTGATTTTGTCAGAAGCAACATCTTCCACTGTTGGTAATAATGATAAAATAATGAATATTTATTGATTTTTTTTTTTTTTAATAATAGTAAAATTAAAATTTATACATCATCACTTACAAGTGTACTTTTTACCCCTGAGAAAATATCTGTACATTTAACATGTGTTTTTACTATAATTGTGAAAAAAAAATAACTACTTCATAGTTAAATATTTAGATTTTTATAAATAATCAGAATCGGAATCGGTAATTGTATCGGAAACTGGGAAAATATTGGAATCGTTCCATCATTACTATCTATACAAGGCTGCTCATATCAAATTTACCTATTTTTACATATAGCACAATCTCTCTCTCTCTCTCTCTCTCTCTCTTTCTCTCTCTCTCTCTCTCTCTTTCTCTCTCTCTCTCTCTATATATATATATAGAGAGAGAGAGAGAGCTCTTTCTTTGATCACGCGCATATATATATATATATATATATATATATATATATATATATATATATATATATATATATATATATCGAATCGTTCGACTGGTATTAATCGTGACACCCTGCACTGAAGATTCCCGAAAGGATGAAACACTAGTGTCTGTAGGTATTTGATAATTATTATAGTAAAAAATAATTATGACAGCCCCTTTAAGAAATTCGTTTCTTATCGTTGAGCACTTTCAGTTGAATTAAAGTCGGTCAATTTAGCTCTTATGCATAGATCATCGTATAACGATTTGATCACTCTCTGACTGACGTAAACGAACATTTAAAATTAAAATGTTTAAAATTCAACGTTATTTCACGCGGTTAATGGTAGCCGAATGGAGTAGGTCTTCGCTAATCGAGTTAGAGATGTCTCGTGATGCGGGGGTCGAATCGTTCGACTGGTATTAATCGTGACACCCTGCACTGAAGATTCCCGAAAGGATGAAACACTAGTGTCTGTAGGTATTTAATTATTATAGTAAAAAATATATATATATATATATATATATATATATATATATATATATATATATATATATTTCTGTAGAAATATATTTTCTTATAATATATACCAATCCTTATTTAAGAGCTCAATATAATTACAGAGTAAAATAGTGAATAAATGACGAAAAACTATATTCCAAAATTCGTGATGTTGACCATCTTATTATTTATTCCTTTAATTCAGTTGACATTTACAATTCTTGACAGTATCTGTTTCGTAGTGCAAAATCAATCACTTAATTATTATGTCAATCAGTGAATCTATTATGCCCTTAACTTATCAGAAGAAATAGCAACAATCTATCCGTCAAAAGGAAATACTCCATTTTGAATCTCAAAATAGCGTAATAGAAACATATTAAAGGTATTTGCAGCTTCTCTTACAATTTTCGGATTTTAATCATGTCAAATCACACTTTATTTCCTTTTGACGGATTGATTGATGCTATTTCTTCTGATGAGTTATGGGCATAATTTTCTTTTTTATAATTTTTTTTATCTCATCTTGGATGTCTTTATTACAGCCGTTTCGTTAATGGGATGGCAATTTTATGATTTTATGTTTTCATAAAAATCTACTTTCTTACCAACTCGTCAGATGTGATATCCATATGGTGTTACCAACAAAAAGGTTAATTTTGTACATGATAAACCTGGTGCTTTCGTTTTGGGAAAAGAAATTCCATCCCCACGTTGTTAGAGGTCGGCCATCTTGGGTACCATTCTAGTTGTCGTAGAGACTCGATACTTAGCCTGTATGGTAGAAAACAAACTTCTGCATCATGTGTGACTTTTGTTTTTGACATTTGACCTTTGATCTTAAAAACGTTCTCGAATACACAGTTGTGGAAATCAAGTTCATGTACACATCTATTATATTAAGGCCTTTACTCTGCAATTATGTTAAGGCCTTTACTCTCACAAGGGAGTATCCTTTAACCCCATTCGCCCATGCATGAATCGGGAATCGAAACAATCGGAACTGGGGGTATCGGAATCAATGTCGGAATCGGAAAAATGTCTGCCGATTTTCCGATGCCAAAAACGATTCCTTTAATTATCTGTTTTGATCTGATTTTATTTAAAACAAAATCGTCCACACTGCTTGTAGTTAACAAAATATCAGGACCTATAAAATGATCTTAACAAAATATCAGGACCTATAAAATGATCTTAACAAAATATCAGGACCTATAAAATGATCTTAACAAAATATCAGGACCTATAAAATGATCTTAACAAAATATCAGGACCTAAAAAATGATCTTAACAAAATATCAGGACCTATAAAATGATTTTAACAAAATATCAGGACCTAAAAAATGATCTTAACAAAATATCAGGACCTATAAAATGATCTTAACAAAATATCAGGACCTATAAAATGATTTTAACAAAATATCAGGACCTATAAAATGATCTTAACAAAATATCAGGACCTATAAAATGATCTTAACAAAATATCAGGACCTATAAAATGATCTTAACAAAATATCAGGACCTATAAAATGATCTTAACAAAATATCAGGACCTATAAAATGATCTTAACAAAATATCAGCACCTATAAAATGATCTTAACAAAATATCAGGACCTATAAAATGATCTTAACAAAATATCAGGACCTATAAAATGATCTTAACAAAATATCAGCACCTAAAAAATGATCTTAACAAAATATCAGGACCTATAAAATGATCTAAAAACGACATGGTCTCTGAAAGAAATAAACATTATACCGGTTGTGATAGGAGCAACTGGTTTAATAAAAAATAATCTTCAGAAATACTTAGAAGCAATCCCTGGAAGACCAAGCTGTAACGAGATACAAATACGAAAAAATCTTGATAATGGATTACTATCTATATATAACTGAGCTTCAGTCTATGGTCCCCCCTCGCCAAACTTTCACAAGAAACACTCGTCTATCTGAAAACACTATCAATAATCCCCCCCCCACTCTTTATCTGTGCCTAAACCTAAACGCAGATTCCATGAACAAAGCTTCTTTCTTAGAGCTGCACGCCTGTGGAATTGTCTTCCATTTTCCTGCTTTCCAGCTGACTACAATATGGTTGTGTTCAAGTTTAACGTAAATAAGTTCTTGATGAACCGTTCCATATGAGTTATCAAATTTACCGTTTTTCATTACTAATGATTACTATATTGTCCAATTTCTACTGTACACTCTTTAACTCTTATCCTTGAGTGGCCTCTTGGCCTTGATAATGTGGTGATGCCTATGTAAAAAAAAAAAAAAAATGGTGCAGCTGCGCTGGCTCCGATCGTATTGGCTTGCCTTTCCGTCGGACTTTGTCTGCAACGCCTGGATGGGGACTCTGGAAATTAGGAAAGCCTAGGTTTCCTTATAACCCGCTCAGACCTGCGCTTGGAAAGACTAGATGCAGAACACCATTATATCATGAGACAGAAGGTTGCATTGTCATATATATGACCAGTAATACGTGTTTGGGGTATATATATATATATATATATATATATATATATATATATATATATATATACTAGCGAATGTACCCGTCGTTGACTGGGTTCAAAAACAGCCTACAGAAAATGGACTCTGATTTATGAAAGTATGATAGGTTATGAAAAGGAAGGGTGGTAAAGAGATAGCTTCGAATTTTGGGGGTATCAAAACCAAAGCAAAATATGATGAAAGTAAAAATAAAATAGATAACCCCCATAATTTATTATACCATACCTATTCACACTGAAACACTTATCACAATATTCTGTGGATCTATATTAAAAAACCTTGTTAAACTTTATGACATATTTCCATTCTACGGAGGTCAGGTGCGAACGAACACTCCATAATTTTATTATACCATATTTCTTCAAACAGAAACATAATTATCATAGTATACTTACGCAGATAGATATGAAAAGTCATATTAAAGTTTGTGCCTATTTCCATTCTATGGAAAACTGGCACGAACAAAGACCCCACAATTTTATTATACCATCCCTATTTAAGTTAAAACATATTTATCAAAGTATTCTTATGTACATCTTTATCAAAAACACTTGTAAACGTTTTTTTTAATTTTTTAATTTTCATACTTTGTGGACCAGGCGCGAACGGAGGCCCCACATTTTTAATGAACCACCGTTCTGCTAGATCAAACATACCCATTCCTGTGTCTCGACACACATTCTATCGCTATATGTAATCAGTTTTTTAAAATAGTCAGCCATATAGGATCCTATTCGTGACCACACACACACACACACACACACATTCAGCTTTATATTATAGATATATAATGCTCCCTATCTTGGGTTGAGCATATAAGGAAGTGATATACAAATTACCATTAGCGTTGTGTAAACAAATTGAGCTTACGTATTTGGACAATGTCAAAACATTGCTAATTCACTGCCCGCATAGCAGCAGCCGAATAGCGCAACGGTTAGAAGCTCCGATTGTCATTTGAGCGGTCGGGTTTCGATCCTGGCTTGAGGTAGTTGCTTGTCTAGCCGCACTGATTTCGCTGTGAAGCAGTACTATATGTGGATGACTATATATATATATGAAATATAAAGCTGAACGTCTGTGTGTGTGTCTGGTTGACTATTTTAAAAAGCTGATTACATATAATGATAGAAGATGTATCGAGGATCAGGAATGGGTATGTTTGATCTGGCAGATCGGTGGTTCATAAAAATTGGGAGGTCTGCGTTCGCGCCTGGCCCCTAAAGTATGGAAATAAAAAATGAAAAAAAAAATTGTTTACAAGGGTTTTTGATATAGATGTACATAAGAATACTTTGATAAGTATGTTTTAACTTAAATAGGGATGGTATAATAAAATTGTGGGGTCTGCGTTCGCGCCTGTACTCCATAGAAATATGGCACAAACTTTAACAAAGACTTTTCATATCTATTTGCGTAAGTATACTTTGATAATTATGTTTCAGTTCGAAGAAATATGGTGTAATAAAATTATTGGGTGTTCGTTCGCGTCTGACATCCATAGAATGTAAATATGTCACAAAGTTTAACAAGGTTTTTTTTAAAAGGGGTGAGGGTCCATAATAACACCTTAACTTTAATCTTAATTCACGTTAGCTTTTTTTTTTTTTTTGAGTTGAATCATATTGTGTCGAATAAATGTACCTCATAAATTCACGTTCTTATTAAAGTGAAAGCCAAAAAAAAAAGTCGGAACTTTAGGCAATTCTCGACACAAATTTTGCATAACTTTGTTTTTTCCTTCACCACTTGCACGTGTCACTCTTTCGAAAATAGATAAATAGATAAATGATAAAAAATAAGAACGTTACTTGTTATCGTGTCAAAAGAAGGAAAAAATCCTGCTCACGTGATTACGTATCTTTTTAAAAACATTTGCATAACCTTTTTATTTTTTATTTATTTATATATCTGTTTAAGCTTTTTTTGTCAGTGTACTAGAAGGAATTCAGTTGATTACAACCCTTTCTGCTTGTTCTTTTCATTACAATAGTACAACCCTGAAGCCGATGACGCAATACTACACCGTTCAATACTGTAAAACTGAAACGAAGCTGCTCTGCTTGAAAAGGCGCCATTTTTTTCTTATTCGTATTTATATCGATTCTTTGCTTTAAAAAACTAAAGTAATTACGTGTTTACTTTTTAATATCCCATTTTGCTATTTCGGATTATTTTACTAAAGTAAGTAAGGCTTCATTATTTTTCAAAACTGTTTTTGTTTCTTTGTTTTTCGATATTTCGTCGATATTATTTAGTGTTTAGCAAAAAAGCCAACAACCAACTACCCGAAAAAATAAATATACAAGAAATAAATATTACCATAGTCAATAAAAGTTCAGTTCATATTTTTTTTTTTGCTTTGAAATAGTTTTTAATGCTCTTTACTTGAAATAATTTCAGCGAATCGAAATTAAAACGAAATTTGAGGCAATAACTACTTAAATGAATTTTTATATAAACTACACATGCCATAATCGAATATTCCTCAAGCACAAAATAACGGAAAACATTAAAATATGTTTATAAATATTCCTTACGTTGACGGAACTCTCTTAAGTTGTTAATACAGAATGCTCAGGTGCCCCGCCTTCAAATCGAAAACGGGGCCCTCCATTTCAAAGTCGCTGCCATTTTGATTTTTTTTTTTTTAGACCGGTTCGTGAATTAAAAAAAAAAAAATATTTTTTTTACAAACAACTTAAAAATAGAAACCAATGAACTTTTCTACCATAAAAGTAACTTTTATTGACTATGGTAACATTTATTTCTTGTATATTTATATTATAATACATATAATATTTTCTCTTTGTAAGGAAACATCATTTTGTTGGTCACTCTTAGCTACGAATGGAAACAAAGTTGATATAAAAAAAATATATTTTCGCGAAAATTATCTTTACTTTCATCATATTTTGGTTAGGGTAAAATGTTTGAGTATTAAAACCTATCTCTTTACAACCCCCTCCTTTTCATAACCTATCATACTTTCATCGATCACAGTCTATATATATATATATATATATATATATATATATATATATATATATATATATATATATGCAAATACTCCCCAACTTTTAACAGATGCTAAACTTCTGACCGACCAACAATATGGATTTAGACAAGCCCGTTCCACGGCAGACATCCTCACTGTAATCTCTGAACGCATATACCATTCACTGGACAAAGCGGGAGAGGGCAGAGCGGTAGCTCTAGATATATCTAAGGCTTTTGACAGGGTATGGCATGAGGGTCTCCTCAGGAAGATTAGATCATACGGTATCACTGGTAGAATACTTAACATAATTAAATCCTTCTTAGATAAGAGAAAAATCCAGGTTGTCCTCGACGGTCGTACATCTAAACAATATGATATAAATGCGGGAGTGCCCTAGGGATCTATCCTTGGACCTCTGCTGTTCCTGATATTCATAAATGACCTCCCCGACAAAATTGCCTCTGAGATGGGTATATATGCTGATGACACCACACTCTATAGCAGGCACAACAGGAAAACAAATGAACATATATCTAAAGTAATGGCAGAAACACTAGAGGATGACCTCCAATCAGTAGTGGAATGGGGACAAAAATGGATGGTCACGTTCAATGCCGCCAAGACAAAACTGGTTTCATTCAATAATTACAAGAAACCTTCTCTACCACGTATAGCAATGGCCAACGACTCTTTATCTGAGAGTACGTCTCTCAAGCTCCTTGGCCTAACGTTCACAGGAAACATGAGCTGGAACAATTACATCGAGGGCATTGCCAGGGCCGCTGCAAGGAAGGTGGGCTCTCTCTACCGTGCTAGAAAACTTCTAACACCCGAAAGTATCCTGTACCTCTATAAGGCCACTATTCACCCATGTATGGAGTATTGCTGTCACATTTGGGCCGGTGCATCGGCTACTAGTCTCTCGCTCCTTGACAAGGTTCAAAAGAGAGTCGCAAATCTGATAGGCCCTAAACTGGCATCTAAGCTTCAGCCTCTGTCCCATCGTCGAAACGTTGCATCCCTCTGCCTGTTCTACAAGTATTATAATGGTGAATGCTCTGATGAACTGCAAGCACTTGTGCCCCCCACGACGTAAACACCCTCGACAGACCCGACAAGCTGCAAAATCCCACCCCCACACTGTAGAGATCCCTAAATGTAAAAGATCTTTCTACTCCAGTAGTTTCTTCCCCAGAACTGCTAGACTTTGGAATTCCATTCCAGGTCCCTGCTTCCCCAACTGTACTGACATGCATAAGTTCAAGTGCAACGTGAACCAACATCTCGCTGCCCAAATCCCTACATAGTACCCCAGTAGATGTTTCCCCTGATAGTAGCCCCCTACACCAAAGTGGCAATGTGCCTTGTTTGGGGTGAAAATGTAATAAAAAAAGGAAAGTAAAAACATTTTTTCGTAAAAACAAAAAATAAATTGGTATTTTTTATTTTCTTGCTATTTGCTATTCTACCTCTTCCTCTGTCGGCTTTCAGCCTAAGCAGGGGGTTATGTAGCAGAAACAAATAGAATTTTTCTCTTGCAAATCAATGCCTTTCCCCTGTGTGACTAATCAGGGGTGCGGCGCATTGATCCTTTCTCTCTCTCTCTCTCTCTCTCTCTCTCTCTCTCTCTCTCTCTCTCTCTCTCTCTCTCTGTGTCCCTAATCCGGTAGCGACGATTCCCATGGAGAATAACTACATAATTACATGGAGATAACACGAGGTGGCCAGAGGGTAGGTTTAATCCGGAACAATATCTCCCTGCAGATATTCAGTAGATTTGCCAGAATAAACCCTTTTCTTTGTTATGTTATATATATATATATATATATATATATATATATATATATATATATATATATATATATTATATATATATATATATTATTATTAGAATTTCAACTTAAACAAAGCACATTGCCACTTTGTTGTAGGGGATACTATCAGGGACATAGACATCAGGGGTACTGTGTACGGAGTTGGGCAGCAAGATGTCGGTTCACGTTGCACTTGAACTTCTGCATGTCAGTACAGTTGGGGAAGCAGGGACCCGGCAGGGAATTCCAAAGTAGCTGTCCTGGGGAAGAAACTACTGGAGTAGAAGGCTCTCTTACATCTAGGGATCTCGACTGTGAAGGAGTGGGATTTAGCTGCTTGTCGGGTTTGTCGGGGGTATTTATGTCGTGGGGCACAAGTGCTTGCAGTTCGTCAGAGCATTCACCGTTAAAGTACTTGTAGGTATATATATATATATGAAGTTGTTTTTGTTATTTCAGTGGCTTATGTTGTATTATTTATTGTCTTAGGGTGTGCCCTAAAAGCACAAACTTTAAACGTTTCATTACGACAAAAAGCAAAAAGCAAAATCTAATATCGATGTAACGATGATTATTGTTACAACGTTGACGATGAAATTTGTTATTATTGCTTGCAAACATAGTGGGAAAGTTTAATACACTTACAGAAACAATGTAACAGAGCCGCTAGCGCTGTTATAAGCAGCAGCAGCAGGAACAGCAACGGCAGCCTATGACAGCTAATGTATGGAAATGACCAAGTCGGCTGCGCGATGTGACGTCACGGCAGAGACAAAGGGACACACGTTGACGGAGAAGAGGTGTTCAGAGAAGCACTTGTTGGGCACGTAGCAGGAGAAGGGCGGAGGAGCACGTGTTCAACACGTGTCTGGAAAATAACAGCGAACGAACCACGTGGGTGATGAGAGCGTCTTACTGTTAATTTTGCAGGTTGAAGCATGTAACGTAGAAAGCAATACAAATGACGACTCAACAAACAAAGGTAGATCAAATAAGAAGTGTGTTAGGAAAAGGTATATTTACAGTATATTTACATAATGGTGTCAAATATGAGAGTCTTTGCTGGAGAAACATATCTGCTCTCGGCGGCCTTCGGTGGCTTCTGGTGAACACACACTCAGACTAACTGAGTCTTCCTATTTATGTGTAATTACTATCCACATATGCAAATGAATGTGTGCCACCACAACACTTACAAATAAACTAAGTGAACTGTTTAAATTCAGATTCAATGTGTGGTTGGAAATACCACGAATAAAAGTCTTTTGTTTAAAAAAAAAAAAAAAGAAAAATGTGAGTCGAATTTTTTCCCCCCCTTTCCTTTTACTCTCTTTTTTTTCCGAGACTGGTATCTACAACGTGTTGGGTCTGTTAAAATGTCACGGAAGATTAAAAAAAAAAAAAAGAAGCTGTACAACGTCGCACGTATAACAGAATTGTTGAAGAATTTGATCCTCTATCTCTTCGAAATTTTATTTTGGATTCTCATTAATCGAGATTCCCTCCATTTCGAATGGGTTTTTGCGTTTCAGAATATGCGGTCGCAGACAGCGGAGGCGAACAAAATGGCTTCCAACAAGAAATTCGATCAATATTTAATTAACAAAAACTGAAAAATAAAATAAGAAAATGGCGATTACAGATTACGTAATAACTCAATATTAGATTCACCCTTTCTATATTGTCCTCTCTCTCTCTCTCTCTCTCTCTCTCTCTCTCTCTCTCTCTCTCTCTCTCTCTCTCTCTCAATATATATATATATATACATAATGTTTCTGAATTTTTGAGATGAGGATTAATTATCTATATTATTTTGATTTTCCTGACTACTGTTCTCATCTTGAGTGCTATTCGTACAACTTTTCAGTCGCTGTAAAACCCGGGAATGTTTCTGTCGAACTCGAGAACCTTTCTAGCAAACTCGGGAATCTCTCTGTCGAACTCGGGAATCTGCACGGAATTTCGAACAGAACCCTTTATTTAATCCACGAGGGTACCATACTCTCGTTTGATCAACCTTGACTGGGTAGAAGTCCTAATTAATTCGCAATTGTATTTTTATATGTCGCCTGCACTGCGAATTGAACCTTCAGCCTCCAGAAGAGTGTAACTTTACAACTGAATTTTGCCAAGTACTTTATCTACTACACGACAGGTCCTTTCAGACAATTCTAGTATAAGAACAGTCGTCCGAAAAATCCAAATAATACGATCTATCTATCTATCTATCTATCTATCTATCTATCTATCAAAATCGGATACAAACGAATCAAGACACAAAATCTTGGAAAAACAAATGACTTGATACTTTAGATAGAACCATTTTCTTAACTTCGTTCTTCTATGCTGCCTGTGTTGTCGTCTCTCACATTTTGGCTGTCAAGGGGGAGGGGTCAAACTGGTCAGCACTCAGGTCCACATCTACGTTATCTGTTGAGGCTGCTCATTTCGTTCTTCTTCCACAACATGCGTTCAACTGTTCAACTCGAAACTGTCCTCCGCTGTAAGTGTCGCCAGCCGTTGCAAACCCAATACTCGCCGTAAACTGTCTCTAACTGTCGTAAACTGTCGCAAAACTTATCGCCATTTCTAAAACTGTCCATTAACTGTAAACATATATTGATTTCCATGTTTTGGTCCTTTGTCCAAGATCACTGCCACACCTTGATTAACAATCAATGAACCGCCCCCTTAACCACCCCCTTAAGTAAACACTTCATTAAATCTCCACACTAACGTACTGTACTTGCAATAACCCTTATCCCTGAGTGGCTTCCGAGCCTTGATAAGTGGTGACCACCGTGTAAAAAAAATGTACCTTGGTGAACAACTTCATATACCGTTGTTCTGCTGATAAACTTTTTTTTGTACTATTTTTTCCTTTTTTACTTTCTAACAATTGGGAGAACGTCACGGGTATCACACATGCTAAAATAAATTAACGATCCAATTTCTATTCCATACTGAAGCAATAATTTTTTATTAGGTGGATCATCGCTTATCAAGGCCGAAAACAATTAGAGAATAACGGTTAATAAGTGTATGGGGGTCAGTGAGACAAGCCCACCATGATCAGTTATGGTGGAGCCTGAGAAAGATTTAATTAATTAAGAACAAGGCTCAACGACAACTTCTTGGCATTAGATTTGAGAATAACCATGTTATAGTCAGCTGAGAAGAAGCTCCACGGTAATGTGTTCTACAGAGGAACAGTGCCAGGAGAAAAAAATAATTTGCTCGCGGAAATTTCGTTTGTGTCTTAGGCATAGATGGAGAGTAAGGGATTTTTTTTTTTTTTAGAGTTGTTGTATCCAGACGAGTATTTGTAAGTGGACTGCAACATTTGAAAGATTAAAGGTTATAAGCCACTTCTTGTTTAGTTTTCCTTCTCCTGAAAGGGTTACCTTAGCTAGTACACGTATAATCCTGCCACTTAATTCCCCCGCCGAAAAGTGTGACAAAATGTACACAGAATATAAACCGGTAGGAAAATCCACGCACGTCTTTGGTCGATTGATAAGAAGCGGCACCTCTTATGCATGATGGGATATATTTTAGGAAATTTGGCAAACATCCCGTGGAAAAGCATGAAGGAATTGTTGAAGAATATGATTCTCTATTTCTTCGAGACTTGGTTTGGATTCTCATTAGTCGAGATTACGTCCGTTGTGTATGTTATTTGCGTTTCAAAGTATGTGATTTCAGACAGCGGAGGCGAACAAGATGCCAATGCGAAATACGATGAATATTCACTTACCGGAAAAAAAAAATGGCGGATTCAGATTGCGTATTACCACAAACTTACATTACAACTACTACGCCACTTATCTCTCTGTCTGTCTGTCTGTCTCTGTCTGTCTGTCTGTCTGTTTGTATGTCTGTTTGTCTGTCTGTCTGTCTCTCTCTCTCTCTCTCTCACACACACACACACGTATATATATATATATATATATATATATATATATATATATATATATATATATTAGACGATTCCAATATATTTCCCGATTCCAATACAATTACCGATTCCGATTCTTTTTTAAATCTCTGAATATTTAACTCTAAAAGTGTTATTTTATCTCGATTACCGTAAAACACATTTTAAATCTGCGTATATTTTCTCAAACGTAAAAACACCTTGTGATGTGGTGATCAACAGATTTTAGTCTTGCTGGAAGTTTAAATCAATAAATATTTATTATTTTATTACTCCGACAAGCAGTGGACGATGTTTCTTAAACCAAAATCAAATAAAAAAAAGATAATTTAAGAAATCGGTTTTGGCATCGGAAAATAGGTTCAAATTTTTCCGATTCCGATACTCCAAAAATCTTTGATTTTTTCCGATTCCCGATTCCAATTAATCATCCCAAAACTAATATATATATATATATATATATATATATATATATATATATATATATATATATATATATATAAGAACAAGTAGTTAATAAAACATGTTAAAAAACAGTTTGGAAAAGAGTTAAAAACATTTAATTTTTAAAATGAAGCACAAAATAAGTGGATAATCCTTAATCCGCAGAGTTTCGAAGATATTCTTTCCTTCTCATCAGATGGTGGGAATTAGCAAAATGCGGGATCGGATTTTGCTTGCAAAAGTATTTAATGAAACTACAAGTAAGTCATAGATCTTACTTGGTAACAAATAGTGAAGCAGACGGAATATGGTGAAGAAGAAGGTGAGTTCACGTAAATGGATGGTCTGGTGAATGGTAAAATATCCAATAATGGTAAAATCCAAAAAGGTTGATTAAATTTACATTTCCACAAGTAAATTCCAAAGGAACCGCGTTAATGGAAGATGGTTCAAAATAATCCAAAAAGCAGAATTCCGTGGAATAGTTTACAAATGGGTATATGGATAAAACGGAATGAGTTCCAATAATATTATTAAAAGAAAGATAAATGTGCGTAGAAACAATGGAGAGATTTAAAAAAAAAACATTGCTGTACAGGCTGAATTAAGAAAAATTCTTAAATGGGCTTTATAATTAATTAATTATTAATTAATTATAATTAAGGATTAATTAATTTTAATTATTAATTAATTATAATTAATTATTAATTAATTATAATTAATTAAGTATTAATTAATTATGATTAAGTAATCATTATTCTTTTATATTTACAAGTGTCCTGCTTACAAAATCATGGATGTAGGGGTGACAATTCCTATCGATTAGGAGATTCGAAACCATCTACGAATATGACAATTAAACTCATGATACAACAATCTACACAACGTGGGGTGAGTAGTCATCTAACGGAACTGGACACTTTGTCAGCATGGCATCCTTTTTGCGAGCAGGTACCAAGTCACCACCCTGAAATTAGAAAGTGTTGCTATAAAAAAATAGTGCGTGTTTGGATGCTAGTTAAAAGAGGCAACATAAATTTCTTAGAATGTCCCACTTTCCACTGGCTGGGTCAGACAGACCATAAACTAGTTATGGTCCATTTGAATTTAGAGAATGCGCCCAGCTAGACAGGTACTGGAAGCTGGTAACACTAGTTAGGCTTAACCAAGAGGTTTTAGTGGAGGATGTTACTGAGCCTAAAAATCAAAGTGGAGAACTTCTCTGTCATATACGACCAGCGCCTCGCACTAGATAAGGTCAAGACAAAGAACCTAGAACTCCACTTAACATCAAAATCTGACCCTCAAGATCGCCATGGGCATGGAATATGTGCCTACGTTAGAGATGGCTTTCCCTGAGGTAAGGACATCTCCAGAGAAGACACTAAATTACCCTGTTCACACCACTTCGTTTATATTTGCCCTCTATCGCCCCCACAACAGCGGATCTGAGAAAAATTGACGATATCGTGTCTGCTCATCTGAGAAAATTGACGATATCGTGTCTGCTCATCTGAGAAAATTGACGATATCGTGTCTGCTCATCCTTGGGCCAACATTCACGTCAGTGGAGACTTCAATGTTCACAATGTGAAATGGTTAGCTCAATCAAACAAGACAGATGATGAAAGGAGGTTCTGTCACGATTTCTTCATTGCTTATGACCTAACTCAGAATGTTCACGAACCCATCTTACGGTCAGTATGCAAGTCTCCTAGACTTTTTTCTCACAAATTACCCTAAGCTATGTTCATCCTCCGTTCTGTCTCCACTCGATTGTATCAATTAAGATGAAAACGAAATGTAATAAGTCCTCAGAGTACCTTTCCATAGTATCAATACTCTATGGCTGACTGGGATAGCTTCTGTACATTTCAGATTTACCTATGCATTCCATGTTTAAAAAGAATGTGTCCTATATAGTATCAGACTCGACGGAATTGTAAATTTTAGGTATAGACCGCTTCATACACTTAAAAAAATTCCAGCAAAAACCTAACAGCAGTCATGGTTCTCTCCAGAATGTGTTGCTGCTATTGCGCACAGAAATCACCCTTTCCATTAAGGGGGTTCAAGAGCCAGAGTCTCTGCATTCGCCGATGATATCATCGACTTTGTGTCGTGCTTCTGAGACATCGAGGCGGTGACAGAGGCACTCACACAGTACGAAAAGATCACGGGGGCCAAAATCAACTGCAGCAAGGATTTTACGTAATTTGCAGGCAGAGGGAGTACAATCAGTCAGTGGAGGATGAGAGGAAAGACGTAGGTGACGCACACCTTTGCTCTACCCTTTAAGGAACGTTTCTTTTGAACCCATGAGTTGATCGCGGCTTCAACCTTTGACTGTACTTCTGACCAATTCTTTTCGAGCTTGAGATCCGGTTCGAACCACACGATGAAGATTCGAACCGGGCGTTTTTTTTCAGCTGAAGGGAGCCGAAAGTGTACCGACGCTCTTCCAGGCCCCCATCTGCAGACCAGTTGACTTGCTGCGGTTGATTATATTTCGTTTCATTTTCAAGTTCCAGATCGATGTTTAGATGTTATGAAGGTCGTTTTGGCGGTCACCACTTGTAAAATCTCCATATTCATTGGGGGTCGGGGATATCTTAGGTAATTACCAGTTTAGAGAGGAGAGGGTACATGTTACACGAAAAGAACAAAACAAAACAAATAAAACTAAGAGACATGCACTCACACAAGATATATTTTATATGTGTTTAGGAATAGAGGATTACAACAACAGAATGTTTGTGAATATTAAAAGAGTACTTGAAGAACAAGGAGGTATCTTTCGCTGAGATATAGAAGAGTTCTTGAAGCGTTCCTGGTTAAGGACAACAAAATTAAAGAAATAATAATAAAAAAAAGAATTCGTCTTTGCACGTCAACAACCGCCGGGTTTGAGTTCACCACTGTCACCAACCTTCGTCTGTCTGCCTCTCCTCGACCTAACTTGTCAACTCCTTTTATACAAGTCTCCTGCGTGATTTCGCGTGACTTCCACCAGAGCACACCTTTTAAAACTATGGGCGTTATCTTGATTTCTCTCTCTCTCTCTCTCTCTCTCTCTCTCTCTCTCTCTCTCTCTCTCTCTCTCTCTCTCTTTCGCCCAACCTCGCCTGACACACGCGGTAAGACCTCTGTTCGTTTGATCTGTTTTTTTCCTTTCTTTTCATCCTTTCCTTCTGTTAACTTTAAATAACAGTTCTGATGTCGATAGTTTTAGTGAAAAACTTCTCCGCTCAATTATATGAATTTATGAACTATATTTTCTTAATTAAAAGTTATTCAAAGTTATTGCTTTTTTATATTATTAGAAAGAAATTGACAGAATGTTGTGTGTGTGTGTGTGTGTGTGTGTGTGTGTGTGTGTGCATATATGTGCGTATGTGTGTGTATGTTCGTTAAGTTGTAATGGATTTTAGTCATCCTTTAGTGCCAACAGGCCTCCGATGGGCCACAGTTGCACTCGTGCTGTCAACTCTGGATTCAAATACGGAAGAGAGAGAAAAGAGGGAGAAATGTTTGGGTTCAAACTTTTTATTTGCTTTATCACGTGATTAACTCGCCTGAGACATGACGTAGATTTGGGCAAGCTGGGAGGTAAGCTGTGTCTCTGCGCCAATCAGCTTTGAGCTTGTAAAAAGAAGATATTTAACTATTAAACCCGCGAAACATTCTCGCTGCAGTCGCCAAAATGTCTTCAATCAACTTAGAATAAAATAATAAAAATAAATGATGTAAAAATAATAAAAAAAATATTTTTAAAAAATGCAAAATAATTTAAAAAAATAACACTATAAATAAAAAAAATGGCGCTACTACAGAATTGGGACGAGATTTTGTAGTCGATAAATGGAGTTTTCAGATGAAAAACAATGGTTTCAACTGATTTTTTTTTTTTGTTAATTCTAATAAGTTACAATGGTAGCTTCCAAATTATGCAGTCGAAATTACATGAATTTTAATGAATTATTAATAAAACAAACAACTTTAATCGCGTTAGAAGATGAAAAATTGCCGCCACCTTTGTTTAATTCGAACAAAAAATTACCTCCCTTTTAAACTCTCCTGTGTTTTATGTTCGTTTTCATTAAATTCTATTTCCTATTTTCTTTAATAAAAAGTTTTCTACCTTATCAATTTTCGTAATTTTTTTTAAATAATAATCATCTTAAAAATACGAGGAATACGTAGATACCGTTATTTTCATATGAAATTCAGTTTTACGATTCTTTTTCATAAGCGATAAGCAATATACTTGATGAGTGGATAGTCCTTAATCCGCGGAGTTTCGAAGAAATACTTTCCTTCTCATCAGAGGGTAGGAATTAGCCAAATGTGGGATCGGATTTTGCATACAAAAGTATCTGATGAAACTGCAAGTAAGTCAAAGATCTTACTTGATAACAAAAAGTGAAGCAGAGGGAAT
>NC_136522.1:68386611-68399111 GCF_053919585.1 Euprymna scolopes
ACGTTCTAGGTGTTTATTGTGTATTTTTCAAGTTTTGCTTGACAAAAAAACGGACATCTGCTTTTCTCATAATAATTGATGATGAATTAGTTCCCTTGAATTTCCAAATACAGTGGAACCCCGACATACGAGTTTTATTCGTCCCCGGATGAAGCTCGTATCTCGAATTAAAATTGTACCATAAAGGAGATGTAGTGAAACACAACACACTCGACCACCCAGCGGTTTCATCTGGAAACTCATAACTTGAATTTTCGCTCGTATATAGGGGAGGATTTTTGCTTTTAAGCCATCTCGTAACTCGAATTTCTCGTAACTCGGGTAGCTCGTATGTTGGGGGTCCACTGTATTTCAATTTCCTTGATAAAGGATATTTGTTTTCATAAATCAACAGACATTTAATTTTGGCGAACTAAATGCAAAAATCCTTTGCCCGTCATCTTTTGTAAACTGTATTTGACGGAAAAAGACAAGAAACGTCGCTCCCTACTGATGAATGTTATTGACAACCAGACAACACCCAAGAATCTTGATTCATTTGCATCGGACGCATACAAGACTGACGTTAAATAGACATATTTCATAGTTGGTCTTAACAAATGACTGGAGACTGTTTGTGAATCTGATATTTCTGTGGAACTTCCTCCTTCAGAGAAAGCCGCTAGGGCAAGCGTTGCATTGGTACGGTATAGCTGATCTTTATTCAAGCCATAAAATACGAATAGTTTTGCATCTTTTGATTTACCCTCAAACAAAACAAAATGCCATTGAGACTTAAGGGGAGTTGTCAAGTTAGATGTTTGTTCACATTATATTTAAATTGTTGCATGTTGGTACAATTGGTGAAACAGGCAAACAGTTTGAGAAAAGAAGCTATTAGATTAGAAAATTTTTCTAATGACCTCTGCTGTTGAGGGCGTGAGATTTTGCTGATAGTCAGATCTGGGGTATTTACGTTGTTGAATATATATGCAGGGTATTTTTCTTTTCTTTCTTTTTTTTTTTTTTTACTCATGTTCACCCCTTACAAAGCATATCGCCACTTGGACGTAAGGGGCTACTATTTGGGGACATGTCTAGGAAAGATTAACAAGATATTTGTTTATGCTACATTTAAATTTCTGCATAAGAGTACATCCAGGGAAGCAGGCAGCAGGACGGAAATTCCAAAATATTGCTGTTCGAAGGGATAGACTTTTAGAATAGAAAGCTTTCTGGCATTTAAGGACAACAGTGAAGGGGTGAGATCTTATTGCTAATCGGGTTTGTCGGGGATATGTAATGTACATCGAGGGGGTACAAGTGAAACGAGTTCATCAGAACACATTCCATTAAAATATTTGTGAAACAGGCACAGTGATGCAACATTGCGGCGATGGGACAGGGGATGGAGCTTAGTTGATAAAGTGGGACCGATTAGATTGACAACTTTTTTTTTTGGATTTTATCTAAGAGGGAGAGACTAGTGGTAGACGCACCAGCACAGATGTGGCAACAATACTCCATGCATGGGCGAATCGTTCTTGTAAAGGTACATGATACTCTCAGGCGTGGGCAGTCTTCTAGCCCGATAGAGGGACCCCACCTTCTTTGCAGCAGTCTTTGCAATGTCCTCTATGTATTTGTTCCAGTTCATATTGGTTGTTCCAAAAGAAACTGAGTCGTTACACCACCGAGGAGCGGATATTTATCGTAGAGTGGTACTTCCGATTGAATTCAAATTTCAGATCCATCAGTTTCTTTTGGAGACCTTATATTAGCCTTTTGTCTTAGTCTTGTGTGTCTTCTACAATTTTATTTCAGCGTCTTATCAACTTCGGCAATCGACAATTTGATAATTCCTTGCCAGAATCACCTCAAAGGAGAGGGTAGCTGTATTTCGTAATAAGCGGGGAGGGGGGGGGAATAGAACACAAAATGGCGAACGATATTGTTTGCTTTATATCTTGAACCAAATAGCCAACATTCCATGAGTTTACTCTATCCCTTCCTATTTCTTCTTCTCCATTTTTTCGTTTCGTTTCTTTTTTCCTGTCTGACCATTTCAGTTTTTACTTTTTTTTTTCTTGCGTAGTAATATGCACACACTCACACCTACGCATACACAAATACGAGCATACAACAGAGGTGTCCGATCCGATGCACCAATTCATTTTATAACAACGAATCCTTATGTGAATTACGACGTTCAAAAAGTAACGCCTCCTATTTTTTTTATTTCGTCCAAATGGATCAGGAAGAGTAAAGCTAATTGATTATGTATTCATGACTTGAAAGTTTCATCTCTCTGTTGTAGATATTTACGATGTGAGACTTTAAGAAAGCAACCCCTGTCATGGACGTGCGTCAGAAGCAAAGGATGTGTCATTGAGTTTTTTCCATGCAGGATAATTTGAACCGATCAACATCCACCAGCACGAAACAGATGCAGTTGATATCAGCATAGTTAGGAGACGGGTTCGTCGATTTCAGAGTGGGGACAGAGGTGTGGGTGACAAAGTGCGCTCCCGACCTTTACGACCTTTTAAGGCACCAAAAGAGGATGGCACGTGTGCATTGACATAATTGGTGACTATGTAGAACAATAAGTTCTGGAGCACAAAAGGTCGCTCGTTTTAATGATATAACTCCCGTCTTCGTAGGTTTTCAACGTTTTAGTCTTTTATTAAAAAAAAAAAAGGTCTTACTTTTTAAACGCCCCTCATATAAGACTTTTTTCCTATAATAACTGGTAACAACAGGCTTTTTAAGGAAAAAAGGTATTTTGTTTTTTCGTTTAGATAGAGATTTTTAAAAAATTATGACAGTTGTTATGTTATGTAGTTATGACATATCAACACTCGGGATCCCCAACTTGTATCAAGACAATCGCAAAGAAACCAAGAAAAGAACAAAAAAAAACTCGACTCTTTTTTTTTTCAATGAAACAACCGACAACAGCAGTAACAGCAACAACCAACGAGGTACTTTCCAGAATAACGCCTTGTCTCTTGTTCAAAAATCTTCTCGTTCTCCAATATGCTTAACAAGACTCTGCCATGTCGAACGCGTGGTTCTTTATCCTAGTCTGGCCATGTTTAGAACGCAACTTTTCTTGTCACTCTCGGCCTACGTAACATAAAGTAACACAATGTAACATGCGGCCGCAGCCGAGATTGAACTCACTACACGAATTTGTAGTGTAATTCAAATCTTGTCCATAGCTGAATACTTGATGCTTTGCTAGGGCTATCAAGGGTATTTTTTTTATCGTGACGCCATCACTACCACGGCTTGAGAGGCCCATTTATCACCGAGAGAAGGATAGATAGCGCAAGTTTCCAACCTGGTATTTTACCTCGCGGTACATGCAGAGCTTTGCTTTCCCAAATGGTCACCCATTTGGTACAGACAAGGCTCAACATTGCTTAACTTCCGTGATCTGACGAGAAACGGTGTGTCAACATGTTTGTGCCCACGTGTGTGACATGTCTATCTCTGTCTCTCTTTCTTGTCATTTTTATAATCTTTTTCCTTATTCCTCGATTCGACGTCACCTTGCACATGGTTCTGTCTTTTGCATACGTTGGTTGTTGCTGTTACTGCTGCTGCTGCTGCTGCTTCCCTACGTGCGTCCGCGCTCTGTTACAGTTGTAGCTATGCGAGTGTTTGTTGCGAATGTTTTGGTTTGGTGGTAAAATTTTATAGTAATTTCTATCGGCTTACGTCACTGTTCATTCATAATAAAAAAAAAAACTCAAGCCAAAAATTTGTCTCAGCCTATGCCAAATTGGCCATCAGTCAATATCGGGATGGTTGCTCGTCGTCCGCTTTTCTTTCTCTTTCATGGTTTCACACATTTTACTGAACGTTTTTTCCTTAAAACGGATGAGCGCAAAATTCACAAATCCTTATCACATTATTAGCAAAAATATCGCCTCTCCCCAAAATAGGATAGTAATGCCTAGGAGGATGGTCTCATGACTACAAAATAGATTCTTCACTAGCCACTAAAAACTAGGATGTGTTTCCTAGGAGGAAGTTCAAGTGGTACGTGAACCGACATCTTGCTGCCCAACTCCCTACATGGTACCCCTGATGCTTAAGTCCCTAATAGTAGCCCCCTACATCAAAGTGGCAATGTGCCTTGTTTGGGGTGAAAATGTAGTAAAAAAAGAAAAAAAAGAAAAAAAAGGATGATATCACGACGAGCATTTGTCTTCAAGTCTAACGTAAATAAGTTCTTGATGAGCCGTTCCATATAAGTTATCAAATTTAACAAATTTTCATTACCAATGATTATTATATTGTCCAATTTCTACTGTACACTCTTTAACCCTTATCCTTGAGTGGCCTCTTAGCCTTGATAATGTGTTGATGCCTATGAAAAAAAAAAAAAAGAAAAAGTCCAATGTGAACAAGTTCTAATTGAATCGTCCCTCTAAGTAATCCAAGTTTCAAAATTCCCACTGTTTACTATGATAAAATCACAATGACTAATGTATACCTATTAACCCTTATCCTCGAGTGGCCTCTGAGCCTTGATAAGTGGTGACACCCATGTAATATATATATATATATATATATATATATATATATATATATATATATATATATATATATACTAGCTGTACCCTGCCACGCGTTGCTGTGGCTTAATTTCGTGTAATGGAAAATTCTAATAAAAAGAGGAAATGCATGTTTCTTATATTCTTAGTACAGTAATCCACTCCAAAAAGTAAAAAAAAAAGGCGAAAATAAAAAAAACATATGGTACTCTTGCAGAATTGGATCCGGATCTTCGGGAGTTACCATCAATCATGGCTTGGGTTCGACCAACATTCAGTGGATTAAGCCGAAAGTTGCTAAACCATTGAAACGCTAAATAGTTTTCTTTTTTATTGTATTAAAAAATGTGAGGTTTTAATTAATATTTGGGTAAGGGGGGGTACTATACACAGATTCGAAAAAGTTGTTCAAAAACGAATAAATGAAAGCAAAGGTAAGGTAGATTACGTTTCTATCTAACTGGATAATTTTTTAGTGTTTTTATTTAATGTAAAATGTTTAATCGGCTGAAAAACGCAGTGTTTATCTATGCATTTGAAAAAGACGAATGGTTGCGGACTTTGTTGAATACGTTACGTTTGGGAAAATCAGTTAAAAACTATACAAAACAATGTCAGACACCTACTGATTATATGTTATTGTGACATAGGCTGATATTTCGGTGGGTTTCTGATAGTATTTTGTATAGTTTTTTAGTTTTAAAACATTTTCTCAAACTTAACATCATCAACAGTGTCCGTCACCGTTTGTATTTTTCAAATACACTGATAAACACTGTTCTTCGAGCTGACTAAACGTTATAGTAAATAAAACGGGTTTGTATTACTAAACGCAGAAACGAAAAAGTTGTTGAAAAATAAATATAACAAATAAATGTTATCAAAGGCAAGATAAGTTACTTTTCTACCTAACTGAATAAGATTTTAGTGTTTTTATTTAGTGTAAAATGTTTAATCGGTTTGAAAAAATGTAGTGTTTTCTGTATATTTGAAAAATACAAATGGCGGCAGACTGTTGAACACATTCATTTTGGGAAAATGAGTTAAAACTAAAAAAAACTATACAAAATACTGTCAGGAACTCACTCAATATATGTTACTGTGACACAGGCAGACATGTATTCAGTGGTTTTTAACAGTATTTTGTATAGTTTTTTAGTTTTAACTCATTTTCCCAAACCTAATGTATTAACACAGTCTGCCGCCATTTGTAATTTTCAAATATAACAGTAAACGCTGTGTTTTTTGAACCGAATAAAAATTTTGCATTAAAAAAACAAAAAAAAATATCCATTTCGGTAATAAAGTAACATATCTTGCCTTTGATAATATTTGTTAATAAGGTCACATGAGTCGATTAATGGGTCCTAATGCACTTACTGATCCGCGCTATTTTTTTAAATCGTATTTCCAAGTTTAATTAAAGTTTTATGTTTTTTTTTGTATTTTTTTTTTAGATTAGGTCCACCTCCACAATTTTCTTTTAAATGACGACTTTTAAAGGTTTCCGACTATGCTGAATACAGAAATCGCATCGAAATTTTGCAGAAATAAGTAGTTATCGAGATATAGATAGTTGTTTTATGCATTGTATTCTTTGGCGGCCATCTTTGTTACGCGCATAGATTTGTTTATGACGCGCGCAAGCGTGTAAAAAAGACGGCTGCCAGAGATTACAATGCATTATACAAATTTTTAATATCTCGATAACTACTTATTTCTGCAAAATTTCAATGCGATTTCCGTATTCAGCATAGTCGAAAACCTACAAAAGTCGTCATTTAAAAGAAAATTGTGGAGGTGGACCTAATCTAAAAATGTACCGTTTTTTTCATTCATAATTTCATAAGGTTAAAGTACAGAATAGGTACAAAACGCCCTCTTCTCCCAATGTTAAGAATGGCTTTTTAAATAATAACGTTATTATTTCAGCACGGATCAATAAGCGCACAAGTACCCAATTTCTTTATAAGCATTCATATTTTCTTATATAAAAACAACTTCTGTAAAAAAAAAAAAAAGAAAAAACGTGCACTTTCAATCTTTGTTAAAAAAGGGTTTTCTGGAAAAAAAAATACGGTAAAAAAGCAAAGAATAAAACGTTAATCGGTATTCATGCAGAGAGTGATCCTTGCTGAAATAATAACGTTATTATTTAAAAAGCCATTCTTAACATGGGAGGCGGTTTTGTACCTATTCTGTACTTTAACCTTACAATTGAATAAAAAACATATAATAAAACTTTAATTAAACCTGGAAATACGATTTAAAAAATAGCGCGGACCACTCTTTGCATTAGCACCAAATATTCGTAAAAAAAAACTGTACTTTTACCAACCAATCTTATATCGAAAAACAAAAAAAAACCCTCAAAAAGCAAGCGGCAAACTTTTTTGGGGACTTATATAATAAAGAAAAAATGTGTAAATTAAAAAATTTGGAAGATAAACAAATGAATTATGTTTTTTTGTTTTTTTTTTTACTTATCGAGTAAACAAAAAATGAAATCTACTTCTTTTTCGTCAATTCGTGGCTGTGAAATGAATCGAACCGGAAGTTCAGTTTTATCAACGAAGCAGGTTCGCACTAACAGTTAAAAAAATATATATTTATTTTATTTAATATTTTAATAATTCGCGAGGTAAATTTATTTTAATAACATAAAAACATCCCTCAACCCTAAAGATGGGTTGTCTGAAAATTTCAAATAAATTGGTAACGTAGAAATATGTTTTTATTCACTTGTAACAAACCAAGAATTACATTTATATATATATATATATATATATATATATATATATATATATATATATATATATATATATATCAGTAGTTTACATACCAAAGATAAAAAATATATACGGTTATATTTTTTCTTTCATAATATTTCATTTTTAATTTTATCTTACACGTGTTTCGTTGAATGGCATACGGACACCAAACAATTCATCAGAAAAAAATCCAAGCATGTCCAGTTTTTCTCCGGAATAAAGAGGATGAAATATAAATATACATGTGTGTGGATATAAATAACATTCTTTACACACACACACACACACACACACACACACACACACACACACACACACACACACACATGCACGCGTGCGCGCACATGCACGCTTCTTATTCTTTCAGTGTCAATTGCTCGTTGTGTCCAAGATCTGCTAGCAGAATTGGTGAAGATTAAACCTAAACACATTGGTGTTGGAATGTATCAGGTAAATTGCATCTACTCGCATGGATAGAACACGCACGATGGCCTCTCTTGTAGATTTACGCACTGTTGCAGTGTTGCGTTCGTTAGAATGATGGTATTTGTTGTTGGTTATATAAATCAACAAAAACACTTCGTATGGACATGAAACTATTAACAATAGAAAAAAAATGATAACTTTACTAGAATGGTTATTTAAAATAATGTGAGTCCGCCATCTTGGTATGTTCTGTCTGCCAGGGGAGACAATTTCAGTCTGTTAGAGTTATTTCCCCTTATTTCCGCTCATAACACATACTATCATGAATTGCATCTACTTGCATGGATAGATATTGTTGTGTTCGTTAGAATAATGTTGTTGTTTTTTTTGTTTTTTTGCTGATTATGAGAAATAGCAACAACACTGCGTATGAGCATGGAACTATTTATTAACAATAGAAAAAAATAATGGATAACTTTACAAGATCGATCATTATCATAAATAATATGTCCGCTATTTTGGTTTGTTCTATCTGCCAAGAGAGACAATCCCTGTCTTTTAGGGTTATTTTCCTTCATTTCCGCTTATAACAGTCACCATTATTAAGACCAAGTTCCTATTCACAACGCCTCCCCACGGGACAGAGTTAGACATCATGGTCGTTTTTTAACGTGGAAAAAAGGAATAAAAATTAAAAATTATCTCAGTCGTGAATACTTCTCCTCCACTGACAGAGAACAAGAAATCGAAGTGCAGCGTCTGAAGAACAGATACTACACTGTGATCTCGGTCCAAACCATCATTAAGACCAAGTTTAAGAAAATAAGGTAAATAAGTAATTAGTTACGTGCTATCTCACAGCAATGAGTAATCTCTCTAACTAATATAGATAATGTAAGTGGACGTTGCATTGAGACTCTGCCCGTGCATCTCTCATCATTAAGACTGTGCTTAGAATATTAATTAAATAAGTAATTAGATATGTGATCTCTCCCCAATGAGTAAACTCTCTCTCTAAATAAAACCTTGAAAACCTTAGTAAGTCTCTATCATATTTACATGCATAAGCAGAATCGTCCTAAGTTAAAGAGAAAATCAATAGACGAGAGAGTCGTAACCCACACATGGTAAAGCAATGACTAAGAGTATAAAAAAAAACAGCAACCGCGCATGCGTGCATAAAGACATTTATTTTATTGTTTTTGTTTTGTTTGTTTTTTTATCGCTCACGAGTGAGAACGCATGACAGACATCTAACAATTTTCATGTTTTATATATTGACATTTTTGTTAAGATACCGTAAAAATTGAATTTAACTTAAAAATCCACATAAAAATGCATAGTTGATAAACTTAATAAGTACCATTATTGATTCACATGGAGCTTTCACACAGGTCCTCATAGGTCTGATTGAAAACCTGTGGTGTTTCCTGGAAGCTGAGTGACAACAAGTCTCCCCAGACATCCAGTTCTCCCCACCTCTAATAGATGACAGAATGCGAACATGCTATCTTCAGCGATTAAATAAAGGGTTCTGTTCAAAATTCTGTCGAAGAAGATCGGAGGTTACATCGACCGAAACGTTGTGAAAATAACATTCTAGATGAGAGTAGAGGTCCGAAAAATCCAAATAATATTAACAATCTGAACATCGTACACTTCCAAGTTAGGGACAACAATGTAGTGAAACGACCTTCCTATTCACCTGGCCTTGCTTCATGTGACTTTTACCAAGAAGATCATCAAGTAGAACCTATTTTATGGGCGTGTTCACCAAGAAAGGCGTAAAGACAGAACTGGAGCGCAACCCAGAATCCTATCCGTGGGGTATGGAAACGTGCCAGAGTTTTTTTCCCAGAACTACCTGTCTTTGTCTGCTTCCCGGTTGAATACAACATGGTATCGTTCAAATCCAATGTAAACAAGTTCTTGTTGAGCCGTCCCCATAAATAATAAAATTCTACCCAATTTACACCATTAACAATTACTACATTAACATCTTACATTCATTAACCGTAATCCTTGAGTGGTCTTCGGGCCTTTATAAGTAGTAACTCCTAAGTAAAAAATATGCAGGATTGGAAACTGATGATTTGTGTGATGGTAGCGCTGGCTCTGAAAACAATGAAACAAAAATCTTTGCCTGTATTGAGCAGGATTGGAAACTGTAGTAGACTCTAGAGAGGTGCAGGTCTACCTCGAAGTCGGCTGTTTGGAACTGAAATAGATTGCTTGCAACAGCAAACACACCTCACGTTTCTTCGATTACTCTGATAGTAGGGGTCGAATTAACGATAACAAAAATAAGAAAAACGACGCCATTACGACTACCTTACAAAATGTTAACACACTGAAACAAGGCCCTCTTTCTCTCTCCCATTATTCCGTTCTTTATCTCCTACCTTCTCACTATGTATCTTGCTTGCTAGATAGCTATCTCACCTTTCTTTGTCCATTTCTCTCTCTCTCTCTCTCTCTCTCTCTCACTCTCTCTCTCTCTCTCTCTCTTTAACCATTTCCCTCTTTCTCCTTCCACTTTCTTCCTATCTCTTACTTTCTCTCCTTATCCTTTCTTTCGCTGTCCATCTTTTTCTCCATCTCTCTCTCTCTCTCTCTCTCTCTCTCTCTCTCTCTCTCTCTCTCTCTCTTACACACACACACACACACACACATCTTTCTATATATATATATATTTATCTAAGTCGGTCTCTATCTGTCTGTCTTTCTCTGTCTCTATTTCTCTGTCCTTCTGTCTCTCTCTGTCTCTGTTTGTCTGTCTGATCTGTTCCTATTCACTACGCCTCCCCACGGGACAGAGTTAGACATCAGAGTCGTTTTTTAACGTGGAGAAAAGGAATAAAAATTAAAAATTATCTCAGTCGTGAAGTACTTCTCCTCCACTGACAGAGAACAAGAAATCGAAGTGCAGCGTCTGAAGAACAGATACTACACTGTGATCTCGGTCCAAACCATCATTAAGACCAAGTTTAAGAAAATAAGGTAAATAAGTAGTTACGTGCTATCTCACAGCAATGAGTAATCTCTCTAACTAATATAGATAATGTAAGTGGACGTTGCATTGAGACTCTGCCCGTGCATCTCTCATCATTAAGACTGTGCTTAGAATATTGATTAAATAAGTAATTAGATATGTGATCTCTCCCCAATGAGTAAACTCTCTCTCTAAATAAAACCTTGAAAACCTCAGAAAGTCTCTATCATATTTACATGCATAAGCAGAATCGTCCTAAGTTAAAGAGAAAATCAATAGACGAGAGAGTCGTAACCCACACATGGTAAAGCAATGACTAAGAGTATAAAAAAAAACAGCAACCGCGCATGCGTGCATAAAGACATTTATTTTATTGTTTTTGTTTTGTTTTGTTTTTTCTATCGCTCACGAGTGAGAACGCATGACAGACATCTAACAATTTTCATGTTTTATATATTGACATTTTTGTTAAGATACCGTAAAAATTGAATTTAACTTAAAAATCCACATAAAAATGCATAGTTGATAAACTTAATAAGTACCATTATTGATTCACATGGAGCTTTCACACAGGTCCTCATAGGTCTGATTGAAAACCTGTGGTGTTTCCTGGAAGCTGAGTGACAACAAGTCTCCCCAGACATCCAGTTCTCCCCACCTCTAATAGATGACAGAATGCGAACATGCTATCTTCAGCGATTAAATAAAGGGTTCTGTTCAAAATTCTGTCGAAGAAGATCGGAGGTTACATCGACCGAAACGTTGTGAAAATAACATTCTAGATGAGAGTAGAGGTCCGAAAAATCCAAATAATATTAACAATCTGAACATCGTACACTTCCAGGTTATGAGAACAATGTAGTGAAACGACCTTCCTATTCACCTGGCCTTGCTTCATGTGACTTTTAACAAGAAGATCATCAAGTAGAACCTATTTTATGGGCGTGTTCACCAAAAAAGGCGTAAAGACAGAACTGGGGCGCAACCCAGAATCCTATCCGTGGGGTATGGAAACGTGCCAGAGTTTTTTTCCCCAGAACTACCTGTCTTTGTCTGCTTCCCGGTTGAATACAACATGGTATCGTTCAAATCCAATGTAAACAAGTTCTTGTTGAGCCGTCCCCATAAATAATAAAATTCTACCCAATTTACACCATTAACAATTACTACATTAACATCTTACATTCATTAACCCTAATCCTTGAGTGGTCTTCGGGCCTTTATAAGTAGTAACTCCTAAGTAAAAAAAAATATGCAGGATTGGAAACTGATGATTTGTGTGATGGTAGCGCTGGCTCTGAAAACAATGAAACAAAAATCTTTGCCTGTATTGAGCAGGATTGGAAACTGTAGTAGACTCTAGAGAGGTGCAGACCTCGAAGTCGGCTGTTTGGAACTGAAATAGATTGCTTGCAACAGCAGACACACCTCACGTTTCTTCGCTTGCTCTGATAGTAGGGGTCGAATTAACGATAACAAAAATAAGAAAAACGTCGCCATTACGACTACCTTACAAAATGTTAACACACTGAAACAAGGCCCTCTTTCTCTCTCTCCCATTATTCCTTTCTTTATCTCCTACCTTCTCACTATGTATCTTGCTTGCTAGGTAGCTATCTCACCTTTCTTTGTCCATTTCTCTCTCTCTCTCTCTCTCTCTCTCTCTCTCTCTCTCTCTCTTTAACCATTTCTCTCTTTCTCCTTCCACTTTCTTCCTATCTCTTACTTTCTCTCCTTATCCTTTCTTTCGCTGTCCATCTTTTT
>NC_136522.1:68404111-68411611 GCF_053919585.1 Euprymna scolopes
GTAAGAAGCTGTTGTGATGACGCAAATTTATTTGCAAATGCTATCGAAGGAGGTGGAGAGAGCTGGACGTCTGGGGAGACTTGTTGTCACTCAGCTTCCAGAGAACACCACAGGTCTCCAATCAGATGTCTTGTTGACTTGTGTGAAAGCTCCATGTGAGCTAATAATAAGAAGAATAATGATAATAATAATTGGAAAAATACAACGAATAACAATAATGAAAACAGCTGAAATATTAAGAAAAACCCTTGAGTGTGGAAACCAACACACAGAAGCAACACAAAAGCCAGACAAACTGCTGCAAAGGCAAAGCATGAAACACTACATGGAACCAAGAACACTGACACCGCATATTTATAAGTTCTCTAACTCAACCCTACCCCCATTGCCACATCACTGCCCCCCCCCCAAAAAAAAAGAGCGAAACCAAATAACCAAGTAGATTCAAGGAGGAAGAAAAGACCGGGGAACTGACCAGGCCTCTGCTGAATAAGTGCAAAGAGAACTGGGACCTTGGGGAGGCTTATTGCCACTCAAATTCCAGTGAAGACCAATGGCCAATTCCAATGAGAAATCAATGGCAAGCAGCTGTTGCGATAATGCAAATTCATTTGCAAATGTTACTGAAAGACGTGGAGAGCACTGGAAACCTGGGGAGACTTGTTGTCACTCAGCTTCCAGGGATCACCACAGGCTGTTTTCAAGGAGAGATCTTTGATGACCTGTGTGAAAGCTTGTGAGCCAATAATAATAATAATAATAAGTTGGGGAGACTTGTTGTCACTCGAACTCCAGAGAACGTCACAAGTTGTTTACAAAGAGAAATCTTTGATGATGACGTGCGTGATTACTCCTAGTGAGTAAATAATAATAATCATAATAATAATAATAAGAAGAAGAAGAAGAAGAAGAAAAAGAAGGGAGTAGGAGGTATAAGAAGAAGGCTGACAGGAGAAGAAGAAAAAAGAAAAGAAGGAAATAGAAGGAGAACGAGAAAATATAGAGGGAGAAGTAGAAGGTGGAGGATGAGGAAATAATAATCATAATAATAATAAGAAGAAGAAGAAGAAGAAAATGGTGACGTCACACCAAAAAGTCTTAAACGGTCATGGAGGTTGTAAGAACTGAGGGGCGAGAGCACAAACTTAACCGCCATTGAGAAGTGTAGATAACACTGGAACCTTGAATAGGTTTTTGCCACCAAAACCCTAACGCATACCAAATGGTCGTTGCCAGCGAGAAATCAATGATAAGCAGCTGTTGTGATAATGCAATGGTTTTCTAAAAAGGTGAAGAGCATTGGAAACCTGGGGAGACTTGTTATCACTCAGGTTTCAGGGAATGCAACGTGATATTGCTTGTGAATGATCGCTTGTGATGACCTCTATGAGAACTCTTATGGAGTAAATAAATAACTAAATCAATAACTAAATAATAATAATAATAATAATAATAATAATAATAATAATAATAACAACAATAATAATAATAATAATAATAATAATAATAATAATAACAACAAAAACAACTACATACTTAGAAAATGCTAAGCCGTATACAAGTTCACTAATACAGATGAAAGAATGAACCACCTAATGTACATGGACAACGTGAAATTTTTCGCAAGAAATAAAAAGGAACTAGAGATGCTAATCGAAATAACCAGATTCTTCAGCCAGGATATTTGAATGGGATTCAGAATGGAAAAGTATGCACTGCTGATGATGAAAAGGGAAAACTGGAAGCAACGGCAGACATGGAACTATCCAACCAAACAGAGATGAGGGCACTAGGTGAACATGACAGATACAAATATTTGTGAGTTCTGGAAGCAAACAGTATCAACAGAAATAAAAGAGAAAATTGGAAAAAAAATTCCTAAGAATAACAAGAAAACTCGTTGAAACTAAACTATGTAGTAACCCAATAAAAGATAGAAACATATGGACAGTATCACTAGTAAGATACTCTGAACCGTTCATAAGCTGGACTAAATAAAAACTGAGGCATCTCAATCAGAAGACCAGGAAACTTATGACCATGCACAACGTAATACACGCAAAGGATGATGCTGACTGATTTCATGTGAAAAGGAAAAATGGAGGAAGAGAACTGTTTAGTATAGAAGACTGTGGATGATGCAAAAATAGAATTTAAAAAAAAATACATAACACAGAAATTATAATCACTGCAGCAAGAAACACTGAAAAAAGTGAAGGGGGTGGAAAACAAACAGACAAATTTTAAGATGAGAAAAAAATGTGAAGAAAAACAACTACATAAACGTTTTATTGGGATTTTAAAAAAAAAAATGAGACATACAGAGACACTTGGACATGGCTGTGAAAAGGACACATAAACAGAGAAACTGAATCACTAATAATAACTGCACAAAATAATGCGGTTAGAACCAAACGTATTCAAGCAAAGATCGACAAGACACAAGAAAACAGCAAATGCAGACTCTGTGGACAAAGAAAAGAAACAATAAAACATATAATAAGTGAATGCAGCAAATTAGTCCAAAAAGAATATAGGAATAGATATAATCAAGTGGGAAGGGCATTACACTGGGAACTATGCAAGCAGATGCATCTTGAACATTGATATTCAAACAGATAAACACACCCAAGCAAGAAGACCAAATGTCAGAAAAGTTCTGCTGGATCATAGACTTTACCATTTCAGCAGACCATATGGTGAATATCAAGGAGACGGAGAAGCGAAGTAAATACACAGAATTGGCAAGAGAACTGAAAGGGATGCGGAAGATGAAGATGTTTAAGCGTTATCTTAAGGAGAGTTGCTTCCCATCACCCTGGAAAATCTCATCAGTATGTCCCATGTTTAAGAATTCAGGTGATCGATCATCTCCCTTTCAGCATAGACCAATAAGTCTTCTGTGCGTCATGAGTAAGTTGCTGGAATCTGTGTTAACTAGAGAAGTAGTCAACCACCTCAGCAAAAGTGACCTTCTCATTGACATGCAATATGGTTTCCGTTCTGCTAGATCTACACCAGATGTGCTAACAGTTATATCGCATAGGTTTAGCAAATCTATCGACAGAGGCTTCCTTTCTAGGGCAATTGCTCTTGACATATCAAAGGCCTTTGATAGGGTATGGCATAAAGGTCTACTCCACAAGATTTCCAGCTACGGTATAGCTGGTAATGTCTCTTCAATTATTAAATTATTTCTCTCTGATAGGCTCATAATGTAGTGATTGATGGGTAGAAATCAGAATCTCACAGTATTAATGCTGGAGTCACTCAGGAGTCAATCCTGGGACCAACTCTCTTTTTGATCTCCATCGATGATCTTCCAAATCACATCCTTACATCATTCGTAGACATTTCTGCTGACGACACTAATCTCTATGGCAACACTTCAAAGGCCATAAATGACCAAGTTCTCTCTGACTCTCTCTCCTCTGATCTTGATCACGTGGTGCTATGAGGAAAGAAGTGACTGGTTAATTTTAATGCATCTAAAACCAAGCTTCTATCTTTACATCATCAACGCTCTAATCTCTGTCTGGCATCAATTGAAATGAATGGCTCTCATCTTGGGGAGGCTCCATGTTTTGACAAGCTTCTGAATCTGATCTTTACCCCTGATCTGAGATGGAACATGTACATCAAATCCGTTGCCATGGTTGCTGGAAAAATGGTGAGATAGTTTGTACTGGTCCAGTAGATATCTCACTGCTGATGCAATTTTCTTCCAGTATGAGAACCAAGTACGTTCAAGGATGGAGTACTGTTGCCACATGTGGCCAGGAACTGGTAAACGTACCTTATCCTGCCTTGATAGATTTCAAAATAGATTTTGTAGCTTAGTGAGGGATGCCCTGTTCTCTTCCCTGCAACCTCTTTTCCGCAGAAGAGAATTGTGAGCCTGTTTCTGCTTTATCGTTATTTTCATGGCAAGTGCTCGTTTGAGCTCCAATCTATGGTCCCCCCTTGCTTGACTTTCACGAAAAACACTTGTCTAGCTGAAACCACAACCAATAATTTCCCCAACTCTTTATCTGTGCCTAAACCTAAACGTAGATTCCATGAACAAAGCTTCTTTCTTAGAACTGCACGCCTGTGGAAATCTGCTCCGTTTTCCTGCCTTCCAACTCACTACAATATCCTCAAGTCCAACGTGATGAGTCGTCTCCTTAAGTAATCCAATTTACCAAATTTTCACAACTAACGATTACTACGATATTGTCCCATTGACTACTGTACACTCATTAATCCTTATCTTTGAGTGACCTCCGGGCCTTGATAAGTGGTGACTCCTTTTTTTTAAAAAAAAAAAAAAGATGAAGAAAGTCAAGATAACGCTAATAATAGTAGGAGCACTAGGAACAATACCGAAAAATTAAAAAAAAAAAAAAAAGATTGAAATCAAGGAAGTGGGTGAAAAGATACAGCATATAGTAATCATGAAAACGGCCGAAATATTAAGGAAAACCCTTGAATGCAGAAACCAATACACATGAGCTACAAACGATCACCGGACATATAAAAACTGCAATAGAAGTAAAACAAAAGGAAAACTGAAACCAGATAACTGTAAATAAACCCCTTCCCCAACGACAACAACAACAGCAAAATAAAAATGTAGTGTTGACATCAAAGAATAGTAGTGAAGGGTCAAGGAAGATGGAAAGACTGAGGAAAGAAAACACCAACCAGACCTCAACTGGATGAGTGCAAAAAAGACTGGGACCTTTGGGACCTGGGACCTTGAGGCATACTGATGAGATTTTCCAGGGTGTTGGGAAGCAACTCTTCTTATGATAACGCTTAAACAGCTTCATCTTTCATATCCCTTTCAGTTCTCTGGCCAAGTCTGTGGTGTATTTACTTCACTTCCCCGTCTCCTTGATATTCACCGTATGGTCTGCTGAAATGGTAAAGTCTATGATCCAGCAGGACTTTTCTGACATTTGGTCTTCTTGCTTAGATGTGTTTATCTGTTTGAATATCCATGTCCGATAGGATTTTGTGATTTGCGTTCTCGAGTACTGTTGTCGATTTTTGCCTGTACCATTTGTCTGGATATTCAAGATGCAGCTGTTTGCATAATTCCTAGTGTACTGCCCTTCCCATTTGATTGTATCTATTCTTATATTCTTTTTGGACTAATTTGCTGCATTCACTTATTATGTGTTTTATCGTTTTTTTTTTCTTTGTCCACAGAGTCTACATTTGCTGTTTTCTTGTGTCTTGTCGATCTTTGCTTGGATATGTTTGGTTCTAATTGCATTATTTTGTGCAGTTATTATTAGTGATTCAGTTTCTCTGTTTATGTGTCCTTTTCACAACCATGTCCAAGTGTTTCTGTATGTCTTGTTTTTATTGCAACCCAAATGCTAGTGAAGATCAACGGTTGTTGCTAGTGAGAAATCAATGGTAAACGGCTGTTGCGATAACACAAATCCATCTGCAACGGTTATCGAAAAAAAAAGTTGGAGAGGACTGGATATCTAGTGAGACTTATTTTGTACTATTCGTGCGATAAACTTGAAAACAATTATAAAAATAAGACTGTGTTACTCCAATCAGAGAACTTTTTCAGAACAGGTGCTCAAGTGAAAAAAAAAAAAAAAAAAGGCAAAAATATCGTAATGAACATAAAGGCCTAAAGGTAGGGCACAGGCCTAAAATACATTCCTCTGAAAAGGCCACTTTTAAAACAGGAATAAAAGCAGCAGGTGCTTGGACACTCCTAGCATCCGCCCCCCCCTCCTCTGCCCGTCCCTGGTTCGTATAATTATTCCACCCCGGATCATTGTTTTACGTATATCGAAATTCACGATGTAATAATTATTACAACAGTAGGCGATGACGTGGGAGATGGAGGGCGCTTCTCGTAGAAGTGGGTCGTGATATGCAAAAGGTTGGGAACCCTCTACTTTGTATCGAAACGGAATGTATGCAGGCCAGGGTTTACGGTTTCATAAACAAGACGTGGTTTTTGTTCTTTCTTTCTTTCGTTTCTTGTAGCTACTTGCTACGTCGAATTCTGAAGATCGGGCTTATCTTCAAGGTAGCTGAAGTTCCCCCTCTACACTCGTAATAGAGCCAGGGGAATCGGGTTTCAGGCACGCGTAATAAAAACCAATTGTAACGTCAACATTCTTCTTTTAGAAATGGCGAAAATGAAATCTAGAATAGACTTTAGTGGTGCTTGACTAGATTTTTAAACCAACGCATTTCAAGGTGAAAACATTATAACCTACTTACGTGTCATGTCGAAAGTAGTATAAATTCCAAAACTTACGAAAAATGATTAAGAGGTTGATGTGCTTTTTTTTTTCTTTTTTTTCTTTTTTACATACGCATCACCACTTATCAAGGCCCAGAGGCCACTCGAGGATAAGGGTTAAAGTGTGTACAGCAGTCAATTGGACAATATAGTAATCGATAGTAATGGAAATTCAGTAAAATTGTTTAACTTAAGTGGAATAGCTCATCAAAAACTTGTTTACGTTGGACTTGAAGACAACCATATTGTAGTCAGTGGGAAAGCAGGAAAATGGAAGACATTTCCACAGGCGTGCACTTCTAAGAAAGAAGCTCTGTTCATGGAATCTACGTTTAGGTTTAAAGAGTGTGGGGGGAATTATTGATAGTGTTTTCAGCTAGACGGGTGTTTCTTGTGAAAGTTTGGCGAAGGGGGACCATAGATTGAAACTCAGTCGAGCACTTGCCATAAAAATAACGATTAAACAAAGACAAACTCGCAATATCTCTTCTGTGAGAAAGAGGTTGCAGGGAAGAGAAAAGAGCATCTCCCACTAAACCACAAAGTTTGTTAAGGCAGGATAGGCTGTTTTTAGCAGCTCCTGCCCAGATTTGGCAGCAGTATTCCATCTTTGGACATACTTGGCTTTTATATGGATAAAGAATTGCACCAGTAGTGAGATATCTTCTGGAGCGGTAGAAGTATCCCACCATTTTCCCAGCGTCCCTGGCAACAGACTTGATGTACGTGTTCCATTTCAGATCAGGAGTAAAGGTCAAACTCAGAAGCTTGTCAAAACATGGCGTCTCTCCTAGACGAGTGCCATCCATTTCAATTGATGCCAGATGGAGAAGTGGAGCAAATACACGGAACTGGCCAGAGAGCTTAAAGGAATATGGAAAATGAAGAAAGGTAAGATAACATTACTTGTTGTTGGTATGCTAAGAACAACACCGAAAAACGTTTAAAAAAGAATGGGAGAGATTGGAATCGGAGGGATGGCTGAGAAGATACAATGGATGACAATAATAAAAACGGCTGAAATATTAAGGAAAATCCTCGAGTGCGGAGAATAATACAGACAAGCTACAGGAACAAGCTGGACATACAGAAATTGCAACATATGCAAAACGCAAATAGGTCGTCATATGGAATCATGAAAACTGAAACTTAATCCATCTGCACCCCTGCGTTCTGCACCGAACTTCCCCGTTTTTTTTTCTTTTTGTGTGTGTGTTACCATAAACTAGCGATAC
>NC_136522.1:68414111-68419111 GCF_053919585.1 Euprymna scolopes
AATACATCGAAAATAATTTTTTACTATAAAAATACATCGAAAATAATTTTTACTATAAAAATACATCGAAAATAATTTTTTACTATAAAAATACATCGAAAATAATTTTTACTATAAAAATACATCGAAAATAATTTTTTACTATAAAAATACATTGAAAATAATTTTTACTATAAAAATACATCGAAAATAATTTTTACTATAAAAATACATCGAAAATAATTTTTACTATAAAAACACATTGAAAATAATTTTTACTATAAAAATACATTGAAAATAATTTTTACTATAAAAATACATTGAAAATAATTTTTACTATAAAAATACATCGGAAATAATTTTTATTTTAAAAATACACTGGAAATGATTTTTTTTTTATAAAAATACATTAAAAGTACTTTTGATAATAAAATGTAGATCGGCAATTCATCTGATTAGAAAAGTACGTTGCAAATGATCTCTTTTGAATTTGTCAGAACATGGATCTCAAGTTAGGTAGGTAGTTCTTTTCTACCAGCGTTTTAGAATTGTGAGGAATCGGGTTTCAGACAAGTTGTAATAAGAGTCAATTACACGTCAACATTCTACTTTTAGAAATGGCGAGAAAAAAAGGGTACGCACATTTGTTATCCTCTACCTGTTAACAAAGCTTTCAATCAAAATGGCTGTACGAGATGGATGCGTTAGAAAATTAACACATTCTTTTAAATTGAAGAGATTATGTCTTTTTTTTAACAAAGGAATCACCACTTATCAAGGCCCAGATGCCACTTGAGGATAAGGGTTAAAGTGTGTACAGTGGTCAAAAGGACAACGTCATAGTAACCGTTAGAAGTTGGAATTTAGTAAATTGGATTATTAAGGTGAACGGCTCATCAAGAACTTGTTTACATTGGACTTGAAGACGGCCATATTGTAGTCAGCTGGAAAGCAGGTAAACGGAAGCGAGTTCCACAAGTGTGCACTTTGTTCATGGAATCTACATTAAGGTTTAGGTATAGATAAAGGGTTGGGGAAATCATTGATTGTGTTTTCAGCCAAACGTGTGTTTCTCCTGAATGTTTGGCGAGGGGACCATAGATTGGAGCTCAGACGAGCACATGCCATGAAAATAACGATAAAACAGGGATAGGCTTGCAACGTCTCTTCTGTGAGAAAGAGGTTGCAGGGAAGAGAACAGGGTATCCCCCACTAGGCTACGAAGTCTATTCAGGACTCTGTCAAGGCAGGATAAGTTCTTCCTAGCAGCTCCTGCCCAGATGTAACAGCAATAATCCATCCTTGGACGTACCTGGCTCTTATATAGGTAGAGTATAACCTTGTCATGTGTATAACCGTGCAGATTGATCTCAAAATGTTAGTTAAATACGAGGTTATTAATAGTGCTTAATAAAAAATATTTTTATTTATATATATATGTAATATTTGTCTATATAAATAAAAAAAGTTTTTTTTTTCGCCTCAAAACTGATTTAAAATCTTGCTGCATGTCTGAATACCTTTTATGTAAAATTTCAAATGTTTATACGCAAAATTTGCTTAATTGTTTGCTGGAGAGCGCAAAGGTCAAATCGTTTGAACTTTGGCGCCTTTGTAGCCAAAATTTCGGTCAAAAACCGATTAAAAAGCTTGCCCTATGTCTGAATACACTTTATGTAAAATTTCAAATGTTTAGACCAAACATTTGCTGAGAGGTCACATTTTTTAAAAAAATTTGACCCCAATTTTGACCCCTTAACATTTATTGTTTTGGGCTCAAACTAAGTTTTAAGATTTTATCTATGTTCAAGGAACATACATTTAAAATTTCAAGTGGTTAGACCCAAAATTGGTGGAGGAGTTTGATAGAGTTTTCAAAGGTCAAATCGCCGAACTTTGACCCCATTGACAGCCAAATTTTTGGCCGAAAACAAATTAAAAGATTTTCCCAAATCTCTATACCCTTTATGCAAATCTTGAGTCTGTAGACTGAAAATTGACTGAGAAATTTGGTAAAAAAATGTACACACACAAACAATTTCACTTTGATATATATATATATATATATATATATATATATATATATATATATATATAGAGAGAGAGAGAGAGAGAGAGAGAGAGAGAGAGAGAGAGAGTCATCCACATACAGTACTGTTTGGTTGTATCACAACTCATCAGTGGAGCTAGATTGGCACCTTTTCGTAGCCGGGAATTGAACCTACAATCATCGCGTTGATAGTCGGCAGTTCTACCAATCGGCACACGAGATCAGTGCTCGTGTTACATGATAAGGGCTGTCCCCTGTTCATGTAAGTATAAAAATAGAGAGATTAGTTAAAATGAAAATAAGAGAAAGCAGAAATCGAACCCTGGACATAAGTTTTAAAGAACAATAGGTTTAAATGGAATGTCCAGTAAATTGTTAATTCGGATGAAATAAATAATAAATAAACTATTCAATTGTTAAAAGAATGTGGATAATAAAATATGGTTAAATAAATTAGATATGTAGGTTAAATTCCTTTGTGGAAACAACACAAGAAAAATAGGTTATTGGGAAATCAATGTCGGAAACGTGCAAAGTCGCGCATGTTGAAACACGTGAATTTTGCTCACGTGGCCGGGATGCATGGATTTCTCAATATAGGAGGTGGGAGTTAGTTGGTCGTGGAGACAGTCAGAGACAGTCAGAGAGACAGTCAGGAGAGACAGTCAGGGGAGACGGTCAGTGAGAAAACTCAGAGACAGGCGGACGTCTGAAGCGAGACGTCACTTCAGAAACTAAAATGTGAAACTTTGAGTTCTTAATGAGGAAATCCCGACCGGTCGTAAGAAAATAAATTATCATGTGTTTTGGATAAAGCTCATCTTTGTGTTTGTGATTTCTACAAAAAAGTAAATTGTATTGTTATTATATGTCTGTGTTATAAAATGTCATTACAACAACATCTCTCTCTCTCTCTAAGATACAACATCATATGTAATAAGACAAGAACTCTCACTAAGACACATATCATTACTAATAAGAACTCACGTAACATACGCGCACAAGTGGTATAGTCTAATAATACTACTAATAATAATAACTATATAACACTCGCAAATGACCTCAACAAATGTTCATTTAAATAAACACTCGCCCACCACTTTTACAGTGCTCCAGCTGCTTCCTTATTTACAAACAAACAGTGACCCCCCCTCTCTCTCTCTCTCTCTATATATATATATATATATATATATATATATATATTGTGTACAGAAAGTTGTGAGATGAGACAACTTTCTGTACACAAAATATAAATACGCTCTTACAATTTGGATTTTCCTTTTAATTGAGCACTCTGCTGGAATTCTTTTTCCAAAAAAAACTAATCATATATATATATATATATATATATATATATATATATATATGTTGTGATGGGCGGGTTGTCAAAATATCTGCACCAAATTTAATCTTGATAATGGTCTGAGGCAGTTGATAATCGTTGTAATGATCCCCATGTGCAAATACTATGAATCGACCTCGTGATTTTGGGTGTGCAGTGTCGGTCGGAAAAAATGTAAATGTTGGGTGCTTATGTATCTTTTGTTACCGTGCTGAAATAATGGTATTATTTTGAAAGCCATTCTTAACATGTTAGCTGAGAGTGTTTTGTAAGACATCCGTGTTGACCTTTAATATCCCCTTTTAGTTATAGGGTGTGCGTCGATCAGGAAAAAAAAAACTGTAAAATAAGAAAGAAAAGGAACGTCGGTGACTATATTGCCCGAAAACTTCTATTAAATATTAGTCTTTTTATAACACAAATAGGTAAAAAAATAAAAAATAAATAAGTATGCAAGCCAAATTTTTTTTTTAGTTTATTAATTTCGTAACTGTATTTTCTATAAAAGAACTTTTTGCTTGATCACCTTGATTCAACTCAATGGGATTTTTTATTCTAATAGTAAAAAATAAAGTTACATTGATTAATATCCCAAAAACTACCTATTCGCATACATATTATAGATAATGCATTTTTTATGTAAACGCAGATAGTTCGCAAATAATGTAGGTGATCGATAATGATTTTTTAAAATCGGAAAACTACTTATTTGTCGACAATGTAAATACGGGATTGGTTCTCGTGACTCTTTTGTCTCCCATTTTTTCGTCTGGTAAAATATTAATAACCTGATTATGGGGTAGCGGCAATAAAAGAAACTATTTAATCTAGTGCCGCTTGTTATGGATGTAGTTGAATACGATATTAAAAATAACTTTTTTGGTATTTATGCACTTATTTTAACGGGTGGCGGAAGATAATATATAAGTGAATTTTGGGGGGGCGTTATTGTATTTTTTTGTATTTTTAGAAATAATTACACAACACTTTAAATTTCAATCATTGTGAATTTGTTAACTCAGCGTCCGATCGGCTTTGCGTGACGTCATGCGCTCAGGTTTGATTATAATGTGACGTAAGACGTCGATCAGCCAATCAATGCAATGCAAAGTAGCAGACGAACTATTCGAAATAAAAACTGGACGGAAATAAAAATCATTAAATTTATTAAGCAGACCACATCTGTAACAACCGTTTTGTGAAAACTGTGACAAAATAAATAAATAAATAAATAAATATATCCAGTTTGGAAAACTAATTGTTGACGCCGGAACAATCGTTCTCATATTGTCAAGAACCAAAATAACTAATTGCTGTATAAAACACACACACACACACACACACACACACACACACACACACACACACACACACACACACACACACACACACACACACACACACACACACACACACGGGCACAACACACAAAAAACAAAACAAAAGGAAACTGCGTTTCCTGTGGCGAGAAGACCATCATCGCCAAAAGAAGATACGAGATGAATGGATGTTGGTGGAGATGTACGCACACGCAATGCCCCCCAACCTCCCCATGTTAAGAACGGCTTTCGAAAATAACACCGCCTAACCCACCCATTTTAAGTACTGCTTTCTGGACCCCCCCAGCCT
>NC_136522.1:68421611-68439111 GCF_053919585.1 Euprymna scolopes
AAAAAAAAAATTTGTTAAACTTTGTGACATATTTCCATTCTATGGAGGTCAGGCGCGAACGAACACCCCATAATTTTATGATACCATATTTCTTCAAACTAAAACATAATTATCAAAGTATACTTACGCAGATAGATATGAAAAGTCTTTATTAAAGTTTGTGACTATTTCCATTCTATGGAGGCCAGGCGCGAACGTAGAGCCCACAATTTTATTATACCATCTCTATTTAAGTTAAAACATACTTATCAAAGTATTCTTATGTACATCTATATCAAAAACACTTGTAAACGTTTTTTTTATTTTTTTATTTTTTATTTCCATACTTTGTGGACCAGGCGCATACGCAGACCCCACAATTTTAATGAATCATCATTATGCCAGATGAGCATACCGATTCCTGTGTCTCGATACACCTTCTATCATTAAATGTGATCAGTTTTCTATAATAGTCAACCATATAGGAGCTTATTCGTGACCAGCACCTATATGTCACTACACATTCATGACTAAATTATAAAAGTCTTCCCTTCATGATAGCGATATTTAAATTCTGTACACCCAAAGAATCATGATATATATGTGTGTGTGTGTACGTGCGTGTGTGCGTGCGTGCGTATTAGTCATTTTAAAGGGTGTTTTATTAGCGATGGCGAACTTTAAATTATAATAAATCAAAAAAATATTTTATACAAATATGTTATTTACGATTCCAAAGAATTATTTGTAGAATTTATAATTTGAATATAATTTAAGACACATGTCCCTCCCCTGCGGCTCGTGCATACATGGTGTAATCTAGACGTCCAATTTTTAGTCGCGTGCAAGCAACTCTATAAGTCAGTCCGTCGGTCCGTCGGTCTGTCCGTAACACTTTTGTGCATGGCCTTTTTGGTTAAGATCAAAGATCTGTTGTTAATAATGCTTTTCTTAGCTTTTTATGTTTTTCTTGGCCTTTTGGCCAAGATCAAAGTGTAGTATTGTCGGAAGCGGGTAGTGCTAATGGGGGATTGGAACGCCATCTTAAACCCAGATTTAGATAAAGTAGGAGGCGAAGCTAGAGGGTTGGAAAGATGTGAGCTCAGCCTGGCTGACCTGATGGCTAGATGCGATCTGGTCGACAGGTTTCGGGTCGAGCATCCAGGGCGGGAGATGTGGACATGGACCAGACCAATAGCGTTCCCTCCTATCCGAATACCTATTTGGACAGGATACTAGTTAGAAGAGGCGAAATAGATTTCCTATCTTGCCCCACGTTCACTTGGTTAGGTCAGTCAGACCATAAACTAGTTATGGCCCGGCTGAAGCTAGGAAATAGGCCTAAGTTAGCGGGGTACTGGAAGTTAAACATCTCCCTTCTGGAGATACAAGACTTCCGAGTCCAGTTAAGAGATTTGATTAAAAAGGCACTAGTGGGGGCGGTTACCAGGAGTAAGTGATGGTTAGGTCTAAAAGCCAACATTAGAAGCTTCTCCATCAAGTATGCCCAGCACCTCGCACTAGATAAGGCCAAAACGAAGAAGCAGCTAGAGCAAAAACTAGCCCGGGCTATGGGGGAGGGTGATAGGGTTAGTCAGGAACTAACTAGGCAGGACCTTCTGCGTGAGACTAGCGAGTGCTACGAAGGTCAAATAGTCAGAGCTAGGCTTAGAAAGATAGGCAACAAAGCAGTCAACTCTGACGCTGTCGCACATAGCGAGATTTCTAGGCATGGCTCGGACAAATACATTGAAAAGTTAGACATCCGGATGGACGCACGCTTGAATCGACTCGGGAGATCTGTGAGGAGTTTGGAGAACATTTCGAGGAGCGTTTTACGTAGCAGCTCGATTTTCTGGTCGTTCAGTTTAGCGACTATTTTGCTGACTCTCCCCATCTTGACGCGGCTAGAGCGGCTAGTTGCGAGGGCCGGGTCACGGAGCGGGAGGTTTTTACTGAGCTGAAGCAGGTCAGCTGTGACAGATCGCCGGGACTCGATGGTCTGCCATACGAACTGTATTTGAGGCTGTCGCCCATGTTTCTGCCTCTTCTGACGGATATGTTCAACCATTGGTTTGCTCAGGGATCCATCCCAGGGCAGGTAACCAAATGATCACATTGCTGAGGAAAGGTGATGGGCATGGTGGGGAAGAGTTAGACGACTACAGGTCCATAACTCTGCTTAACACAGAGTTGAAGATTTTGGCCAAGTCAAATCGGCTGCAGGTTGTTATCGAAGAGTTGGTTGAACCGGAACAGAACTACGCCGTGAAGGGGAGATCGATTCAGAACAACTTGCACCTGATTCGAACGATCCTAGAGGGGGGAATGGATGATGACATGGAAGCTGTACTGATCAACTTAGATCAGTCCAAAGCGTTCGATAGGGTCGACCATCGTTTCCTGGCATCTGTCTTAGAGGCCGCCGGTTTTAAACCAGACTTCTGCAAGTGGATCTCTGTGATGTATCGACAGCCCATGGTTGTCGTGCAAGTCAACGGAAAGTGCTCAAAACCCTTTGTTATCTCTCGGTCTGTTCGTCAGGGTTGTTCGTTGTCGACCCTGCTTTACTTCCTGGCCTTGGAGCCTCTGCTCCGCAAACTGAGACGTGGGGAGGCAAATTCGGTCCTGCGCAGAATGGCTCTGCCTGGCGCCTCAGCTGCCAAGGTATCCGCGGACGCCGATGATGTCACGGTCTTTGTGTCGGGCTCCAGAGACATCGAGATCATGTCAGAGGCGCTTGCACAGTACGAAAGAATCATGGGGTCCAAGATAAACCGCAGTAAGTCGGTCGGAGTGTGGTTCGGCGCCTGGAGTGGCAACGCAAACCTCCCGGCGCCCTTCAGCTGGACGGATAGCCCAGTTTGGATCCTCGGCGTGTGGTTCGGACCGAGTCTCCAGCTTGATAAGAATTGGTCGGAGGTACTGTCAAAGGTGGCAGCTGTCAAATCAAGCTGAATTCAAAACAACTGATAGCTGCCAAATCTGCAATTAAAGAAAATAGAGTTGCCAACTTAAAGTTCGCCGCATAAAAAAAGGTATATTCTGTGAGAGAGAACTAACGAGACCAAGGAAATGCCCAGAAAGTGATGAGTTCGATTTATGATATACCTCCGGATTTATGATATACCTCAGAATTTATGATATACTCGGGATTTATGATATACCACCGGATTTATGATATACTCCGGCTTTATGATATACCTCCGGCTTTATGATATACCTCCGGATTTATGATATACCTTCGGATTTATGATATACCTCTGGCTTTATGATATACTCCGGATTTATGATATACCTCCGGATTTAAGATATACCTCCGGATTTATGATATACTCCGGGTTTATGATATTCCTCCGGCTTTATGATATACTCCGGATTTATGATATACCTCCGGATTTATGATATACCTCTGGCTTTATGATATACTCCGGATTTATGATATACCTCCGGATTTAAGATATACCTCCGGATTTATGATATACTCCGGATTTATGATATACCTCCGGATTTAAGATATACCTCCGGATTTATGATATACTCCGGGTTTATGATATACCTCCGGATTTATGATATTCCTCCGGATTTAAGATATACCTCCGGATTTAAGATATACCTCCGGATTTATGATATACTCCGGATTTATGATATACCTCCGGATTTAAGATGTTTCCGGATTTATGATATACCTCCGGATTTATGATATACTCCGGATTTATGATATACTCCGGATTTATGATATACTCCGGATTTATGATATACCTCCGGATTTATGATATACCTCCGGATTTATGATATACCTCCGGATTTAAGATATACCTCCGGATTTAAGATATACCTCCGGATTTAAGATATACCTCCGGATTTATTATTCACGCCTGCACCAGAAAAAGGTATTAAAAAATATTTCACTGTTAATTTCGATTAAACCAGAGGACTGCTTTCTCAATTAGGATTCCTGAATCTTGGAATAATCTTCCGAGTGAGGTAATAAATGCACTAACAACAAAACAATTTAAGGTGAATTTAGACAGGTGGCTCGGCTACCGTATTCTCTTTTGTGTATATTTCTACTAACCTGGCAATTGATACGTGATTGTTTTATTTTTGCAAAATGAATGGAATTGAATTTTAAAAAGGTCTAGTTTTTTTTTGTTTTTTTTTCACTGGGCTCCGATTGTTCGCGAAACCATTAATACCACGTGATCAAAATAGCCTTAAAAATTTATAAATAAATATTACGCTCTTATAACATAATCGAATATTCTATCAGATTTTTTCACCAAAAAAGAAAACCAACACACACACACACACACACACACACACACACACACACACACAGTATGCTTATTTATGTAAACATTATTGGCTACATATGTGCATACATGTTTATGCGGTGACTCTTTTCAAAGATACTGCGTCTTTAGGCCAGGGTATTCATCAAGACTAAGCTCAAGAATATTAATTCTTAGGTCCTGTAAAAACATGGATTAACAGAGCTTGATTATAATATGTTTATTTATACAAACATTTTTGGCTACATATGTGCACACATGTTTATGCGGTGACTCTTTTCAGGGATACCGCGTATTCAGACAATGGGTATATATCGAGACCAAACTTAAGAATATTTCATTCTTAGGTCCTGCAGAAACATGTATGCACATATGTAGTCAATAATGTTTGTATAAATAAACATATTTTAATCAAGCTCTGTTCATTTCTCAAGCACGTTTTGATAAACATAGAAGTTTCAGTGGATTTAAATCTAGGAAACTAAAAATATACACCCATTGTATTATACATATGTGTGTGTGTGTGTGTGTGTGTGTATGTGTGTGTGTGTGTGTGTGTGTGTGTGTGTGTGTGTGTGTGTGTGTGTGTGTGTGTGTGTGTGTGTGTGTGTTTGTTTCTACGTATCGTATTCCATTTGCGTCTATCTTAATATGTTTACATCTATCTTGGCGTTTCTGGCGAAACAGGAGATAAAGTGGGTGTCAAAAACGAGCCAAGCTGACATCGTATAGATACGCCCACAACTGGGCACGCGAACAGACGTGTACACGTAGGCACGTGCACACACATACACACACACGCGCGCACGCGCACATACACATAGACACTCACAGCACACGCACGCGCACACGCAAAAACAAACGCACACATAGAAGTAGATTCAAACACACACGTACGCAGAGGTATATTGACACACATATAACGTCAACGATACATTCGCACACACGCACATACACAGAAATACACATAAACGCACACATCATTCACACATACCCAGAGTATCGTTCGTGCGCGCACACACACACAATCTACACACATATACATAAGTACATTCACATACACATAACAATACATTCGAACTAACACATATATACAAACAAATATCACACACACACACACACACCTTCGCACACGTGTATACTGAGGTACGTTTCAAGTGGTAGACGTGTGCGTGTGACTCTCTCTGTCTCTGTCTCTATCTCTGTCTTTCTGACCGTCCATCTATCTCTCTTCCTTTCTTTCTCTCTCTCTCTCTCTCTCTCTCTCTCTCTCTCTCTATATATATATATATATATATATATATATATATATATATATATAACTACTTCACTTACTCACATAAAATTAATATACGAAAGTATAGATTTATGCGTAAACTTTAAGTATTTACTTCAAAAGTGCTCAATACGTAGGTATATATATATTGCTTGCAAAAAGTTTAAGACTAAAACACTCTGTAGACAAAATATAAATAATACGCTCGTATTTTCGGATTTTCGTTATAATTGAGCACTCTGCTGGACCCCCCCCTGCCAATAAAAAAAACTAATTATATATATATATATATATATATATATATATATATATATATATATATATATATATATATATATATATCTCACATACACACAGAGACGTACATTCACACATGCACACTTATCCACACAGAGGTATTTTCACACACACACACACACACACACACACACACACACACACACACATACACGCACAGAGGTAGTATCTTCCAAGTAATAGAAGCGTGCCTCTCTCTCTCTCTCTCTCTCTCTCTCTCTCTCTCTATATATATATATATATATATATATATATATATATATATATATATATATAAGTTCTTGTCTAGCTTCATTTTTAACGAGTGAAATCTAAAACGTTTTCGTAAATATTTATACTCCACGCCAAATCTTCTTCTCATCTTCTGAAGCATACATTCTTCTCTTTCTTATCTTGAACTGTAAAGATACGAAAGAAAGCAAAATGGCCTTCGTTTTACGATGAAACGAATATATATATATATATATATATATATATATATATATATATATATATATATATATATATATATATATACATATGAGCAAACAGTTAATAAAACATGTTAAAAAACAATTTGAAATGAGTTAAAAACATATTTAATCTGAAAAGGAAACACTAGATAAATGGATAGTCCTTAATCCGCGGAGTTTCGAAGAAATACTCTCCTTCTCATCAGAGGGTAGGAATTAGCAAAATGCAGGATCGGATTTTGCATGCAGAAGTATTTGATGAAACAACAAATAAGTCAAAGATCTTACTTGAAAACGAAATAAGTTAAGCAGAGGGAATATGGTGAAGAAAAAGGTGATTACACATGAATGGATAGTCTGGTTGAAGATAAAAAAAATCCAGTGACGGTAAAATCCAAATGTAAAACTTCAAGAAAGTTAAAAGAATTTCCATTTGTACAAGTAAAATCCAAAGAAATCCGGTAATTAAGCTACACAGAATATTCCGCGTTTCATCTACGCTAGGATTTATCAGGCTTATGAAATATGCATTTTACAACTTGCTAACCTACCTAGCTCTACCTGGGTATTGAGCACTGTTGAAGTAAATACTTAAAGTTTATTCAAAATCTCCAGCAGCGAGAATTATGCTTGCGTTCTATTCATAATAGCACTCAAGCCATTGACACATGTAATAAGAGAGACAAAGATGGGTTACCAACTGGAGAAGAATGGACTGAGGATCACGTGTTATTTATGAACGATCTGAAATTGTTTGGCAAAACAGAAAAGGAAATGGATTCTTTGATTCCAACTGAACAACAGTGGACTGATGATATGAATAAGGAGTTTGGAATTTCCAGGAGTTACTCCACAACGAGGGGAGAGAGGAGTCACGAAAGGCAGAAAATCTTAGATTTGCTGCCCAGGAATAAGCGCTAAATACAAATGCAACCAATACAAACATCTTTGGGAAGGACTGTTCTGATAAGTGCAGGCTGTGTGGTGTAACTCTTGAAACAGCGTCACACATTGTTAGTGCGTGTTCTAAAAAAAAAAAAAAAAAAAAAACAAGAGTACAAACGTCGCCATGACAAGGTATGTGCAAATCTGCATTGGAGCTTGTGCCAAAAGTTTGGAATCTAAGTGACGGACAAGTGGTTCCAGCATCACCCAAAAGTGGTCGTGGAAAATGAAGACGTTAAGATTCTTTGGGATTTCATGGTTCAGTATGAGCTAGAGATAACTCACAGGAAGCTGGATATTGTACCTATTTACAATGCCTCCCCCACGGGACAGAGTTAGACACCAGGGTCGTTTTTTTTTTTTTTTTTTTTTTTTAACGTGGAGAAAAGGTACAAAAATAAAAATTGTCTCAGTCGTGAAGGATTTCTCCTCCACTGAAAGAGAACGAGAAATGGAAGTGCCGCATATGAAGAACAGATATTACACTTTGATCTTAGCCAAGCTGGATATTATAGTTGTGAACAAAAGGACCAATGAATGTCAAATGATTGATGTGGTTTGCCTAAACGACATCAACTTAGCAGCCAAAAAGAATGAAAAAATAACGGAGCTATCAGAAACTGATATTGCTAAGTTGTGGAATAAAAAAAAAAACTTCCTTCGTGTCAATCATGATAGGTATGCTTAACTCAATTCCAGATGATTTTGAAAAACAATTGAACTCCTTGGGAATCAAGTACAGCATCATCGTACTCCAAAAGTCACTTCTGATTAGCACAGCAACTTTGTACGTCAGGTGCTTTCCATCTAATTGAGCATTTGACTAACCCTAACCCTAACCCTAACCCTAACCCTACCCCCCCACGCTTGTACTGTTCGTGTGTAGGCAAATAGAAAACAAAAGAAAAAAAAGGCTGCTTACTTCTCTTTATATGTTTGATACATTGTTACGTGATATACAAATGAAATGCTTCCGGCTTTTTAATAATAATGGCTGAGTTTTCAGACACTCGGGCAGTTTAGATTTGGATGTTGGAGCAGCAGGTTTTGAAAGCAGAGTTACAAGTTTTTAAGTTGCAAGTTTTGACAGCAGATATAGTTGCGAGTTTTGACAGCAGAGTTACGAGTTTATGTAGTTGCAAGTTTTGACAGCAGAGTTACGAGTTTTTGAGTTGCGAATTTTGACAACAGAGTTATGAGTTTTTATAGTTGCGAGTTTTGACAGCAGAGTTACGAGTTTTTATAGTTTCGAGTTTTAACAGCAGAGTTACGAGTTTTTTAGTTGCGAGTTTTGACAGCAGAGTTACGAGTTCATGTAGTTGCGAGTTTTGACAGAAGAATTACGAGTTTTTATAGTTGCGAGTTTTGACAGCAGAGTTACGAGTTTATGCAGTTGCGATTTTTTGACAGCAGAGTTACGAGTTCATGTAGTTGCAAGTTTTGACAGCAGAGTTACGAGTTTTTGAGTTGCGAATTTTGACAACAGAGTTATGAGTTTTTATAGTTGCGAGTTTTGACAGCAGAGTTACGAGTTTTTTAGTTGCGAGTTTTGACAGCAGAGTTACGAGTTTTTATAGTTTCGAGTTTTAACAGCAGAGTTACGAGTTTTTTAGTTGCGAGTTTTGACAGCAGAGTTACGAGTTCATGTAGTTGCGAGTTTTGACAGAAGAATTACGAGTTTTTATAGTTGCGAGTTTTGACAGCAGAGTTACGAGTTTATGCAGTTGCGATTTTTTGACAGCAGAGTTACGAGTTCATGTAGTTGCGAGTTTTGACAGAAGAGTTAGGAGTTTTGGAGTTGCGAGTTTTGACAGCAGAGTTACGAGTTTTTATAGTTGTGAGTTTTGACAGCAGAGTTACGAGTTTTTTAGTTGCGAGTTTTGAGTGTCGGATTTGGAGTAGCAAGATTTGACAGCTTTGTAACCTACAATGATAATTCAATTTGTCGTATATGATACACGTACACATACAAAACATCACATGTAAAACCCAGGTATACATCCACACATGTGGGTGTGATTTACCAATGCACACATATAACAAGAATGGAGATGTAAATATACACACGTAGACGCCTATGCAACAAGATGAAGCATTAAGGTATTTGTTTATACAACGATTATTTAAAAAAAAAAAAAATCTTTTATGGGAATTCTCCAAGGCCATAAACATTTGATTCATTATATTGCACTGCAAAAGAGTTAAGACTAAACTAAGTCTACATTTGATTGATTGATGCTTTCATCAAAGGAAACTTCGAATCTAAAAAAATTTTAAAAAATAGAAAAATTTCCATGAAAAAAAAAATGAAGAGACAATAAAAGTTAACATTCAAAAGTCATTAAAGAAAATGAGTCAGGCTAAGTTCATATTTACTTGACTCCCCACGAGGGCAAAGTTAAAGATAAGGTCAGTTACTGTATGGGAACGACTACAATATGCACACACACACACACACACACACATATATATATTACCCTTCACCAGACTATCCATTCACGTGAAACCACCCTTTTCTTCCCCCTATTCCCTCTGCTTCACTATTTGTTACCAAGTAAGATCTATGACTTACTTGTAGTTTCATCAAATATTTTTTGCAAGCAAAATCCGATCCCGCATTTTGCTAAATCTTACCCTCTGATAAGAAGGAACGTATTTCTTCGACACTCCGCGGATTAAGGACTATCCACTTATTTTGTGCTTCCTTTTTAAAATTAAATATGTTTTTAACTCTTTTTTCAAAGTGTTTTTAACATGTTTTATTAACTACTTGTTCTTATATATATATATATGTATGTGAATGACTACAATATGCTTATATATATATATATATATATATATATATATATATATATATATATATAAGCATATTTTAGTCATTCACATACAGTACTATTTCGTTGTATCACAACTCGTCAGTGCGTCTAAACTAGCACCTCCCCCATCGCATTAATAGTCGGCAGTTCTACCCATCGATCCATGGGAACGGCGCTCGTAAATAACTTCCACAAATGTCTATTTCAACCAAACATCTGTCAACCACTTTTATAGTGCTCAAACCGTTTAGTTTATAAACAAACAGCGAACCTCGCATTTACAGCCAATTAACTAGCGGGTGAGATTATTTACGACAGTGCTCTACCCAAAGAGGGGGGGGACTTAAACATATTTTGTAGCCATCCACATACAGTACTGTTTCGTTGTATCACACCTCATCAGTGCGGTTAGACTCTTACACACACACACACACACACACACACACACACACACACACACACACAGCAAGGAGACCCGATGTTGCCCGAGATTAAATGATGGTCAACAACTGTTTCACACTCCAATATTTTTATTGTCATCGAAGTTGGCACATTTTTCAATCAAATCGATTAATTGCCTGCTGTAGCTGGAGACCCGTCGCGGTGCACTGGGAGGAAGCTTCACATGCCTCCCCGCAGTGATTTAGTCTACAATAAATTGTAGTCTACATTGCACTGTAGAGAACCTACTGTTGATTTTATAAAATTATTTTTATATATGATAGCTTGAGTTAAAGTTTAAAATGCAAAAGTCAAGTATCATCGTGAAATTGTGCTCTAAATGGAAGCATTCATTCCGAATGCACCCCTGTTATACCAAAGAACCTATGTTGGTCTTATATGTCAAGCCTTTCGGCTTGTGTGGTAATAAAACTTCTCAAATGCACGTGATGTTAAGTTTTGTAAAGTATTAACTTTGGTTAAAATCACCTGTTCCTTCTTTTATTGGATTATTTCGATTATTCGATACTTATCGAATATATTCCAATACAAAACCTATCTAAGAACATTGCCAGGCACATGAAGTACTTTCGGGTAAAATTTCGTAAAATTCGACCATGCCGTTTTCGAGTGTATAGGGAAAGAACTCATATACAGGAAACGTTCCTGATATATATATATATATATATATATATATATATATATATATATATATATATATATATGATCATGATGATTGCACCGTCTTGTCAGACGAGTGCCACTCCCTCAGACACTTAAAGTCCATGAACCCAAAAATTACTCCCATCGCCACAAGACCATTTTTATAGACAAATGCCTGAGGGAGTATCTATACACGGATGATGTTACAGAGTCTTAGCTTTGTACGACAGCTAAGTCTCTTTCTCGGTTCAAAATGTTGAGATCCAGCAACAAGCAAGAGCAAGATAGCCAGCAACAAGTTAAACTGCAGACCAGCTTAATGCGGGTACTGGTCTCCCGCTTTATAGTTTTTTAAATCAGAGATTTGCTTCTCCTAGAAAGGTTGCCTTCACTACGGATTACGGGAGCTCTCTCCACCCCAGCACACACATACGCACAAACACACAGGGTGCTAGTTGGCCGTTGACCCAAAAAAGGGATACATTCGCCCTTTGGAAGGTCTTGTTTTTAATCCTTCAGGGAGACTAGCCACCCTCCTCACCAAACAAGTGATGGGGGAACCAGTTTAGTCGCTGGTGACCCGACCATGAGGCAGGTAGTACTGGGTTACATGGTACCAGTAGCATATGACATGACCTGACTGCATATATATATACATATACATGATGATTGCAACGTCTTGTCAGACGAGTGCCATTCCCTCAGACACTTAAAGTCCATGAGCCCTAACATGACTTTTTATTTTATTATTTTTTTTTTTTTTTAGTGGTACCGGCGAATTCACACACTCAAGCAGACATGCCACTGAAGACGGTCATTGCTATATATACATATATATACGTACACGCATACACACACATACACACACATATATCCATAAACAGACACACATATATAAATATATGCATACATACACTACATAATACATATACACACATGCATACATACTCAAATACATACGCATATATACACGCACATATACAAATACACACACACATATACATACATATACACATACAAATACGTACACATATATGCACATATACATACACATACATTTAAATACATATACATATACATACATATATATGCATTTATACACAAATATACACATATGCATAGATACACATACATATACATACATATACAAACAGACATATATATATACATACAAACACACACAAACATATATACATATATACATATATACATACGTATACACATATGTATATATACATATGCATATACATACACAAGTACATATATAAACATACGTACACATATACGTACATACACACACAAATACATATAATGATGGCAGATCAATTATTACATGCTTCCAGCATTTCAAGCCTACACGCGTCACAACTTTTCCATTGTTATAGGACTATTTTATAGACAAATGCCTGAGGGAGTATCTATACAAAGATGATGTTACAGAGATTTAGCTTTGTACGACAGCTAAATCTCTCTCTCTCTCTCTCTCTCTCTCTCTCTCTCTCTCTCTCGGTTCAAAATGTTGAGGTCCAGCAACAAGCAAGAGCAAGATAGCCAGCAACAAGTTAAATTGCAAACCAGTTTAATGCTGGTACTGGTCTCCCGCTGTATGGTTTTTTTAAATCAGAGATTATCTTCTCCTAGAGGGGTTGCCTTCATCACGGCTTACGGGAGCCCTCTCCACCCCACATACACATGGAAATAAACACATGCATGCACACATACATGCATACACACAGAATGCGCGCAAACATACATATGCATGTACACACACATGCAAACATACACACATAGAGGCACACATATAAGCATATACTTACATATGAATACACACACGTACACATGCACATACATGTAAAATACACATGAAGGAGAGTTCCAAAAGTCATATATCCTCAATGATCAGGATGAAGGTGATGGGTACAATTCAATGAGTTTGACAAAAAAAAAAAAAAAAAAAAAATACAGAGAATCAAACGAAAAATCCAAATGAATAAAACAGCGTTTCAAACGGCTGGAGTTTTTTTTTTGTTTTTTGTTTTTTTGTTTTTTTAAATAAAATGTTTGTACACAAAAACTTACGTCCCGAAGGCAGACAATGATGACGAACTTCACACATTATTTACAACTAAATATACATAGAATCAGACGAAAAATCCAAATAAACAGAACCGCGTTTCAAACGGTTGGAGTTTTTTTTTTTTTAAATATACATATACATACATACATACATACATACATACATACATACATACATACATACATAATATAAAGCTGAACATCTCTGTGTGTGTGTGTTTGGTCACGAAGAGGCTCCTATATGGTTGACTATTATAGAAAACTGATCACATATAATGATAGAAGATGTATCGAGATACAGGAATGGGTATGTTTGATCTGGCATAATGATGATTCATTCAAATTGTGGGGTCTGCGTACGCACCTGGTCCACAAAGTATGGAAATAAAAAATTTAAAAATTAAAAAAAACGTTTACAAGTGTTTTTGATATAGATGTACATAAGAATACTTTGATAAGTATGTTTTAACTTAAATAGGGATGGTATAATAAAATTGTAGGGTCTGCGTTCGCGCATGGCCTCCATAGAATGGAAATAGGCACAAACTTTAATAAAGACTTTTCATATCTATCTGCGTAAGTATACTTTGATAATTATGTTTCAGTTTGAAGAAATATGGTATAATAAAATTATGGGGTGTTCGTTCGCGTCTGACCTCCATAAAATGGAAATATGTCACAAAGTTTAACAAGGTTTTTTAAATATATTGTGATAAGTGTTTCAGTATGAACAGGTATGGTATAATAAATTATGGGTTTATCTATTTTATTTTTACTTTCATTATATTTTGTTTTGGTTTTGATACCCCCAAATTCGAAGCTATCTCTTTATAACACTTCCTTTTCATAACCTATCATACTTTCATAAATCAGTCCATTTTCTGTAGGCTGTTTTTGAACCCTGTCAACGTATTTTTGCTAGTATATATATATATATATATATATATATATATATATATATATATATATATATATATATATATATATGAAATTGTTTACTCTTTTTCACCCCAAGCAAGTTATATTGCTACATCGAACGTAAGGGGTTAAAATTTGGGATCCTATCTAACAGGGAACTAGGGAAAGTTGAGCAGCGGTTTAGTACAGTAAGAGAAGCAGGAAACAGGGATGGAATTCCAAAGTCTGAGAGTCCGAGGGAAAAGACCATTACAATAGAAGGCTTTCTGGCATCTGGGGCCTTCAATAGTGAAGGGGTGGGATTTTGCTACTTGTCAGGTTAGTCGGGGGTATGAACGTCGAGGGGGCACAAGTGCAACGAGTTCATCAGATCACATTCCATTAAAATACTTGTAAAACAGGCACTGGGATGCAACACTGTGGCGATGGGGCAGATGTTGGAACTTGGTTGATAATGCGGGACCTTTTAGGTTGGAGACCCGTTTTTGGATCCTGTCTAAGATGGAGAGACTCGTGGGAGATACACCAACCCAGATGTGACGACAATAATCCATGGTCGAAGTGTGGATTTTGTAAAGATTTAAGATACTCTCTGGTGTCATTTTCTAGCACGGTAGAGGGAGTCCACCTTCTTTGCAGCAGCCTTAGCAATGTAGAGTAAGCTCAGTTTCAGTATAAATCGTGTTTCTTATTTTTCTCTTTTTCAATGTACGTTTTTAAGTTTTATGATATTTTTTTTTTTTTTTTTTTTGTAAAAAAAGTTCCCATTCATTATCGAAAGTCTGACTGTTCGACAGATTCTGTTTGTTAGCACCTCAGGCATGATGTCATTTCACAGTGATTGAGCCTACTATTACGAAGGTCATAACACGGCTTTACTAAAAAAAAAAAATAGCCTATAATAGCTCATGTTGACCAATTTCGAGCCAGGGTCAAGCCTGAAGATATTGAAATGCCTGAGGAGGAATGCGAAGAAACTGAGCACAAGAACCATTAAACTAAACAAAACATGGAGGAAAGTGAGATGTCACAGATGTAGAGGATGAAGATAGACGAAGGTCTCCACTAAAAAGGAGAGAAGGGCAAATGCGTAAGCGGCACAGACCTTTCTTTTTTATTTTTCTGTTTTTCTATTTTCTTATCATTTTGTTATAGCAGGAGATGGGGCATTCTACAGGAGGCCAGACATTCACCCACTATCCAACACGTTCCAACCGCGAGATCTATATTTTTTTAAAAATTATAACCTTTCCTTTGAGTGAAATCGTTTGTATCTCTCTTGCACTTGGTTCACTGGGTAGATTTTCCAGATAGATTTAAAATTCTTTTTCGTGAGTCCAGTTGTTCCTATAATTACTGGAATGCTAGAGATCTTCCTAAGATTCCAATTTCTTTTCATGGCGTACATAAAACCTCAGTATTTCGTTATATTTTCCTATCCACCTCTGTTTATCCCCGCATCATTGGGGATACTGACTTCTACAGGCTGAAATGATAAAATGTCGCCCCCCCCAAAAAAAAAACAACACTTTTATTGAAAAAATCCATTCAGATGACTTGATTATGGAGTACAGCTGATGTCTATTCAATGTAGCCGCCTTCAGCCTCAATCATCGCCCTGATACGGAACTGCGAGCATGCCTTTTCCTCAAGCGCCAGCAGAAGCTCAGCGAATACTCAGCGGATGGCAACGATTAGGCTGGCTTTGGTGTTTAGGAGGTCATGTTGGTGATGTTCTCGACGTATGATCGAATGAAGTAGTCTAGCGGGTTTAGGTTGGCGGAGGAGGGGTACCAGTGAGCGAAGGGTACAAAGTCATAGAACTCCTTCTGAAGCCATACCTGAGTCTCTTTGAACTTGTGAGCTGGCGCCGAGTCCTACTGCCATCTGATTGCGCCAGGAGATTACCACACTCTTCAGCACATTCAGATACACTTTGGTATTGACTTTCAAGTCGACTTCAAAGATGTGAGGTGGCATGATGTGGCACTCACTTGAACCCACACCAAAGGCCATAACTGTGGCTGGAAACTTTGTTTTCATCACCCTGTGCACGTCCCTGTTATTAGTAGCAATCCAGCGATGCATTTTGAGGGCGCAGTCAATGGTCCTGTTGTCATAACTTGGATCGGAACAGAGCATGAGTTGTACAGCGGCACATCTCCAATCTCGCTCGTTGAACATTGTGTCACTTTCAAACATGATAGCAGGCTCCTATCGTTATTGGGATTTGTACACAACTGGCCAACTAGTAGATGGTCTGCAACAAAAAAAGAAAACTGGTTTTCATCCAACGGAAATGGAATCATATCGTCTTTTCTAGAACGACAATTTTATCGTCCCACCCTGTACTAGGGTTACTCCTTTCTCCTTCTTGTCCGATATCATCGTCAGGTTTAATAACTTGGTTTTCTAGCTGTGGGAATTGTATAGTCATCGTGGATAGTGTGTGACTTGTTTTCGCAGAATGGAAGAGTCAAATCAGAGCGATAAACCGTGCAGGTTCACGGAGGCGTGGCGTGGCATGGTATGCAAATGAGATACCTTTTTTTTTTACATGGGGGTCACCACTTATCAAGGCCCAAAGGCCACTTAGGGGTAAGGGTTATTGCGTGTACAGTAATCAATGAGATAGTATTGTAGTAATCATTAATATTGGGGGTTTTGATAGAGTGTCTTACTTAAGGGGGCGGTTTTTCAGGAGTTTGTTCATGTTGGACTTGAATACGTCCAAGATAAAATAAATAAACTATTCTTCAGGCGTTGGGTACGGCTGTAATCACGTGATACGCGATCAACACGGCACAACAGACAGATTAGATGAAATGCAGTATCAGAACAGATACTACACTTTTCTCTTAGCCGGAAAACTAAGGAAGTAACAAGTAAAATTTCCGTCACTTTTAAACAGAAGTTGGCTGTTGCAGAGGGCCGGACGGGGTGAAGGTGCCAATCGGCCGTACAACTAATAAAGTAGACAAAACGCCAAGAATTGGCGGCAATTGCAAAGAAAGATGACAAACACACGTGTTCGGTTAAAGACGATATGAATCATGTTTTATTGTTTAGCACCCCCCCTCCCCCCCCCAAAAAAAACGGTCAAATGTATGGCAGTAGATCAAGGATCAGCAGGAGTGAGAACGGGTGTCTTGCGAGGTTGAGATTCATGAGTTCTGAGGTAGGATGATGTGTCTGAGATTGATTCGGGCCGTATAGACAGGATCTGATGCTGAACTGGTAGCCGGACGTCAGTGGACATTGGAAATGGGTAACAGGACGTCAGTGACCATTGGAACAGGTAGCTGAACGTCAGTGGCTGTTGGAACTGGTAGCTGGATGTCA
>NC_136522.1:68444111-68456611 GCF_053919585.1 Euprymna scolopes
ATATATATATATATATATATATATATATATATTAACATTTCAGCCCGGCGTTGCCCGGGTGTTTGGAGTTGTGTGTTGTGCAAAAAAAAAAGTGGTAGTAGGAAGGCAGGCTTGAACCCACACCACAAAGGAGGAAAAGAACGGGGAAAAAAACCTGACGTCTTTGCTGTTACGATCACCGCCAAACCTGAAGTGACATAGGTTTCAATTAAGGCTAGACAATCGAAAGGAGAGGATGACTTTCGAAAATATCGGCGAGAAAAGCGACACCCCTGTAGAAAAGTGCCTAGTTGAAGGTGAAGATATTAATGTTTTTAGCCAATTTTTCCGTATTTGTCGTCTGAAAGGTCGAACTTCAAAACGATATTGATCTAGTAAAAATCCGTCGCCTCTGTGGAAAGTTTTAGGCAGACATGCAAACATACATACATACATACATACATTTATATATTGGTAACTCAAATTTTTGACCCAAACCGATTAAAAAGATTGCCCTATCTCTGAATACCCTTTATGTAAAATTTCAAATGTTTAGACCAGAAATTGTCTGAGTAATTTGGTAGAGACCGAAGCGATCACATTTTTTTAAAATTTGACCCCTATTATGACCCCTTAACATTTATTGTTTTGGGCTTAAATCAAGTTATTAAGTTAGATCCATGTACAAGGAACCTATATCCAAAATTTCAAGTGTTTAGACCCAAAATTGGCGGAGGAGTTTGGTAGAGTTCTCAAAGGTCAAATCGTTGAACTTTGATCCCTTAACAGCCAAATTTATCGCAGAAAATCAATTACAAAGATTTTTCCAAATCTCACTACCCTGTATATCAAATTTCGAGTCTGTAGACTAAAAATTGACAGAGTTACTGTGTATGGAAATGCACACACACACACACACACACAGATACCTTCACTTTATATATATATATATATATATATATATATATATATATATATATATATATATATATATATATATACGTAACAAAAATAAAATGAAATAAAATAAGTAAAAATTCAAAGTAGCAAGAAATAATAAATAGAAAATAAATTGGGTTTGTATTACTGTACACATAGATTCGAAAAAGTTGTCAAAAAACAAATATATAACAAATAAATATTATCAAAGGCAAGATAAGTTACTTTTCTACCTAACTGGATACATTTTTTGTGTTTTTATTCAATGTAACATGTTTATTCAGCTCGAAAAACATGCAGTGTTTACCGATGTATTGGAAAATTCAAGATGGCGCCCGACACTCTCTTTAACATGGTAAGTTTGGGAAAGGGTGTTATAAATAATAAACTAGACAAAATAATATTAAAAAAACACCGAATATATGTCAACTTATGTCACGGTAACATATAATGAGCGAATTTCTAACAGTATTTTGTCTAGTTTATTATTTATAACATCTTTTCCTGAACTTACCGTGTTAAAGAGAGTGTCGGGCGCCATTTTAAATTTTCGAATACATCGGTAAACACTGTATGCTTTTCGAGCTGAATAAACATGTTACATTGAATAAAAACACGAAAAATATATCCAGTTAGGTAGAAAAGTAACTTATCTTGCCTTTGATAACATTTATTTGTTATATATTTGTTTTTTTGACAAATTTTTCGAATTTATGTGTGCAGTAATATAAACCCAATAAATTATTCTAATCGAGCACGTGTCAGAATAATTTCACTTGTTAAATTGACGCATACACAAAAGGAATATCGAACAAGTAAAGTTCGACCAGTCAAAACATTAATCCGTGAGAGAGAAATAACAATGAATCTGATTATCTATCTATCTATCTATCTATCTAGTACTATATAAAAAGAAACTTTGTCTCTGTTTGTTTCTTATGGCTACCGAAACAGCTGAGCCGATTTTTATGAAATTTCACACAAATGTACTTTATGTATCTGGTAGTGTTCTTGAATAGGTTTTGTATCGGAATATCTTCGATAAGTATCGATAATTGATAATCGAAATAATCCAATGAAAGAAGGAACAGGCGTTTTGACCAGCCTAACATCACGTGCATTTTAGAAGTGTTATTACCATACACGCAGAAAGGCCCGGTATATAAAATTACCAGTAGGTTCTTTGATATAACAGGGGCGCATTCAAAATCAATGTTTCTTTTTAAAGCATAACTGAACACTTTTGCGTGTGTGGCGATAAAACTTCTCAAGTACACTTGTGATATTAGGCTGTATAAAAGTGTTAACTTTGGTAAAATCGAACTTCTTTCTTTCGTATTATTTGGATTCATCAGACTACTGTTCTCATCTTGAGTGTGATTTTTACAACGTTTCGGTTGATGTAACCTCCGATCTTCTTTGGGTGTATCTTGTCGAACTCTGAAATGTTTCTGATGGAACAAGAGCACGCTACCCTCGTGAACTAAATAAAGGGTTCCGCTCAAAATTTTGTCCAAATTCTAGAGTTCAACAGAAGCATCCCTGAGTTCAACAAGATACACCTGAAGAAGGTCGGAGGTTACATCGACCGGAACGTTGTGAAAATCACACTCAAGATGAGAACAGTAGTCTGATGAAGCCAAATAATACGACCATGTTATAGTCAGTTTGAAGCTGAAAGGAAGGCATTTTCTGGAACGATAGAATGATACATTTTTTTCAAAGACCTTAGCAACAGATGAGATACAAGTCTTCTATTCTAGATGTTATATATACGGCATAATTGCGTTGACACGCCGGTACCCGCCAGTTAAGGAATGTAGAGCCTGGCCAGTACCAGATGGGTGACCGTTTGGGAAGACTAGGTGCTGTATGTACCACACTGAGTCATAAGAAATTTCCCGGTTGGTATCTGGCGGCGCATTAATTCACTGGGAGAGGTATGCACCCCTAGTCTTAGTTAAGACATGCATCTAGGGGGAGGTAACTCTGATGACGTCGGCAGCAGAACATTGGATGGCTATGAATGAGGATGAATCTCTAACAGATCAATGGTTCTATAGTATTAAGAGTGTTATGTTTGACATTCATCTTCGTCGCCAACTGTTATGTTTGCAGGTTGAACCAAATAACGTATAAGGCAATACAAATGAAGACTCAACAAACAAAGGTAGATCAATAAGAAGTGTATTAGGAAAAGTATATTTACAGTATATTTACATAATGGTTGTCAAGTAAGGGAGTCTTGACTGGAGAACATATCTGCTCTCTGCTCGGCCTTCGGTGACTTCTGGTTAACACACACTCAGACTAACCGAGTCTTGCTATTTATGTGTAATATTATCCACATATGTAAATGAGGGGGTGCCACCACAGCAAAGAGTTATGTTATTCGACTGCAGTTATGCAGATGAACTGTGACTTTTTGGGGATGAAAATGCAAAAAAAACAAAAAATAGTGCGTTTCTTCAGTGAGGCATCAGATGTCAGCTTGTCTTGAGAATGTGAAAAAAAAAACACAAGATGAGAACAGTAATCCAATGAATAAACAATTTTTCCGATTATCGATTTCCGATGCTTATCGGGGGCATTCTGATACGAAACCTATCTAAAAACACTCCGAGACACATAAAGTACATTTGCATAATTTTAATAAAAATCGGACCACCCATTTTAAAATCAATAGGGAACACCCACTCTCTTTCTCTCTCTCTCTCTCACACACACACACACACACACACACACACACACACACACACACACACACACACACAAGGTACTTGAAAAATCCGTGCACATAGCCTTATGATTCCTTGTGGGGATGAAATATGAACACCTCTGTGTAGCTTTATTACCAGTGATAGATGTTTATATTATACATATTAATGATGGAACGATTCCAATATTTTTACCGATTCCAATATTTTTTAACTTTATTATTAAAAAATACCGAATTTTGGATTCAATTCAGTTCACTGTCAACCTCTGTCTTGAAACGACTGAATCGTGGCTACATTGATTCTTCGCCGCCATCATGTTATTAAGAATTACTCAACACTCGAGATCGTGACTGCACTGATTCTTCGCCGATTTGATTTACTAGCGCCATCTTTGTTTAATATAATGTCTCAACACTTAACAGCCCCCGTTTTCTTTTCTTTATCTTTTTCGCATTCCTTTTCTTTTCCATTTTATTCCTCCTTTTTATCCTGTTAATTCTTGGCGTTCTCTTTCCCCCCTCTCACTTTCTGCATCTGGAGTCTAAAATGTCACTTAAACCACCACAACCCTCTCGTTTAAATTTAGCATTTTAACATTTTATTTTTATAATCAAAAAATATATATTTCATTTCTTCCATTTGAGAACCAGATATCTTCATTGGCACATAAGCTTTGTTACGTCACCTGACGAAGACTTTTGGTTCTTGCCCACCAATTGTCTGAAACATTAGCATGTTCAGTGTAGCGAGTATGTAATATTTGTCTATATAAATAAAAATATTATAGTTATATTATATTTTGCTCTTTTTTATTGAGCACTTTTAATAACCTCGTTTTAATTCATGAGTTTTCCCTCTTGAATACCTTTAACTTGGTGTGTGTGTGTGCGTGTATATATATATATATATATATATATATATATATATATATATATATATATATATATATATATATATATGTATATTGTCAGGTCATGCTATATGCTACTGGTACCATGTAACCCAGTACTACCTGCCACATGGTCGGGCCACCGGCGACTAAACCGGTTCCCCCACCAGCTTGGCTGGTGAGGAGGGTGGCTAGTCTCCCTGAAGGATTAAAAACAAGACCTTTCAAAGGGCGGATGAACCCTTCTTTGGGGGGTCAACGGCCAACTAGCACCATTGCATATATGTACATATGTGTATATGTGTAAAATATATATATATATATATATATATATATATATATATATATATATATATATATATAATAAAATAAATATTTTTTGATTCATCCAGCCTTGACAGACGTGTTTTAAATATTATCTCTAGTGCTTTTCTTTTAATGATTTGAAATTCATTCCATTTGCACTTTTTTCCAAGGAACTCTGCCTTTTGGATGATTTTGCACCATTTGGAATTTACCCATTGGATTGAAATTTTAAATTCGACCGTTTTGGATTTTACCATTTTTGGATTTTTACCCTTCACCGGACTATCCATTCATGTGAAATCTTTTTATTATTTTTCTTTTGCCTTCTATTCCCCTTACCTCACCCTTTTTTTTAACCAAGTAAGATCTGTGACTTACTTGTAGTTTCATTAAATACTTTTATATGCAAAATTCGATCCTGCATTTTGCTAATTCCTGCCCTCTGATGAGAAGGAGAGTATTTCTTCGAAACTCTGCGGAGTAAGGACTATCCACTTATCTTGTGCTTCCTTTTTTTAAAATTAAATATGTTTTTAACTCTTTTTCAAGATGTCTTTTAACATGTTTTATTAATCATTTGTTCATATATATATATATATATATATATATATATATATATATATATATATATATATATATATACTTCATAATAAAATTATCCAACAATATTCTATAAGTACTATCCCACCTAAATAAGAATTGCTCGATATACAAGATAGAGCAAATAAATCAAATTTTTAGTCATTCAAAGAATTTTAAAAATTATGACGTGAAATGTTTGAGTTTCAGATCAAAAGATTTTTCTATTATTCTTTGTAAGACAAAGAATATATTAGAAATATTTTATAATGTATTCTTTATCTTATATAGAATAATAAAAATCTTTTGATCTGAAACTCAAATATTTCACGTCATAATTTCATTGAAAGACTAAAAATTTCATATATATATATATATGTATATATATATATATATATATATATATATATATATATATATATATATATATATATATATATATATATATATATATATAATTATTTTTTTACTATAATAATTATTAAATACCTACAGACACTAGTGTTTCATCCTTTCGGGAATCTTCAGTGCAGTGTATATATATATATATATATATATATATATATATATATATATATATATATATAGAGAGAGAGAGAGAGAGAGAGAGAGAGAGAGAGAGAGAGAGAGTCTAAAAAAGCTTTGAATAAAAACAAACAAAAAAATGCAAAAATAAAAAAAAAGAATGCAGTTTAAATTCCCGGAAGGAAAAAAATATTAATTTTAACTTATCGCAGACTTAGCACCTACATAACCCGATTTCTAAAAAGTTTATAATGACCAAAGAGAATTCATTTATATATGGATGAAAAAAAAAAAACAACAACCTTAACTGAAATTGCTAAATTGTTAAATTAGCACTTTCATAAGCCGATTTCGCAAAAGTCTTCAATTTTTAAACAGAATTTAACTACATACGGTTGAAAAGAGAAAACCTTAACTAAAATTTTGTAAATAAAAAATGGGGATCATCAGCCGCTTACCATGTAACTGTTTCGGAGAGTTGAATTTTATCATATAGAAAGCAGAATAATGTAAAACTTTCTCTACTATTTTTAATTAAATTTTAAATGTAAAATTTTCCCCCAAAGTTAACAATTGGCGTTTTTAGTTTTGCACAAAAAACGTATATTAATAGTTTAAAAAAAAAAGAAGAAAAAAAAGGGTTTTGAAAGAATTAATTTGTTTATTTCTTGTCTAACTAAGATTTAGGGTGATTTTCTATGAGAATATGCAAAAATATTATAATATAAGTACCTGAATTTCAAATAATTCCACTTATTCATATAGGCAACCAGTTACTTCGAGTCGATTTGATTACTGTTTACATTTGTGCTTGATAAAAAACAAACTACGGAAGACCAAAAAGCCCCCCCAAAAAACTTATTTTTCAGTGACGAAAATTTCAATGTATTATTAATGCTGAGGCTGGCCAGTACCAGATGGGTGACCATTTGTATGAGTTTGGTTTTTAATGTGTATGTGTGTGGGGGTCAGGTTCTCCAAAATGGGGAGGGGGGGGTAATTTAAAGCAGAAAAAAAATTATTTCAGCGCGTTTGGTCCACCGTAGTCGAAAGGCGGCAAACGTTTCCAAACTCGATAGAAAAAATAATGATATTTTTAACAGAAAGGGCACAATATTTATCGATTTTTTTTTGTATCGATTCTTCAAAGCATTCCCTGTTTAATAATGGTCATGCATTATTCGGCTCGCTAAAAAGAAATTGTTCATTTATTTATCAAAGATTTTAAAATGGCTTTTTTCGTATAAATATTAAAAAAAAATTTTTTTGTTTTGCTTAACTTAAATTAATTATTTTACTTAACATATTCACCGAATTTCACACTTCAAAACTCAAAAGCGGGATAATTAAACACAATCGAAGTTTTGATATTCAGACATCAAAATAAGGTATGCAAACAAGTTTTGTTTTTTTTTTATCTATAATCCCGTCCCTTACAACAACATAATGTTTTGTTCAGTTTCAGATCATTATTTTAAGTATATTTGGAACCCCTAAAAACAAGGGGAGGTTGTAAGCAAAAAAAAAAAATATATATATAAGTATTGTTTATGAAAAATAAGTACACTGTTATAAAGTTCATTCTTCTCTTAATAATCGCTGAAAATTCCGTATTGACTGGATAATTACCTGATTTTTGGTAGATTTTTAAAAAGACGGTCCGTCAAAAAGTACTTACGTCCCCCCCCCCCAGTTTTGGCGGTGCCTTTTTACACACACACACACACACACACACACACACATATATATATATATATATATATATATATATATATATATATATATATGACACAATCACGTTGATACACCGATTCTCATCAGATCACCAAAGTTAAGCAACGTTGAGCCTGGCCAGTACCAGATGGGTGACCATTTGAGAAGACTAGGCGCTGTACGTACCACGCCAAGTTGTATAAATTTCCAGGTTGGTATCTGGAGGCGCATTAATTCACTGGGAAAAATGCACGCCATGCGTTTAAGAGCAGGAAACTCTGATTTAAAAACCTACGGTGTACTGTATACCTGTCCCGTGGCAGTCGTCTGCACCGACAAAGGTTAGCAGTAATACCAAAAAGTGTGGATGGTTCTACACAAAGCCTTCACCATTATAAACAAATTATCTGTGTGGATTTCTGAGCAACTTAGTTATTGTGGCAGAAGCTCATACGTCAAAATCGACGGGAGTGTCCATCATATATTATTCTAGGTTAAATATATTATGTATTAGGTACTGTAAAAAAAATGAATTTAACGAGATTTATATAAGAGTGCTCAATAATAAACAGAGCAAATCAAGATATATGTTAATGCTTATTTTTAGAAACATTTTAATGTCGCTATATTAGTCACGATAACGTTTCGGTCAATTAGTTATGAATAGGGCTCTGACAACAGCATATTCTTTTCAATGCTTTGACTCTCGAGTATATATCCGACACAGTTAGACACAGTTAATCAACCGAGAACCACACTACTCTATACAAAAGCATATAAGATATCAACAGATACACACTCAAGAGTCAAAACAATGAAAAGAATATACTGTTGTCCTAGCCCTAATTATTAATAACTGAAGATCTTCTCAGGCGATAATAGTCTTTCATACTAAAAGTTTTTCATAATATTTGTAATCTATGTAATCAAGTATGAACCGTTAAGGTGAAAGACCATGTTTCCTATTTTTATTCCACCTAAATGGATCAGAAGAGATTTGCATTATGACCTGAAAGTTTCGTCTCTCTCTCTCTCTCTCTCTCTCTCTCTCTCTCTCTCTCTCTCTCTCTCTCTCTCTTGCAGATATTGACGGTGTAAACTCTAAGAAAGCAGTTCACTGTTATGGACGTGCATCAACAGCAGATTGTTTTGGTTTTGTTTACATGGAAGTCACCACTTATCAAGGCCCGGAAGCCACTCGGGGATAAGGGTTATTGCGTGTACAGTAATCAATGGAAGAGTGTCGTAGTAATCGTTAGTATTGGAGATTTGATAAAGTGGGTGGTTCATCAGGAATTTGTTTATGTTGGACTTGAAGACATCCAAGTTGTAGTCAGGTGGGAAACAGGCAAGTGGAAGAGAGTTCCACAGGCGTCCAGTTCTAAGAAAGAAGCTTTGTTCATGTCATGTTCATATATACGCCATTTAATCCCTCCATGCAGAAAAAAAATTAATCGATCAACATTCACCGGCGCCTGTTGAACATTTATGAAGCTGGCGCAGTTGATGTCAACACAGATTAGTGGGGTTGGGTTGGTTGATTTCAGAGTAGCGCTTAAGATGTGAGTGACAAAGCGCGCCCCCGACGCCCACGTACGGCCACCAGCTCGTCCCTAGCAAAAATGCATTGAGAATGATGGTGACTACGTAAAAAAATATATTCCGGAGCCCAAATATTTCGTACTCGAATCTTCGTAACTCGCCAACATTTTTTTTCTTTTCTTTCGTTTTTTTTTTTTTTCGTTTTTTTTCTTTCTCTTTTTTTCTTTCTTTCTCTTTTTTCTTTCTTTCTCTTTTTTCTTCTTTTTTTTTCTACTAAATAGGATGCATTACTTTTGGAACGACCCTTGTGTGTGTGTGTGTGTGTGTGTGTGTGTGTGTGTGTGTGTGTGTGTGTGTGTGTAGAGAGAGAGAGAGAGAGAGAGAGAGAGAGAGAGAGAGGGGCTCCTTATATCAAGTGGTTTCATGCACTGTCTGGATCGATTTCTATAAAAAATCAATGTATGAAGAGAAAGAAATCTGTCTTCTCTCTTTTTCTCTCTCTAATTCTGGATGTGTGCGAGGTGGGGTATTTGGTACCCGGCACCCGTCTACTCGTTTACTTACTTTAGCTTAAGGGCTCATACCTGAAAGTATTCAGCGCCTCTTCCCCTCCCTCCCCCCTCTACCCCCCCCCCTTCCTCCGTCTCTTTTCCCCCAGCGAAACCTGATATTCGAATCTCACCAGAATCAATGGTTGGAGAGGGAGGTTCTGCCACGAACAGCCCATGTAGAGAAAGCCATTAAGGGCATATCAAAACTAATATTACCTGCCTTGTACGCCCCTACTCCCCCACCACTCCACCAGTCTCTCCTGTTCCACATCGTCTCCCCTCCCCATTTCTCGCTCCCTTCTCATCTTTTTTTTTTTTCACCATTTTCACCTCCCAATGTATCTATTTTTCTATTTGCTCGTTCGTTCGGTCGGTTGATCGGTTTATATTTACTTGCCTCCCCACGAGGGCAGAGTCAGGCACAAGGTCAATTTTTAAAAAAATATTTATTGAGCATGTTCTCTTTGCTGCTTCGGTTGTTTGGAGACTGGGTAGAAGTACCAGTCATGAACCCGTTCTTGATAATCAGCCCCACCGGTGCGAGTGCGGCGGTGGTGCGGTGCCAGTTCTTGGCCCAGTCAGTACCTGTTGGACTGAACTACGCCGCCTAGGTAGTACTTAGGATGTTCACTATTCTAGGCCTTGCCACACGGCTTTCGAGTGGAGTAAGTTTATCGTTCACTGTCAGAGACACTCTACCAGGGGAATGTCAACGGGGCTGTCCAGGCAATTTTTGCTAAGCCAGAATGCCTCTCCTGGAAATGCGCTGGTTTGAACACTCCATCTTCTGACCTTGTGTTACATCAAGCTGCAGTGGGAAGCATATTAAATATCTACCCAAATCCCCAAAATTGAGGTATTCTGGGTTAGGACAAAAAAATGTTTTATTGCCTTAGTCTAGAAGGATATTTTCATCGACCGAAGACTTAAAAGATTAAGAGTTTGCTTTGTTTGATTTTTTTCCCCCAAACAAGGCATATTGCCTCTCGAGTCGAAAGGGGCTATTATTTGGGATCGGGTCTAACAAGGAGGTTCTGAGGAGTTGAGCAGCGAGATGTTTGTTCACATTACATTTAAACTTCAGCTGGTTAGTAAAATCAAGGAAGCAGGAAACTGGGAGGGAATTTCAAAGTTTAGCAGTTTGGGAGAAGAAACTTCTAGAGTAGAAAGCTTTCCGGCATATAGAGACCTCAGCAGTGAAGGGGTGGGATTTTGCTATGTTATTGGAAAAAAATGCATACTCACTATTTACAAATCGAACGACTTTAATAGAGTTTAGCATAAATATCTACTTCAAGAATACTTGATATAGAATATCTAGGAATGGCATTAAATAACTAAACACTTTCTCTCTGGTAGGTTCATAAATGTATTTGTTGATGGACATGCTTTTAGGTTCAAAGAATGAACGCTGGCATAAAGTTCATCATCCATTTTGATTCAAGCCATATTGAACCATACAGATCTTTTTTTTTTTAGATATAAATGAAATAAAATCATTTCTTTTTGCTTTTACTTTTTACGTACATATTTTTTTATTTTGACATTTGAACAAAATTAAAAAAATTTTGACATTTGAACAAAATTAAAATTTTTTTGACATTTGAACAAAATTAAATTTTTTTTGACATTTGAACAAAATTAATATTTTTTTATATTTGAACAAAATTAAAAAATCTTTTGACATTTGAACAAAATTAATTTTTTTTTGATATTTGAACAAAATTAATTTTTTTTTTACATTTGAACAAAATTAAAACAAAAATGACTTCCTTCTTTCTTTTTTTAATATAAAAAATAAATAAAAACACAATAAAAAAATAAATAAATACACAATAAAAAATAAAAACAGAATAAAAAATAAATAAATACACAATAAAAAATAAATAAATACACAATAAAAAATAAATACACAATAAAAAATAAATAAATACACAATAAAAAATGAATACACAATAAAAAATAAATACACAATAAAAATAAATAAATACACAATAAAAAATAAATAAATACACAATAAAAAATAAATACACAATAAAAATAAATAAATACACAATAAAAAATAAATACACAATAAAAATAAATAAATACACAATAAAAAATAAATACACAATAAAAAATCAATACACAATAAAAAATAAATAAATACACAATAAAAAATAAATAGATACACAATAAAAAAATAAATAAATACACAATAAAAAATAAATAAATACACAATAAAAAATAAATACACAATAAAAAATAAATACACAATAATAAATAAATACACGATAAAAAAATAAATGCACAATAAAAAATAAATAAATACACAATAAAAAATAAAAACACAATAAAAAATAAATACACAATAAAAAATAAATACACAATAAAAAAACAATACACAATAAACAATAAATACACAATAAAATAAATAAATAAATACACAATAAAAAATAAAAACACAATAAAAAATAAATACACAATAAAAAATAAATAAATACACAATAAAAAATAAATAAATACACAATCAGACAGACAGAAAAAAGGGAGAAGCCAGCCGACACACTTCTACCGTCGCCCGATCGACCAACTACACACTATAAGACAGAGAGAAGAGCGAGAAGCCAGCGATACATTTTGCTGTCGCCTGACCGACCACCCTCACAACAACTCTCTCGCTTGTCAGATTATTATCTGCAAAATAAATAAACTTTGTTGATTTAACAAGGTGTTGTTTGATTACAAAAACCATAGTCATTAGAGTATCTATACTGT
>NC_136522.1:68461611-68711611 GCF_053919585.1 Euprymna scolopes
TCTGCCTTGTTGTGAACGCAAATACCTTTTCTAAACCAGATCTGTGTCCGAGTCTAATTGAAGCGAATGTGGTTGTGATTGTCAATGTTTAGTTAATTCAAAATAATCCGATAACAAAAAGGAACGCATTGAGAAAACTGTTTCCGTGTTGTACTGTCGGTTTTCTCTATAACAATGTTTATCGCACACGCATGTATAATCATGTTTGTTACATTTCTACAAAGATGCAGGCTGCAAAATAAATATATACATTCTAGCTTGTTCCAGCCGTATGACAATCAATCACAGAGACAGTTTCATAACAAAACTGTTTTTTTTAATTAATTATTATTTTGCCTGCAGTGGTTGTTGGACGTATCAAGCAAGAGTAAAATGCGAGTTTGGGGTTTACGAGCTAATGACGTAACCATCATACGATTCTCTCTCTCTCTCTCTCTTTCTCTCTCTCTCTCTCTCTCTCTCTCACACACACACACACACACACACTGTCTTTGTTTGTCACACCTTTTGCTTTTATTGACAAATTCTTTCTTTGTTCCATCCAAGGTATCAAAGAACAACACAGTATCTTCTTTGGTTCATCAGAGGTCAATATGTGTGTCAAAGTTCGACATGATATTTTCTTTGTTCTCTGCTAATCTGGCATTAGTGTGTGTGTGTGTGTGTGTGTGTGTGTGTGTGTGTGTGTGTGTGTGTGTGTGTGTGTGTGTGTGTGTGTGTGTACAATCTCCAAGTTCCTTTATCAACATCAGTAGCAAAAAAAAAAAAAAGAATGTATGGAGGACATATTTACCGTCAGATATTTATAATGAAAGATTTAGGAATTTTTTGAAAAATAAACAAATAAAATTTAGTTATCAAAACAATGACCTGGAATAAGGACTGACCTCGTCATGTGACGTCAAAAAGTCGAACTAATTAACATTGATGATATTGTTTTTTTATCTTCCTTTTTGCAAAACTCAATCGTGTTCTGCAAAATCAAAAACAAAAGCAATTTTCCTCTACAAAATAACCAAACCAAACACCATGGATAAATATTTGAAGATATAAAGAACTTGAAGCATAACGACTTTTACCAAAATTACTGGATTCGGCATTATATAACCCAAAAAGTGTTGATACGATGTAAAACAAAACACTCAAACCAAACACCATGAATAAATATCTCTCTCTACTCTATTGTTATTTCCATGTAAAGTACTCGACTGAGCTCCAATCTTTGGTTCCTTTTTGTAGGACATTCACAGAGATCAACTCGTCTGGCTATCACAACAGTCTTTTCCTTTCGCTCCATGTGACTAGCACCAGTCCGAATTTCCAGGGGCATGGCTTATTTGCAAAGGTTTCATGCCTGTGAAACATTAACGTGGCACTGCTTCTCCGCTGATTACAACATAGTCATCTTTAAATCCAATGTGAACAAATTAGTGTCATAAACCACTCCATGAGTAATCAAACGCTTAGATCAGTGTTGATTACTTCCATAGTGTTCCTCATCTTTCAGTTGGCAATCATTCCATCTCATTAATCTTTATCCTCTAATAACTCTTATCCTTGACAGGTAGTGATCCAATAATAATCAAATCTAGTTCATACTAGAATAAACCAGAATCAATGTTAGTACTTCCATAATGTTCCTCATCTTTCAGCTGGTATTAATTCCATTCCATTAACCTTTATCCTCTAACAACCCTTGACCTTGACAAGTGGTGATCCAATATTAATCAAACACAGTCAATGCTCAGTACTCCCATAGTATTCTTCATTTTTCAGTTGACAATCGTTTCGTCTCATTAATCCTCATTCTCGAGTGGTTCTTGGCATTGATAACTGCTGACCCAATAGTAATCAAACGCTGTTCATATCACGGATCAATGTTTAGTACTCCCATAGTGTTCCTCAACGTTCAGTTCGCATTCATTACATCCCGTTAACCTTGATCCTCTAATAACTCTTGGGCTTGACAAGTAGTGATCCAATAGTAATCAAACAAAGTTCATACCACTGGTCAATGCTAAGTACTCTCATAGTGCTCTTCATTATTTAGTTGCCAACGTTTCGTCTCATTAACCCTTATCCTCGAGTACTATTGGGCATTGATAAATGGTGACCCAAAACACCGATTCTCCAAATTTTAACAATTTTTTTTTCTTATCTCGATTGTTATATTCTTCTCTCTCTCTCTTTTTTTTTTTTTTTTTTTTTTTTTTTGACAGAAGAGTGAGCAGACCAGAGAATGCCTAAGACTCTGCCAGTCTGATTTTGGTATGGAGCCACTAACCCGAATGATCTGATGAACTCGTTTCACTTGTATCCCCCCCTCGACGTACATATCCCCGACAAACCCGCTTAGCAATAAGATCTCACCCCTTCACTGTTGTTGTCCCTAAATGCCAGAAAGCTTTCTATTCTAATAGTTTCTTCCCTCGAACAGCTACACTTTGGAATTCCCTTCTTGCTGCCTGTGTGAACATGAGTAAAAAAAAAAAAATTGTTTGAAGGTCCGCCGAAACAGTCACTAACATAGATTGCCTATCTAAATCAACGGTACAAACTCTCAATTGTAAATCCCATCATATCAGCAACGGCGTCCCTTATATGTATAGCAATACTTCACCCCGCAGAACATTGTTATATATTCAGTTTTGCAACGTGTTGTTTATTTATATATATATATATATATATATATATATATATATATATATATATATATATATATATACACACACACACACACATTCGCCTATTCAGCTCAGGTTTCGCTCGGGATATTGATACGAGTCTACAAACGTTCGTTGTTGTTGTTGTTGTTGTTGTTGTTGTTGTTGTTGTTTTTTCATCGTTTCTGCTTCGCTATTCTCCCCCGCAAGACCCTCACCCCCGTTATCTTTTGCTTCGTTGGAACGGTTGCAAATTCTACAAACGTAATCCGATAGGCCTCTCTCTTTCACCTGTACAACACACAGCGCCATCTATGCTAGCTGGCCTAAATACCGTTCGATGATGTTACACAATATCAAAGCCCCATTTTGTATTACTACCCACTTTACACAATTCCATATCGCAGCACGGATTCCGTGAAATACGATAGACATTTTGTGTCTGTTTCATCTATCTTGATTCGGCTCTATTCAGATTTTACGAGGTTAATTTCAAATATAACTTTTTGACGGTACAAAACGCATATAGCGCTTTAAAAATAATACAAGGAAACCCTTTCGCCAACAACCTCATCGGCAGTTAATCGTTGGTATAACGTAGAAATACAAAAGACGGATTAAATTATCACGAAAGAACAAATAGTCAGGGATATACGGAAAAAATATATAAATAAACAAATGGGAATTCGTGTAAAATAATATATCTACAATTATATATAATGTATGCACAAATAAGATAGAGGGGTATGAGAACGATTAAAATGTATCCCCGAGCAGATCCAATGATTTAATAAATTCCTTCTGCCGACAAAGAGCAGGCCTACGTGAAATAACCGAGACTGACTCCAAAATTGTTTTCTCCCATTTTATATGCATTAGAACAAGCTGTATTTTCGATTAGATATTGGCCAATGGCAGATTCCAAGGTGGAAGACGGGCGAAAGCGACGTGACTTGCCCAGTCTAATTTCTGTTGGGATATGTTGGTTAATGCGTGTCTGAAAAATGGAAGGAGGTTCGACCCACATAGCCGGCAGCGTACTGGCAATTGAATTCATAAATAACATTACTTAGTGTGATGTAAGGTAAACTATGCTTCGTGATGAGGGGGAATGCAGATTTTACACCAAAAACTAAACGTAACACAACAGAGGGGAAACAATTTGATACAGACTTAATGATTTTTTTAATCTTACACAGTACTGACTTTCAAAATCATTTAAAGATTTTGACGTCAGTCTCGATTATTTCGTGTAAGCCCTCTCTTTGTCGACAGAAGAAATTTATTAAATCATTGGAATTGCTCGGGGAACCATTTTAATCGTTCCCATATAGCCTTCATCTTATTTGAACAAACATTATATATATATATATATATATATATATATATATATATATATATATATATATATATATATATATATATATTATTATTATTATTATTATTATTATTATACTGTTGGTAGAATTTTTCAGTAACTCATAACAACAACACAATATGCCATTCCAAAGAGTGCTCAATGCATGAAACAGAGCAATATATTGATTGTTGGAGAGCTATTGGCTACACATTAGCAAACGTGTTTCAATGACCCCCTAGCAGGGAAAATCACCTCATCAGGCCAAAAACCATCCACGAAACTTTCAATAAAGACCATCCCTTTATATTAAAGTCAACTTTACAGGGTTGAACCATTCTAAAAAGAAATAGGGGTACTAACAACCTATATCAAAACAAATATAACCTATTCACAAAATAATATTAGGTTTTTCAAGGTATAATTCTGAAGCAGATTTATTATAAGTTTGCATTAAATTTTATAGCTCCAACCATTATAATTATTTTTCGTTTGTTTTGTTAATACGGATTTTTAGAACTATTACTCCAATATCAGAGCAATTCATAAATTTAACTAAGGTTTTTTTTTCACTTAAAATCGAGATATAAATATATACATATATTACTAAACTATAAATTTAGCGCTATTTCTCTATATAATACAAAAGTACCGACATATATACAAACAAACGTGAAAATTTATATATATACAAATTACTCTTATAATATGGTTAAGTATATTAGTAACCAAGTCTAATTATATTATTCACGGTAAAAATTTCACTACTGAGTGAAAAATATCTTTTCATTTTTTTTTTTATATATAAAAAAAAAATGCTAAATTATTTAAACAATAAAAGTTTAATAGAACAATATACTTTTTTTAACGAAGGCTGTTTTAAAAAAAAATATCTGAAGAAATTAGAATGTTTATATCTTCAAGTATCAACATAAAATTTGTTGTATATTTAGAATTACATCTATTTAAAAAATATACAGAAAAATGTTTATGCTATACATACTCGTCACAGAACGAAGATGTCATATTCTAAAAATCACATGAGTTGTGCTAGTAAAGTTGTCCATCGAGCCCTGTCATACATGAACTCTTTCACTTTCAACAGCCGTGTATGATCATTCGTTAACGTCTCTACACAGGACCGACCCTTTTCTCTGTACAAACTAACGAAGATAATCAATAAAGCTGTTATAAAATGTTAGAATGAGATTTCTACATTCATTTTCACGTGTTTTTTTTTTGTTTTTTTCTAACGGCAAAATTTGGAATGCAACTTTCATACAAGCATAAAAAGGTGTTCGAAAATTACCTTCTAAATTGAATACTTCCACCATGGCTTCATCGGGGTCATCGGAGACGTAAGGTATGACCGAACACGTGCAGCTGTTAAGGCAATCCGAAACGCGGGACAAATCAGGCTTCAAAACTTCATTCTTTAGAAATGAAACACAAACAAAAAAATAAATAAATTAATTAAATACAATTAAAATTTGGTACAACTTTTACGCATGTAAAAAAATTATTAGTATACACCGGTTTTCGTCAGATCACCGAAGTTAAGCAACGTTGAGCCTGGTTAGTACCAGATTGGGTGGCCATTTGGGAATTCTAAGCGTTGTATGTGCTCTCCGCTTATTTCGGAATTGTCCCCAGTCCTCCTGAACCTCCACTTGCCATTGTTATTTAACAATGCCGATTCAGGAGAAATGTGCTTGGAGATTGCACAACTTTTGCCACAAAAATTCCGAGCATAGTCACCCTTAAAATGGGTATTCATATTCTATCAAGACTGAAGGAAGGTAACACACACACACACACACACACACACACACACACACACACACATACATATATATATATATATATATATATATATATATATATATATATATATATATATATATACTTCAGAATAGTTTTTATTTAACAATCAGTGGTTATGTAGGTTTACAAAATATTACTGGCAGTAATATTCTATAAGTCATCCCATCTAAACGAGAATTGCTCGATATGCAAGATAGAGCAAATAAATTAAATTGTAATTCAATGAATTTCAAAAAACTCATTGAAATGAATTTTATATCAAAGAATTTTTATTATTCTAAGCAAGACAAAGAATGCTTTAGAAAGTTAATCTCCTTAACCTATAGGGTTTCGATGTCTACCATCTCATCAGAGGAGAGAAAATATTAGCAAATACTTATAAAGGTATGCACCCTATTTGCTCTTGTGAGCTGCGACGTTGTTTGACTGTGAAAATAATATATATATATATATATATATATATATATATATATATATATATATATATATATATATACATACTTCAGAATAGTTTTTATTTAACAATCAGTTGTTATGGAAACGTGAGATTGTAAGGTTTACAAAATATTACTGACAGTAATATTCTATAAGTTATTCCATCTAAACAAGAATTGCTCGATATTCAAGATAGAGCAAATAAATTAAATTGTAATTCAATGAATTTCAAAAAACTCATTGAAATGAAATTTATATCAAAGAATTTTTATTATTCTAAGCAAGACAAAGAATGCTTTAGAAAGTTTATCTTAACCTATAGGGTTTCGATGTCTACCATCTCATCAGAGGAGAGAAAATATTAGCAAATATTTATAAGGTATGCACCCTATTTGCTAAAGTCAGTGAGACATGGAAAGTCAAAGTCAAAATAATAAATTTATCAGAAGTTCTGTAGCAGGAGGATTTGAAGAAAAAGGATATGAAAGTTTTTTTAGATCCAGCTTGCTTCCGTTTGGTAATAAGGTCCAAGTTATATATTGGGTAATCCGCATAGCTGTGTAGATATCCGAATCGGGCAAGTGCTTGTATAAATTTGTTTGTGGGTCCAGCGATAATATATATATATATATATATATATATATATATATATATATATATATATATATATATATATATATAAATGACAAGTTATATTCCAAAATTCATGATGTTGACCATCTTATAATTTATTCCTTTAATTCAGTTGAATTATACAATTCTTGACAGTATCAATCACTTAATTATTATATCAATCAGTGAATCTATTATACCTTTAACTCATCAGAAGAAATAGCAACAATCAATCCGTCAAAAGGAATTGAAATGTAATTTGACATGATTAAAATCCGAAAATTGAAAGAGAGACTGTAAATACCTTTTTATTTTTCCATTGCGCCATATTGAATTTTTATCAAACAAAGTCATTAAACCCAACTATTCGTACCAACAATTTTAATTAATTTATTAATCTTCTACCAAAATGTTCTTTTTAATAATTAGTAAATTTATTAATTCTAATTTGTGTATACATATTATGAAAACAATATCAACAAATTATAAACTCTTATACATGTTTGTATATACGAAATTAACCTAAACTAAAAAGTTGGTTGGTTGGTTGGTTGGTTGGTTGGTTGGTTGTTTTTGTTTTACGGCATATCAACCCTTTTCGGGTTATTTAATGCCGAATCCAAAGATTTTGAAGAAAATTTTTTTTAATAGAATATATTTGTTGTTTTCACGTCGGTTTCTATTTAACCCATAGTTGGGACGCTAACAGGTACTACCACTCCGGGTCAGAGTGGACCTGGGAGCAATGGTAATTAAAGGGTGGCTCCACACTCCCCAAAGCCCACAAGCTGGGGCCTCACCACTGGATATAGTTTAAGGTCATATCCAGGACCCCCATTGAGGGACTTTTACCCTCTGCAGGGGGGCAGTCGGCGTATTCTAATGCCCCACCGACAGGGCCGTAAACTAAAAAGCAAAAAAAACAAAACAAAACAAGATATATATATATATATATATATATATATATATATATATATATATATATATATATATCATTCAAACACTACCGTGTATAAGTTTGAATATATGGTTAAGTGGCAGTTTTAGACATTTAGAACCGCTTTAAAGCTCACTCATTTTTCGACCAAATTTCAAACAATTATTACAGTTTATAGATCACCTTCTCAGATATATTGTCAAAAAAAATTTTTTCAATTTTCGTTCAGTAAAACAAAAATTATGATGAATTTACTTGTGGTCAAAATCGTAAAAAAAAAAACGTAAGGAGGTGGGCAACGTTTTTTATGACTGGTTTCCATAGCAACCACGTCGCTTCAGCGACTACTGTTGCTACCAATTCACCGCTCTCACGAAAAGAGAAGTAACAAGTGAAAGAGAGAGAGAGAAAGGGTGGATTTTATTGAAAGCCGACGAGTGCCGTACATTGTTATTACATATGTGTAGGTTATGTTTATGGGGGAAAAAAATAAGACTGAAATTAAACAAAGAATAAGTGAATTTACTGGATAATAATCATTTCTGTTATATAAATATGCATATTTGTGGGAGAATACTTGAATGCCTACTGGATATTATCCTCAACTGTCTAAGGTTTCTCTACACAAGGGTTTGTCAGGTCAACCTAGCACAAGGATACTTTTCTCTATAAATAAACCCTGACTAAATATTCAAAATCACATCGTATTCACAGTCCAAATAAAACCTCAGTATGGATAACGCACAGAGGCTTATATGAGGAATTGTTGCCTATAGTAACAGCACTAAGCTGACTACTCCACCAGACCAGATGAATTCTTCTTCTGGAATCCAGTAAGACCAAGTGACTGCAAGGAAGATTTACTAGAATACTAATTAATACATAATGTTTCCTTTACTGTTACAGAACAGTTAGAATCATAAAAAGATATCTCGGTTTGAATGTACGAGATAGAGGGTGAGTGTCTGGCATCCGGCAGGATGACCCATCCCCAGCAAAAACAAAATGCTAGGAAAAAAAAAAAAAAAGAGTTTTAGATAAGACACACAAACATCAAAAACAAAATATTAGATTAAAAAAAAAAAAAAGATTTATAAACAGTTTCCGCACATTAAAAATATACAGGTCCGGTATATAATCACTTATACTTTTGCGTGTTAACAATTTTTTTTTTGTTTCTTTACAATTTCTCGACTGTAGATTATTTGTCACTTTTTACCTAAAGACAATATCACCGTGTAATTTTCACGTGTACATCTAACCTTTAGGTTTTCTCGCTTTCTTCGTCACCTGCAAAAACAAGAAGTTTTCACAGGGACATGTGAACTAAAAAATATTCTCCAATCAATGAAAATCGTTTCAAACTCCAGAATTAATGAAATTATACAAAAAAAGATAAACAGAAATACAAAGTTTTTCTGGGGGACACCTGCTATGAAACAACATTGTACGCTTCGACTATCTAATACTAATGCTGGAATATGACGCACTAACATTCCTTTAAGCCTGTGGCCATACTTTTTTTTTTTTTTATTATTCCATTTTAAGCCTAAACCAGGCACAGTTGCCACTTTGAGGTAGGAGGCTACTATCAGGGACATAAGTTGCAGGGATACTATGTAAAGCAGTTCAGCAGCAAAATGTTTTTTCACATTACATTTGAACTTCTAAATGTTATAGAGATGATGTGATAAAACCATGTGTGCTATCTCGTTCGACACATCGTCGAAATCAGTTTCGCTTTAATGGTCTTCTCCTTTGCTTTCTCTCCTGACCGTGTCGTCATCTCCCATATTGGTGACTCTCGAGGGAGCGCACAAGTATAAAAAAAAAAAGAAATACAATAAAACAACACACGAAAACACCAACACATTCTGTGAATATTACTTGCACCCATGGGGGTGGGAGGATACCATCGCTTTGGTCTACATCTTAGTTTTCTGTCGAGGCTATGTTCATCAGTCGGTCGATCAATTTATTTCAGTTTTCCAAAGCTCTCTCAATCTGGTTTAAACCGTAACCTACGAGGTGCCTTCAATAAGTTCCCAGACTTTTTTCGTATATGCACTTTTATTAATTAATAGTACACACATGAAACTTTAGTCCCATTTAAAGTAATCTCCTCTGGCTGCAATGCACTTGTTGTATCCCAACAACTCATGGAAATCCTCTTGTGTGAGCATATCTATGACCCTCATCACAGCCTCTTTCATTTCAATTGTCTTATAACGACAGCCTCTAAGGTTTTCCTTGAGCTTAGGGAATAACCAAAAGTCACAGGGAGCAAGGTCTGGACTATAGGGAGGGTGAGGAACCGCCTTGATGCCCATCTTGTACGTTCAACTTAGTAAAACTTGCAACTCACCTCAACTGTAACAGTCGTCAATCGTCGCAAACTCAAGACAGTCTGCAAACTGTATCCAATTACCGTGAACTGTTGTGAAACTCGGTAATTCTTAAATAGCTTTGAAATATATCGATCTCCATTGTTCAGTCTTTGTCTTAAAATAACTGCCACACCTTGGTTAACAATCCTATTCAGCTTCCTTTTGTGTTCCTTTTTGAATAACTTCCTATGCATTTGTTCTGCTGATAAACTTATTTCCTCTTTTTTTTTTTGTTAATTTTTTTCTTCTTTATTTTTTTAATTCCTAACACTTGGAGACGGGGTGGGGCAACGTCGATGGTGTCAGAAATGCTAATGATAAACACTGTTTGATACATGCGTAGTCGTAAATCAATCAAAGAAATAAATAATGGTTAGTTTGCAGACCCAATTCATTGTTGTCTCCCCTGAATTAGCGCTGCTGCTTTCCTGGTCCGACTCTTTCCGGAGAATGAGCTTTTCTTGCAGCTTGCAATTCATGATCTGTTGCTGATAAATCAAGAGTTTTAATTCGTTTATCTGCAAGAAAAGAAAACAAAATATTATCGGGTTCTTCTGCGTCGTTGTGTGAATCTAATATATAAAACTCATTAAGTTTATCTGTCTGTCTACACATTTTTTCAACACACACGCGCACACACATACATACACACACACATACATACACACACATACACATGGATACATACATACGCACACATACATACATGCATACATACACACATGCATGCATACACACACATACACATGGATACATACATGCGCACACATACATACATACATACACACATGCATACACACGCATATACATACATACACACATGCATGCATACACATACATACATACATACAAGCATCCATACGCACATGCATGCATACACACATACATACACATACATATATATATACATACATACACATACATACATACATACATACGCACATGATGATTGCAACGTCTTGTCAGACGAGTGCCACTCCCTCAGACATTTAAAATCCATGAGCCCAAATGCCTAAGGGAGTATCTATACAAATATGATGTTACAGAGTCTTAGCTTTGTACGACAGCTAAGTCTCTCTCTCGGTTCAAAATGTTGAGATCCAGCAACAAGCAAGAGCAAGATAGCCAGCAACAAGTTAAACTGCAGACCAGCTTAATGCGGGTACTGGTCTCCCGCTTTATGGTTTTTTAAATCAGAGATTTGCTTCTCCTAGAAAGGTTGCCTTCACCACGGCTTACGGGAGCCCTTTCCACCCCAATACACACACACAACATACGCACATACATCCATCCATCCATACATACATACATACATACATACACACAGACATACATACATACGCACACACAGACATACATACATACACACATATGTATATGCATGCATAGATGATGAAGTGTGTCCATCAATTTTGATGAATACCACGAAACATCACCAATGATGATGTGACTTGTGCATGAAATATCAGCTGTAGGTTGTTTCCACAGATTTAATCGAATATATTCATTCAAAACAACTTGCACCTTATCCATACAATCCTGGAGGAAGGAATAGAAGACGATGTGGCAGCCATGCTGATCAACTTGGATCAGTCTAAACTTTTGACAGGGTCGGCTATCGCTTCCTGGTATTTGTTTTGGAGATTACCAATTTTAAATTGGACTTCTGCAAATGTATTAGTTAACTGCTTCTAGCTGGTTATTATCTATTTATCTATCTATCTATATAATTATCTATCTATCTATCTATCTATCTATCTATCTATCTATATAATTATCTATCTATCTATCTATATATCTATATAATTATCTATCTATATATCTATATATCTATATAATTATCTATCTATCTATCTATCTATATAATTATCTATCTATCTATATAATTATCTATCTATCTATCTATATAATTATCTATCTATCTATCTATATAACTATCTATCTATCTATATAATTATCTATCTATCTATCTATCTATATAATTATCTATCTATCTATATAATTATCTATCTATCTATATAATTATCTATCTATCTATCTATCTATATATCTATATATCTATATAATTATCTATCTATCTATATATCTATCTATATAATTATCTATCTATCTATATATCTATCTATATAATTATCTATCTATCTATATATCTATCTATATAATTATCTATCTATCTATATATCTATCTATCTATCTATCTATATAATTATCTATCTATCTATCTATCTATATAATTATCTATCTATCTATCTATCTATCTATCTATCTATATAATTATCTATCTATCTATATATCTATATAATTATCTATCTATCTATATATCTATATAATTATCTATCTATCTATATATCTATATAATTATCTATCTATCTATCTATATATCTATATAATTATCTATCTATCTATATATCTATATAATTATCTATCTATCTATATAATTATCTATCTATCTATCTATCTATCTATCTATCTAATTATCTATCTAGTGGAATAAATAACAGAGAATTAAATGGTGACATGTTTTGACTTGTATCAAGCTCTCTTGGCCATTCAGTTGCACCGGAAGTATGCGAACGAGGACCGGATGTGACGTGTCAGGTGTTCCGGTTTGAGTAAACTGAATAAAACTAGGTGAATTGGATCCTGGAGGTTGAACAGGCAGGATGGGTTAAGAGTGTAGTACCTGTTTTGATAGGGACAGCCTCCAAATGTCTTGGTTTACTTACTTTACAGTCTCGATCCAACACCAGTGACATCATTTTGTCTTGGCTGTAGTAGCTTTCTAACAAAGACTTGAGCCGTGTCCATGGTAAACTGACTAGTCCAAATTTAGGATCGGCTTTAAGGAAGGAGGGAGAAAAATTAGAGAAAGATAAGTTTTAGAGTCTATAAATTGTTAAATTGTTAGCGTGATGATGATGATGATGATGATGATGATGATGATGATGATGATTTTGTTGTTGATTTTTTTTGTTGATGACGTTGATGATGGTGATGTTGCTGTTGATGTTATTGTTGATGCTGATGATGATGTTGATTTTGATGATGATGATGATGATGATGATGATGATGATGATGATGATGATGATGATGATGATGATGAAATTTACTGGCATCCGTCAATGTCATTAAAAATATAGTCTTGAGATTGTTTCGTCACGTTAAGCGTTCCAGTTTAGGGCTATGTAAAATAAAAGTCGTTTGAAAAGTAGACAAAAGGAAAGTTTGTGACGAATGTGTACATGAAACAAATGAACAGCTTGATGAAAGAATGTGCACATTGGGACACAATGGATAAAAGTGCTAAATAATAAGCAGTCCTTAATGAATAAACCTTGGGCGAAGATTGTAGTGCTTGCAGGACACTCAGCCATTTTAGTGTGTATTCCGCAACTAGTGGATAAAACGTTTAATAATAATTAGTGATGGGACGATTCCAATACAATTACCGATTCCAATTCCGATTCTTTATAAATCTCTAAAAATTTTACTGTTTGAAGGTGGCGTAGGAATATGATTAAGAACTACTTAAGACATATGTTTCTGAACTTTTCAGATGAGGATTCATTATTCATATTATTTGGATTCTTCGGACTACTGTTCTCATCTTCAGTGTTGTTTTTACAACGTTTTGGTCGATGTAACCTTCGACCTTCTTCAGGTGAATCTTGCCGAACTCGGGAGTTTTTGTCGAACTCGAGAACTTTTCTGTCAAACTTGAAAACTTTTCTGTCAAACTCGAGAACTTTTCTGTCAAATTCAGCAATCTTTCTGTCAAACTCGGGAATTTTGAATAGAATTCTTTATTTAATCCACAGAGATAACATGCTTTCCTTCTCTCATCCATTACTGGGTAGAAGTCCTAAGTAATTCGCGGTTGTATTTTGAGTGTCGTAAGAACCCGTGACAGTGGATAAAATACTTGGTAAAAATCAGTTGCAATTTATACTCTTCTAGAGGTTGAAGGTTCAGTTTTCAGTGCGGTCGACACTCAAAACACAAGAGCATGTTAAATTCAGAATTCCGTACAGATTCCAGAGTTCAACAGAAAGATTCCCGAGTTCAACAAGATACACCTAATGTAGGTCGGAGGTTACATTGACTGAAACGTTGTGAAAATAATGATGATGAGAACAGTAGTCCAAATAATTCAAATAAAAGAAATAATAATTCAGCATCTCAAAAATTAAAGAGCATAACTTGATCAAGTGTGAAAAAACTGTTTAATAATTAGTAGTTAATGTTTGAAAGAAAATATGTAGGGACCCAACATGCTGTAGACTCCGTCGTAAGAAACATAAGAAAAAGAATAATTTCACTCCTTTTTTTTTCGGCCACCATGTGTAACATGTCTACCTCTATCCTTCTCTGACGTGATTCCTGGGCTCTTGAATCTCATTCGAATACCGTTCTTCGAATCTTTTTTTTTTTTTTTTACATGGGGGTCACCACTTATCAAGGCCCGAAGGCCAATCAGGGATAAGGGTTATTGCGTGTACAGTAATCAATGAGATAGTATTGTAGTAATCATTAGTATTGGGGGTTTTTATAGAGTGTCTTACTTAAGGGGGCGGTTTGTCAGGAGTTTGTTTATGTTGGACTTGAAGACGTCTTAGTTGTAGTCAGGTGGGAAACAGGCAAGCGGCAGAGAGTTCCACTGGCATGCAGTTCTAAGAAAGAAACTTTGCTCATGGAATCTACGTTTTTTTTTTAATATGGCTTTTTTTAATCTCTTTTGAATACCGCTCCTCTATTCTCTGAACATATTTTTCTGACCTTTCTCCTTCTTCCTTGCCGTGATGTCACCTCGCACACGGCCCTGTTATTTCCATACAGCTGCCATATGCAAGTCCATGCTATGTTACATTAACATTTTCAAATAAAAACGTAAAAAAAAAAAAAAAGAAACTGTAAGATATGCTTTCATTCAATTTTTATTCGTATTATTTGGATGATTTGGGCTACTGTTCTCATCTTATGTGTTATTCTTCAAGTATATCTTGTCGAACTCAGGAATTTTCTCTCGAATCTCTGCAGAATTTAATTAATCCATGGAGTTAGCATGCTCTCGTTTAATCAGCCATGATCAGGTACAAAGCACTGATGATTGAACCTTCAACCTCCAACGTAACTTACAACCGACTTTTACCAAGTACTTTATTCACGGCATCATGAATCCACAGATTACCTAGTTTGACAAAGGTCGGAAGTTACATGGACTGAAAGATTGTACGAATAACAGTTGTCCGAATCATCCAACTTATATGAATAATCAATCTTGTTAAATAATTCATAAAGATGATATCAATTTTTTTTTATTTGAAAATACAAGCCAAAATAATCCAACATAAAAATAGTACAATTCTTTCAAATAGTTTTGGAGCCTATAGGTAAGCAGTAGAGAAATAGAAAGATAAAAAACGCTCAATTATATAGATGTGAAACATTTTACCAGAAAGCCAGTTTTTCCATGGTTTTGTTGTCTCTATCCTCAAGTTTGAGATTTCCTTGTAAAGTTTTGCCTTTAGACGAGTCCAGTCTTGTTCCTTTTTCATCATGATATGCTAACAACGAAATGAATAAAGAATGTCACTTAAAGACTCATAAATAACACAAAATAATGCATCATTTTTTTTTTCTTTGACCATATGCACATGTATGTACAAAGCCAATTTTATTTAGTTTGAAATCGTCTAACTAGGAAAACCCAGAAGAGATGGCTTCAGAAACCACTTCCAAACTCCTCACCAATGAATAGCCATAAAAGATTGTTTTAGCAGCACTTTGAAGACTACTTCCAAACTCTCCGACTAGAAGAACCCAGAAAAGATAGTGTTAAGAGAAACATTTTCACACCCTTCATATATATCAATTAAGCAGACACCCCTTCCCACACCCAATCCTTAGCAGACGGAGTCAAAATGAGGCTGGCCGAGCGACCTAGATTTCTACACCCACGCAATGACCTTCAACTGTCGCCAACAAGAAAAACGCGGGAGAATCAAAGCAGTTCGACGAAGGCGGTGGACACGGAAACATGTGTGGGGGCATTCTGCTCGAAAAATGGAAACACCGCGGTTGATTCGCATGGTGAAAAAAAAAAAAGAAAAACATCTCGTCGACTCGTATCGTGCCACAAAGGAACAATATATACCCACCTTGGCACTAATCGATTGGAATTCACGCCGTGCTGATAAGGAATAACATATATCCACCTTAGCATAAATGGATTGGAATTTACGAGAATCGATCCTTCAAACCAGCACCTCATAAAAGGGAAAGAAGCTTCGGGTGAATTGAACGTCGACTCAACAAAAGAAGTTAAGTAACTCTTTCTAAGTTGTTTTTGCTCGATCAATTATGAGAACTGTTGAATGCCCCATGAAAAAAAAGGAAAAAGAAAAAAAAATGGGGAAAAGAAAAGCAACCCTCGAACTAAGGTTTTTTCCTAAATGCTGAATCCCCCCCCCCTGTTGATCGGCCCATAAGTAACATATCATTGACTATAAAAAAAAAAGAAAAAAAGGAAGAAGGGGAAAAAAGGGGGGAAAGAAAAGAAAAAAAAAATAGAGGAAAGAGGGAAAAACTATCTCTATATCTTGAGACTTTCAGTGTGACCCCCCCTCTCTGAGTATCACTCATATCTCATTGATTCTCATCGAAGAGAACAAAAAGAACCTTCCTAAGACAATCGAAATATCACCCCCCTCTTGTCCCAAATCATTGTCTGCATGTATATATTCTTTTATTCTTTTTTTTTTTCATGTTATTTCAGTTATGATTTCAGTTGCATGTTCTGTTTTCGTAGTTACATTTTACCCGGTTCAATTTGTTTAAATAAATTGTTGATTTAATAACTCTCATACCCGTGTCGACTTGTGTCTCTTTTGTTTGCCTTACATTGCCGCCCGTGGATGCCTCGAGTATATTCCACGACGATTCTGGTCTGAACCTGGACACTGTACCATAGAGACCGCATAATTTGCAGTCGGTACCCATCAAACTTTTCTTTTTCTTAAAACGTGTGCCCGGCCTTGGGATTTTCTCTGAGAACTCCAACCTTGGTACCATACAGGGAGGTTCTCGTCAAGAAACAGGCTTGTGGTACCGTCACAATAGTTTTCATAACACTCCAGAAACTACTTCTAAACTTTTCTACTAAGAGAGCCCAGAAGAGATGGTCTTAGCAGTAATTCAAAGATCACTTTCGAACACTGACTAGGAGAGCCCAGAAAAAAATGTTTTTTCTGGATACTTCTTCTGAACTCTGACTAGGAGAGTACAGAAGAGATGGCTTTAGTAATGCTCTGGACAGTGCTTTCAAAGACTGACTAATTGAAATGAATGGGTCTCGTCTCGGGGAAGCTCCATGTTTTGACAAGCTTCTGGAACTGATTTTCACTCCTGATCTGAAATGGAACACATACATCAAATCTGTTACCAATATTACTGGAAAAATGGTTGGATCACTCTACTGCTCCAGTAGGTATCTCACTGATGATGCAATCCTCTATCTGTACAAGAGCCAGGTACTGCCCTACAATGGAATACTGTTGCCACATCTGGGCAGAAGCTGCTTGGCACACCTACCCTGCCTTGATAGAGTTCAAAACTGACTTCGAAATCTAGTAAGTGATGCCCTTTTTTCTTCCCCACAAAAGAGATGTTGCGAGTCTGTTTCTGCTCTATTGTTATTTTCATAGCAATCTATGGTTCCCTCTTGACAAACTTTCAATAAAAACACCCGACTAGCTACAACCACTGTATATGATTTCCCCCACTCTTTAACTGTGGCTAATTTTAAATGCAGATTCCATGAATAAAGCTTCTTTTCTAGAACTGCCCATCTGTGGGACACTGTTCCACTGGCCTGCTTCCCAGTTGAATACAACATGGTAACTTTCAAATCCAATGTAAACAAGTTCTTGTTGAGTCGTCTTCATAAATAATCAAATTCTACCCAATTTACACAATTAACGATTATTATACTACCACCTTACATTCATTAACCCTTATCCTCGAGTGGCCTTGGGGCTTGATAAGTGGTAACTCCCAAGTAGTCGGGCAGGAGAAGCAAAGTCCGGGCCAGAGAAGATGGACATGCAAAGTCGAAGGCAAGAAACGGCTGGCCATAGTCAGCGTGAGGTCAAAGAAGAAAAGTGTATGCCAAGCGAGATGGACATGTGATCTCATGATGGTGGCGAGAGACTTTTAAGCTGGTGTCGAGATGACAGGGTTTTGTTAATCTCATGGCAGACGTAAGACGCAGGCATTGTTTGGGAAAGTACCAGTAACAAATGCCTTTTTGCTAAAACAAAAATAAAGCCGAGCCAGATTTATTTTTGTTTGTTTGTTCCTTTTTGACGGTACAAGACGGCGTGGAGGTTCGAGAGAGGTTTGAACTGTAACAAACACCATTCAAGCATAACTGCCATGTTACACCATGCCCCCTGATTCTTCAATCGGAATGTCAACCGTGTCCTTTGTTTTGATTGAATTACGTCGAATTTAACATCTGCCTTTGCCCAGATCCTGAATTTGTGCAATACATTTGATGTTTTCTCAACATCACACGTCACTTAAGTAACACGAGTAACTACAGCTAATCTATCTATCTATCTATCTATCTATATATATATATATATATATAAATGACCTTACCATTCTGTCTGTGTGCGGAACGGTGTCTATCAAACTATTCTGCCAATTTTGGATCTACAGACTTGGCAGTTGATTTATAGGAAATGTGGAATTGTGGAACAAATTCGATTTAGTTTTTAGCCGGCAAAAATAGCTGCTAAAGGGGCCAAAATTGAAAAAAAAAAATTAAATTGGGCAGACGTAAGTCGACTAAACGTGATATTCTATGCAGGGGTAGGGAAGAGCGGTAGCTCTAGATATATCAAAGGCTTTTGACAGGGTATGGCATGAAGGTCTTCTCAGGAAAATCACATATGGTATCACTGGAAGAGTACTTAACATAATTAAATCCTTCTTAGATAAAAGAAAAATCCAGGTTGTCCTCGACGGTCGTACATCTAAACAATATGATATAAATGCGAGAGTGCCCCAGGGTTCTATCCTTGGATCTCTATTGTTCCTGATATTCATAAATGACCTCCCCGACAAAATTGCCTCTGAGATGGTGATGACACTACACTCTATAGCAGGCACGACAGGAAGACGAATGAACACATTTCTAAAGAAATGGCAGAAACACTAGAGGAAGACCTCCAATCTGTGATGGAATGAGGACAAAAGTGGTTGGTCACGTTCAATGCTGCCAAGACTAAACTAGTTTCATTCAATAATTACAAGAAACCCTCTCTACCACCTATAGCAATGGCCAACGACTCTTTATCTGAGAGTACATCTTTCAAACTCCTTGGCCTAACGTTCACAGGAAACATGAGTTAGAACAATTACATTGAAGGCATTGCCAGGGCTGCTGCAAGAAAGGTGGGCTCTCTCTACCATGCTAGACAACTACTAACACCCGAAAGTATCCTGTACCTCTATAAGGCCACCATTCGCCCATGTATGGAGTATTGCTGTCACATCTGGGCTGGTGCATCTGCTACTAGTCTCTCGCTCCTTGACAAGGTTCAAAAGAGAGTCGCAAACCTGATAGGCCCTGAACTGGCATCTAAGCTTCAGCCTCTGTCCCATCAACGAAATGTTGCATCCCTCTGCCTTTTCTACAAGTATTTTAGTGGTGAATGCTCTGACGAACTGCAATCACTTGTGCCCCCACGACGTGAGCACCCTCGACAAACCCGACAGGCTGCTAAATCCCACCCCAACACTGTAGAGATCCCTAGATGTAAAAGATCTTTTTACTTTAATAGTTTCTTCCCCAGAACCGCTAGACTCTGGAATTCCATTCCAGGTCCCTGCTTCCCCAACAGTACTGACGTGAAGAAGTTCAAGTGTAACGTGAACCGACATCTTGCTGCCCAAATCCCTACATAGTACCCCAGTAGTTGTTGCCCCTGATAGTAGCCCCCTACACCAAAGTGGCAATTTGCCTTGTTTGGGGTGAAAATGTAATAAAAAAAAATTAAAAAAAAAAAAAATGTGCAAATATACATTTATACCTTTAACAATGTTATTTTTTAAGTTTTATATGCGTATGGACCTCGCTCAGATGGTAAGATAAGGCATTTTTGTTTAACTTTCGAAATAACTTCTATATATTGGGTACAATATAATAATTATATTTTACGACCAAACCATGCCAGGCGCCCACTTCTATATATTAGGTACAATATAATAACCAATAGAGAATTGGCTTCGTAATAATAAATACGAAATCTGCATGTATTATAATATCATATGAAAGTGTATTTTACGACCAGGCAAGGCTGGGCGGCCTAGTTCTTTATAAATCTAATTAGCGAGTGGGGTGGGGGTGTCCGGTCGTAAAATACGCTTAAATATGATATTTGAATTTATCCAGATTTTGTATATATTATTATTATAGTGTCGTGATTTCAAAAGTAAAAAAAAAAAAACATTTGGGTGCCATCAGTTAGAATTGAAACCGAAAGAAAAACTGTAACATTCAAAGCTGGTTATGTTACCACTGTATCAACGAGACATATGAACTGATTAAAAGTTAAAAATTAAAAATAAACTAAGATGAATGCACAAAATGTATAACGATTTTTTTCAATTTTGACCAATTTTTGACCCCTGTAAAACTATTTTAATCGACTAAAGATCTGTAAAAGAATGGTTAATAAAAACAATCTAATCAGTTGAGGCCCATAGTGCCGCTCTGTGACTTTTAGTTTCGGAAGAGATAGAGTTTGAAAATATGGAGACAGACAGAGATATAGCCTTTTATATATTAGATAATCTAAACACGTCTGTGTTTCTATCATATTACATATCTCAATAAAACCAGAATCTCCTGTAACTCTCAAAACACCTTTCTGAATGTAAAACAAAAAAATGTTTTTCGTCATTAAATAACAGTTCTAATACAGTATAAGGGCCATGTTATCATCAGAATCGTCCTTTCGGTTTACGGAAAACGCCGGAAAGTACCGATAAACCACTGATCGCCTTAACCCTAACTTTTTTTAAAAATCATAAAGAAAACATTGGTTTATTATGAAAAAGTCTAAACATTTATATTGATTTGAACAAACAAACCAAAAAACTTATAAAAATATTTAAAAAAAAAAAAAAATGTTTTCTATCAGTTGCTATTCAAAAAATAAATTTCTTGAAATTCATAGTGAATTCTTTTTTGATTTGAATATTAATTTTCTAAAAGTTTTGTAAAAATCATCCAATGATTATTTAAGAATATTGTTTACGTTTTTCAATTAATTTTTAATGGAAATTGTTTTTATTCTTAAATAATTTTCTGCTAAAATTACTTTTTTTCGATTAATTTTTCGTTTAAATTATTTGTTATTTTCAAATTATTTTTCGTTGAAATTATTTTATTTTTCAATTAATTTTTCGGTTAAATTATTTGTTATTTTCAATTAATTTTTCGTTGAAATTATTTGTTATTTTCAATTAATTTTTCGTTGAAATTATTTTATTTTTCAATTAATTTTTCATTGAAATTATTTTATTTTTCAATTAATTTTTTGTTGAATTTTTTTATTTTGAATTAATGTTTCGTTGAAATTATTTTTATTTTTCAATTATTTTTATTTTTCCATTATGTTTTCGTTGAAATTATTTTTACTTTTAATTTTCCGTTGAAATTGTTTTTACATTTCAAATAATTTTTCGTTGAAATTATATTTAATTTTTCAATTAATTTTTCAATTAATTTTTCATTGAATTAGTTTCGTACTGACAGAAACACTATATTTTTCATTGCAAAAAATTGGCCAGCGCTTGCGCAAAAAAAAAACAAAAAAAAAACCCAGAAAAATTATATTTATGAAACTTTTGTTTTGTACCTTTTGGCAGTTTCCGTAAACTCCCCGGACGATCCCGACCATAGCACGGTTTTTATTCTGCATAAATAGCTAAAGAACAACAAAAAGGGTTGATATGCCGTAAAACTATCAAATTTCAAAAGCCGTACGCACTGTTATCCGCATGTTTTCCTCGCGAAAGTGATTCAGCAAAATGTCCTTTTGGTGGATTTGTCTTCGCAGGGACTCATTGTCAGCCATTGCGCTTGCTTTTCCCATTCGGTAGGTAGAAACTAGCGGAATGAAAAGAAAAGACAAACAAGAAAATATACAAATTTAAATAAAATATCTTTTTTGTTTGCCTTGTTTTGTTCTGTTTTCTTTTTTTTTCTTTTTAACTTTAAAAAAAAAAATCTTTCCCACCTGAAACAAGGCATGTTGCCACTTGAGACGTAAGGGTTACTATTTTTACCAAGTTGTTTATCTGGTAAAGTCACTAAATAGTGTTTGTGGGTGATATGAGATGAGAAAAATAAGTTTGTGTAATGCAGGAATTATTTTATGTCAAGATTTTTATCTAACATGTTCGATGCGCTCTGTTGAAGGCAAGAAATGAGACAATTGCAAAAGAACAAATCGAGCCTGGATATGACCTAAAACTATATCCGATGGTGAGGCCCCAGCTTGCGGGCTTTGGGGAGTGTTGAGCCACCCTTTAATTACCATTGCTTCCAGGTCCACTCTGACCCGGAGTGGTAGTAGCTGTTAGGGTCCCAACTATAGGTTAAATAGAAACCGACTTTACAAAAACAAATATATTCTATTAAAAAAGTTTTTCCTCAAAATAACTGGATTCGGCATTAAATAATCTGAAAAGTGTTCATATGCTGTAAAACAAAACCAACCAACCAAAACAACAAACCAACCAAAACAACAAACCAACCAAAACAACAAACCCTACCTGTAAAATTCAAGATAAGCTATACTGATACACAGGATATTATTGCAAAATAGTGCGCCCATCTTGCGTCCAACTTGGAGCTGGTAGTTTGCTTCAATGAAGAGGTAGTTTGAGTCCTTTTGCATTCTGCAATGCTGTCGTAGTCTCTTGCAGGGAAAGATGAATTTAGCCATGTTCCATTGGACCTCATGGCGCTAAAAAATTGGTAGCAACGTAAATAGGCTGAATGTCGAAGTTGCAAAATTCACAATGATAAGAAAAGTCCGTAATACGGTTGTAGACATTCTGTCTGATAAGTAAGCCTAATTCGTAGACTTTTACTAATGTTCTATATATATAATGTTGCGAGCCTATGCTTGTTTTATCGTTATTTCCATGGCAGGTGCTCGTCTGAACTCCAATCTCTGGTCCCCCCCTCGCCAATCTTTCACGAAAAACACCCGTCTAGCTGAATCCATTGTGAAAAATTTTCCCCACACTTTATCTGTGCCTAAATCAAAACGTGGATTCCACAAACAAAGCTTCTTTCTTAGAACTGTACGCCTGTAGAACTCTGTTCCGTCTGCCTGCTTCCCACCTGACTACAACTTGGATGTCTTCAAGTCCAACGTTAACAAATTTACTTTTCCACCAGCGCCGGCCGAAGCTCAGTGAATATTCGGCAGATGGCGGCAATCAGGCTGGCTTTGGTTTTGTTGGAGGTCAGGTTGGTGATTTTGTCGACGTATGACCAAACGAAATAGTCCAGCGGGTCCAGGTTGGGGGAGGAGGGGGAGCAGTAAAGGAAGGGTATAAAGTCGTAGCACTCTTTCTGAAACCAAGCCTCGGTTTCTTTGGACTTGTGGGTCGGAACTGAATCTTGCTGCCAGACCCATGGTCTGCCAGGGGCCATTTGATTGCACTAGGGGATCACCACACTCTTCATTACATCCAGGTACACTTTGGTGTTGACTTTCAAGCCAACTTTGCAGATGTGAGGTGGCATGATGTGGTCTTTACTTGAAGCCACACCAAAGACCATAACCGTGGCCGGAAACTTCATTGAGCTGTGTCCTCAAGTGTTCAACTGCCTAGATTTGCATTTTTAGGGTTCTCACATCTGGATCGGTAGAGAGCATGAGTTGTACAGAGGCACATCTCCGATCTCACTCGTTGAATATTGTGGTACTTTCAGACATGATAGAAGGCTCCAATCACTCTTGGGATTTGTACATAACTGCCCAACTAGTAGATGGTCTGCAACAAGAAAAGAAAACTGGAGTCATGTCGTCTTTTCTATTGCGACAATTTTATCATTCCACATTGTATATAATGAAATTCAACATTTCGATTTTCGAATTTCACTTTTATAACGAAGAAGCGCCCGATTAAAACAGAAGAATCCAAGGTACTTATGCACTTATGCTACCGTGCTAAAATAATAACGTTATTATTTAGAAACCCATTCTTAACATGTGGATGGGAGGTTGTTTTGTAACTATTCTGTACTTTCGCCTAAAAATTTAATTTTAAAAAAAATCGTAAAACTTGAATTTAACTTGAAATTATGATTTAAAAAAAAAAACAGCATGGTAACATAGGTGATTAACCGCCGGATCATACTTACCGGTGATACATTTCAACGTATTGTTGTATTCCTGGAATCCATTTCTTATGATGTTCGTAAATTCTTCAATACTCTTAGCCATCGACTCCCTCGAGTGCTCCTTAACGGTCACCACCGATTCGTCGTCTGCAAATTTGAAAAAGTTGCAGAAATGATCCATACATTTCGTGATTATAGCCTCGCTTTCGTTGGAAAGCTTGTCGAAATCGGACCTCAAAAAATACAGACTTTCTCTCGCGTGTTTGTCCGTCATTTTCCCCACGAGAACGTCTCTGTCTTTGGCGTGACTCAGCGTCGATTCAGAAAGCGAACGTCTTAAAGCGGGCATCTCGTTTCCGTCCCGACGTAAATCAGTTTTGTCGGTTGCCTTCCCAGTCACTGCCGCCATGTTGTCTATCCTGCAGAACTCTGTCTCTGATTGGTCAATGTCGTCATTGTCCCCCATTGCCTCTTCTTCGTTTGAAACTATGTCGGTTGAAAACTCGTTCTCGTTTGTTGAACTAGCCGTTTCCATGTCGTTTGATACCGTATCAATGAGCCTTGACATGACGTCGTCCATACTGATCCCCAGAGAGTAACGGTCAATTCCGACGACAGGAGGCGACGTAAACTCAATGGATTCTTCGCTCAGTGAACAGAGAAGACTCGGCGACGAAGGGGAGCATATCCCCGACGCTAACGGATAGTCCTTAGGGTCCAAGGTTCTTTGAAACTCGTTCGTGTCTAAGATTCTTCGAAGTACTCGATAGATGAGGGAGTTAGCGGTCGTTTCTAGATCGTCGGATTCCCCAGTTAATGTTGATAGAAACATACTTTTTGTTCTCTTTTTGTTTTTAATGGTTGAGTTTTTTTGTTTTGTTTTTTTTTTTGTTTTTTTTTTACAACATATATTTTACTTAAAAATGGATGTCACAAAAAGGTGAATGACGTAAATTAAAAGAAGAAATAAATAAAGTGGTGAGAGGAGGAGGAGGAGAATGACGCAAATAATTAAGAAAGAGAGAGAGGCGGAGAGGGGGAGAGGGGGAGAGGGGGAGATAGATGAAAGCAGAGAGAGTGTTTAAAATACAGAGAGGAAGAGAATGAGAGAGAGAAAGTGAGAGATAGGAAGAGAGAGAAAGAGAGAGAAAGAGAGAGAGAGAGAGAGAGAGAGAGAGAGAGAGAGAGAGAGAGAGAGAGAGAGAGAGAGAGAGGAGATGAGAAACAGGGATAAAGAGAAAGGGAAGAGCATATTAAAAAATGCGCATGAATATTAAACAATTTTTGGTACTTGTGCACTTATTGAACCGTGCTGAAATAACGTTATTTCGATAGCCATTCTTAACATGGGGAGAGAGGGGTGTTTTGTAACTATTCTGTACTTTCGGTTAACAAATTAATAAAAAAAAAATATTGTAAAACTTTTATTTAACTAGAAAATACTATTTTAAAATAGCACGGTTCCATAAGTGCACAAGCACCGATTTTTTTTTTTTTTTCGGCACCAATGCCAAGAGAATCTAGAGCACTTTTAAACTGACCTCTTCTCCATTCTTAATTGGCTGCTGTATGTTGCTGGCGCTATGCAGTTCTTAGAGGTCGACCCTCCTAGGCTTTTACTTTCTCACCCTTTCAGAAAGGGTTAGTTTATTGCTAATCGCCTAAGGTACCTCTGTAGAAGAAGGTCGACAGAGCTGCCCAGGCATTTTTGTTTTTGTTTACTCACGTTCATCCCTAACAAGGCATATCGCCACTTAAACGTGAGAGGCTACTATTTAGAACCATGCATAGGAAAGATTAACAAGATGTTTGTTTACATTACATTTAAACTTTTGCATATCCGTACAGTGAGGGAAGCAGGTAGAAAGAAAAGAATTCCAAAGTCTAGCTGTTTAAGGGAAGAAGCTATTAGAATAGAAAGCTTTCTGGCATTTAGGGACCTCAACAGTGAAGGGGTGAGATTTTGTTGCTAAGTGGGTTCATCGGGGATATGTACGTCGAGGGAGCACAGGCTGCTCTTCCTCTAGAGCGCCGGCTAATCATCATCATCATCATCATCATCATCATCATCATCATCATCATCATCATCGCGTTTCCCTTCATCTCGAGGTCCACATTGGGCAGTGCCCAAGGCATCTCTTACGTCCACATTGGAGCGTGCCTTGCTTAGGGGACAGTGTGTAAGGATGTGTAGGATAGTCTGAACGTTGGCGCCGCAGGGGCACCTAAAAATGGATGACGTCACAAAATTATTATTATTATATATTTTTTTTTTTTTCAAAAGTAACTAAAAGCTATTATCTTTTATGACGTCATCCATTTTCAAGTAAATACTTTCTGGTAGAAACATGATTAGCAATCAATGTCAATAATCATATATTTAATAATATATATCACAAATACTAACCCAACGGGGCACGGGTGGTGGGGAAATGTAGTTATATTTAACATACATCGAGCTTCATAAATAAAAGGATTGATAAAAAGAAAGTGTGAAATATAATTGAATAGCCATATTTTCATCATTAATATATATATATATATATATATATATATATATATATATATATATATATATAATAAATATAATAATATATATATATAATAAGTAGAGTGAAAAGCATATCTTATTTTTCTTTTATTAATATTATTGGAATCTTTTCTTTCTTCCTTGTACACATTTTTGTGAATTATTCCATGGATTTCTGCATTTGGATTATTATGGACCATCTTCTTCCAAATATGGGATTTCCTGGGAGTTAATTGTACAAATGGAAATTCTTTTTACTTTCTTGAAGTTTTACATTTGGATTTTACCGTCACTGGATTTTTTATCTTCCACCAGACTATCCATTCATGTGTAATCACCTTTTTCTTTACCATATTCCCTCTGCTTCACTTTTTTTGTTTTCAAGTAAGATCTTTGATTACTTGTTGTTTCATCAAATACTTTTGCATGCAAAATCCGATCCCGTATTTTGCTAATTCCTACCCTCTGATGAGAAGGAAAGTATTTCTTCGAAACTCCGCGGATTAAGGACTATCCATTTATCTAGTGTTTTCTTTTCAGATTAAATATATTTTTAACTCATTTCAAAGTGTTTTTTAACATATTTTATTAACTATTTGCTCATATATATATATATATATATATATATATATATATATATATATATATATATATATATATATATAATAAAAATTACAATTAAATTTACTAAAATGATCCAAGATGGTAAAACTAAAGTACATTATAAATATTAAAGAATTAATATTTATAAAGTAATCTCAACCAACTTATTTAATGTTTCCTTTTCAAATTAAATATGTTTTTAATTCTTTTTCAAGGTGTTTTTTAACATGTTTTATTAACTATTTGCTCTTATAGATGTTTGTTTTGGTTTTAGCGATATGTTTTGAATGAATTCAGTTATTTACGAAAGTGCAATTTTTTTTTTTACCTAAATGCGAGTTGGGAATAATTTTCTCTTTTAACCAGTTTGGTACCCCCACATGGGGAGCGGTATATATATTATTTTAAAAATGTAATATAATTTTTAAAATATAATTTTTAAAATATAATTTTTAAAATATAATATAATTTTTAAAATACGATTTTTAAAATATAATATAATTTTTAGAACTATAATTTTTAAAATATAATTTTTAAAATATAATATAATTTTTAAAATATAATTTTTTTTAAATATATTTTTAAAATATAATTTGTAAAATATAATTTTTAAAATATAATTTTTAAAATGTAATATAATTTTAAAAATATAATATAATTTTAAAAATATAATTTTTAAATATAATTTTTTTAAATATAATTTTAAAATATAATTTTTAAAACTATAATTTTTAAAACTATAATTTTTAAAATATAATATAATTTTTAAAATATAATTTTTTTAAATATATTTTTAAAATATAATTTTTAAAATATAATTTTTAAAATATAATTTTTAAAATGTAATATAATTTTAAAAATATAATATAATTTTTAAAAATATAATGAAGTATTAAAGTGATGAAATTTAAATTCGCATTCCTACCTATTTGTTTATTTGGTCACAATTTGATGAATATATACAAAAGGTGCATTACTTTAATACTTCACTCATTCCTATATATCGTATTATTCTTGCAAAATAGACGATTAAGAGATGACCTCATTTGCATATTACATTAAGGGAAATCGATTTATTAAATAGCGGTGTGTTAGTTATTGTCTATAGTGAGGGGATTGTTTTAAGTGTTCTATTTAAGTTTATTTTTTAAATTTGATTTATATTGAGAACATATTTAATTTAATTTATTTTTACCAACATCAATTTTTTTAGAAACAGATTTCAGTTTTTTTTTTTAGTTATTTCCCTTAGACACTAACTTTCTTCTTTTTGTTTTCTTTTTCGGCGGATAATCAAACTGAAAATAATTTACACAAACTTTCAAGCATTATTTTTGGAACCAGTTCAAATAAAATAATTTCCGTGATTTCGCAATCCAGTGGATTTTTATTTTAAAATAAACAAACAATCAACTAAACTACGATTCTTTATTTAAAACAAAAACAACAACAAAAAAAACTTTCATTTAGGTTTTTTTTTTTTTTTTACATCGTAACTAATCTTTTTTTTCTTTTGGTAATACAATAAGTCATAACTCATCATTTTTATAAAATAAAAACGTGTATTTCGCTTAACACAAATTCTACTTTGGTATTTTTGAAACTTTAATTATCTACTGTTTGTTTTCGTTGTAAAAAACCATAAAACAAATCTTTCTAGATTGAGGAGCATAAAAGAAATTCGCTTAAACTGCAATATAGTCATAAAAGGTGCTCAATAGCTTCTCTTCGTATCCCTTCTGCCGAAATATCTGGTGGAGAGTTTGTCACGTATTTCTGCTTTATTCGGGGGGGAGGGGGTTACATTTTCGTGTTTTCATTCGTTCTTTTATCTTTGACATTTTTGTTGGGGTAACGATGGAGTTGACATATAATAATGAAAAATTGGTCAATATTCTTAGTATAGCAGGTGTGGCCAAACCGAATTTCACGTCGACCCTGCCAACCCTGGGTATCCATGCTAATATATATATATATATATATATATATATATATATATATATATATATATATTGAGTAAAATGATTCATAATTTATAATTAAAAATCGGTTTCAAAAGGAAAAACAAACAAAATCAATAAATTGTACGATCGTTTCGGAAACGATGTTTTTATTGAGACAGCCTCGGACAATAATTTTATCATTTGATTTTATAAAACAAAGTCTCCTCATCAGCAAAAATAGTGTGTGTGTGGGGGGGGTGTTAAAGAAACCAAAAATAAAACCAGCATTCTTTAAGTAAGGCAGATATTTCGCTCATTGTCTTCCCTCTTCATCTCTTGTCTTGGTTTTGGTTTTGCAGAACATAAGTAAGTTTTGCAAAAGGAAGTCGAAAAACAAAAGGCATCAATGTCAGGTGCATTTCGTCACAGGAGGCCAATATCTTCAGACAGCCTGATCTGGTAGCACCAGTTGAATTTTCAAGAGTCTACGGCAATTTTAAATGCCTGTTCAAAAAAAAAAGTCTGGAAACTTATTGAAGGCACCTCATAGACCGGACCGACCAAATACAAAGGAGCCAGATGAAAAACTAGGTGCTTTTTAGGTATAAGTATCCAGAAATCGTGACGTAAGCAGTTCTGACTACGAAGGGAGAAAGTCGAATCTAATTCCACTGCCTTTACATTATACGAATCTAACTAAATCGAATTGAATCTTAGTTAGGGTAAAAAATATTTTTTTTCCTACAATGCGAAAATTTGACACCAGTTTCGGAAAGTGGGATTGAAAAGTCAGCGTCCCCAAGAGAGGGTACTCTGACCCTGCAGAAGATGCCTGGGCAACCCCGCCAGCATTCTCCGGTAGAGGCGACTCGCTTGATTAGCAATGAACTAACCTTTCTCAAAGAGTGAAGGCAAAGCCTGGGAGGGTGGATCTCCTAGAACTGCACATCTTACCACAATCTACAGAGGAAAGGTCATTACAAGAATGGTCTAGGCTCTGGTTTTAGAGTCAAGGGTAAAAATGAACTGACACAAGACGCTAGACCAAATGTAAGGAGTGCTAAGCGCGGCAGGGGGGGGCGACTTAAATCAACTATGTTAAAAAAAAAAACTAACTTAACTAACTTTTGGAAAAGGTACGGCAAAATGTACCCCCCCCCCCCTTAAAAAGTGATTTAAAAAAATGAAAACGGCGTATTGGGGGGGGGGGGGGAGACAAAAAAAACGAAAAAAAACAAAGGAAAAAACGATAATTTGAAAGATTATGAAAAAACAGTGACTCGTTTCGTCGGCGACCATCTTGTTTCCAAAAGTTAACAGCTCTTCAACTTTTGAGAGTTAATAAAAAGCATTTAAAAATACTTAAAGACAAATGAACCAAATGAAAGTTATTTGATATGGGCACACTTGTATTTTATCCTCCCTTCCCATTTAGGGGGGGGGGATGTTAAAAAAGAAGTATAATCTATTCTGTTTTTGTGTGTTTCAATATTCACCTTGCGTTCTCGCAGCTTTCAAACCGTAAACTATTTCTGCCATTTCCGTTTTGTTTCGTAAATCATAAGTCGATATTTAAATGCATACAGCAAAAAATAAAATTTAAATGACCATACCTTGTACTAACTCTACATCGGGCATGGCAATGAAAAATTTGTCTATAATTATTAGGTCACCGCAAAAGCTTTTGCAGGGGAGACATTTCAAACCATTGTAATTTTGTGCATATTATTAAACATACCACCATGGTTAATTTAAAACTTTCTTTCAGAAATTTGATTGTATGCAGATTAGGCGATTTTGGGCTGTATATAACCAAGCCGTTGAAAGAATGGGACAGTTCGTTTCGGGTAGAAAAGCAATCTGTACACCCGTGCGGCGTTAGTGAAAAAGGAGGTTGTCAATTTCTATGATTTTCAGCGTTAGTTCGCGCGACGATGGAAGACCAAATAACTTGGGTGTCGCCATTTTGGGTCTTCTATTATTCAGCAGCTGTACTCTGCAAGACGGGCAGACATGTGGGCATTTTTTTAAGGCAAGTAATATTCGCACACGTTAAAATTTTTGGTTCTTGTGCATTGCATTACTGTTACGGAACAACTTTTTGGTTTCATTTTGAATGGCAGAGAACGAAAGACGATGCAATTTCATTTTATGAATTTGAAATCGTACATTCTGAAACTCTAATTTCAGAATTAAAAAAAAAAAAAACTTCGGTGCTTATGCACTTTTGTTACCGTGCTGAAATATTTTGAAACTCATTTTTAACCTGAGTGTTTTGGAACTATTCTGTGCTTCCACCTATCAATTTCGTGACACTTGAATTTAGGCTGGAAAAAATATTTAAAAATAGCGCGGTATCAAAAGTGCATAAGCATCAAAACTTAAATGTTCAAATTTATTTGCGCACTGTTATCGTCTCGCCACATTTCGGCCAACTCATCCTCTGGCCTTCTTCAGGTGGTTAACCGCGATGGGATATGAAGGCTGTCTTGTAACTGTATCCTCAGTAATTACTGCCTTCCGTAGTAGTCTCAATACATTTTTAGCCAACAAATCCTCTGGCCTTCTTGGGTAGGACTAAAACCGCTGTCTTCCGACAATGCTCACCTAGAACCGTACATTTACGTGACTCAACTCTGGAAAGCAGTAATTATTGATACAGTTACGGCGGCATTACTATCCTGTCGCAGTTTTTCACCTGAAGAAGGCTAAAGGATAAGTTGGCCGAAACGTGGTAACTCGACTGTATTCGTAAACGAATACAAATTCGTGATCTCAAAGGATTCCAACAATTCTATTGACATTTTTCGCTTCTCTCGGTTTTGAGATTGCATTGTCTTTCCCTGTTTTACGTTCTTCAACATGAAACCAAAATGTTGTTCAGTGACCAGTAATGCACAAATGCTCACTTTTTACACTGAAATCTTAATTCCACCCATGTTGACCCGTTATCTTCTATAATGCTCGTCCTCACACCGCACCACTAGGTGTCGGAAATTTCGTGAAAATAGTGAATAATTCCACCCCATCTTTCCAAGCTTATAACTCCTCGAAAAATGTAATTCAAGCCCTAATTTTTTTTTTTTTCAATTAAAGGACCAAGGTTCCATTAAAAAAAAACGTTGTTTAAAATTTTTAAACTTCAAACTTTATAGGTAAAATTTTAAAACACTACGTTTTTTTTAAATTTTAATATATTATTGACATTTTCTCAATTTGAGTAAATTTATTTACTTTTCGGTAAGTAAATTATTTACTTTTTAATAGACACTTGAAAATGGGGGGGCGTGAATTTAAAAAAAAACGCTTGTCTAAAATATATTCGGTTTATTGGAAAGAACATAAAATTTCACATTGACTCTGAAAATATCGTAAAAATAGAATCAATAGAAAAATTGATAGATTTTTAAAGTTTAGAAATTGAAAAATATTGTTCGGAAAATTCATTACTGTTTAAAAAAAAAAAAGTAAATTTATTACTTTGAAAAACTTTATTTTGGTAGTATTATCCATAAAAAATAAACAACCCACTTTTAACAGAAATTACGAGATTTTTATTTTTTTCAGTTTTGTGTTAGGGATGTCAAAATTCCTACAAAAATTCTGCACCACACCGGCACACCACTGACCAAAGATTTGACAATTTGCTTTGGGAATCTTGTCCAATGTTCTCTTTACGTAACTCTTTCAGATCTCTTATTTCTAATATTCCGAAACCTTTTTCTATTATCTATTCAATTACAATAGACTGGACATTCGATTCGTATTTCACATTAAAATTTAAATTTTACAAGCGAGGCATAAGCTGAACAAATGGAATTCAGTTAGAGCAAAATGTCGTTGGTATAAAGATGTTCAAAGAATAATTCTAAGTTAAGATAGGGAACTTAAATCCATTTATGCATTTTTAACGTGCTATTTTTTAATAGTATTTTCAAGGTTTTTTTTTTTTTTTTTTTTTTTTTTTTTTCCACCTCGGCATTCACCTTTAAATTGACATAGGTTTTCGAGTATGCTGAAAACGAATCGCATTTAATTTGAAAGAGTACCAAAACTTTAGTGTGCAGTAACTTGTTTTTAAAACCGACTAAATTAAACTTAAACCGTACTTTATAACCCGTTTGCTACAAGAGAAACGGTCTACTTGATGGCGCTGTACAGCTATGAATTTGAAATATTGGCCAATAGATTAAACAACTTTTACCCCCCCCCCCTCAAACTTTTCAGTTACGGTCACAATTTTATCTTTTCTCTAAAATTGGATATATCAGGTTGACAGTTCTTGTGGTTTTTAACTTGTAAATTCAGACGAACATATCTCCTCAAATTTATATATCGAAATAAGCACTATCAGAATCGACCCTTTGGCCAGTGCAAACCAAGTGTATTTATGCCAGTAACGTAAAAATGTTGCCTTCTGGTTAAGGCGCTTCTGATATCGCTTAGTTTCTGTAGCACTTCTCATGCAGTTATCAATGCTTCAAAAAGCAGTAGTCGAAAGGTGAGAGATCTGGAGAGTATGGCGGACGAGGCAGTTTTGTAGCCCAATTAGTTCAACTTTTGCAGAGTATGTTTAGCAACGTGCGGTTGGGTATTATCGTGGAGGATAATTAGGCATTTTCTATTTAGTAGAACCCCCAGGGTATTATTTTTTTTTTTTTTTTTTTTTTCTCCTGGTTACGGTATTTGCCTCTTTACGGTGTTATTTGATTATAAATATGTGAATTATATACTATACTGTATTGTTACTAATTTTTAATATGTACTATATAAAATTTTGCCCCTCTCTCTCTCTCTCTCTATATATATATATATATATATATATATATATATATATATATATATATATATATATATATATAGCAATTACACCTTTCCGATGCCAACCCCGGAACGGATTAATGCCATATCCCGGGTTCTACTGTACTGAATGTTGAAGTTTCTGATGCATTTCATCTTTGACACCTCGCTGTAATGCTTTTGCCCGCATTAAAAAAAAAAATAAATTAAAAAAAAAAAAAAATCAATAAGACCGATCACTAACCCACCAAACAGTCAACACTTCTCCTCCCTCAACTCTGGCTTCGGGAAGCGTCAGAGCTTCGTCGCCAGTTGTCGTAAAGAGCCTACTTTCGTTATTTAAAAAGCCATTCTTAACATGGGGGGGGTGTTTTGTACCTATTCTATACTTTAACCCTACAACTGAGTAAAAACAACTTTAAACTTGGAAATACGATTTAAAAAAAAAAAAAAAAAAAAAAAAATAGGGCAATTACTGATCCGCGCTAACACCTTTTCATTGCAAGTCGCAACTCTGTCGAAACTCCCCCTCCCCTTTTGTAAAAGGGAAGATGACACTTAATAACGGCGTTTCTTTTGGTTGTAATTCGTGAGTCCCCCATTTATCTTTGCCTACCAATCACAAAGTGGTTGGAAACTATCGTATGCGTTACGTCTGATTCAGAAACAGTTCTCGAACAGTTGTGCGTGAATTGGCTTCAACTAATTCTCTTAATTGATCGTCAACATCCGATGGCTGACTATTATGCTCATCTTCAAGACTCGCGTCGCCGCCACGTAATTTCTTAAACGTTCAGTAGTGGTTCCTGTGCCAAACACTTCATTGATATCGCGAGTTGTTTCAGTGGCTTTTTGACCTAGCTTGAACTGAAGTAAAATTGTGCGAATCTGCTTTTTCAATCTTGTATTCAACATTCTGAAAAGACAATTGTTTTTAAACGATTAGATGGCACGAAAAACACTTTAAAATGATACAAAGCAAAAGGTATAACAAATGTACTTGAAATCAATTAAATTCTGCAAGAATTTTCTCGACCTAAAATAGATTCTAAAATTCGATTAAATAGAAATGTTGAACTTGGTCTTTTTTTTTTTTTTTTTTTTTTTTTTTTTTTTTTTTTTTGGAATTGCTTATGACCTTCCATTTCTTGTAATTTTACCAAGAATTCTTCTGAAATCTTGGTTTACATTCAAGCTGATGCACCCAAGTCGTATGGATACTATTATTTTTGAAATCCCTTCATAGTAAGAATCTATAGAAAATTGGCTAATATATACGTAATCTGCATGAATCAAAATAGTTAAGTGTATTTTACGACCAGGTTCAGTTGGGCATCCCTGCTAGCTTAGAAAAATACTTGCAATTTTAATAAAAGCTACAATAATCAAGGTGTCTCCATTTACGCTGAACATCCAGAGAATGCCAGCATCAACATATTAGAAATGAAAGTCCGCTGTAGAATTTCCATGGGTCCTGCTGGTTTAAGATTAAAAGAGCATTAAAAACTACTTTGAAACAAGACAACGATACAAAATTTTTTGACTGTGGCAATTTATTGTAGGGGGAACCTGGGGCAAAATGAGATAGCAGAGTAAAACGAGACACCAGATGACCGCTCTTTCGTGAGGAGTCTGATCAGGAGATCATGTGGTAACGCCTTGCCGCCAACATCTACCATTGTTTTATTCAGCCCCGTACATCAAAAAGGGGTAAGTATTCAAAACTTATCTATTTTGATCTATGAGGAACTGTACTCTGAGAGTGCAGAAAGCTGGGTAGCTTGTCAAGGGGACTGTAGGAAATGGGCACACTACGGCTGTGCAGGTCAAGATGAATGTAACAAGACCCCAATCTTCATTTGTGAGCTCTGTGAAGACTGACTTATTCAGACCAAGATCCGTCTCGTTTTGCCCCAAGCATGGGGAAAAACGGGACAACACAGTTAGCTGAATAAATCATCTGTATTTCTTTTGAAAATAATTTCTCATCTTTTGTTGCATTGTTTTCCAATACTTTGAATGTTCAGTACACGGAATATGGTTTGTCAATGCTACCTCTGTCTTAAGTATCTCGTTTTGCCCCAGGCTCCCCTATATTTATATCTTTCCGTTTGTTGGCATCTCTAGATCTCCATAAAACATGTCTAGTTAAAACGAAATTGTCTTCCGTTTTCCTGCTTTCCAGCTGACTATAATATGGTTGTCTTCAAGTCTAATGTAAACAAGTCTTTGAGCCATTCCATATAAGTTAACAAACTTACCGAATTGCCATTACTAACGATTACTTTATTGTCCAATTGTACACTCTTTAACCCTTATCCTCGAGTGGCCTCTGGGCCTTGATAAGTGGTGATGCTTTTGTAAAAAAAAATATATATATAGAGAATGGTGTCGTCAGCAAACGTATCCATCTTTTATCGGGTCATTTATGAATATCAGGAATAAAGGTCCAAGGATCGACTCCCCTCCTCCCGAGGTACACCTGCATTTGTCATTGTTTAGACATACGATCATCGAAGACCACCTGGATTCTTAAGGATTTAATTATGTTAAATATTTGTCCAGTAATATCATAGGATTTGATTTTCATGAGACCATTGTGCCAATAAATTCCGGCATATTTCAATAAACAAGTGTTTTACCACAAAAGGCAAGACAAATTAATCTTCTACCTATATGGGGTAATCTCCAAAAATACCGTTAGGGCTTACAACATGGTCAACAAAAAACTGCGAATAAAATATAAAACTCGTAATTTCTGTTTTAAGTGGGTTGTCAATTTTCTTTATGAAATATACTTCCAAAATAAACTATTACAGTCGTTTAAAACATAGAAGTATTTTTTATTAAAAACAATGTTTACAAAATATCTACGAACGTGCGTAGACATTTTGTAAACATTTTTAAAAAATAAAAAATAATACTTCTATTATGTTTTAAACGACTGTAATAGTTTATTTTGGAAGTATATTTCATAAAGAAAATTGACAGCCCACTTTAAAAACAGAAATTACTAGTTTTATATATTTTATTCGCAGTTTTTTGTTGACTCTTCTGGCGGCCATGTTGTAAGCCCTAACGGTATTTTTGGAGATTACCCTATATGGATAAGCTTTATTTATTCATTTTTATTTGTCTTTTTAAAAAAAAAAAAAAAAAAAAAAAAAAAATGGCTGACATTAAATGGTCATCTACAAGGGAATTTCAGTAATCGCCCCACCAATCGAAAAATGAACAATAGTGGTAGAAATACCACCGTTCATGCGAAAGAGTAATGTATTTAATTTTTTTTTTTTTTTTTTTTTTTTTTTTGTGATATCTATATTTTACCCAGCTGAATGTCAAATGTCTGCCATTCTTTCTTGTCCAACATAAACAATACATTATTTTAAAGCAAAATAAACGCTTTAATATGTCAAAACAAGACTCCAGTTAGTACGAACAGTAACTTATCTTGCCTTTTTAAAACATTTAAATGTTTTAACCACTTTTCGTTTTGTGGATCATGGGTTTACTTTTTGCAGCTTTATTTTGCCCTTCAGACCTTGCATTCCATGAGTGATGTTTCTGACAATGGAAGAATCTATTTGCAGACTTTTCTTCAGTTTCACGTTTTGGCCAACTATTCCTCTGGCCTTCATCAGGTGGTTAACCATAACTGGACAGAAATTCTGAGTCTCTTAAACTAATCTTTAGTAATTACTGCCTTCCATAGTTGCCTCGCCACGTTTTAGCCAACTAATCCTCTGGCTAACTTTGGGTAGGATTGAAACTCGGACAATGGAATGGAAGACTTACTGTTATCCATAACGCTTATCATTAGCTAGGTTTTACTTGTGAATTTTTGGCAAAAAAATTAGGCAGAAGACCCATAAAAAAAAAAAACTGGAGGGGAATCTATGGTTGTCTTTGATTGGTCTATGCTGACCCTAGAGTTCTCATTCACCAAAATGCTACAAACACACCAAGAATCACCCTACTTAGCATTCCCAAATTTTTTTTTTTTTTTTTTTTTTTTTTTTTTTTACTTCACATGCATATTTAAAATTCTATAAAAGATCGTTTAATCTATTCAATATAAAATGTCATTTGTGGGGGTGGGGAGAAAAATGTTCAAAAGTATTAGTAAGGACCTCCCAACTTTTTCTAGACAATAGACCACCCACTTTTTTTTTTTTTTTTTTTTTTTTTGCTTGATGGGGTCCGAAAAACAAGCAGGTCGATATCTAAATGGGTTTGAATTCTGGGCGGGGGGTATCTTAGCAGTTTCCTATCAGGATGGATGGAAGGAGGCATTCACTCGGCTAACTAATAACCTAATCTAGACATGAAGCTTACCTTTTGGAGTCTGCTGACAGGACCAGGTGCCCTATTTCTGGTCATTTAACAATAGCCAAGAAAACCAAAAGGTAAAACTTGCAGAGAATGCTGTTTTGCGGTTGTAAAAATGGGACGGAAATTTAATTTTCGTTCAGTTTTAATCTGTCCCCCCCCCAAAAAAAAACGAAAGTAATCTAAAGAATAACATTCAACAATTATACTTTTTATATAAAATGAAATTTTTTATAAAAAATTTTAAAAAACGAAATTTAATTTTTTAAACAAGTCAATTTGGTATACCTTATTTTGAGTCCAACTCGAATTTCACATTGGAAATATCGACTTTTCTAAGTTTTTGGGTATGCTTGCAACGAATACCCCCCCCAACTCGCCCATGTTAAGAACGGCTTTCGGAATACACCCAACCTTTTCAGCATACTTGAAAACCTATAAAGTTGACCTGTCGAATGTGAACGATGAGTTATGTGGTGTTAAAAATAAAAATTGTACAGAATTTACAACCGTAAAATAGCGCATTCTCCGCAAGTTTTACCAACCATAAAGGGTGAAACCAAAGCAAGATTTCTAATTATCTGAATGAGTTAAACTTTAAGCTTTTCTTTTTACTACAAAAGTACTGCAAAGTCTGAGAAAACGAAAATGGCTTTTCTTGCGACCATGTCGAGCCTCGATAAATCGCTCTAAAATAAATTAAACAATACTGGAACGTTGCTTTCGCACGATTGGTGACCTTTGTTTTTATTGGTATTTTTAATTTTCGAATTCCGAACGGTTAAGGCTCGACATGGCTGTAAGGAGACCGCCATTTTATTTTCGTTCTAAGTTCGTTTTCCTTGTATAAAAAAAACGCATTGAAATAAAGTAAAAAAAAAAAAAAAAAAAAAAAAAAAATCTCCAGATGAATCTTGCTTTCGGTAACGTTTATATATTTTCAGTTTTTAATTTAAAAATTCCCCTTTAAAATATTCGCTTAATAAAGTTTCAGTTCTCGAGAGACGATACTGAAGGCTTACTTATCAAGCCTGCTTTGTCGGTATTTTGTATCGAAGCCGGAACATTTTTAATGCGGGACAAACTTCCGCTTACACCAACATGTGCTTCTAAAAAGGAAAAATAACATCCTAACAACATGGCGTCCACGGTCGACGTAATTCGCGTGCTAGAATTATACAGTGGAATTGGTGGCATGCATTTTGCTTTGTTAGGTAAAAATACAGCTTTTATTTTTTTCTTTAATCTCAATTTTCCGAATTGTCAACGGTTGTATTGTCCATACCGACATATTTTACTTCGTAAAGTAAATATGGAAGTAAGTCTTGAAGTTTGTTGGCAGAATTATTTCTTGGGATTTAGATAATCCAACAAACGAAATACAAGTTTAAAATTCAAATTAACGAATGTTACCAAAGGCAAGATAAGTTCTTCTACTTAACCGAATAAGTCTTGTGCGTTTGTAACGGAATTTTAAGCGCTTGTTTGGTTCGAAAGTCCAAGCACAAGCACTGTCTAGTTGCCATGTTGATTGCCGGTTTAATTTAACTCGGCATCGGCACTACTTTATTTTTTTTTTATTTTTTTATTTTTTAAACAGAACAAACGCTTAGAATTAAAACCCCACAAGACTTACCCGGATTCGCGCGTATAAAAATGGCCACCACTTATCACATAAGGAATTACGGTATTATTATACAAACACCGTGACAGCGTTAGGGTTAGGGTTTAGGGGTAGGGTTAATTCGCTGTCACGGTGTTTGTATAGTTTTACCGGAATTACATTGCTTAATATCCAGAAAAACTCTTGCTAGCGGTAAATTTACATGCGATATTCATTTTCGTTTCAGCATACCCGAAGATTTTACAAGTCATTTTAAAGATGATTAAGGTGGAAAGTAAAAATTTACCGTAATTTTTTAATCTTGCCTTTGGTAACATTTGAATTTTTGACACTCTTCGTTTGTTTGCCTCTTTGCTAAATTACTCCTTCCTTATTCGTCATTTAAAGGATTCAAAACCACTTTCGAATTTCGAAAAGGCACAAATGATTTTGAAGCCTTTAAACCTGGTGTTACCAAAGATTTGGGACCTGAGAGCCATTTGTGAACTTGTGTGTGTATGTATGTAATATATAATTTTTTTTTTTTTTTTTTTTTCCGAATGTTTCTGAAGTGAAACTTTAATCGCAGACTCGAAAATAAATATGGCAAATCCACCGAATAACACTTTAGATTTCTATTATCCTTATTTTAGAGTTTTGAGCGATTCTCGGGACTCCATTTCACTATTTTCGTAACTTTAAGCGCTCGACATTTTTGCCTTTCAAACTTTAAAATCCGTTTAAACAACTTCTTGACCACTTTTTCGTTCTGCTGTCGATTGTAAAACATACCCTATTTCTCGACTTTTATTGTTTTTAGCTTAATACAATATTAAGTGATAGAACGCGGTGGGGGGGGGGTACGTCTGACATTAGACGATCACGTGGAGGCTCGGTAATCTCTCAAATATTAGGAATAAAAAATATAGTTCAGTTGAACACATTACCTTCGAGTGCAACTGCAACGGCGTTATTAGCTGTGACAGTTTAATATTCGCTTAAGCGATTATCGAGACTCCATGTGATTTTTTTTTTTTTTTTTTTTTTTTTTTTTTTTTTTTTTTTTTTTTTTTGTGTAACCCAAAGTCTATATTAGTACACTCAGTGTATTAAACTAAAAACGCTTTAAAAATAAGTTAAATACTAATAATAGAATAGACTAAAAGTTGTACCCCCCCCCCCCCCCGGTTGCGTTGGCTTTTCAAATGGTCTTTCCTTTTTGGCAAGGAAGAAAAATATGGGACTGATCGGAGATCTAAAATGTCGCAATTCTTTACACCTTGTATTGACCAAATACGGTAAACAAGATGAAAAAAAGCAAAATTAACGATGGGAAGACAACTCTATCAGAATCTTAACTTGCCTCCCCTGAATGGTTGGAAAACTTTATTCTTTTTAAATAGATTTGTTCAGCTACTAAAAGGATTCACAATAGAAATTTAGTCTTGGGAGAAACTGACATTGTAGTTAAAAAATTTTTAGTTTTAACTATTTGACAAGTTAATTTTTTTTTTTTTTTTTTTTTTTTTTTTTTTTGAAACGCGCATTGCAAGTTTCAGGGTTTTTGATAGAAATTTAATACTGTTAGAATATTTTGTATCATTGGAGTACGGATCTGGTGTTGGTATGGTAGTATGTGTTAAAAGTGAACAGGGCAGAAGTTGAGGTAACCAGTGTTACTGCTATGGACAAATAAGTCTCAGATGTGTGCAATTTGGACGGGGATCATAGAAGTGGAGGGTTGAAGCGATGCATTACATGGAAAGGATGGGTTAGAACAATTTAAGTTGCAAAGTTAGTTGGCATGGGAAGGGGTTAATAAGGATGGACTTGAGAGGGGAAATTTTTTTTTTTTTTTTTTTTTTTTTACTCGTATTTAATGTTCGTGCAAAAATTTTTTTAAATTCTAAGGCATAGTTAAGTGTGGACAGATGAATGGACAAGGGTGAATCTACAGGTCCACTTTTTTGTCGGGACCAAAATAAAAATGCCTAACCCTTAAAGCGCTGAACAAAATACATCGACTTTCAAATAATGAAGAAATACTGTTGGATACCAAGTCATATTGGTCTAAATGGAACTGAACAAGTAGTTGCCAAAGGGGGGGGGCATCTCTAACAAAGTATCATAGACTACAAGCCTCAAATTGCAAAATATTAAATCTATTATTGGAGAATGACCTAAAAACAACTTTAACATCTCCACACTAACGTAATGTGCTTGCAATAACCCTTATCCCTGAGTGGCTTCCGGGCCTTGATAAGTGATCACTGTAAAAAAAAAAAAAAAAAAGGTATGCTAAACCAAATGCATATTGGCTCCACTTGTACAACACTTGTACCTGCTGGAAGACCTGAATTCCCAATATGCACAGCATACCAGGAGAAACTAATCAACCATATTACTAGTGTTGACTAGTCCATCTGGAGATAAATACTATCTGGAGTCGGATCTTAAAGATTCTTCAATATAGAACCATCTAGAATATAAATTTTAGAAATTTATTTGCTATAAATAAGAGGGCCTCCCAAACTTGCATATTGCTGTTGGAAACCATCCATCTTAGTATGATGGTGGTGCTATGTAGCCTGGACGCAGTGATATGGAAGGATAGCTGTTGCCCATGCAGCAGCCCCCCCCCTCCACATTCTTCAAAGCCAGAGGATCCCAGGGAAAGACTGATACAGCTTGGTTCTAATTGTGCCGCAGGAGTTGCCAGTGAAGACAATATTGTAAAGCTGCATTAGGGAGTCTGTTCTCGTATTTTCTGTTGGGTTTACTTTCTTAGCTTTTCCACCCTGATGAGGTAATCCCACAAGGCAGTGGAGGTTTTTAATCTGTTGGCTTCTAGGTGAGCTACCATCCAAAGTTGAGTAGCTCCACCTGCTTGAAATTAATAAAATTGACTGGTTTTAAGGCCTCAGTGGACCACCTTTTGCTCCTTCTCTCGGTTAGTATAGTTTTGCCAGGCTTAGTAGCTAAGCTACACGAGAAGGCTACGAGCTGGACTTCATTGTCAGAGGCTATTTTAATAAAAAACACCATGAGGGTTTTTAATTTTTTTTCCATAAAACTTATCTCACTGCCACTCTGTTATGACAACCTTTGTAATGTGCATAACACCAAAACCTGATACAGGAAGCAGAACAACCAAAGCAAGAACATACTGACACTGAATCAGGATTTTTTTTTTTTTTTTTTTTTCTTTAGATGTTTCGAAAATTTCCTGACCCACATTCCTCCAATTAGTAACTTTCTCCTAATTTAAGAAAAAAAAAAAAAATTATACTAGCAGCACCCATGGAATGAGAAATATATTTAATCGTTTTGATACAGCTGATATTATGGATAACTTTTTTTTTTTTTTTTTTTTACAGAAAAAAAGAAACCCAAATGAGTTTAATTTTATGAAAATAGTGTCCATTCTATTAATCTAGAACTGACCCAAATGAGATGAATTAAGTACTAATAAATACTCAAAGTATTGTGCTATATAGTTTAATACAAATAAAATTACATTGTAAGACCCTTTAATTTATTCCTAAAGTCCAGCATTTCTTGGCAGTTTTTTTATTTTGAATGTTCCCTTTATACATGTTTTGCCTTTGAAATTAAGTTTTTGTTTTTACACACAACCAATGATCATTGATGTTCAAAAATGAGGCAGCATCAGAGGTCCCTCATATTCTTGTCCAGGGTTGCCAGATTGGCCTTTTGAAAGCCAAATTTTTTTTTTTTTTTTTTTTTTTTTTTTGCAGCACACGCGTTTTGCAAAATCCAAGAGTTTCTCTACCCAACAAGCAAACGCCATGAACAAATATTTGGAAATATAACTAACTTGAAGCATAAAACTTTCCAAAATTACTTGATTTACATTTGGAAATGGTTCATTATGCCATAAAACAAAACGACCAAACTTCTAGTGTAAATATGTAAAGCCATTTCGCCTCCAACTTTTTCTTTTGCTTCTAAGAAAATAGGAATGTCTAAATTCCTTGCTGAATGGTTTTTTGTTTTTGTTTTTTATATATATATTTTTTTTTTATATTTTTTTTATTTTATATTTTATTTTATATTTTTCATTTTTATTTTATTTTTTTCAGAAAGTGGACTGAAATATGAAGTTGTAGCAGCAATAGATATCAACCCTGTGGCCAACAAGATCTATGCTCATAACTTCCCACAATGCAAACTACTCGAGATTGGAATTGAGGTAAATTATCTGTTTATGCTTTTTAGGTTGAAAACGCTTTCCGTTTCTAAGGGATAAAGACTTGGCTAGTTGGGTTATTTGTATTTGGCCTATTATCTTGTTTTTCATGTTTCGGCTAATGTAACCTCCAATCTTCAAATATAAAACTCCTGGGTGTCTGTACAGAACCTTGACTAGAATCCTTTACTCCATGCAGACAACGTGCATGCACTCGTACACTAGAATGGCCAGTGACTCCCTATCTGAGAGTACATCTTTCAAACTGCTTGGCCTAACGTTCACAGGAAACACGAGTTGGAACCATTACATTGAAAACATTGCCAGGGCCACTGCGAAAAAGGTAGGCTCTCTCTACTGTGCTAGAAAACTGACACCTGAAAGTATCCTGTACCTCTATAAGGCCACCATTCGCCCATGTATGGAGTATTGCTGTCACATTTAGGCTGGTGCATCTGCTGCTAGTCTCTTGCTCCTAGACAAGGTTCAAAAGAGAGTCACAAATCTGATAGGCCCTGAACTGGCATCTAAGCTTCAGCCTCTGTCCCATCGAAACGTATCCCTCTGCCTGTTCTACAAGTATTTTAATGGTGAATGCTCTGACGAACTGCAGACACTTGTGCCTCCACGATGTAGACACCCTCGACAAACCCGACAGGCAGCTAAATCTCACCCCCCCCCATGCAGTAGAGATCCCTAAATGTAAAAGATCTTTCTACTCCAGTAGTTTCTTCCCCCAGAGCTGCTAGACTCTGGAATTCCATTCCAGGTCCCTGCTTCCTCAACTGTACTGACATGCAGAAGTTCAAGTGTAACGTGAACCGACATCTTGCTGCCCAAATCCCAACATAGTGCCCCAGTAGTTGTTGCCCCTGATACACCAAAGTGGCAATGTGCCTTGTTTGGGGTGAAAATGGTTAAAAAAAAAAAAAAAAAAAACTATTAAATAGTTGTGAGTTACTTAGGACTTAATTATAGCTGATACGAGAGCATATTACCCCCCCTCCCCGGGGATTCGATAAGCGTTCCATTGTAACTTCTGTTCAAATTTCAGTTTGAGAAGAACCTGAAGAGGTTGGCGATTACATTGACTGAAATGTGAAAGTAGCACTCAAGATAAGAACAGTAGTTCAAATAATTAAAATAAGGATTATCAATCCTCTTAAAAATTCAGAAAAGTTGGATTTAGAAGTCGGTTTCTTAAAACTGTCCAACATAGTCCTGCATGTGTAGTAAAAAAAAAAAAAAAAAAAATTTTTTTGAACCAATTGATTGTGAATTCTTGGAGTTCTGCCTTTAAGTTCTATATTTATCTTGGCAAAGTACTGATGTCTGTGGTGGCAGGTGTCGGTTTTCATATTCCTCCCTTCCCAAAGGAACTCTAATAGGCTCTTCTGATCTTAAAATTTGTGGGTCGATCAAATCTAATATTACGAAGGAAAAAACGCAAACATGTTTAACATGAAATGTTAAAATTTTAGGAAAATATTGGTCAAAACCGTTTTCCAGTAGCCAGACGTTAAGAGGGGGGGGGGAGGTCGCAAGTACCCTACAATTCAACATCCTATCATTTAGTAAGTAGGGTTGCAAAGTAATGATAACGGGGAGACCTGACATTGCCTGGGATTGATTGAAGATCACGGAATGTTCCACTTCCAATATTTTTTGTCATCAAAATCTGAAACATTTATTTTTATGGTCCTGGGTATGACCTTAAACTATCACCAGTGGTGAGGCCCCAGCTTGCAGGCTTTGGAGAGTAGAGCCACCTTTTAATTGCCATTGCTCCCAGGTCCACTCTGACCTGGAGTGCTAGTACCTGTTAGGGTCCAAACTATGGGTTAAATAGAAACCGACTTGAAAACAACAAATATAGTCTATTAAAAAGTTTTTCTTCTGAATCTTTGGATTTGGCATTAAATAACCTGAAAAGGGTTGATATGCCGTAAAACAATACATTGCAGTCTATATTGCACTGTAGGGAACCGGTTATAAAATTTTTATGGCTTCAATTAGTTTAAAATGCTAAAATCAAGTATTCTGATTCAATTATGGGATAATATATTTGTTGGTTAGTTATTAGGACAATCACAAGAATCTGATTTTGACTCTCGAGTATATATCCGACACAGCTAATCAGTTGAGAACCACATTACTTTTATCTAAAGTAATATATACTCGAGTCAAAATAATAAAAAGAATATTCTCTTGTCATAGCTATATCTTCCTAGGCATTACTACTTTGGAGATAGGGATGTGTAGGATTATAGTTAATTATACAATCCTCTAGAGCACCCATATCTTTTATGACTATCCTACTCTGCAGTAGCTCTTCGGGTGGAAAGTAGTAGGTTCTGTTGTGCCACTCTGCCAGGCATTACACCCCCTCATTTGGAGGAAAGTAATTGCTATTTGTCATATTTTGGTAGTAATGTCCTGTGACCATACGATTTTCCCAGGTATTAACTCTTTGGGAGGGTTATGGTTATCATCCTCATGGAGTACATATTTTGGTTCTTATGTACTTGTGTTACCATGCTGTTTTTTAGTTTTTAAGTTAAATTCAAATGTCCATGTTTTTCCTGTACTTTGTTAGGTGGAAGTACAGAATAGTTACAAAAAACTCTTACCCCTTCTTAGAATGGCTTTCTAAATATTTCGGCATGGTAACATATTCACAAGTATTTATTTATTTTTTTTTTTTTGTAAAATATCTGTTAGGTTATATCTTCCTCCCAAGCATTAACTCCTTTTTAGGGTTAGCTAGTCATGTTTTTTCATGCCATCTTCCCATTAACTTTAGGTTGGCAGGGAGGGGGGGATATATTTGCTAGCATCAATTATAACTGATTCGATTTTTCCTGAAACTACCTTTTTTTTTTTTTTTTTTTTTTTTTTTTTTCCCATGCAGACGTTAACTGTATCCTGGCTTGATGATTTGCGAATCGATATGATCTTGATGAGCCCACCATGTCAGCCTTTCACTCGTGTCGGTAAAAAGCGAGATTGTGAAGACGGAAGGACGAGATCATTTCTTCATATTCTTAATTGCTTGCCAAAGTAAGTTTTGTTCAAAATTTTTTTTTTTTTTTTTTTTTGTGAACTTGAAAATATGGCCCAATTTCCACTGCCAGCAATTTGGTTTAGTCATTTCTAATCACTTGGGCTAAAACCATTCTTTTTATTGTTTTAAATTGTATTTCTCTTATCTTTTATTTTATTATGGTTCTGTTTTGACTAACAATATACTAGTCAAAACAAGAATACTGTTTTAGCCAAGCTATCTTTACATCATCAACGCTCTGATCTCCATCTGGCATCAATTGAAATGGATGGCTCTCATCTAGAAGCCCCATGTTTTGACAGGCTTCTGGGCTTGACCTTTACTCCTGATCTGAAATGGGACAATCTGTTGCCAAGGCTGCTGGAAAAATGGTGGGATCCTTCTACCGCTCCAGAAGATATCTCGCTACTGACGCAATTCGCTATCTATATAAAAGCCAAGTACATCCAAGGATGGAATACTGCTGCCATATCTGGGCAGAATCTGCTAAAAACAGCCTATCCTGCCTTGACAGAGTACAAAATTGGCTTAGTGGGGATGCCCTTTTCTCTTCTCTGCAACCTCTCTCCCACAGAAGAGACGTTGCGAGCCTATCTTTGTTTTATCGTTATTTCCATGGCAGGTGCTCGTCTGAGCTCCAATCTCTGCCCCCCCCCCCCCTTTGCCAATCTTTTACGAAAAACACCCGTCTAGCTGAAACCACTGTCAAAAATTTTCCCCACTCTTTATCTTTGCCTAAATCAAAACGTAGATTCCATGAACAAATCTTCTTGGAACTGCACGCCTGTGGAACTCTGTTCCATCAGCCTGCTTCCCACCTAACTACAACCTGGATGTCTTAAAGTCCAACGTAAACAAATTCCTAATGAACCGCCCCCCCTTAAGTAGACACTTTAAATCTCCACTAACGTACTGTACATGCAATAACCCTTATCCCTAAGTGGCTTCTGGGCCTTGATAAGTGGGTGGCCCTGTCGGTGGGGCATTAGAATATGCCGACTGCCCCCCCTGCAGAGGGTAAAAGTCCCTCAATGGGGGTCCTGGATATGACCTTAAACTATATCCAGTGGTGAAGCCCCAGCTTGTGGGTTTTGGGGAGTGTGGAGCCACCCTTTAATTACCATTGCTCCCAGGTCCACTCTGACCCGGAGTGGTAGTACCTGTTAGGGTCCCAACTATGGGTTAAATATAAACGGACGTGAAAACAACAAATATATTCTATTAAAAAATTTTTTCTTCAAAATCTTTGGAGTCGGCATTAAATAACCCGAAAAGGGTTGATATGCCGTAAAACAAAAACAACCAACCAACAACCATTGATGAGTGGTGGCCATCTTGTAAAAAAAAAAAAAAAAAAAAAAAAAAAAAGTCCTAATGACTTTTCCTTTATCTCCATAACAAAAATTTGTTTATTAAATTAATATTCCCGCAAAACCTCTCCTCTCGGTGGGGGCGACTAAAATTTCATTTCTAATGATCTAAAATAAAAAGGAGTACCTGATTGCAAATATTTCTCACGTGTTATATTTCCCCTCTTTTGGAAATAGAGTACGATTATGAATATTCGCATTATCAAAAAAATCCTTATACACTGAAATTTACTTGTATGAAAACCAGAGGGGTGATATAACATGAGAAATATTTGGAATCAAGTCTCCCCTTACTGTTATTCAGATCATTTGAACCCAAAGCAGTAAGTTAGTCTCCCTTCCAATGGGCCGGTCCTGGATATGACCTTAAACTATATCCAGTGGTGAGGCCCCAGCTTGCAGGCTTTGGGGAGTGTGGAGCCACCCTTTAATTGCCACTGCTCCCAGGTCCACTCTGACCCGGAGTAGTAGTAGTAGTACCTGTTAGGGTCCCAACTATGGGTTAAATAGAATCTTACTTAAAAAAAAATATACTCCATCAAAAATCGTTCCTCAAAATAACTAGATTTGGCATTAAATAACCTGAAAAAGGTTGATATGCCGTAAAACAACCAACCAACCCTTCCAAGGGCAGGTTTGGGAGAAATATTTTATAATTCCTATGCAAAACTAGGAAAACAAATGACTGTTATATTCCCCTCTTTTGGAAATAGAGTACGATTATGAATATCCGCATTATCAAATCCTTATACACTGAAATTTACTTGTATGAAAACCAGAGGGGAGACATAACATGAGAAATATTCGGAATCAAGTCTCCCCTTACTGTTATTTCAGATCATTTGAAACCATAGCAAGTTTTAGTCTCCCTTCCAAGGGCAGAGGTTTGGGAGAAATATTTTGTAATATTCAAAACTAGGAAAACAAATGACTGAAATGTTGGTAAAGATGTATCTTTCCGCCTAAAAAAAAAATCCCTTAAAAATTTGCACTATAGGTTTTTGTAGGGTGCTGAAAACAGTTAAAATCTCAGGAAATGAGTAGTTTCCAAGACTTAACTTTTTTTTTTTTTTTTTTTTTTTTTTTTTTGGCGGGAGGGGGGGGTATTTTGTAATTGTAGCCTGGTAGACCAACACAAAACCTTTTCTATAGGTTTTGGGTGTGCTGAAAATGAATCGCATTTAAATTTTCTGCAAATAAGTATTTTTCCAGGTATTAAGCAATATAAGTGGTAGCCGTTATTTTATGCACAAACATGCACATATTTTTGCTTAATATCTGAAAAATACTTATTTGTGGGGAAATTTAAATGTGATATTCATTTCCAGCACACCCAAAAACTTCTTAAACAAGCTTAAGGTAGGTTGTTTCTACCAAGCCACAATAAACACCACCCCTAAAATAAAAATAAGCCCCCCCCCCCCACCGCCATAAAAGGTGGCCATAAATTGTGCTCATTTTACATTAAATTAATATCAAAGTGATCCTCCAACTTTTTTAAACTGACCTCGAAGGCAAATATCACATAGCCTACTGCACAATTAAGGTACTTAGCTTTCCAATGAGCCTTCATTTTAAATTCTGATCAGTCTCCAAGATTTTGAATTTATAAAAATTACCAGAAAGATGAGATATTCTCTATACTCATAGCCAAAATCTTGAAATGCTAATCTTCTAAGATTACATGAAAATGTGTAGACTTTGAGTATTATCATACTATTCTATGACTAAAATTTTGACAATTGGTAAAAAGAACCTACATTTTCAAACCAATAAGATATGCCCAAATTTGCCTACATTTGTAGTGTCTGGCAGGCAGCTTAGATTGTCTAGGCCTGTGACCTTGCTAGGTCACCAATGTTGGTACAAAAAAAATGTAGCTTTGGATTTTTTTTTTTTTTTTTTTTTTTTTTTTTTTTTTAACCATTGTCACATTTAAATTTAATTGTAGGGAGTATCCAATTTTTTTTTTTTTTTTTTTTTTTTTTTAAATTTAACCTTATTAAATTTTTTCTTCTAGCCCCCCCCCCAAAAAAATTAGCAACACTACATTAGAGAAACATCTTTTAATTTGGGATGCAAGTCTCAATTAATGTTTAATTAAGATCATACAGGATTTTCTCAAATTTATGAAACAATGCTTTTAAGATTTACAGATTTACTCGTGTCATAGTCTACTACATATTAGTTGGCCATAGCTGTATCTACTTCCCATTTGCCCAGGATGCATGCACTTAATACAAAACAATATAAACTAAAAATGCATTAATTGTAGGGGAGACAACTCTTTACATCAAATTATTTCCCTTGATCTCTCATCTTCGTTTGAAACAAGTTTAAACTGTTTTTGCCAAACAAATTTCAATAAATTGTAGTGAAAGACTCAGACTTCATAATCTAGTATACGATGCCCTTTTCTCTTTGCAATATCTTTTCCATCGACTTTGCAAGACTGTCTGCTCTATTTTCATTGCAAATATTTGACTGACCTCCAATCCATGGTCCCCCCCCCCCTGCTAATCTTTCACAAAAACACCAGTCTAGCCAAAAATTCAAATTCTCCCACTCTATCAATGACTAAACCTAAACACGAATTCCATCAACAAAGCTTCTTTCCTAGAACTGCCTGTCTATGGAACTGTTTGACTGGTCTGCTTTACAGCTGAATACAATATTTTCCTGTCGAATGTAAACAAGTTATCGAACCATCCTCCATAAATTTAATCGACAAATTTTCATCAAGTGATTACTACGCTATTGTCCCAATGACAATACACACATTAACCCTTATCCTCAAGTGGCCTCCAGACTTGGTAAAGTTATATTTCCAGCAACAGAAGTGAAAATTCACTAGTTAAGAGGTTAAATGGGATTGATATAGAAAATCTGGCAAGATAACTTGTAACCATTTCAAACAAGACAAAATTAAATGTAAAAGTTGATGCTATACGTTTTCACCAGGAATAAACTTGTGTTTTTATTTTACACATGACTAGAAGCAGTTTTTAATATCTAAATGCTGAATTGTTTACAAATTAGAAATAGTTCCTCAGTTTAAGTATTGCAATATTTTGGCATGTTTAGAATCCAGTTTCTTCTAGTAACATTTCAAAACTTATCAAGTTAGACTTATGTTCTTTTGGAAAAAAAAAAATGTAAAAATTGTAAGACTTTTTACAAATCATTTTAATCAATGATAGGAATAAAATTATCATTAACTAATTTTCTTTATCAGTATTTAACTTTTTTTTTTTTTTTTTTTTTTTTTTTTTTTTTTTTTTTTTTTTTTTTTTTTTTTTTTTTTTTTTTTTTTTTTTTTTTTAAATACAATGAATATTTCGTAAATGACTAAATCATTTTTAACCTGACTTTTTATATGATAGAGGTTAGGATCAGTAAATATCCTATGAGGCAAGCTTAATAGGTCACTTTTCACTTTGACCTTTAACATGGAGCAGAGGACAACTGGAAAATTTTTATTTGATTCCAAATGCCTAAACATTTTTTTTTTTTTTTTTTTTTTTTTTTTACTACTACACTAACATGCAAGTGAAATATATCTGTTACAAAAAAAAACCAGAAAACTTAGGCATCACTTATGGTGTATGCCAAAAATGATAGAAAATTGAATTTTAGTAATAAGATTAATTTTTCTGAATATGTACTGAAGTGACATCAGAATGTCGTAGATTATCTCCCTTTTAATTTGAAGATGCTATGCCGGCTCGTGGTTTGGAGTTTGACTCGATAGTTTTTAATTTTAAAATTCTACTCTATAATTTTCTAGCTTTTAGTCTACACAGATACTTTTGACTGATGCACAAGTATATAAAATTTTTCATTATTTTGAACTTGTATATGATTCTACATAAGCAAATCAGTTTTAAATATTCCAATTTTAATTCTGTTACTATATCGATCTTGTCTCCATAAAATGCTCCTGTTTTAGCAATTACAAGATTTTTTTTTTTTTTTTTTTTTTTTTGTCTGGAGTTCAACCAAATTAAAAAAAAAATATACAGATCTTTATACATGAATACTAGACAAATGTCACCTTCCAAAAATCCCATACACTGATCAATTTTTTCTTTTTAGCTAAGAAATTGTGGCCATTACAAGGCTGATTTTGTTCCTAGGTAGTTCGAATTGAGTTGTCTGATTTATTAATAGGCTGTGACAACAGCATATTTTCATTGTTTTGACTAGAGTATATATCCGACACATTCGGTTAATCAACCGAGAACTACGTCACTCTATATAAAAGCATAAAATATTGAGATATATATATATATATATACTAGAGTCAAAACGATGAAAAGAATATGCTGTTACAGGCCTATTGATTAAACATGGCAAGTCAAAAAGTCTTGATTCTTTAAAAAATTTTTTTTTTTTTTTTTTTTTTTTATTATAGAAAAACTGATTAATTTATATGAATTATGAAATTTTCATTTCCTGACGGGTATGTAGATTTTTTATTCTACTTGCTATTCATTTTTTCTATTCTAAAAATTTTTTTTTTTTTTTTTTTTCAGATTAAATAATCCTCCATCTTATATTCTTTTGGAAAATGTAAGAGGCTTTGAAGTTTCTAAAACCAGGGAGTGGCTCATATCTACGCTTGAGGAATGTAATTACCAATATCAGGTAAGAATTTTTCGGCAACGTATATTGTTGACCAGGTTTGCCTCGTGAGAATAATTGACGTGCTTTTGGAATTAGGGTTGTTAGACTCCAACTTAAGTATAATTTGTTAGCTCCATTGTAAGCTTTTAATTTCTGTTTTTTTGTTGTTTTTTTTTTTTTGCCAGAATATAAATGTAAAATCTACATGTAGTGTTGGGATGATTAATCGAAGATTTGAGGGTATCAGAATCGGAAAAATTGATGCCAATTTTCCGATGCCAAAACGATTCTTGTCTTATTTGAATTTGTTTTTAAAGTAAAATCTTCCATTGCTAATAAAATATTTTTTGATTTTAAATAAGGCTAAAATCGACAGATCATCCTCTATGAGTGTAATTTGACGCTTAGGAAAATAACTACAGGTTTAACTTTTTTTTTTTTTTTTTTTTTTTTTTTTTTTTTTTTACAGAAAAACTCTATAGTTTAAATATTTAGATTCTTTATAAGAATCAAATTGGGAACTTAGCACGAATCTGTAATTGTATCAGAATTATGAAAAATATTGGAATCCTCCCGTCACTGGAAAATATTCCAAATATCAAGTAGCTTAATTTTTAAAGAATCATTTTTAAGGGGTTATTGGCTTCATAGGCATTTGATCCATACTCGCTAGATTTACAAGGTGCCTACACAAGTTTCCAGACATTTGTACAGGCATTTAAAATCGTCATAAGCTCTGCAATTCAATGTTATTGCTAGTCATCTTATGAGATGACTTACCGATTTTTCAGTTCAGGTTCAAATGAACAGCTACCGCAGCAATTGAAATACACCCTACTAATGCCTGATTTTCACAGCTTCAGAATTTCAAAAATGCTATCTGGACGTGAGGATGCTTTAGAAGAACAATATGCAATAAAATTCTGCTTTAAACTTGGAAAAATACCATAAATGTTTGTTTCTACTGATATGCTTAGTTTGATATCCGTGTTGGAACACAATTGTTCACAAGAAACTGAATATTTACATGAAGTTTCTTAAGGGTGCTCGGATCAAAGACCTCGTGATAGCAGAGAGATGGTTGAGCCAATCAATTTGAATCCCCACAGTTTTTGATGCTCTGACCTGTGATGAAAGTGTACTGGCTCTTTCAGACCAAAGGCCAGACAAAGCAAATCCACTCACTTTTTTTTTTTTTTTTTTTTTTTGTTTTTTTTTTTTGTGCATGCACACACCTCCAAACACCAGACAATGCCAGGCACCCCTGTTAGTCTATAATATGTATCTCACCTGTCTGTTTAAATGTGTGTATGTCTCTCAAAAACTTTAGAGGCGACCGATTTTCATGAGATCTGTATCGTGGAAGCTCGACCCTTTGGACAACAAATAATGAAAAATTGGCCACATTAACTCCTTCACCCTCAACTGGGCCCTTTTCTACAGGGAGTTTTTTATTTATTTATTTATTTTTTTCTCTCGCATTCTTTTCCTCCTTTGTAGTACGGGTTTGAGCCTGCCTGTCTACCACTTTCTGCTCAACACACCCGCAGGCCTCCAGGCTAGCCTAATATATAAAAGGCAAAATGGGCACACGTGGTTTTTGTATGTCCAGGAAAGGCTTTTCGCATCTACCTTCTTGCATCTGTTAGATATCAGAACTTTTCTAATACTTAAGATTCCTAGCAAATATCCCAAATTTGCAAACACACTAATATATATATATAGCTTTCACCCAACATTAAAAATGACCTTCCTGGGGAACTTTAAAAAACACCATTTCTGCAAGTCATGACTGTTTAATTTGAATGCTTTACACTTCCGGTAGCAGTTTTTCACTTTTCCGCCTTCGTGTAATGGGTTCGAGCCTACTTACCTACTACTTTTTTAGGCTAATATGTATATAAATGAGCCATCTAGAAGTTTTTCTTTCCTGACCCCATCTTCTGACAGGATAGACAAGTGATGTTGCTTGTGTAAGTCTTGTCTGAAATTACTTTCACCATATTAGAAACTATCATTTTACAATCCATTTCTTTGAGGTAGATCTACAAAATCAGGTTCTGAAACTACATTAGACAAACTAGTTGTATTCCCCATTTTGTCAAAGGATTACCATAATATTGGAAGGAGATATGTCCTTTTAATAACTTGAAAATATATATAAATTAAATCTTAAGAGGTTTAGGACCTTCAATCGGAATAGTCGTTTCTTGGAAACGCTGGATGTACCTCCTGTGTCATGAGTAGGGCTGACAAGAGAATATTGTTTTGACTCTAGTATATGACAGTTCGACATGATTGATCAATGGAGAACAACATCACTCTATCAAAACATAAGATTGATATATACTCAAGAGTCTAATGAAAAGAATATTCTCTTGTTATAGCCCTAGTCATGAGCAAGTTACTGGAATCTCTTAAATAGAAGTCAACCACTTCAGTGGAATTAACCTCCTCGGTGACATGCAATATGGTTTCTGATCTGCTAGATCTACAGCAGACGTGTTAACCAATCTCATAGGACTGGTGAATTGCTCAAATGAGGCTTTCTTTCTAGGACAATTGCTCTTGACTTGACATATCAAAGGACTTTGATGGGGTGTGGCATAAAGGTTTACTCCATAAGATCTCCAGCTATGATATTGCTGAAAATGTCTTAATTATTAAATTGTTTCGCTCTCTTCATAAGAGTAATGGTTGATGGGCAGAAGCTCGGTATTAATGCTGGAGTCCATCCTGGGCCCAACTCTTCCTGATCTACATCAATGATATCCCAAATGACATCCCGAGATCATTTGTAGACATTTAGGCTCATCTCTTGCCTGTGCATGTACTCTTTACGGTTTTCCACTCGTTCTTGTTTCAATCATTGAAAAGCTTTTCAGTTTTATTTTAAAGAAATTTAAATTTTATATTAAAAGAATTATTGAATACACTTTAAAATCTTTTAAAACTATTTTAGGAATATTTGATTTAACGTTATAGTCAAGAATACCAAGGGACATCACTCTACTTTCCATATACCAAGGGACGTAACTCTTATCAATTTAGATAACTTAACATTGCTGGTAGCCTGTGAAGACTAGTTAGGTCTGTGCAAAAGTTCTAAAGATCTAAAATTCCATCTTGAAATACTCACTTTTAGAAGGGAGTTTAAAAATCCTTCATAATAACGACCTTTGCTCTAAGTTGATTCCATATCAACAAGTTTGTAAAAAAATCCTTTACAATTGTATGAAAGTTTTTTACTTAAATTTTTTTTTTTTTCAGGAATTTTTGCTGACCCCTTTACAATTTGGTATTCCGAATTCAAGATGCCGTTATTATATTTTGGCCAAAAGAGCAGAGAAATTTGCTTTTCAAACGGATTCTGTAAGTATAAAATGTCCACGAACATATTCAAACTAGCAAGGTGCTCGGTGTTACTTGATCATATTTAAATATATTTAATGTGTGTTTATTGTATCCAATATAGTTATTTCCAAGTTTCTAAAAGTGACTTGGAAGCCATCAGCTAGAATTGAAACCAAAACCCTTATCTCTCCATCCTTCTTCATTACTATCTGAGCGATGTCCATATACATAAAAACCTAAAATGTTGCGAAAGATATAAATGTATATTTGGGCATGCATAGAAGCGACACATGCCTGCCTAGTTTCAATTTCAAAACCCCTTAGCAACTATTTTTACCGGCTAAAAACGTTTTGCAGGTCCAAATCTTTTTGCTTTAGCACGTGATGTCATATCATTTGACTTTTTTTTTTTTTTGTCTTGAAAGTCTAACCTTTGACTACCTCACTTCAGTCATGCGTCCTGTGGCTAGGTACATTTCCATTTGCTGCCGGGTTATCCTGACATGTACTAATGCGACCCTTGCCAAAATTCACACCAACTCAATTGCTACATACTAGAAATGTCCAAAGGGTTGATCTTAAATGATACCGATCTTGTGAAAATCTGTCGCCTGTTAAAAGTTTTTGCAAGACATACATTTTTAAACACGGGGTGAGATTTTATTATAGATGGAATCTGCGTGAATTAAAACCTATTTATGCATATTTTCTGACCATGCCAGACAACCTGCTCCTTTATATAAAGGAGAATAGGAAATGAACTTTTGGGTTCATTTTCGAAATCGTAACTTTTTTTTTTTTTTTTTTTTTTTTTTTTTTTTTTTTTTTTACCGGGTCACCCTGTATATTTTGATTAATTGCAGACTTCCGATTTATATATTGGACCCAATATATAGCAAGTATTTTCAAGTTAAGACTTGTGCCCTACCAGACAATCAAAACGCAAACATGTAGCTTATGATTTAATTTTCCTTTGATGTTAATGCCTGAGCCATGAAGACAGGTTTGCTGCAAGGCTAAAAATTAAAACCAGAACCAATAGCTGTTGTTACGCATGCATATTCGTAACGTCATCATTCAACCTCTACCTGGCAATTGAAATTTAAGTTTCAGTTTTGCACAGATTTTCCCTGGCTAAAACTCAAATCCGTTCCGCATGGGTTTGAATACCTGAAGTTTCATATCTGTAGACAAAACTGACAGGAGTTTGGTAGGCAACATTTTTCTATGTATAGATTTATTTACTATAACCTTATTGTGCAAGTATAAATCATGTAGAATATCTGCATGAATATAATTACACGTAATAGTTAACTAAAGATGATCTCGTAAGAAAACTAAAAACCAAACTAATTGGGATTAATGTTCAAAAGGATATGCAAATTAGCTAGATAGTTTGCAGATGAATGCAGTTCCACGACCCATATTTAAAATTCTATTTTCTTAAATAGTGTTTTTTAATATGAATATCAATATATAACATATTTATAGAAATATAGATTTTTATATTAACCTATTTTGAACATTTTCTTTCTAATCCCATTTTCTCCACTTTCAGATAGTTTTATCTATGTATTTTCATATCCCCTATTTACGGTTTCTATTTTCTCCACTTTGTCTATATCTTCCCTATTTATTATTGGCTTTTTTTTTTTTTATCCCCATTATTTCATAGTGGCCTATAAATTTTTGATGTGATGTGTAACGTAACTCAACTCTCGCATGATATATTATAATATATAATATCTATAAAAGTGAACATGTCTGTACATTTCTCTATACAATCTATTTTTAATCTACAGACTTGAAATTTGATATACAGGGTACTGAGATTTGGGAAAATCTTTAATCTGTTTTCGGACGGAAATTTGGCTGTTAAGGGGTCAAAGTTCAACGATTTGACCTTTGACAACTCTACCAAACTCCTAAAATTTTGGGTCTAAACACTTGAAATTTTAGATATAGGTTCCTTGGACATGGATCTAACTTAATAGCTTGATTTGAGCCCAAAACAAATGTTAAGGGGTCCTAATAGTCAGCTGAAGTTTGACCTCTGCGGTCTCTACCAAATTACTTGGACAATTTCTAGTCTAAACATTTGAAATTTGATATAAAGGGTATTCAGAGATAGGGCAAGCTTTTAATTGGTTTGGGTCAAAAATTTGAGTTCTAAATGTCTTAAGCTAGTTTTTCTGTATTTGCATAATTCTAGCCTTTCTTTTCTGACGAAAAGCAACTTTGAAATGCCATGGCCTACAGAGGTTTTTGCTTATTTTCCCCCTTTAACTTTTCCTTACTGTTCTGATATAATAAAGTTTTATACTTTTATACCTTTCATTTAATATTGTTTGCTCCTTAAGTGTTGAGCTTGTCTTTGTTTGAAAAGTCTTACTTTGTTAAAGACTTAATCTTTGATAACTTTTTTTTTTTTTTTTTTTTTTTTTTTTTTTTTTTTTTTTTTTTTTTTAATCTAGGTCCGAGCAGACCTTCCTTATCTTGCGACCGATTGGTTGGTACACAAAGAAACCTCATCTGCCCCCTTAAAGTCTGAAATTCCAGAGTCTTTACAACTCTTCCTAAATCCATGGGCCAAATATGGACAAATAATGCACCAAGCGGAAGATGAAGAGGGTCACATCTATCCTGGCTGTAAAACTTTGAGTGCCTTTCTTGAAGACGGAACTGTGGAATACTTTTCAGAATTTCTGATCCCTGATAAACTGCTGCATCTTTTCATCGTCATCGATATTGTTTTACCGTTTCATAGGAAATGTTCTTGCTTCACGAAAAGGTGAACACTTTGACTTTATTTTGACATTTCGAAAAGTTTATGTACAGAATTTGCTCTTAAACTAATTAACTGATCATTAAGTTTTAGAACACTGCTGCTAGACATAAAATATCCAGATGTGAGCTTTCGTTCGATGCAATTAAGGCAAAAGGAGATGAAAGTTCCTTAAAAATTCGAAGATATAAAGAATTTGAAGTATGAAAATTTACCGAAATGACTGGATTTAGTATTAAACTAGCAGGGAGACCCAGATGTTGCCCAGGATTGAATGATCAATAAATATTTGTCGAAATTGCCAATTTCAATTTCAAATTGATTGCTTTTAGTTGGACCTATCGCGGTGCACCAGGAGGAAGCTTACTATGCCTCTTTGCAGTGACGTAGTGCCCAATACTGTATTCTACATTGCACTGTAGAGAACCTTTTTATAAAAATATTTCCTATATATATGATGGCTTGAATTGAAGTTTAAAATGCAGAAGGCAATTATCATGGTTTAAGTCTCTTCTAAACAAAAACCTTTCCAATGTGCCCCTGTCATATCAAAGAACCTGTTAATTTTATTTTGTTTGTGTGGTAATAAAACTTCTGAAATGCACTTGTGATGTTAGGCTGTCTAAGGTGTTAACTTTGGTCAAAATCGCCTGTTCCTTTAATTGGATTTTCAATTAACGATAATTATTGAAGACATTCGGATACAAACCTAAGAAATCTTTCAATTACATAAAGGACATTTGTGACTTTCATAAAAATTGGCCTAGCTGTTTCCTAGTCCATAGGAACTAACTTGTGCTCACTCAATTCTTTTTATATAATAGATAACTCAAAAGGGGTTGATGCACCATAAAATGAAATCAATGAACCAAACCACCATTGTCTGAATTGAGCTTTGAATTTCGACAAAGATACAGATGGGGCGATCGTGGCCTGTGCAGCGAATATATGTAAGTGTTCACTGAAGATTTTAGTTTAAATTTCGCTTGGATTGGTTACTATTTTGAATATTGATTCAATTACTGAAAAATCCAGATCAGTTGTCTCCCTTACTAAAATTTTATTTTTCTGTAGAAGTTGGTTACTATTCTGAATATTGATTCTTTACAGAAAACCACTTAAAAGTGAACTCGTATCAAACTCTTATTTTGATCAGCTAATTTTTTTTATTGTATCCTGTTAATAATGCATGAAGTACATTGCTACAATTGTTTCCAACTGGACATTTGATAAGATGGAAACTTTTCAGTTTTCTATGTTTTTGTTTTGTTTTGATTCAAGCTGATGCACCCAAGTCAGATATATATTTTTTATTTTTGAAATCCGAACTTTATAATATATATAAGAATCGATAGAACATTAACTCTATAATAATATATACGAAATCTGCAAGAATTAAAATATCATTTAAGCATATTTTACAAGTGGACTACATGGGGGCATTCCTGCTAGCTTAGATAAATATTTTTGTAGTTTTAACAAGAGCTACAATAATATCAGTGTCTCCATTTACACTGAACATCCTCAGAATGCCAACATGTTATATATGAAAGAGTCCGCTGTGGAATTTCCACAGATCCCACTAGTTTGTATTATTTGGATTCATCAGACTAGTTGTCTCCCTTTACTAAAATTTTATTTTTCTGTAGAAGTTTAAAAAATGTCAAACAAGTAGTCACTTAAAAACTTAAATGATTTCACTGTGTTACTATGAATACCTTCTGAAAGTAGGTATCCCTCGATGTAGAACCTGTCAACATCCACTAACCGTTAAACACGTATTAATAGAATGCAATTAAAATATTCGTGAAATATTTTCAAGGAACAAAACCTTAAAGCAATATTTGGAAAATCTTATAAAATATTAGATTTTCTAAGAAAAACTAACCTTTTTGGAACACATTTGAAAGGAAGAAAAAAAAAACCCTAGAAAAGACTGGGAAATACTAAATGTTAATTAAAAACAATCTATTACCGAAAGCTTCAAATGAAGAATATTCTCTTCACATTTCATGGCATGGAATGACCTATAAGGTTGATGTGACGCTAAAAAAAACCCCTAAAATTTCAGTGTTACGTAGTTGTTAATCTTCATCGATGTTATCTTTAACCCTCAACACCACAATTATCGCAAGGAAACTAACAAAAGCAAGAAATATTCCTCTGGTCTTCGTCAGGTGGTTGTTGCAACAAGATAGCAATTCTGAATCTCATAACTGTATCCTCAGTAATGACTGCCTTCCATAGTTATCGTCTCACCATGTTTTTGGCCAACTAAGCTTTTAGCCGGCTTTGGGTAAGATTAAAACCATTATCTTCAGACAATACTCACCTGGAACCGTAGATTTAACATCTCTATCGACTAAGCCACGGGCCCGGAGGGCGATCAAGGTTGGATTTTTTTTTTTTTTTTTGTCTTGTGAATAACCATTTATTATCTGATCTTCCATCGTTGGGTCGATATCGAATTCAATTGAAATGGAAAATCAGATAATAAACTTGGATTTATAAGACTAAAAAATCCAACCATGATCAGCCTTCAGGGTCCGTGGCGCAGTGGATAGACGTTGAATCTGTTTTCAAGTGAGCATTGTCTGAAGATAGCGGTTTCAATCCTCCCCTAAGCTGGCCAGAGGATTAGTTGGCCAAAACATGAAACAAGAACTATGGAAGGCAGTAATTGCTGAGAATTCAGTTTTGATCTCGTCGCAGTAACCACCTGACGAGGGTCAGGAATAGTTGGTCGAATCTTTGAAACAACTGAGGATGATAGTCTGTAATGAATAACTCTTCTCAAAACATTGCAATTAGATTTTTTTTTTTTTTTTTTTTTTTTAAGTAGTACTTACTTCCAAAATAATGTATTGCATCTAAATTTGCCCCCCCCCCGTAATTAAAAAAAACACTTTTGATATGCACTTCAAGTCTCATGCTGCCATCTGGCCACATGTTCATCTCACACCGGCTCCCCTTGCCAATCCTTTATTACCCACGTGTTCCTGTCACTTGCTCTGTTCATTTTTTTTTTTTTTTTTTTTTTTTTTGCTATGACATTGCTTTTCACACTGGCTGTCATTTTCATACGCATGTCATGAAGCTGCTGCTAAAGGGCTAATGGCTGTTATAACTGAATGCCAGACAATGTAAATACTCGTATTTTGATATTCAGCAGTTATCTCCCTTTGTATAAATCATAAAATTTACTTGAAAGTATTTGAACTTTATCCTTTCTGAAAACGGATAAAATTTGGATGTTTTTCTTTTTAGGTATGGTCGCTTTATTCAGGGTGCAGGATCTGCTGTACAAATGTCCTATGATGCTGAGGTAAGTTTGTTTGTTATTTTTTTTTTTTTTTTTTTTTTTTTTTTTTTTTTTTCCATTCCAACACCTGGAGATTACCACAAAATCAGTCAAATGTTTCTATGAAAACTTGTGCCAATTTTCATTGTAACTGCATTTCTTGTGAGATGTTTTTGCAGATCTTATTTCAAACGATTCTTACCTCAAATATTTGCAGTCATCTGATTTCAATGCACACGGCTTCAATTAATGTCCTGAATAAAAAGTGAATTTATTTTTTTCACTTGTAAATATTTTCTATCTATATCTAAGATTTTTTTTTTTTTTTTTTCATCCAAATTTATTTTCATCTTGCATCACTTCAGCAGCCGACACTGTCACATCACTTTCAAAATAGACTAACATAAAAAAATTGTTGCATAGCTAAAAATAAATCCTATTTTCATATTCATAGATATGGGTATCAATGTGGATAATGTAGAAAAGATTTATTTTGCTATTTAATTTACATGTGTGTTTATGGTATACAAACATGTAAATTAGCTGAAGGTGAATTCTATATATTCAGACATTAAAAATTGAAATAAACATGAGTGGGGGGGGATAACAGCATAGGAAATCAAATGGTGACTTGTTCAACTATGAAGCTCCATATTTCTCCTTGTGACTTATTCCAAAAATTGTAATCTACATTGCACTGTAGAGAACCTGTTAATTTTATAAAATTATCTTTTCTATATAATTGCATTAACTATCATGCTTCCCTTGTGCTCTGAACAGAAACCTTAATTTTGAACGCACCTGTCATATCAAAGAACCTACTGTTGATTTTTGTCTGGCCTTTTGACTTGTGTGGTAAAGCTTCTCAAATGCATTTGTAATGTTAGGCTGTGTAAGGAGTCAATTTTAGTCAAAATCACCCGTTCCTTTCACTGCATTATTTCAATTCTCGAAGACCTTGATACAAAACCTAAAAATGCTGCCAAGCATATAAAGTACCTTCATGTGAAATTTTGAGTCCATAAGAACGAATTCTCATACACACATGCAGTTTCTTTTTATGTAATAGATATAATAAAAAATGTATTCCTTATTTGATTTATCTGATGGCGAAATAAGCAAGAGTTGCAGAGGTAATTATATTGGTAATTAGTGAATTGTTAATTATAAATAATGGCTGATTGGAACAAGTGAAACAATTTGTTTATCAAGCCTAACTCAATCCCAGGACTGATTTCCCCCTTTTTTTTTTTTTTTTTTTTAGCAGCTTGTCTTTTGTCCAAAGTATATAGGTGAAAAGCTTCAGGGGGAAACAAATATTGAACGCTGCTTTAATCTAAGTTATCTTGATTTTAAGTTAAGCTTAAATAGCATTTAAGCCGACATTAAACTCTGCATATTGTACCAAGTTATTGACACTTTATTTGTCGTCCCATTTAGGAGGGGGGGATAGAAATTGATTTCAATTATGATCAATAAATCAAAATTGGCAAGATAATCAACTTTAATTGAAGACTAACTACCATTACCCGGTGTAAAAATGTAACCAGTTTCTATCTCTCCCTCTCCCTCCACATCATCCTCAACTGCATCTTCTCTGACCTGCCCATTCCTCTTTCTGGACATGCAAATACACTATCAATGTTTTAGAACTTTTTATATACTCCCTAGATTATATTTGCAAAGGGACGTCATATCTACATTTATTTACATTGAATTTTTAAAAAATTCCCGCTATTCCATCCTCTCGCATGTTTAGCAGCACTTTTTTCTCAGAAGTGCACGATTGTGGAACTGTTCCGTTCGCCTGTTTCCCACCTGACTACAACTTGGATGTCTTCAAATCCAACATAAACAAATTCCTGACGAACCGCCCCTTTAAGTAAGACACTCTATCAAATCTCCAATACTAATGATTACTACAATACTAGCTCATTGATTACTGTATATGCAATAACCCTTATCCCTGAGTGGCCTCCGGGCCTTGATAAGTCGTGACCCCCCCCCCTCCCCATGTAAAAAAAAAAAAAAAAATGCAAAGGCAGCTTTCCAGCCTTTCGTGCCGGAACATCCAGAAAGCAATCAGCTTTGATCAAACAATTGCTCTTAATTTGGGCCCTCTTTTGTGGGAGAGCTATTCATTTGGACATTCCTCTTTTGTGGGAGCTGGTTTCCCCCCCCCCCCACATTGTGGGGAAACAAATGAAATGGTGGAAAGTTTAACTGGCTTTCAGCCAGTATTCATTTCTGCATTCACTTGGCAAGTTAACTTCTTGATTGACATCACTAAATTTGAACGCTTTTTACTTCCTATGGCCTTGTAGCGTAGTGGTAAAAGTTCACACTTTCTTTTACTTTTCCACCTACGGGTTTGAGCCTCCTTCCTAACTTTTACACCTCCAATCACCCGGGCAACGCCGGGTACTCCCCTGCTAGTCTATAATATAAATCTCACTTTTCTGTTTAAATGTATGCATGTCTGCTTAAAACTTTTGACAGGTGACGGATTTTCACGAGATTGGTATCGTTTTGTAGCTCAACCCTTCAAATATCGAAAAATTGGCTAAAATTCCAGCTGACTACAATCTGATTGTCTTCAAGTCCAATGTAAACAAGTTCTTGATGAACCGTACCCCTAAGTAATCCAATTTACAAAATTCCCACTATTATGTTTACTACACTATATCACATTGACTAATGTATACTCATTAACCTTTATCCTCGAGTGGCCTCCGGGCCTTGATAAGTGGTGATTCCTGTGTATGTGTAAAAAAAAAAATAAATAAATAAATAAAAATAAATAAATAAAAAAAAATAAAAAGCGATGTTCACTAAGTTATGGCATTTTATTTGATAAAAGAATTTCCACTATCCATCACTTTATTGCAGGTCACTTAAAATGTTTGCTGTCAAAGAATAAACAAAAGCACGTCCTAGGCGCTAAGCCTTGAGTGAATGAATTTAACATTCACCATTTTTGGAAATAACTTAAAACCAAGGAAATAAATTGTTTGATTTGAAAAGTTATGGCTCAGGTGACACCAACTATTTTCTTTCACAGGGCATCCTTTGAAGTAAATTGCTAGCCTCCCTCATAAGTCCCTTTTTTTTTTTTTTTTTTTTTTTTTTTTTTCCAATATTGCCCAGAGATGTTCATTGGGGGTTAAGGTCAGGAGAACATGGTGGTCGGGTCATGAGAGCTTCTCCAATGAAGCTCATAGATTCCAGGAAGACTTCAGTCACCCTAGCAGAATAGGATGGTGCATTGTCATGTATAAAAATCTGAAAGTGACGTTACAATGCTAGGTCATCTAGCCATGGTGACAAATGATTATGCAAAAAAAAAAAGGTCATGCATGCATAGTAAACTTTACATCCTCTGGCACTCGGAATAATTGAATCAACTTGCCAATAATTTCCACCCAAAACCTGATGCCTCCACCTTGTTGAAAGGGGTTGGATTTCTGTTCATGTTCCGAACTTTGGCCCATCCATCCGGAGCATCGAGTAGCACAGGCCTCATCTGTAAATAGGACACATTTTGTAATTTTGTGCCCAAGCCTCTCGTCTTCCCTATGTTTGCTCAATGGAGGCCTTTGAAGAGGTTTATTCTTTGCTATCTCCTTCAACACATTACATCGGGCCTGTCTGGATCTTTTAGCAATTTAAGGTTTTGCAAAAATTGAAGCACTGGTGCTATTTGGGTTTCGGTTGAATATCCCTCCAAATTTTCTGAATATCATGATTTGAAGGGTTTTCTGGTACTCTTATCCTTTCTGGATTCGGTGTTGGGGTTGTTTGCAGATGAAGCCAAGGTTCTTCAATCCCTTTCCAGCTCTATGGATAATCGTTCTGAGTCCAATCCTTTGCTTTTCGATAACATTCAATCGCCCTTTTTTTTTTTAATTTTTTTTTTTACACACGTATATTTAGTGAAATATGCAGATCTACAAAGCATCCATTTTAAATTAGTGGAAATTGGTTGTGCTATATCTGTAATATAGTACACATTTGCATACAGGCGCTTTTTTTTTTTTTTTTAACAAAAATTATTTGGCATTCCTTATTGTTCACCGACCATGAAAATGCTTTGGATATTTCAAGATTGTCAAGTTCTAATAGAACTATGCCAGGTAACCTAGTTTATCATTAGAAAAACGAAAGCAGATTTTGAAAAATGTGTATTTACAGCTTGAAAGGTTTACTCGAGATTTTAAAATTCCTAAATAGACTTTAATTTCTGCTAAAAGTAGATTAGAAATTTGGTTAGAAATAGGTACGGGCACAAATGGACAAATAAAGATAGGGGGACATAGTTTTGAAAGCCAATCATAATTTTTTTGTAGGTTTCCGACTTTTTGATTGTAGTTGAAAAATTAACGACTAAAGGAAAAGTATTGGTACACATGAAAAAGTTATGTTTTCATGGCAAGCTAACCAATTTAGCTAAATTTTGAAGTTAAGTAAATTCATTGTAAAAATCCTTTAGGACTTTATTAATTATCTTTGAAATTGACCAAGAAAACTAAGACCTGGAATTAAACAAAAACAAACACCTTGTTTGTATATAAAAAAAACAAAGCAGCTTCGTTAGCCCCCAAAAGTGAGCGCTTTTTTTTTTGTTTTTTTTTTTTTGCGAAGAACAAAATTGCTACAAACGGAAGTTTGTAAACACTGAATATACGGAAGCCCAAAATTTTAACCAATCAAAAATATGACAATGACGTCATGTAATTAAAACTGAGAAAGGGGGAAGCTAATTGTCTTTTTTTCCCGACGTGCATACATACATATTCTGAACGTTTGTATAATTCTTACCATTTTTATTTGTTAAAATTTTTTTAATTGTTCAATATTTCAAAATTATGTTACGCCGAAAGTTTCATTCATGCAAGGAAAATATTAACATTTTGCATAAAAAAATTATGCAAAACCTGTAATTTAAAAGTAGAAATTTTTGCTATAATTTTGTGAAAATAAAATATTAAATAAACAATGCTTAATTCAATAATATCGGTAGTTTGAGAAATTCATTTTTTTTGAGTTATATCGAATTCATTAATACAGACTTAAGGGGCATTTTTTTTAATGTTCCTGTAAAAATCTTTTTTTTTTTTTTTTTTTTTTTTTTTTTCATATTTTACGATGCTTTACTTTCATAAAGCAAAAATAGATTTTTTTTTTTTTTTTTTTTTTTAAACAAATTTCCACAAATTTAAAATAAAAATGGGTTTAATATATGCAGTGTTCATTTATGATAAATACTGAAAATTTCATTAAAATTGTTTAATTTCCTGATTTTTGAATTTCTAAGTAAAGGGAGGGGGTCAAATGTTTATACGTCTTGAGCATCGGCATTCATTTTGCACATGCCTAGTAAATAAATTAAGCCTTACGTGAGATCACCTGTTTTGTCCTCAAACACTTGGAGTTTGACTGACAATAGTTAGCAGAAATCAAACTAATGAGTTGGCAAGAAAAAAAAACGCATTAGGGAACAGATGTGTGAAATGAACAGTGGAACAAGTGAAGATGTAGAAAAAGACTTGGCGTGCCAAACTCCAAAGGAAATCTATAAGCTGAATAAAACCCATGTAGTTGTAATCAGGTGGGGAACAGGCGAACGGAAGAGTTCCACAATTGTGCACTTCTAAGCTCTGCTCATGGGATTTACGTTTGGATTTAGGCACAGATGGTGGGGGAAAATTATTGACAGTAGTTTCAGCCAGACGGGTGTTTCTTGTGAAAGATTGTCGAGGGGCACGAGATTGGAGCTCAGACGAGTACTTGCCATGGGAATAACTATAAAACAGACAGGCTCGCAACGTCTCTTCTGTGGGAGACTCTGCAGGGAAGAGAAAAGGGCATCCCCCACAAAACCACAAAGTCTATTTTGTACTCTGACAAGGCAGGATAGGCTTTTTTAACAGCTCCTGCCCAGATGTGGCAGCAGTACTCCATCCTTGGACGTACCTAGCTTTTATACAGATAGAATTGCATCAATAGTGAGATCTTCTGGAGCGGTAGAAGGATCCCACCATTTTCTTGTAATAATAAATGACTTTACAGCTGCCAAATTAAAAACTAGAATTTTATTTTAGGCGATTTATGCGTGAATATACTGATTAAATCTAGGTCCAAATAACAAGCCCGACTCAAAAGTTCCTTCAACCCATTGTGTCCTTAATGTTAATTCTGAGTGACAAGTCCCACCCTGAAAAAATGTTTGACCCTCCTACCACCACGTCCAAGTGGTACTCCCCCCCCCCCTGCATACAGGTCATCTTAAAACTATAATTGAAAAGAAAATACCACGTACTTCCTAAACTCTCACCATTTGTCTGAAAAAAAAAAATACATTTAAAATGCTAGAATAGTCTGGAAATAGATTAGTTTACATTTAATTTATAAAACTAATTCTCTACTTCAAAATTTTTTTTATAGCAAAGTTTTCAGTGTTCACCTGTAATTGCTCCTAGTCCTACCGGTCCTGGATATGACCTTAAACTATATCCAGTGGTGAGGCCCCAGCTTGTGGGCTTTGGGGAGTGTGGAGCCACCCTTTATTTACCACTGCTCCCAGGTCCACTCTGACCCGGAGTGGTAGTACCTGTTAGGGTTCCAACTATGGGTTAAATAGAAACTGACATGAAAACAACAAATATATTCTATTAAAATAATTTTTTCTTCCGAATCTTTGGATTCGGCATTAAATAACCCGAAAAGGGTTGATATGCCGTAAAGCAAAAACAACCAACCAACCAACCTAGTCCTACCACTCGGTCGGAGTCAAATCTCCTACAAAGATTGTTAAAAAAAAAAAAAAAAAAAAAGAAAACTTACAGAAATTTTTTCCCATATGAAAAAAGTAACTACCCTAAAACACTAGAATGAACCTAAAATCTAAGATTTTATTCAAGTTTTAGTCTTTGTATGTAAATGCCTAAAAATGGAAGAATTACACCCTGGAGGAAGGTGAGGGGGGGGGGTGATTTAGGTGTTAATCTCCAAAAATATCAAGTTTTGCAATATATTAATTTTTAACGGGTCTTAGTATTAGATTTAAGTTTAATCTATATAAGTTGCATAAGATTCAACTTTGAGTTCTAGTTTTTTATATATATGCATGAATGGAACATTTCTGGTATTCAACACCAGCTACTGGCTGACATGCACAAGAACTCTAAAAAATGAGCCAACCTGAAAACAAGTCTCCCAACTCATGACTTCACTCCTTCATATAGTGGGTCAGAGGCAATGCCGAGTTGTCTAACTTGATAAAATACTGTAAACTATTCTGCAGTCTCTCAATTTGTTAACTATTCTTCTCCTTCACAATTCTGTATCAAAATTCAATACACATCTGACAAAAGGAATGCCCCTCTGATTAACAAGCTTTTTTTTTTAACCGTCTACCTTTCATATGCATAATAGATGTCCTGAAGTCTCACCTTGAGAAAAATAGCGGCCATTTTTTTTTCTTGCCTGATGTAAGCTCTGCCTGCTGTATAGCCTCGCGTTTGTACAAATTTTTAATTGCAAAATTTGGATCCTTTATCATTATTATAATGGGAGGCATGATAATGGAAAATCTTCAAAAGTAAATTTTATCAAGTCACTAATTTTAAAATTCAAAAGATTAACATGATCCACTGTTACAAGTCTTTAGAAACCTTTTCATGACATTAAAGGTGGAGGAAGGGTTAGCAAGAATCCAAATTTGTCATATTTCTTCAATTTATGAACTTGCACTTGTGCATTTGCTGCACCAGCTGTTATCATTCTTTCAGTGCTGCTATGAAGGAATTCTTCCAAACGACAAAAAGAAATAAGATTCATTTTTTTCTGTGGATGTGGAAAAGGTACTGCTTTTCCTAGGTTGAATGGCAGATTTGCAAAATGAGATTGTCTGACCAAAATGCCCATTAACACAATCCTTCAGCTAGGAGTCCCAAGTGCTCATCTTACTCGGAGGTATATCAGCCCAACTAATTGCAAGCCCTCAGAAAAAATGCCTCGAATGTCTAACTGATTCTCCCTCTCCCCCCCCCCCGAGGGTCGGCTCTGACTGTCTTCTCCCGCATCTCATGGAATCTTTTTGACTCTGGATTATGGTCTGTGGTCACTATTCAACCATCCAGATGACTCAAGATGTCCACTGAAGATAATGACTATATGTCCAATAAAAAGGTTAATCTGGAGCTCGTTTAGAAATATTCCAATTTTAAAGAAATTCGGCTCCCTCTTCCGTGTTAACAAATTACTTGTACCTCACAATGCACGGAGTATTGTCGCCACATCTGGGCTGATGCATCTACCAATAGTCTTGTTCTTGGGATATCCTGAACAAAGTTCATATAAACTATATTCTTTAAATTTTAAGATTTTTGCAAGAAAATTTGAAAAATGCATACCCAAATATTCCACTATTTAAATAAAACAAAAATGACCCAATGTGACTACAAATAATCTACATAATTTATAACCTTTCAGGCATTAAATGACTGAACAAGATTCTCGTTAACGGGCAATTAACCCAATTCATTCGGACTTGACAGAGTAAAGGATTTTCTCTTTGGAAATGTTAACTTTGTCATTTAAGTGATTCCTGGTACGAATGGGATTTGGATTTTAATCCAAAAATGATTTTCCTTTCCGTCAGCATATGCTTTCTCTTAATCAGTTATAAACGAGAACTTAAATCTAATATTAAAGAAACCCTTTTTGGAGGGGAGGCTGCTTAAGGTTTTGTGTGGGTGCTACTTGGACCTCAGTTTGGTAATCAGGTTTTTTTTTGTTTTTTTTTGTTTTTTGTCATGGCCCTCCCTTGCACACTAACTAGGTAGTTAACTGCTCTAAAAAGTTAGAATAGCTCAGAATGGGGACGGGGAGGTCATTTTGCATTAAATTTAATGCAAAGTGGGCTCCAGATGTCATTAATAATGGATAAATGACCACTTTATCGTAGGAATACAAATTATACTGTCTGGAAGCCACTTCTGTCTTTTAGTCCTCGCATTTAATGAGGTATGTTTGTTAGAGGGAGGGAGCTTGCTGTTTTCTAGGTCAGAATCTATTCATCTGACTTATCGTCGGCTAGTTTTTTAAATTTATCTCCTTGTATCAAATGGTTTCATGCCTTGTCTAGAGCTATATCCATAAAATGGACCCTGTGTATTAGTATAGATGCACTTCAATTTTTCTAAGACATTTTGTTTTTTCTAACTCTTTTGTATACTAGTATTGATCTTTATTTCAATCCTTTCATCTCAAAAACCATTTCTTCAATGATTTTTTTGCATTTAATTTTGTACGATAGGCTAATAATAAAAAAAAAAATCTTTAGACAAAATATAAAATCTGTGATAATGAAATGTTTTTGTATCGAGTTTTCATCTTGAAAAAACAAATTTCTCGACAATTGTTCAAAGAATTTAGTTTTTGAAATCTCCTGCTCCCCCCCCCCCATCTCCGAATTTATTCCATTCCGAAAGCAGGAACAATGAAGTCTTTGCAATCTTTGATTGCAGCTGTCTTTCATATTCAAGACTTAATTGCCGGCTGCTGTTTTCCGCTTGGAAAGGCGGAGTTCTTGGCTTTGTAATTAAATCTTTTACAGTTAAGCATGAATTGTCTCCCCCTCCCCCATTCACCGTTTCCATAGAACAAGCGTCTGAATGGTAAATATGAAATGGTATTGCCTGCTGAACAAAAATGTTTTTCACATCTTTTGCTTTGTGTATGCATGTCTTTGCGTGCATTTGGGAATCCATGGAAATTACATGGTGGTTTACGTTTTGGAACGAAAGCAACAAAATCTTTATAATATGCAAAGCGTTGCGTGGTTAAATGTGACAAAAGAAACTTTAAATATCTTTTACTTAACAGACAAAACGGCATAAACGGAAATACTTTTAAGCTGATGACAAAATCAAAACCTGGTTACAGGGAGGTGAATGAGCATCAGGCGATTGAGTTGTTTATTTACAGGAAGATAATCTGTTAAATTTATCGCATCTTTGGTCAAATATTTCGGTTCGTCAGCTAATGTAACAACTTCTGGCATAGTGCTATCAGTAGTGACAAGGCAAATAAGTCCCTTTTTTACACTTTTGTGCCTCTTTATCTCTTGTGCATCTAATGTTAGACCTGTAAATGCACCCTTGTCTGTCTGCACTTTTCTCAATTACGCCTTGGAATTTTTTGAAATTTTGCACAAACATTAAGCATGATGAGTAAAAACAGATTTTCCAGGAAAACTTTCCCCCCCCCCCGGGGTGCCTTTTGGGTTAAAATAACTAAAATGACTTTTTTTTTTTTTTTTTTTTTTTTTTTTGCTTATTTAAAAAAAAAAGAAAAATTGATGCCTCAGATTTTTATAAAACTTTCTGAAAAGTTGTAACTTACTGATTTCTGTATAATTTTGTTTGTCTATACTTGGTGATAACTCTTGGGTGTGCCCCAGGGGCTCTTTAGGGGTTAATAAAAAAAACACCCTTTTTTTCTTTTTTGAGTGGGGGGGGGACTATCTTACCATATTTGTCCAATTTTCTGTGTATGTCTATTTAGCAGTTTTGCATGGTGCTGAACTCTAATTTAAATATGTTAAGGCCTTGGAGACTTTTGGAGGTAAATGGGGGGGGTGCAACTGATGGACTTAGTCATGTCTTTGCATGGTGAATCACTCAAATTTATATACACAGGTGGCAAAGAGTCTGCACTTGTAAGTTTTTTTCAAACTGCAGATTTAAGCTAAATTTAAACAACCTATACCTCATTTGATTGGCCTTTTTATTCTATAATTTTACCTGTTCATATTTGATTTTTAATTGAAATATTCTAGTGTTCACATCAATTTTAAAGAAATAACTTCAAATTAAGGAGGCAATAAGTCCACACGATGGAAAATTATTTAAATGTAACTTTAAGACATTAATGCAACACAAATACAACAGGAATACAATGAACTTTTTAATATTTAGTCGCATAGCCCTTCTGTAATTTGACAGCCTGCAATCTTTTGGGAATTCCTTGAATAAGACTGCAGCAATACTCTGGGGAAAGTGCATCCCACTTTTCTTTCATTTTTGTCCAAAGTTCTTCCAAATTTGAAATTTTATTGCGTAGATGTTGCTTGATGTAATGCTATACGTTTTCGATAGGACTGAAGTCTGGAGATTGTACAGGCCAATCCAAACACGAAATATCATGCTCTTCCAGGAACCTCTTGATATTGCCAGCTGTGTGAATGGGAGCATTATTCTGCATGAAGATGGGATTATCATTCAAATTCCGACCAAAGTAGGGTAGATGCTCAGTCAACATTAAGCAAACTATAGGCCCTGAACCATTGGTACTAATAATGCCCCACACCAAAACTGAACCTCCACCACCTTGCAAATGCTGAACTTTTTTTTTTTTTTTTTTTATGCCTCGTTCACTGCACACTCACGGGGACCATGCATGCTTCACTTGTTTTTATAGCTTTTCGTAAGTAAAATCTTGCTGAAATGGCAGATTCTCACTCTTAATACATCTGAAGTGTAAGGACACTTCTCAACCTATATACTCAACAAATTTTGATCTGCAGATTGGAAATTTGATGTGGAAAATTTAATCTCCTTCATCCAGAAGGATGCTAAGGGGTCAAAACTTGGGAGTCATCGGATTTTTCTATCAACTGTTTCACGCATGTGTGAATCTTTCACATGACAGCTTCCTTATGTTAAGAATAAGACTTGAAAATGCTCTTAAAGATCGTGGCAAGTTGGTTTGATGGTTATCGTACTTGACCTACTTGTCTTTAGGTTTTAGTTTATATCTGTTATATCTTTTTTAGACTTATAGAAGTGAATTGTTTAGAAAAAACATGCACATGTCTTGGGTCCTTTGGTTTGTCTTTTCTTTAAAGGAATTTCACATTGTTTAATACTGGGCAATGCCAGATACATCTGCTTGTGTCTTTGCAATTTTAAAATGAATTGTTCCAAAATCGATTTCTTTTTAAAGATTATTTCTATTGCAAACACAAATATATCCCCTAAGACTAAAGCAATTTCATATTCATACATATTATCACCACTTTTTTTTTTTTTTTTTTAAACCAATGTTTAAAGTGTTAGCAAACAAAAGGAAAAACGATTATAATAAAACTAATTTTGGTAATTTCTATGAAAAGAGTACTTGTGCAGTTTATGGACCATGTTGAATTAATGTTCGTAACATTCATTCTGTTCTTTCAATTAAACAAAAATACTCTTTGCCACTTGTTGGCTGCTGCAGTTTCATGGACTAAGCATTTCAGCACCTTCCACTCAGAATGTTAAGGACACTGCCTCTATTCTGTGTACGTAGCCATTGATGCAAACGAGATGTTCATTTATTCTGTAAATGCTCTAGTGGCTGAATCAATATGGTCAGGAGATGGATGGGTGAAAAATATTTTTTTAGAAGCGAATAAGTAACTTAATAGATGAGAACTCTGGAGAAAGTTTTTGTTAATGGACAGTGCATGAAACTACTTGATGCAAAGAGCTTAAATACCACTTAAATGTAAAAACAATTTAAATTTAGCCAATAAGTGTTAGATTACTATTTTCTCTACTAGAAAATAGTAATTCTTCCCCTTTTGTCAGAAATATTGCTTATGGAAGGTGAGGACTAAAGGATAAAAGTGAAGCAAGTTACAAGGGTGCTGGAAGTAAACCCAAAGTCAACTTGCTGCTCTTTTGTGTATATCTGCATGATAAAGCTATGGAAGTTGTCGAGGTCTTAGCTTGATGATGCCATTGGAGCACAGGGTGGCATAGATGCTAGTGTTATTGCAAGAATTGGATGGAGTAAGTTCAGAACTTGTCATTACTAACCAGCAGAGTTACTTTTGTCTAAAAGCCACTTCTTTGTTCATTTGACTTTTTCCTTAGATTTTTTTTTTTCTTGCGACCTCTTACAGAAGAGATGTAGCAAGTTTGTCTTTGCTTTATCGTTATTTTCATGGCAAGCGCTCGACTGAGCTTCAATCTATGGTTCCCCCCCTTGCCAAACTTTCACAAGAAACACTTGTCTGGCTGAAAACACTATCAATATTCCCCCCCCCCCTTTATCTGTGTCTAAACTTACACATTTCATGAACCAAAGCTTTCTTAAAACTGCATGCCTGCAGAACTCTTCTGTTTTCCTGCTTTCCAGCTGACTACAATATGGTTGTCTTCAAGTCCAATGTAAACAAGTTCTTGATAAGCCGTTCCCCTTAAATTAACAAATTTACTGAATTTCCATTGCTGACAATTACTATATTTTCCAATTGACTACTGTACTCTTTAACCCTTACCCTCGAGTGGCTCCTGGGCCTTGATAAGTGGTGATATCTATGTAAAAAAAAAAAAAAAAAAAAAAAAGTGTTACTCTAAATGGTAGTGGAGTGTCTCGTGTCTTTACATGTAAAGATTATCAACTTTACACGTTTATCACCAAACTAGTTTACTAAGCGCCCACTTAAGCCCTTTGGCTAGATGAGAGGTCTGATCAATTGATTGGTCATATCCTACCCTAGTGATGCATAACTTCAGCCTTAACCATATAATTTGATTGGATTCTTAAAATGAAAACCTTATTTTCTCCCAATACACCACTATCGACCAAGGAAAATATCTACTGGTATGATGTAAGGGAGTAAAACGTGGTCCTTGAACTTATTTGTACGACTAAGATTTTACTGAAATGGGATTTAATAAGATCTTGGGTTTTTATGCACTATCCCTAGGCAAGGAGCACGTATTCACTTTCTTTTTTCTTTTTTTTTTTTTTCCCCCACATCAACTTTGCCATTTGATTTGCTTAAGATTATCGCAAAGTATATATAAAAATTCTTTGATTCTCCATAATTTCTGTTGCTATCAGATCAGGCCGTCTGTAGATATTGACTTCCCAACCTAAAATGCATCAAACATTTTTTTCTCTCCACTTTGCAAAACATTGAGTTTTACAAAGTTAAAAGCAAAAACGATTTTTTCCCTACAAACCAAACACCAGGAATAAATATTTATAAATTTAAAGAATTTGAAATGGGAAAAATTTTCCAAAATGTACTGGATTCGACCTTAAATAATCCAAAAGGGTTGATATGCTGTGAAACTAAACTCCATATTTTCATTTCTTGTGCAATCATTTTGATTTTTGAAAGATTTTTTTTAATTTTTTTTTTCCCAGGCTCTAGAAGCTGCATACAATTTGAAAACGAATGCTGTAGAAATGAAGAATCGCAGCGGATGGGGTGATGAGGAATTGTCTGTGATCCGAAAGCTTAAACTTCGATTCTTCACTCCAACAGAAATTGCCAGACTTCTTTGCTTCCCAGAGTCTTTCAGTAAGCACTAAACTTTGCAATCTTTTTTATTTTTTTATTTTTTTTTTATTTTTTTTATTTTTTATTTTTTTTTTATTACAGCTGTTGATTTTTATCAAAGCACTTCATATCATTTCATTGAACTTTTGCTTAATGTAATCTACATTACATCATATACTATCACTGGGAGGGGGGGGTCATAAAATATGCTTGAATATATTTGTCCAGATTTCATACACACACTATGTATGTATTCATTAATTTATGATTTAAAAAAACCATAAACTGCAGACCAGCTTAATGTAGGTACTGGTCTCCCGCTTTAACTTGTTGCTGGCTCTTTCTCTTGCTTGTTACTGAATCTCAACATTGACCCGAGAGACTTAGTTTTAGCTTTGTACGACAGCTATGTAACATAGTGTAGATACTCCCTCAGGCATTTGGGCTCATGGACATTGTGTGTGAGGGAGTGGCACTCGTCTGACAAGACGTTGCAATCATCATATATGTATTGCTCTTTTTGGATCAATGTGTAGTTGTTTAGAGAGTGGGATTGTCTCAGTGCAAAGTCTTTCTCCACTATAACAATCCTCATGCACAAGCATTGCTTGATATAAATTAGATATACTTTTTACCATCTTGTGTATCTTGATTGGAAGGAAAAAAGAAAGTCTGGCTGTAGCCTAAAACGGCAAAACCTTCTATAAAGTTAGAAAATATGATTATGAACATAAATGGCAATAAGGGAACTAGAATTTCTAGGGCCCGGCAGGTGTTTCAGGGCTCCACAGCTTGGACCCGGCCGTCATCATGCTACTGCGAGAAAATATGACAATGACCATCGGCTGTTGGAATGTGCGGACGCTGCTTGACTCTCCATCAGCAATAACGCATCCAGAGCGTAGATCTGCTCTTGTATCTAAGGAACTTCGTTATGACATGGACATAGTTGCTCTGAGACCAGGCTGGCTGATGAGGGACAGTTTTCTGAGTTGGCTGGGGTCTACACTATTTTCTGGAGTGGTAGAGTGGATGGATGTAAGAGGGAATCGGGCATGGCTTTTGCTATAAAGGCATCAATTCTTTCTAGCCTGGAAGAACTTCCCTGTGATTTGAGTGACTGGATCATGACTATGAGGTTACCTCTGGTAAATGGTCGTTATACAACTTTTTTGTGTCTATGCACCCACTATGGATGCAACAGATGAAAAGGTTGCTTTCTATCTTGCTTTGTGCAGTGTAGTTAGACACATTCCCTCTGCTGATGAGATCTTAATTCTTGGAGATTTTAATGCTAGAGTGGGAAGAGATTTTGAAACCTGGCATGTGCTGGGTAAACACGGAGTGGGAAAGTGTAATAGCAATGGTCTGATTTGTTCAGATGATGGTTTTAAAATCAGTAACACCATGTTTCAGCAGAAGGACAAATACAAGACAACCTGGATGCATCCTGGTTCCAAACAATGGCACTTGATAGACTTCGTCAGAAAATGTGAGATGAGGGGTATCTGCAGTGTTCGTGTCATGCAGAGTGCTGGACCGACCATTGGTTGGTCCATGCAAAGATTAAGTATGAAGCCCAAGATGAGGGAGCTAGTGTGGCTATCCCAAAGCGACTTAATGTTTCCCGTCTAAGGGACAATATTGTGAGGGAGAAACCAGTTAAGATGGAAGAGATTGATTGTGAAAACACTTGGCCTGCTTTTAAGGAATCTCTGAGGTATGTGAGAGAGTATTAGGTTATTGTGAGTGTAAACATCAGGATTGGTTCAATGAGAATGATACTGAAATTCAGGCTCTGCTTAATTCAAAGGCCAGGGCATTGCACATGTCTGTACAATGTGTGCCAAGGAATGCCAGTTTGGCAGGGCTTAAAAGCCACATTCGTGCGGCCCATCACTGAATGTTAATATATTATATTATATATAATATTATATTATATTATATATAATATTATATTATATATAATATTATATTATATATAATATTATATATAATATTATATATAATATTATATATAATATTATATATAATATATTATATATTATAATATATATTATATATAATATTATATATAATATTATATATAATATATTATAATATATTATAATATAATATATATTATATATTATATTATATATATTATATTATATTATATATTATATATATATATTATATTATATATATATATATATATATATTATGTTTATTTTTATTTTTTTTGTGAAAAAAACGGGCAAAAGATATAGCTTATTGACTTAGAATGAGTGCATTATGCCAAATTGATGCTTAAATATGGTTACATTTGTGCCCATTTTTTTTTTTTATAAAGTCTCCATTTTTTTTATTTTTTTTTTTTATAAACAATGAAGTATGTGAATAGTTTACTAATTCTATACTTAAGACGTGCTAACCTTTCTCGACTTGTTTATACGGTGACTATATTTCCCAACCTAATTTTCATTTTGTGATTTCACATGTGTAATCAAACTTTTTTTTCTAAATAAAAAAAAAAAGTCCAAGTAAAATAACTTGGTTTTGAGTAGTGTTAAAAGCTTTTCAGTAAATTTACTGAAAATAAGTAAAGACAGTATGGCGGTTTAATTTTGGGATGTTGATAACTTATTGAACGAGTCTGTATTCTTGGCCTCTGGGTCAAGATCAAAATGTAGTTTCTGTTCTGATGCTGCACTTCACTTTTTCTGTCCTCAGTCAGCGGAGGAGTCGTCCTCATGACAAGACAATTTTTGTTCCCTCGCATTAAAAACTGATCTTGAGTCTAACTCTGCTTTCATGGGGAGGCAATCAAATAGGAACAATTTATTGAATGAAGACTTAAGATGCTAAATTGTTTATATTCTTCAGACTATGGATATTTTATTTATTTATTTATTTATTTTTTATTTTTTTATTTTTTTATTTTTTTTTCCAAAATGGTGTTAAAGAATTTAATCTGTATTCCTATCCTACATTTTGCAAAAATTTAGGGAATATTGTGGCTCATAGGTTTAAATGTGATGGCTAGGAAGATGCGCATACTGAATTTTTTGACAAGGCTAACAGTTTTGTTTTTGTTTCCGTAGGTTTTCCGGAAGCGACCACAACCCATCAGAAATATCGAGTCTTAGGAAACAGTCTGAATGTCCATGTGGTGTCCATACTCATCCGATTGCTTGTATTGACCACTACAGATGTTAGCTCCCATTCTTGACCAAGCCACAAATTTTTTTCCCCCTTAACCTCCCCCCTCCCACACCTCGTTACACAAACGACCAATTGTCAATGATTGGGTTATTGGTCGAAGGTGTGTGTTGATCTCTGAATACGGGAGGGCGTTTGTGCAGATCTGTTTGAAAATTTTACATGGTGATCAGCCATTATCATGTCCTATAAAATTTATATTTAAGAATTCACGCCCTCTCGTCTACACATGTAAATGAGTGTACGCCTTGCATCAAAAATGATGGCAAAAGGAAACGGATTTTGCTTTGCATACAACACGTTTGCATAAATATCTGTAAAATGTCTACCGGTAAAGTTTAAAAATTTTCAAACTGAAGTTTTTAAAACTGTATAGACAGATATTTCTTTATGGAAATGGAGGATTTCTTTCCCAATTTATTTAAGACGGAGTTGTCCGGCATGCTGATTGCTTTCTCCCTTCCCCTAATCACTTGAAATGGTTATGTTGCATAAAGAGTGAAACTTTTTTCCTTATAGTAGATTTATATAAATTCAGCAAGCATTAAAGGTTGCATCCAGAACGGAATACGAGGAAAGTTGCGTAAAGGCATTAAAAAATGGTTTTGGTTTTCTTATATTAAATGAGAAATCCTTTTAGATTTAAAATTTTAAAAGTTTATGCATTTAAACTTAAAAATATTGGGAATGTGTCCACATTAAGTGAATAAACGAAATCGCACGACATCGGGTCAAATTCAGTTACTATCTTTTTATTCCAACTGTTCACATAATGTTAACACATTTCAGTCACGTCTTCTAAATTGTACATGCATAATACTAACTGTATTTTAAATTGAAATGAAAACTTTTTTTTTTTTAATTCCTCGAGAATTCTTCTCCATCTGCTATGGCTGCAAGCTTTCATGTTTGCCAACATGTTCTGTTGGGTCTAAAATCCAATAGTTCTCAATTCTATAGAAGTGTCTTGTGATTTTTTTCTCCCCCCCCCCCCCCCCCCCCGTTCCTCAGTTTTAAGTTTGTGAAATCATTGGTATGTGATCTTGTTTTTAAAAAAAAAAATCTTCCGGACCCAATGTCCTGTGCTTTGAACACTTTAAAAGATTATACTGCTTATTGTCACGGTGCATAAACATTAATAAACCAGGCCATTGATGAAGCAGAACTTTGCTATTCTTCGGCTATTGATTGAAAACCACATTGATGCTTATTTCTTCATGTTTAATAAAGATGAAGGATTGAAATGTGACTGCACAAGAAATTCCGGACTGAATTGGAATGAAGGTGAGAACTTGCATATTTAGAACGCTTTCAGCCACCCGTTCACATTATCTCTGACTACTCAACCCCCACCCAGAGATGGCCAGGACAATGTTTTGCGTTTGTTCTGCTTAGGAGTATCTTTCTTTGGCATACGAGAATGGAATTGCCTAATTTCCATCTTGTTTTTAGGCTTGCACTCTCCTTTCAAGTCCCAGTTATCTAATATTGTGTAAATTGTTTTTTTTTTGTTTTTTTTATACAAAGAATTTTGACCATCCTACATACAAATGGATATGGCATTATCTTGAGTTGCCGTCCCATCTCGGTCTCTCACATCTACATTAGAACGGAGCTGATTCTCAAAATCAGTTTATACAATTCACAAGAACCAGTGAACTCGCATTGGAACTCTCCCAGCCTCGTCCTGCATGCGTTTCCACAATAAAATGTCTCCTTCTCAAGAAGGAAATGCATCTGTAACTTGTATCCCGAGCCTGTTTTTAGAGAAAAGGAACTTTTCTGAAACATCAAATATCTTTGCTTCTGCTTCATTCTTTCTGGAACACTTGTCTCTTTGTGTGCTTTCTCCAGGTATTTAGATGAGGTGGTATGTTTGCTCATGGCTGGCGTGTTGGTTGTTACAGATGCTAACGTTGGTGCGTAAGTTTATGCTTCGAATTTTAGCTAACAGCCTAAAGATTTTACTAAATCTACAATTTTTTTTAATTCATATTACAGGAGTGTTTTTTGCACTTGTCCAAAAATTTTTTTTTATATTACAAAGAATAAAGAAATCTTACGTACATGCTGTGATGGAGCGAAAATATTGTATTCCAAAAATCATGCAAGTTGATCTGACTTTCTAAGACATTTTGAAGTGATTAAGTGAAGTGATTAAGTGAAGTGATTAAGGCTAATTTATAGGCAATGATTTGTACTAGATTTATCTCCCTTGTAATTTTTTTTTTTTTTTTTTATACAAACCATGGGTGATACAATCACTCCTGATAATCATAAAAATTTATTTCTTTAAAAATAAAAGTACTTGATCAATTGTGATTTTTAGTATATTTTGGTTTTATCACAGCAACGTATATCGTAGATTCTTTGTCTTTAATATGGGGAAAAATTCTGGACAAGAACAATATTCTGTATTTTCTGTTTATGTTTTACTGGCTAACAGCACTAAACAAAACTATTTTCAGGAAATATGCATAACCTACTATTGGAATTATATGTATACAGGGTGGACAGTCCAGTTTAACTGGAATAGGGTTTTTGTGACACTTCAATGGAATTTTAACATGACAATGGAGATTATTTTGCAAAAGAATGGAAAAGAATTTATGAAAAAAATATCTTCTAAATGGCTTCCATTTTCAGCTTCACAAATTCATGGCCTTTCTAAAAACATTATCCATGACTAATTACATGATCACTTCATTGATTTAATTCCTGCAAAGTTTATGGTTTTGTAAACTTTTAGTCAGAAACACTAAGCTTATATATTTCTAAAAAAAAAAAAAAAAAAAAACATTTCATTTTTATTCAAAGACTTTATCAAGATGACTTATTTAAAGAAATAGATTTTCATATTGAAAATGCACACGTGTGACGTTAATTTTTAAACAAACCATTGTCATTAGAACCGGTGTTTATGAAGCGATTAGTTTTAAACTCTAACAACCATCTTTTGTTTGAAAAGATTTTCATCAAAAATGCACTACATGAATTAACTTTTTTTTTTTTTTTTTTTTTTTTATATAACGATAAATGTTCTATTTATTTTTCCAATATTGGAATATTATTTCCATAATTATAATTAACTGACGTTTTGTCTGGCTGAATCTAGCAAGATTCGAAATAGTAACCCCATAGTTAGAAGCCTGAACCTCTACCTGTGGGTGATCTTGAGCAACTGCTGCTGCTGGATGTATCGTGTTTATGTACACATTTTGTTTGATAATTTTGAATGAAACAAGTGCCACGCAATACATTTGTCTTAACTCCAGATTTAACCTAAAATTTGGTCAGTATATTCCTAATCACTATTCTAACTCATAATTGGGTTTTAATTACAAAATTAAAGTTTAGAAAGTTTAAGGAAAAAATATAAATTAATGCAAAAGTATTGGATACATTGATTTAATATTTGCTTGCATGACCTTTGTTGCTTTCAATAGCTTCCAGTCACTTTCTATAGTTGCACAAGTTTTTTTTGCAAAGATTTTCAGGTATTTTGCACCATTCTTTTTTGCAGAACTCTTCTAGTTGTTGAATATATTGTGGATTCATCTTGTGAACATTGATTTTCAATATTTTCCAAAAATTTTCAATTCTGTTGAGGTTTGGAGACTGACAGCCAAATAAGAACGCTAATCTCGTTATTTTTAAACCATTATTTGGGATCATTGTCGTCTTGAAACTCTAAATTGCTATTGTGTCCCAACAAATCAGATTTCTGGAGGTTTTTCTCCAGAATATTCCTGTACATATACCCATTCATTCTATCATTGATTTCTAATTCATTAATACCATTGGATGAAAAACACCCTCCTACCATAATCGAACCACTGCCAAACTTCACTGTAGGAATGGTATTTGTTGTAGGTGGTGCGATTTTTATGCCATACCTGTGTTGCTGTTTCTTCCAAAGATTTCAATTTTCGTTTAGTCTGACCAGATTACCAAAATTCTTTTGCTTTCTCGCACGTTTTAACAAAATTCAATTCGGACATGTTGACACTTTAATAATAGAATTGTTCTTGGAATTCTTGAAACGTAACGTGTACAATTTAGAGTGTTACTGATTGTATCCTTGCTCGCATCAGTCTTAGCTTCTCTGAGGTCAGTTTGAATTTCACGAGTAACAAAAAGGTTTCTTCGTACCTTTCTTTTTCTTGCTGCTATATCTTGGAAGATTTGCAACAGCTTCACCAGGGATTTTAAACTTAATGTTTTTTAACTGTACTAAGTGGTAGATTAAGTTTCCGTGATATTCAACATCTTTCCTTTGTGCTTATCAATGATTTTTTTTGAGAACTCTTTAGTTTTAGGTATTTTTATGAATGAACTGGTCGACTTTGAAGCAGGTGAATACAAACCAGAATTTTATCAAAAAAAATCTTAATATAAAGCTCTCTGGTCACATAACTAGGGCTGTGACAATGGCATATTCTTTTCGTTGTTTTGACTCTTGAGTATATATCCAACACATTCAACCAAAAACTACATCACTATACATATAAACAAGATATCGATGGATATATATACCTGAGAATCAAAACGACAAAAAAATATGCTGTTGTCATAGCCCTAGTGATAAGTCCTAAAATATTTAGAAAAGGGATTTTAAATCCAATTTTGCAGTTAATTTATATTCTTTAAATTTAAATTTCCTGTACTTGTATTTGGGTAATAATTACAAAACTAAAATTAAAATAGGAATATACTGGCCAAATTTTAGGTGAAATCTTGAACCCTAATTAGTAATATATCCAATACTTGTGCGTATACATACTTTGTCACCTATTTGGATTACAACCAGTATTCTATATGGATTTAATTTGAAATTTAAAAAACAAAAACAAACCTGCATATTAAAAAAAATCCCTTGCTTTTTAGGTCCTTATAGAATTATGTAGATGCTTATCGCATTTAATTTATATGCGACTCTCGGAACTCAAGATTTGCATTTTTCTCCTTCAAATGCTTGGACACCACTTTGCAGTTGAATCAATATGTTGAGAGGGGAGGAAATACATAGGTTGGTAAGAAATTAGTAACTTCGGTTCTAAATGACTGGAGAGCCTTTTAGAAACCTTGTTTACCTTAATGGTAATTGGTGACTATATTTTAATGCAATTCACGTTGGCACACTGGTTCCCAGAAGTTTACCAAATTTAAGTATCACTGAGACAAGTCAGTACTAAAATGGGTGATTACTTGGAAATATCAGGTGCTGTATGTGTTTTCCGCTTATCCCTGCATTGTTTCCACTCGTTTTGAGCTTCTTGCCACCAGAATCAGGCAGTGCGGATTCATGTGTGGTTAGATATTGTTCAGCATTTGCTTCATAATTACATGTGCAGACCCTCTTACATGGGGTATCCATTGTCTCGCGAAATTGAACAAAGGCGAGTATATCCTAATTATCTGAATCGTATTCTGCAATAGTTTTCTTGGTTCATGTCTCTTTTTTTTTCTGTGAACAGCATTGGAATCTGTTTTAGATGAATTATGGTTTGCGTTTTGAATGTATTAACTTATAACCTACTCTGCCTATCTGACACGCGCTGTTTTTACAATCTATTATTACACCTACTGGTGCCAACCTCCAAGCATATCATCTGTGCTGTAAACTCCGAAAGTTTTAGGCCTGATCAGACTTCCTCGATGGGTGACCTGACCGAATGCTGTTAGCGTTTCTCATACCTGGATTCAAAACTGCTACTAGTGCATACTATTTTTAAATGGATAAGTTAATTGACTACCTCAAGCCATTTAGGCGAAGGCGATCTTGTTGAATGTGAGGAGAGAGGGTCAACTTTGTAAAAACCTGTTGGCATGACAGTGACAAATTGGTTTCTTCATAGTTTCTTTATTCCCCCCCCTATTTAAAATGGTTAATCTATATTAGCATCTACCTAAAAAAATTTTTTTGGCTGTAATAGGGCTACGACAGCATGTTTTCATTGTTTTGACTCTCGAGTATGTATCCAACATGCACGTTAATCAACCGAGAACCACATCACTCTATATTAAAGCATATAAGATATTAACGGATACTCGAGGATGAAAAGAATGTTGCCCTGGTCATTACAGCACCAAATATTTAACACGTAATAAAATATAAAATAAAATTTGATTATGATTTTCAGGTAAATTATTTGGATAAAAAAAATATATCTGAATTTACATGTAGAATGTAAATTCAAATTACAATCTTATTAAATTTTAAATGTATATTCACATATGTAAATTTTAAATTGATTTAAAATTACAGCATTTAGAAAAATGTGTCGATTGTCAATTTAAAATTTTTATGTATACATGTAAATTGTTTGAAAGTTAATATGGTCGTTAAAGTGTACAAGTGAGAAGTTTAATATTCATACGAAAGATAAAATGAAACCTTTACAAATGTGATTTGCGGATAAGATAAACTTTCTGGGTTTCAAAATTTTATAATGGCCGAATAAAGACCAATTAACATGACAGATTTAAAAAATATTAAACGGGGTTAGCTAACCGGGTCTCCTTCCTCGCTCAACTGAACTAGAGGAAAAAATACAATCATTTTCATGAATATGATGGGGGGGGGGAATATCTTGACTAAAGGGGAAGAATTACATAAATAACATTAAGTTCTAAAAGATCTTTTTGTTTGCCAACAGGTGGTCTCAAGGACTTAATAAAAATGGTTTCTAGGATTTTAAATGAAAAGGTGAGTGTGGCATGCTTAAGATCATTAACATGTTGACATGAAAAGTTTGTGGCATATATTAAAATACGAATAGATGAAATGAAACCTTTGTATTTTAAACTGATGAGGTTTGTGCCAATTTTTGCTTACAGGCCTCTCTACCTCTTCTGATCTTATTTCTTATGGTGTAAGAGCAGTTTGTTTTCATTGTTTTGGGCTATTCATTTATCCTGTTTAACCATAACTACCTTGTCACTTTTTCTAAGATTTAGTTAAAATTAAGGTACTTTTTGGTCATTGGACCAATTTGTTATAAAACTAAACTTTTTTTTAATATAAAACTTAACTAATTTTAAGTTAATGGTTTAATCTCTTTAAAATTCATTCTGAACATGATTTCAAAAACTTTCAATCTATTAGTATATGAGGATTTCCAAAGCCAGTTTATTTGATTTTAATTTCAAATCCTTTCAAATTTCGGTCACAAAATAACCCACCCACTCCTCACCCCACCTCCTGCAAATAGATTAACACGGCTTAAAATAGCCGATTTGTTTACAAGGAGATATAAATGCATTCTGGTTGGTTTAATTTCATAATTTTTCTTAACTTGGATTTTTACAAATTTCAGGTCACATTGTATTGAAAATTTCTTTCCAATTCAATTTTTTTTTTTTTTTTTTTTTTTTTTCCAATTAAAGATCGACTTGTTAGTGTAAGACTTTAACCATTTTACTTTTATCTCGTCCTGAATTTTCTGTTAAAAAGGAAAATTAAGAAATCTGGGCACATGCCGAAATGAAAATATATTCTAAAATGTCAATTCATCAAATAGTTTTTTTTTTTAAATCTTATGAGGAACTGAAGAGCAGCTTTTTTTTTTTTTTTTTTTTTTTTTCTGGAAACAATTTAAAAAGTTGATAATCCAACGATAACTCAAATTTTCAAAATTGTTGTGCTCCCTACAAATTCCCATTAATCGCTTAAAATTTTCATAAAAAATTACTTGATCAATTTTCATAACATTCAGAATTTTAGTTTAGTCACCGATTCATACATCTTACAGATTTTGTTGCAGTAGATGGCTTGCTTTTACCCAAGCAAAGAGCACTGCTGGCAACGACTGTAAATGCGAATTTCTATCTAGGGTATTGATTACAACTCCATTCAACTTAAGACTTATAAAAAAATTTGTTATAGCATATCTGGAGTATTGTGTACATAATCAGCATCTGCTGAATTTGTAACTTATCGAACCAGACTTTATTTCACATGATTGACTGCAAGTCAGAAGCAATGAGAAAGAAGTCAAAAAAAGTACTTAACACATTTTATTTCTCAATATCCTGAAACAAATTTTTATCCAGAGTTTATTGAAGTAAAAATATAAAAACAAATGACTGCATATTTCAAATTTTTTTTATATTTTGATAATGTTACATTATGTAAAGGATCATTTAACGGGACTGACAGTCAGTGTGTATCTCAAATGACACCATAAGGCGAGGCAAATACTGTAACCAAGGGCCGGAAAAACATTGTATTCTACATTGTAACCCTGAAAAAAACATTCTAGGCCCACCATATTCCAGGGTTCTACTGTGTGCATTTACATACGTATTATGTATACATAAGGATGCACACCACTTGATATAAAGCATGACTCTTTTATAATAGACTAGCAGGGGTACCTGGCATTGCTCGGTGTTCTATTTTCATGGAAGTGAAATTATTTCCTCTTAAAATTTCCCTCTCCCTCCAGCAGTCTCTTTGCTTTCTTTTCCGTCTACTCATTTTAATGTTTTTCTCAAACCTTTCAGTATGTTTTACTTAACTCCTTCCTCTTTTACTGTTGAAAATGTAATTCGAATACTGAAGCAACCCTTTTCAAGTATTATACTGAATTCCTGCATTTATTGCTTTTGGGCAACTCCAAATAGAACGAAACAATGATTTTCTTGAATAAAAGTAATTCTGTTCCCTCCACACTTTCACAAGATTAAAAGAAATTAAAAAGATCTTTTTTTAAAAAAAAAAGTAATTTTAAGAGCGTAAATTGCTTCAGACATTTCCGGGGCTGCCTCTATAGACATTCCTCTTAAAAAAAAAAAATATATAGGTGGGTGGCTGGCGTTGCCTGTGCGTTCAAAACCACGACTACCAAAAAATAAATAAAAACTACAATTCTTTCAATCAAGATAGCAGGGAGTGCTCGTATGAGTGAAGACTCGGTGGCTCAAACGAGGAAGGCAAAAACTCTGACAAATGTTTTTGCCCACACGGCCATGAATGTTTATGATGTCATAACGTTGCAAAAATAAGAATTTTAAACAGTTTTAGTTTAATATGCATGCGTGACTTGCAAAAAGATGCGAAAAAATCTACTCCCCTTCCAAAAAGTGGTCCAGTTGACCCCCCCCCCCCCGATAGGATGAATCCTTTTTTTTTTCCAATTTTCACATCCTATTCATCCAGGACGATGCTCTTCTAAGATGGCACCAGTTTCGTGCTGGTCGGATGCAGATGACAAGTTTTTAGCAGACCTACAAACATGCACATGGACCTCTCTCCTTTTATATAAGACTAGTCTGGGTGCCCAACGTTGCCTGGGTGTTTGGTGTATTGAGAAAAAATAGTTGTAGGCCGGCAGGCTCTAACCAGTAATACGGAAGAGTGAAAAAAAAACAAAAACTGACGTCTTACTGCTACTCCATGACACTACCGGAAGTTCGGAACGTTGAAATTAAGTAATCCTTCCAGCTGATACGATGACTTGCAAAAATGGCAATGCAAAAACACTGAGCCTTCCTGTAGAAAATTGCCTAGTTGAGGGTGAAGGAATTGTTTTTAGCCAATTTTTTTATATTTGGCATCCGAAGGGTCAAGCTTCAAAAAAGATACAGATCTTGTGAATACATTTAAACACAGGTAAGATTTATAGATTCCTTATTGAATTACTAATTTTCTTTCCAAATTAGTACCTAACACTGAAAAATAGATCCCCCACTGAAAAACTGCCCAGTTGAATCTCAAATATTTTTCTAAATTTTAGTGTACACGCGTACGCGCGCAATTTCCAATGCTTGTTATTAATGTTTACTCATTTCTTATCACTTGTGTTAGAATTTGTTTTGAAACCAGACTTGATAAATCTGACATCATGAAAAAAAGCTATAAAGTAATGCTTTGAACTGTACAAGACCAGATAAGTCTGTCGATAGTTTGGTTTCTGGTCATCTCCTCTGCTTTATTTGATAGCCTTTCTTATTTAGCATGAAAGGAAACCTAATGATCTGATTTCAAAATGAGATTACGTTTCTGAATTGGAGATGAGGATTGGTTATTTGTTGTTGGATCTACCAGACTGTCCTCATCTTGCGTCATTTTCACAATCTTTCATTTGATGTAACCTCCCACCTTAAGGTGCATTTTGTCGAACTCGGGATGTTTCTATTAAAACTTGGAATTTGAACTGATTTTCAAATAAAACACTTTAATTCGCAGGGGTTTTTTCCGTTTTGCTGATCATATATGTTGGATGCGAAAAAACAAACTTGTATTAAATCGCTAGAACCTTCAATGGACATGACTATTCAACTTTTAGTCAATCTTTTTTTAACCTCAAACAAGACATATTGCCGCTTAAAATATAAGGGGCTACTATTACAATCGTGTCTAACAGATTGTGGGGAGTTGAGCAGTAAGATGTTTAAATTTCTGCTTGTTAGTATGGTGAGGAAACAATTCGAAAGTCTAGCAGTGTAAGGGAATAGTTTTGTAGTAAGTCATTCTGGCATCTAGATACCTCAATGAAAGGGGTGAGATTTTGCTGCTTAAGTTAATTGGCAGGGGGATGTACCTCCAAGGAAGCACAAGTGCTAGGAGTTCATTGTGACAGATTAAAATGTGCTAAGTTTCAATTTGTTACAGGGAAGGTCTTTAATTTTTTTAACCCCCCCCCCCACCATCACCACCCCCATATTTCACTCTAATTTTATGAAACTATATATTAAAATATTTGGATTCTTCAAACTACTGTTCTGATCTTGAGTTATTTTCACAAGGTTTCGTTTGATGTAAACTCCAACCTTTAAGTGTATCTTGTCAGACTGAGGGGGAGGGGTTGTCTGCATGGAATTTTGAACGGAACCTTTTATTTAAGCCACATGGTAGCATGCTTTAATTCTGTACAATTTCCGAAGAAATTTGTAATTTTATTTTGTTCCGTTTGAAATCCTGTGCAATTTTTAAAGTTTGATAAATTTGAGCAGGAATACATATAGTAATATTTCTGTCTTCATACATCTGACTTTGTTGATTTCTCTGACACAAACTTTACGAATAGTGAGGCAGGTTATCTCGATATTCCATAAGAATCTTTCACTTAGTGATACAAGCAGAAAGTGAAAGATTGTTTCAGTAATTTGTCCCATTTAAAACCCATAGCTGATGTGTATAGTTGTCTGATCTCAAAATTTATGGCCACACCTAAAACTGCTGATTGCTTAACAATACAACTTCAGTTGTTCATTAGTTGGTTTATCAATTCGTTTTCCTTTGTTTTGAGCTACAATCTCTTTGACTGCATTAAACTAGCAACTCCCCTCCATTCTAAACAGTCGTCGACCATCACAAACTGAAAACTGCCACAAACTATTCCAAAATGGCCACACCTAAAACTGCCGATTGCTTAACAATACTACTTCAGCTTCCTTTTGTGTGCCTTAGTGAACAACTTCCTATCCATTGTTTTGCTGATAATGATAAACCGGTTTTCCCCTTTGTCATACTTTATCTCTTTCTACCCAACTTTCTAGCACTGGGATGGGCGAAGGCCAATAATATCACAATATCTGGCAGCTGGCGGTGGTCTGACGTCTGTCAAATGGACTTTTCAACAAGTCACCTCTTGAGAAAATATATAGCTGATGTGTATAGTTATCTGATCTCATGTCTAGAGCCGTTCGCAGCAGGAAGGTAATTCAGGTTTATTTTTCAAAGATTGAATTGTATTTTGGGTTCCATTTGAAATTCTGTTCAAATTTCGGTTTGACAAAGACCTCCACAGAATTTTGAACGCAACTTAAAACACAAAGACTGAAGTAATCTCATCTTTATTTACTTTGATGCTTTGATCAGTTTTTATCCTAACAATACATGTCTTTGAAACTTTGTAAATCCGATTACACTAAAATCTTTCCGCTGTTGCTATTTGATTTTTGTCAACTACTCGCTTCGATATTTTTAATAACGATGAGTCTTTCCAGTTGTAATATCATGTGCTACCTTTGCTTAATAACCATAGTGTTCTCTTATTCTGTGGGCCATTATCTCATATTGGCAGATGCCAAGAGATGCACAGTGGTTCACGAGTATAAAAATAAAATACAGAACTAACTTCGACAAATTCTGCAAATATCAGTTGCCAATTGTGACACAATCGGCCGTCTAAATGCTAAAGTCCATAGCTTTTGTCGGCTGCTGAGGCGTTCATTAGTTGGTTGTCTATTCATTTTACATATCTTTTCTGAGCTACAATCTGTCTTTGACTGTGTCAAACTTACAACTCCCCTCCATTCTAAACGGTCGTCAACCGTCACACTGAAAAGTCACAAACTGTTCCGAAATAGCCACTTTTTGACCCTATTCAAAAGGGAGAGAATAGTATTAGGTGCACCAGCCCAGATATGGCAACAATGCATGGGCGAATGGTGGCTTTATAGTTTTTTTTTATAAATATTAAAACTAATTATTTAATGAATAACATTTGGCTCAATGTCACAAAACTTGTTGGACCCTGCCTTTTCGGGCAAAGGCTAAATGTTTTCCATTTTGCAGGTGGTTTATCTTCCTCAGAACACCTGCAACTGATACAGTTACTAGTTAGCTTTCACCTGCTTTTCATGTGTAGTACAAGCATTTATCCCTGTTATCTTCAGGAAAACACTGTTTCCTTGTTTTGCAGGTGACTACTCTCATGTCTAGTTGGGTTATATTTTTGTGACAAAAGTTCAGAATCTTATTTTTTTTAATTTTTTTTTCATGATTTAGGAACTGTCATATAGCAACATAATCAGTGCTCAGCTTTCCTTCAAATATTCAACTTCCCCAATTCAGGTGGGAACTAGATGTAACTGCTTCGCTATTCTTTCAACATATCTTTACACTTGGATGATTCTGGCCCATTGTTAGTGGTCATTGTTCAGCCACCCAGAGAGCATTCACTGAAAATAAGATCCAACGGATCTGGATATTGTTTTTCAGAAAGCAAATTCAGAAAGGGACAGTTTCCTGTTCACTGAATTACATCTGAATGACTTGAGGCATGTCTTTTCATTCTGCTTGCCACCATATTCCTCTTTTATGCATTTTTTAATCTCCCTTTAAAAAAGTGACTGGAGTAGATCACCTCTCTGATCGTGCCTCTCTTATTTTCTTTCTATTACTGATGAGGCTTATTTTTATTTTTTTTCCATGTATTCACGATAAAGTTGTGAAACTGTTTCCCCAATATCGGAACACCAATGTTCTAACTTCATCGTGGGTGCAACAACTCAAACAGGCATTTTAGTAAACAAAATGCAATTCTCTTCACTTATCAATAACTTAGGATTTAAAGAAACTGTTTGATTGGAATTAAATCAAAACATCTTGTACAAATGAAGAATCGAAAAAATAATTGGATATGGATAACTTTGTTTTCCTGAATGTCTACAACCGCTTGTTTGAGATGGCCATTGTTCCTTTTCTGCTGCAAGCACAAGTCTGTGGCGCCTTGACTAGTGTCGTAATTTGTCTGCATCAATTCCACAGCAAAAGGGGCAAATGAATAATCTATTTCTCCTTGCAGTCTGGTTAAAACAAAAAAATAAAGATTGTCACCAAAACGCATCTTTGTGTGTGGGGAGAGGCAGATTCAGAATCCAATGAATAGTTGGGGCACAGACATAGCGTAGCAATCGGTTTCTTGAAAGATTAATTGGGGGTACCATGGTAAGGTTTGCTACATGTTCCCAATCTTTTCAGAGTATATTGTGAAGCTTTTTTATTTATGCCCCTAAACAAGACTTATTGCAACTTGGAATGTAAGAGGGCACGGTTTGGAATCGTGTATCACAAGATTGGGGGTTGAGCAGCGAGATGTCTGTTCACATTGCATTTTCACCTTCTACGGTTAGGGAGGCAGGTAACTGCGCTAGAATTACAACCTCTAGCAGTGTGGTAGAAGAAACTATTAGTGGAAGGCTTTCTGGCATCTAGGAACCTTGAGTGAAGGGGTGGAATTCTCCTGCTTATTGGATTAATTGGAGACAAACGTGCGACAAGTTTATCACAGCAAATTCCATTAACGTATGAGGTGCGTTTAAAGGAGTTTCCATATTTTTAGTACAGGCATTTAAAATTGTCGTAGACTCTTGAAAATTCAGTATGTTATTGCTATACATCTTATGAAATGATTGATCAATTTTTATGATTTCAAGTTCAAATAAACAGCTACACCAGGAATTGGAATACACCCTACTAAAGCCTGATTGTCACAGCTGGTAAATTTCAAAAATGCAATCTGGACATGATTCTTTAGAAGAACGATATGCAATAAAATTGTTTTTTAACCTTGGAAGAAAAATAAAAAATGCCACAGAAACGTATCGGACTTGCATGAATTTAGCATCAGTTTTTGAGTGGCATAAGAGATTCAAGGAAAGCAGGGAGTATTAAGGATGTGTTGGCATAAGGAAGTCAGAACAGTTGATTGGCCAAATAATTTCATGGCTAAGGACTGCTATGTGTCTATATAGACAATAAGTGCAGGTTGATGTCCGTGTAGGAACTGTAAACTCAATTATTTTTGAGGAACTGAAGAGACAAGATTTGAAGTTTATCCCAAAAATGCTCAGAAGATTAGAAAGACTTTGACAGGAAGATGGTCGCGCTGATCAATTCATATCTTGTAGTTCGTTATGCTCTGGTGACCTGTGATGAAAGCTGGATCTACTGCTATGACCCAGAGACCCAGTGGAAGCATGTTACCTCTCCTAAAGGCCAAACAGCAAATCCACCCAGAAATTTGATTTTTGTTAGCACGGGCATGATCTACACTGAACCTTCCTTCAACAAGGAATACTATGTTTAGGTTTTAAGAGTTCAAGAAGAAATTGTTTGAAGAGGGCAGTATTCTACAAATTGGGTCAGTGGTATATGCACCGGTCCACAACTCCATCCTTGTCACAGATTATTTGACCAAGATGTCCATCAAAACAATTCCTCACCCTCCCTATAGTCCAGACCTTGTTCCCTGTGACTTTTGGTTATTCCCTAAGCTCAAGGAAAACCTTAGAGGCTGTCGTTATGAGACAATAGAGGCTGTGACGAGGGTCATTGACATGATCATACAAGAGGACTTTCCATGGGGTCTTGTAGAGGATGTTAGAACGATGCAAATGTATTGCAGCTGAAGGAGATTACTTTGAAGGGGACTAGTTTCGTGTGTTTACTATCAATAAAAGTGCTTGTATCAAAAAGTCTGGAAACCTATTGAAGGCACGTCGTATGTGTAAAAAAAAAATTTAAAAAAAAAAAAAAAACCCGGGCACAAGGATGCAAAATTGTGATGGAACAGAGGTAGGAGCTCAGTTGATAGTGGGGATCTATGAGACTTGAGAATCTTTTGTGAGCACTTGTCTAGATATGGCAACGATACTACATGCATGGGCGAATTGTGGTTTTATGGAGATACCAGATACTGTCAAATGCATATAGTTTTCTAACATGGTAGACTACTTTCTTTGCAGCAGTCTTGGCAATGTATTCCAATTCTGGGACTTTTCAGCTGAGAAGCTTGAATGATAAGCTCTTGGATAAGGTGTTATTTGTCATGGCATGTACTCTTAGCTGGCCATAAACTCATCCTCAGTTAAACATGGTGGTACAGTCAAAAAGCAAATCAAATATTTCCTATTCAAAGAATTTAAAAAAAAAAAAATGGGTATAACTCCCGTAGATGTTTTATATTTTTCATTTAGCTTTTTGTTCTGGTTGACCAAATTCTTGCTTCCCTGGACAGTTTGGATTATTCGGACTACTGTTCTCAATTCTGCATGTTAATTCTCACGTTTTGACCAATGTAACTTCACACCTTTCAGGTGTGCATCTTGGCGGAATCTGAAATTGATCAGAATTTTTAATGGATTTCTTTTAAATCTGTTGTGGTTAATTTTCTCTTAAGTCTGTCTTCACTGGGTTATGGTTAGTAGTATTCGTCCAAATAATTTATTGCTAATAAACTGCCAATCCACCTTTTAAAATTCTGAAATGGTAAGTTTGACATTATGCCCCCCCCCCCAGTATAACTTTTTAATCTAAAATTGAAGCATGTTTACTCTTCAAACAAGTTTTTTTTTTTTTTTTTTTTTCATGTTGACCAAATTTTTGCTTCCCCTTGAGTTTGGATTATTCAGACTACCATTCTCATCTGGGATGTTCTTGCGTTTCAATCAATGTAACCTCTGATGTTTAGGTGTGCATCTTGATCTCAGGAATCTTATCAGAATTCTTAGTGGAATTTTAATCCACGGTTGTCTTCAATCTATTTTGACCGGGTATAAGTCTTAAGTAATCCAAATTTATTGATAATTTTCCTCCTTTGAAAAATTCTGAAATCTGAAATGGCAAGTTTGTTATGATTTTTTTTTTTTTTTTTTTTTTCTTTTCCATAACCTTTCACTTTGCTTTATCTGCAGGATGTACCTATGGCATTGCTGGACATTTTAATTGTCATAGTTCTGCTTCGCAGGCAAGTCATGTCTTCAAAAATGTGATGTAGGGCAAACTCCTTCATGATCGGGGGGGGGGTGCACAACAGACTGAAATGTTACTTAATAATCCGTCTACCCAAACGCTGACCAGCAATATTGTCCCCCCCCCTTTTTTTTTTCATTGTCCATCTCTGGAAGATGGTCATGTTTTGGGGCAATGCGTTCCCCCCTCCCCCCACCTTGCCTTGTTATAAAAATTTTAAATATTTTAATTCATGCAAATTTCATATTTTGAGACCCTTTTCAAGCAATTTCTTTATCATTTTTCCTTTTCTTGAGATGTAAAAACCTCTTAATAGTAGTCTGTCTGAATGTTAACTGGACAGTTTTGAAGTCTTCAAGTGCAACTTGTGTTCCAATTTCCTAAGAAATAGGATGCCACTTTTTTTTTTTTAAATATCTGTAAGCGAATATTTAATTTTTAATTTTTTTTATTTATTTTTTTTTTTTTTTTAGAAAGTCAATCTTTTTCTTTAAATGGATATTTAAAGATATTCATTTAACAAAAAATTGCTTGAAAAATGCTTGTGTGAGCTGGAAGCTTGCTTAATATCCTTAAATATATACAAACTATTCATCTGAACTAAAATTTTTTACTTGTTATAAACCATCCTTGGTATATATTTATTACTTCCTGTTAATTTCGGTGTTATGTAGCCGTAGTTTAAGAGTTTATTGGTTAAATATTTTCAGTCTATTGTACTTGTATAGGCTAAACTCACAAAAATGAATTTTTTACAAAACTTTTTTTACACTATCACCGGTTTTTGTAGAATTTAATAAATCCATTTTGTATAGAAGCTAGTTTGTTTTTGTTTGGAGATTGGGTTTCAGTCATAGCAAATATTTCAAAGATGGTACTTGATGACCTCTTGCTAAAAACTTTGCTTAGGGTGAGGATCAAGAGCATTGGGTGGCACTTCTGTTTCAAGCCTAAGTGGAAAAAGCCAGAAAGAGTATAGAAGCTAATGAGAAGGCTCAGATGACTGTAAAAAGTCTTAGAATTGCCAGATTGGCCACGGATAGTTCAAGGAGTTGTAGGCTTCATCAAATCATCGAACCTGCTTGTACCATTAGTCTTTAATTATACACCCAATGTCTAAAGTACTAAGTCGAGACAGTTGCTTGGAAGAAATGGATTTGATACATTCAGGGCATTCATTTGTGAACTGAACCTGATACCCCAATTCAACACTCCTTTTAAAATATCGACTTTTTGTAAGTTTTTGGATCTGCTGAAAATGAATCTCATTTAAAACTGGTGCCGGCAAATTTTCCTAATATGGAACAGTTACATGTATTAATCCAAGAACTCTAAATTTTTTTTAAGTCCTACCATCAAAGTGTTCTGCACATCTAATTGGTCCCCTGATTTATCGGAGAGGGACCTGTTTTCAGTGGTGTGCGTCCGTTAGTACGGACGATTGCTAGATAGCTGTTCATTAGTTTTCCTGAAATTTTGCCACAAAATCTTTCATTAAATAGATGTGGACAGTAAAATTTTTTTGAAAATTCCTGTTGCGTCTCCAGGGGCTCAAAAATGACATGTTTTGCCCCATAGCATTTTGATCCATCCATTAGATTTTCCTGAAACTTGGCCAAAATGTGAAGGCATTTGTCTTTAATATAAATTCAGTATGGATGACCCTGGCAAAATTCTGGTTCGCATCCCTCTGGGACTTTTAGGGCTAAAAAAAAGATGCCTTTTATTATTACTCAAAAGGAAAAGGGGGGGGGGGCATGCACACGTTGCTTGTTTAATCTTGCACTAGATTTCAAGCCAAGTTAAAATAACCTGGGCCTCGGTCAGTTATGTTGTCCATAACATCGTACCAAGTTTGTTAAGTAGTGACCATCCATAGTTAGTTCCAGAGCCTGGTTTCTTAATTCTATTTTATAGATGAGGATTCCAAGTTTATATTTGAACCTTGAATCACTGTAACCTTAACCCTCAGTAACTTTATTCATGACATCATAGCATTTTCTCTTGGAAATCTTTTCCATAGATTTTGTCTTGCCTTTTTTTTTTTTTTTTTTTTTTTTTTTTTTTTTTTTTTTTTACTGGTATGAATCTAGAATTGTTGATTTCATAAAATTTCTAAAGAGACTAAATGCCTGGTAGATTTTTGATTTCATTTCATGTTAGTACACCAAAGGTTTTCAATTTTAAATGAAATGTTAGTCATTTCAGCCAATTTGCAGTTTATTCCCAATTGAACAATCACCTTAAATTGACTTTTATTTCGGATTTACTGAAAATGAATATAACATTTAAAACTGTTGCCGATAAAGTTATCCAGATATGAAGCAGTTAAAAAAAAAAAAAAATGCCTGATCAACTGTTTCAATAGAATCCTCGCAATGTGGGCAAAAAGGGTTAAGACCAATTCTGAAATGCATGCCATTAAGGCATATCACATTATGAACCCATTTAGTCAGAAATTCTGAATTATTGAGTTTGAATTTAAATTAAAACCAGTGACCTAGAACAGATTCCAAGAAATTATGGTCAACCTTGGATCTTGTTGATCTAAATTGATCAACACAGCTTCAGTGTCATTGTCAAAAGCAACCTGCAGAGACAAGACACTTGAAAGAAATCTAAAGTTTATTTTTCTGTAATAAATGCCCAGCAGGAGCAAAACGAAGCCCCCAAGACGAGGGGAGTGGAGGCAACAAGTCTAAAGAGGAGGCAAAATAAAGAACAAAAAGAAAGCAAGACTTATGTATTCTTTGGCAGAGCCTCCAGCAGAATGGCTTTTCAAAAATGCTTATTTGCAAAACTGTATTTTATGAACTTCAAATTAATACCTTGCACTACTTATCACCCCCTCCCATTAATTTATATTTGCATCATTTACTCGTAATATCTTAGTTTAGTATTATGAATGTAAATAGCAATTTCAGTTGCATTTTTACATCTTAGACATGTTTGTCCATTGCTTGCAAAAATGATTGTGATCATGAAATTATTCTGTGGGGTTGAAGATGGTTTGTTAAACCGATTCGAGCTCTGTAGTATTTCCTGCATGTTGGACACCAGAATAATTCTGTATCTGGTGTTTACTGCTCTTTTCTAATGTCATGTTTTCTCCTGTGTTCTTCATTGCATACAGATTCAACAATTGTAGCCCCTTTGAGTTGCGACGTGCTAGGAACATCTGTCTGGTTCGTTTTTCCCATGAGTTGGAATACAAGCAGAACAATTTGAAGGAGACCATCAGACAGTCCTCAAACTGTTTCTGCTGTCCTCCTGCATGCCGTTTACTGTAAAGGAGCTGTTTTGGGAGATTTTAACTAGACATGAAGCATGACCTGCCCAATGCACTTGGCACTGCTGTAGCATGGTGTGCATTGACGGAGGGTTTGACAGAGCTAAAACCTGTCTGGTATCTTGTCTTGTCACTGGAATTTTTTTTTTTTTTTTTTTTGATACACCGGTTCTTGCCAGATCACTAAAGTTAAGCAATATTGAGCCTGGCCAGTATCAGATGGGTGACCATTTGGGAAGGCTAGGCGCTGTATGTACCTTCTGGGAAGGTTGGGAGTGGGGCCAGCACCCTCACCCTGTAAAAAGAACTTGCTACAAAAGCATCTACAAAGTTGTAGATGGCCTATGCCCCTCCAGGGGGCTCAAGGGCTATGAATACAAACTATTTCCAAGGGAGAGGAGTGTCTTTTTATCAAACATTTTATAAATATTCCATCTTCAATTTTTACGTCTATATCCAGAAATATAGCTAGTGTTCCTCTGTTCACAATTTAATTATAAATATTGGATATTCTAAATGTTTATATATTAGTGATGGGACGATTTCGTATTTTTCTGGTCCTGGATATGACCTTAAATTACATCCAAAGGTGAGGCCCCAGTTTGTGGGTTTTGGAATGTGGAGCCATCTCTTAATTACCATTGCTCCCAGGTCCACTCTTGACCCGTAGTGGTAGTACCTGTTAGGGTTCTATCTAGGAGTTAAATAGAAACCGACTTGAAAAAATATTCTGAAGAAAAATTTTTCTTCCGAATTACTGGATTCGGCATTAAATAACCCTGAAAAAGGTCGATATGCTGTAAAACAACTGATCAATCGTATTTATCCGATTCTGATACAAATACTGATTCCAATAACAAAAGCGCCGAAAAACCCGCAAAAAACAGCTATGCCCCCCTCGAATGTTCATTAAATGGTGTTTTCAGTGTAAGAAATGTTCAGATATATTTGAAACTCTTTCTCGCAAAGAGAACAAGAAGTTTAAGGTATAAATATACTAAAATTATTTTTTTTTAATTGAACACTGTTTACGTCAGTTTGTTTTTAATTTTTAGGCGGTACAAAATGTATAAATAACGGATATGTACCTCCATTTTTTTTTTTTTTTTTTTTTTTTTTTTTTTTATACAGATAATTTATACACCAAGTACACAGGGGGAAACTCGCAAAAATCAGTTTCTGTTCATGTGACAGAAACTTTAACATTTATAACAATGTTATGAGATACCGGAAAATTTGATCTAAAACCACTAAGATTTTTTTTTTTTTTTTTTTTTTTTTTTTTTTTTTTAACACTAAGGATTTTTTGGAAGGGGGGACAGGCAGATATTTTTGAAGTTTTATGGATGGGATTTCTAACTGAATAAATTTATTGGCAGACAATTTATTGATATCTTTTTAGCCATATTATGGAAAATATTTTAGAAACATATCTTTTATAGATCACTTTGGCAGACGTTAAAAAGCGTTTAAAAAAAAAAATGTTTAAAATTCAACATTTCTCGTAGTTAATGGTAGCCGAATGGATTGGCTGCTTGCTAATGAAGCCAGGGATGGCTTCTGTTGCCGGGTTCGAATCTATCGTGACACCCTGCACTGATTTCCAAAAGGATGAAACACTAGTGTCTGTAGGTATTTAATAATTATTATAGTAAATAATTATTTTGTGTGTATACACACACACACACACACACACACACACACACACACACACACACACACACACACACACACTCTATTTTGAATAGAGGAGTAGATGTGGTATTGTAGAGTAAAATGATTCTAGCTGAGAGTAAGATAAAGGATGGCCAACGATCTCCACTTTCCCACTTTTGATGACCTTGTTCTCTTGAATCTTTTTAGCAAGTAATTCAAAGTGGGGTATCTGTTCTGATACTACACTTTCTTTTTTGTCCTCGGTCAGTGAAAAAAAAAAAATTCTAGATTGATGCCATTTTTATTTTCATCCAAATTTAGAATGCCCCTCCTTGGAGAGGTGGATTTTGTACATAATAAACCAACCTTGTGTCTAAGTCTGCCTCACTGGGAACATAAGTAAATAGAATTACACATAATTAAATTTCCTTCCAAAATGAGTTTCTATTTTGTAGGCGATTATGTGTGTGACTGGGCATTCTAAAAACAATTGACAGGAAAAAAAATAGAAAAACTAAAATTATTTTAGAATTTGAATTGGGGGGGGGATCAGATTCTTCTATAAATTGAATTTTTTACCATTAACACAAGTCCGACTGGAATGATAGTAAAAACCACTTATTTTAAAGTTAATATTCCCCCTCCCAATAAAATGCCCAGAAACACTAAATAGCTAAAAATTTGGGTCATCTTTTGCGTTAAATTTACGTGATTCTCTAAATTCTAAGAATTCAGGTTTTCCTTTCCCAATTTTTTTTTTTTTTTTTTTTTTTTTTTTTTTTTTTTTTTTAAGGATATCTATACGTAATCAGAAGAAAAAAGTAGAATCTCTTTTAAGAGGAATTTGAAGACTTTCACATCCTATTACTACAACAATTTTTTATGTCGCGAGATAATCTTGACTTTCATATTACATGAAAACATAAGGTTAAATATGAAACGAAATATAAAAACATTTTAGTGAAATATATATTTTTTTTTTTTCCAATAAAAAAAAAAAATTTTTTGGCAGAAATTTTCAGTCTTTTTGGTGTTATTTGTGGAAAGGTTAAATAAGAAATGAAATATAAAAACCTTTTAGTAAAATATTTAAAGATTTAAAAAAAAAAAAAAAATGCACTTAGATTGTTTGTAGACAAATTTTCAGTCTTCATCTGTGTATTTGTCTTATTAGAAAGAAATATAAACTTAACTGACAAAATTGCTTCAATGAAAATATAAGGTTAAATATTGAAACAAAACCTAAAAACATTTTAGTAAAATATATTAAATTTTTCAATTAAAAAAAAAAAAAAAAAAAAAGTCTGAAAAAATTTCAGTCAGTGTTTGGTGTAATAGGTGAAAAATATAAACTTAACTGACAAAATTGTTTAAATTAAAATCATGAATCGTTTATTACTCGATTTGAGTTTACGACCTTTTATCCACATATTGAACTTGCTTTTATGACAAATACTATTTACTGACGTTACAAGTGAGAAAATAGTTGGACATTTAACATGCTTTTATTGTAATCGTGAAAAATAACTCTAGTTAAATATTCTGATTTACAAAGAATCGGAATCGGGAATTGTATCAGAATCAGGAATATTGGAATCGTCCCATCACTAATGCATACATCTAATTGTTCACCATTTGATATTCGCCCATACAACAGTTGACTAGAAACAAAGTAATACTATGCTTCCTCTTTTCTGTCCTGTGCCAGTGAGGAGATCCTTCTAGACTGAGCCAATTTTAATTTTTGTCTCAATCTTCAACTTGTGGTTTGAAAAAAAAAAAAAAAAAAGGGTGAAGTGTTCGTTTCTGTCTAGCGCGCATATGTAGTGGTTCTCTCTATCGACGTTATCTTCAGCTTGTATCCTTCATCTCTTTTGTCCCGTGTTGGTGATATGCGGTAGGGTGAACAAGGTCGTTCTGGACTGGGGCAAGTTTTATTGTCACAATCAGAAATGCTTATATCATTATCGTCAGTACTGCCAGGGCTAGTATTCCTGAAAGAATATAAATGTATCTGAGCTTTAAATCCTAAAACTAATAGATTATGGCTCCTATTTTTCCTTTTTCAAAATTCATGAGTTTTGTAGATTCGCTCTAAAAACCAATCTTGTGTTGAAATCTTGTGTAGCAGCAGTATCTTGCACATGCAAATAACCAAGCAGTGGCACGAGTTGATGTCATGGCAAAGGAAGAGAGAAGACTTGTGCCAGTGATTTGGAAGCATGTCGGTGCAAAGGTGACTTTTTAAAAAAAGAATAAAAAGATGCTCCAAACTTTTAACAAAAAGGGTAGGACAACTGTCCTGTGGGGCTGAGCTGCAGATTGTAGCTGCGGACTGGGAAACGGGTAATTGACCAGAGAGATATGGAAGGATGTCTGTGGTTTGGTAATGAAATGGCCATTAATAAATGGCTCTTGTTTTAACTGGAAAAAATTCTAGAATTTCTTTTGCGGACTGTCTGCATACATGTTAAATGACAGACTTTTTTGCATGGGGCAGAACTGAAATTTCCATGTTAAGGCCTAAAAATGGACCATTTGTTCATTTTCAACATGATTTGACGACCCCCTAGGGACTTTTTGGGCTAAATGGAGGCCGGGGGGGGGAATGCTGAACAGTTTTTTTTAAATGCCTCACTCATGGAGGGGGGGGGCATGCATGCTTCACTTAGATTTTCACAATCTAAGACATTGGGAATTTTTTTAAATGCAAAATACAATCTTTATTTATGAAAACCTTGCATTACTTATGAGAAACTTGTTACAAGTGAATTCTCTTTATGGTCACTTCGTGATTCTATCGACCAATGAGGTCAAATATAGATAGTCCTGGTCTAAATCATAAGATCACTTAAAGTAAGCGGGTACGCATATTATCGAATTTTTAATCAAACAAATGGTTGAAACCATTGCCAAAAAGGGAAAATATGGGGGGGGGGGAAAAAATGAAATCTGCTTCATTCGAAACCTTAATCCTGATCTAATAATTATTTTTTAAAAAACATTTTCACCTGGTCAAAATGATAAGACCACTGATAATTTATCTAACAAAAGGCAATTATAAATTAATAAAAAGGGTCTCAGTATTTAGTATAGCCTCCATTATTACGAATTACTTCAAAAATTTTCTTTGGCATGCTTGTGACTAAGTTTTTTTATCAGTTGCGAAGGAATTTTATACCATGTACTGAAAACTGAATCAGAAAGTTCCTTTATCGAATCACACTGGGTTCCATCCTTGAACACCTCTTTTGCCATCCATCCCCAAAGATTTTCAATGGGATTGAGGTTCGGAGAACATCCTGGATAATTTAACAATTCTATATTATTTGAAGAAAAGTATTCTTGTGCTTGTCGAAGTGTGTATCGCAGCATTGTCTTGCTGGAAAATCCAATTTCTTCCACACAGACATGGACCTTCAGTCCTGATAGAAGCATTTTTAACCATTGAAATGTACTTCAATGATGTTTGCCGGCCTTTCACTACTTGCAACTTTAGCTGACGAGAAAGCATCCCAGATCATTAAAGACCCTCCTCCACTATGCCAAGTTGAAAAAGTCTCTTTGTGCAAACTTTTATCATGCCAAGTGTTGAAATCCATCTGGACCATCTAGATTAAACTTTTTCTCATCGGAGAAAATTACATTTTCCCACTTCTCTTGATTTTGACCACGACTGTATTTGAACATTAGCCGAAATCTCTAGAGCTCTTTCAAGGAGAAAATCGATAGCAATGAAAATTGATATTAATAGCGAAAAAATGAAGAGCTGTCAGATCTCTTTTGGTTCCTGACGAAGGAGGGATTGGACCTAGTAATTTACTTCCGTTTGTTCACTTTTCTCAATCATGCCTTGAATTTTTAAATTTTACTCAACCATTAGCCAAGGTGAAAGATTTTTGCCAGAATAGATTTTCTGGGATAACTCCAGTTGCCCACCCTGGGGCCGTTATAGGGGTAAAATTGCCCCCAAATCGTTCGTTTGTTACTTTGTTTGCATTTTACTCAATAACCATTCCTTGAATTTTTTTTTTTTTTTTTTTTTTTTTTTTTTTTTCAAAATTTTGTACAAACATTAGTTATGGTGAAAGTAAATTCTCTCTGAGGAAGACTTGATATGCTCAGCTGGTCTTATTTTAATTTTTACTCGCTGATGTGACTGGCCTAATCAAGTTTTAAGTTCCCGTGTTTGGACCTAAGTTTGGTTGCTCTTTGCTTTAATTTGCTGCAAAAGAATTTTCTTTAGCGTCCGCTTACACACACATATATATATATATATATATATTATACTAACCTTGCCAGGTCGTAAAATATGCATAAATATACAGGGTGTCCCAAAAAGATGTATGCATTGTCCTAAACTGTCTTTGCACTTCAACAGCGTTTTTATGCTTCTTAGAATGAATTTGTTTTCTTTCTTCAAAGGTTAGTCTGACTGCCATGAAGATCGAGGAGTTTAATCTGCAAAGAAAAAACAAGTCTGGTTTAAAACAAGTGTGTATACATATTTTGGGGACACCCTATATTTTCATTTGTACAGAAACTTTGACATGTTTCTGGACAGTTCACTTTTTGTAAGTTAAAAAAAAAAAAAAAAAAAATCCTTAGCTGAGATCTAAACCAAAGCTTAAATGGTGAGTCACGTACCATAACCATTAGGCCAGCTTGACTTATTAAAGTGTTTTCAAACCTACTTGACATGAGGAATCTCACGTGAACGATTCATGCATATGCTGACGTGTGTACTAAACATCTTGTCTACCTCTTGCCGCCTTTGGTTTTCGACACTTTTTCTAATGCGACCCCTTCGACAGTTGAAACGTTCAACATGTTTTTCATCTTCATCCCTTAAATGACATTTTGCACACTTTTGTCGTGCCATCATCGGCAGAAGTTAACAGTGCTTACGAGCACGGAAAATATTGGCAGCAGATGCAAGAAATGCATACAAATTAGGAAATGTGCACAAGTTGGCGTCTGAGGAAAAAAAATACAACTCTTGTGCTTGGCAGAAAGTTGGCCTCCAAGAGAATGGACGTGGAAAGCAAAGGCAAGAAATAGCTGGCTGCGGCTGGCGTGAACCGCTTTCCAGGTAAAACGAACGTATAGCATCAAGACTTTAAGCGTTACCGAAAATAATGGTAAAAATGGTTTTGTTAAAAAAAAAAAAAAAAAAAAAATGCCAACACGGATTTTTTATTTCCAGTTTGATTTTTATGGTTTACTAAAGTAAATGGTAACAGGCACGTTACATACTGTCGCACCAGAGCCACTTTCTGTTTGGACTTTAAACTGTGAAATATCGCGACTGAGACTGAACTACTTTGTCGCAGTCGTACTTATACACAGCAATAGTCACATTGACACCAGTTCTCATTAGATCACTGAAGTTAAGCAATGTTCAATATGGGATGGGTGACTATTTGGGAATATTGGGTGCTGTATGTAGGACGTCCCCCCCACCCCTGCAAGAATTACAATGATCTAATGTCGTTTATAACTGGGATACATGCTACTGGGGACTGCTTGTGAACTTGAGTTTCTTGTGAAACTTCTTCCTATGGAGGAAGCCAATTCAACCTGCCTAGGGTGGATGTTACTAGCATAGCATATATAGTACTTTGGCTGTTATCAAATTCATTACTTTTTATACTGCTGTTGACCCTCTAAGGCATATTACTACTTGGATGTAAGGGGCTACTATTTTGGACGATGACGAAGAAAGATCAACAGGATGTTGGTTTACATTACATGTGAACTTCTGCATATCAGTCAGGGTAACAGGAAAGGAATTTTAAAGTCTAGCTGTTCGAAGGAAGAAACTACTAGAGTAGAAAGCTTTATGGCATTTAGGGACCTCAACAGTGAAGGGGTGAGATTTTGTTGCTAAGGTTTGTCGAGGATATGTACATTGAGAGGGGCACAAGTGCAACAAGTTCAGCAGTCCACATTCCATTAAGATATTTGTAAAACGGACACAGATGCAACATTGCAGTGATGGGACAGGGATTGGAGCTTAGTTGACAAAGTGGAACCTACTAGATCGCAAACTCTTTTGGACCCAATCAAAGAGGGAGAGGCTAGTGGTAGATGCACCAGCCCAGATGTGGCAATAATACTCCATGCATGGATGGATGATGGCTTTGTAGATACTCTCAGGTGTGAGTAGTCTTCTAGCTTGATAGAGGGAACCCATCTTCTTTACAAGGTCCTCGATGTTTATTACTTAATTTATAGGTATCGGAAAGTTTACCTATAATTCCTACTTCTAACAAGCGTTGTATATAGTATTTTACATATAAGAACTATTTACAACTTTATCAGTGGGAGTTATTACGAACTTCTTTTGAATTTGTGAATTTCTAACATGAGGTTAGTTTAAGGGTATTTAAATTTTTAAGCGTTCAACCTTTTTATTCCCCCATTTAAGCACTTTGTTCCAGAAAGAAAACTAATGGAGGGGGGGGATACTATGGATATGATAAAATTAGTGCTTTAACTTAAGAATTACGGATATAAACTGCCTTTTGTAAGGCTAGAAAACACATTTTAAACAATTTTCAGATATTTTGATAAACATCCTTGTCACGGAAAGTCTTTTTGTCCAGAGTGGAATTTGCATGTAAAGTGTTAGTCTGAAAGTCTTGTGACCGTTTTTGAAAATCATACCGTTATAAGATCTGCGGATTCCACCATGCGGACAAAACAAAAGACTTTCATTGACAAGGATGATTATCATCAAAATATCTCAATAACCAAATTTGCTTATAAAAAAAAAAAAAATACATTGTTTTCTAGCCTCCCGAACATATTTTATATATGTAATTCTATTTCAAAAATATATGCAACGCTTCCAACTCGGTAATATTTCTATAAATATCTAGTGCTTTATTTTCTTACAATATACTTTAGGCATTCAGGTTCTTAGTTTTGACTTTTACTAAGGAATTTTCTTTAGATTCTAACAAGTATTTATTAAAATACTAGAGTACCCATGACCCGTTGGGTCAGTATGTTATATTAGCTATGGAATTAATGTAGGAGTGACACTTGTGACGTAAAGAAAATAGTTTTTTGTGACATAACAAACATTTCTATGAAAGTATATTAAAATGTAAAAAGAATATAGATTTCTAAGAGTCGTTCTGTTTATAATTTATTTTTGAAAAAAATTACAGCCATTGAAATACAAGTGGTTTACCATATTTATATGTAAATGTGCACTGAAAAGATATACTTAAAGTCAAATTTTGATGTCATTTAATTTAAACGTGAAAAACAATTGGAAGGCTGAAAACATACACAGTAAAACAATGTTTTATTGTTGCATTGATTATTTATTTGTAACACAATATAAAAACATTTTCGGGGTTATCTATGTTGGTAGTGTAGAAAATAATTTCTAAATAACGTTAGTATTTCAGTGCGCGGGTCAAATTCTGCAAAAGTTGCGATTTGTGTTTATTTGTTTACGCTGTTATGGGTTTGTTTGTGTACGCATGTGTAACCGGAAGTAGTAAACCAGATGTTGGGTTACAACACCTGTTACAAGGTCATTTGAGTTTTATAATTATATAGATATCTATCTAGAAACTGAATAAGCAATGAAGATCGAATTAAATATTTCCTTTTTCACTACAAAGATTTATTTTCAAAGATTCTCTTGCAGATAAAATTTTCCTCTGGGGGAGCTAAAAGAATGAATTCCACAAACTTTGTTTTTAAAACCCTTATGAAGATTGAAATCCAGTTATACTAAACCTTGTCTTGAATCTTTATTCCAATCTTGAACGAAATTCATTACATAATTTTGATTGTAGAAAAAATGCCTAAAATTCCGACTTAAATTTTCAGAACTTTTAAAAATTTACTGAATCTGGCTTCATTTAATTTCTAATGACTGTCTATTAAATTCAATGCAAATCTGAAATATTTTAATTTTCAAAATGAAAAGTTGTGCCTTTTTAAAATAGTTCAAAAGAACTGGAATTTTGGGAATATTAATTGGTGTCTAATGCCTGCTGCTTGAATTTCACAAATATCAGTTTTTTTTATTTTAGTCTAAAAATGCCCCCCCCCCCAGATCTTTCGTTTGTTCACACTTAATACCCACATCCATTTTTTTTTTTTTTTTTTTTTTTAACTCCAACATTAGTCGCGGTGAAAGTAAATATTTCACTTGTGGAGACGGATCCTGCATGCTCGGCTTGTTTAGTTTAGAACCAATATGCAAATTAGGATGGTTGATAATGTCAATTGTATGTACATAGAAAACTTCAGCTATGAAAATGCATCCTGTCTAATCCCTGCTACTTAAATTTTGCAAATATCTGAGTTTATAATTTTCGTCTGTCTTATCGTCTGTTACACCAGATCATTTTTTTTTTTTTTTTTTTTTTTTTTTTGTCGATGCTCTTTTTCTTTGACTTAAAATGCTTAAAACAAATGAAATAAATTATAAACAAACGTTAAATCTTCATTACATAAGCAATAGTTTTCAGTTGCTAATATACTAGCAAGGCCACCCGGCATTGCTCGGGATCGTATGACAGAAAAATTTTGAACATGTGTCATTCTTAGACATAAAAACTTCCTCTATTCTATGTATCATTTGCCATGAAATAATTGTACCTTCCCTAGGACAGGACATTTACAGCACGTATGTGGAAAAAAAATTTCCTTACCTAGAGCGGGTAATGTACAACACATTTAAAATTTACATAATTTTCTGTTGTGCTAAATTTTCGGTATGTCGCAGGTAAGAGGTTATATTTATTTCCACAATCACAATGAAAGCTGCAGAAAAGTTGAGATGCTTAAATACCAACGAAAAAAAAAATATTATCCAATCAAACAACGCTGCAGCTCTCGAGTCATAAGGCCACAGCACAGGAAATCCGAGACCTTACTTCTGCTCTCATTTGGGCTCACCAGTTAAACATATCCAAACTTGGGAATCAAAACCAGAATCGCTTGCATACAAGGCAGGTACCCTGTCACTACAGCACGTAAAAGAAAGTCTTAAAGGTCACTTAGACCATGGCGAAGTTTGACTGCTAAATATACAGGGTTTTAAAGGATGACTTCATCCAATCAAAACAAACGTAGGTTGATGTCTTACAAGTAGGAATTTTATACTCGCTAGGACGATGTCATCCAAGCTAACTGTTGTGGTTGCAAGGTTGAACAATAATTAGTAAGGAAATACAATGAAGACGCAAACAACAAGATAACGCAATAAGTGTATTAAAGAAAAGGTATATTTACAATATGTACAAATGACGGTGTCGAGTCAGAGAATCTTGGTGGGAGGACATGTACGCTCTTCGGCGTCACTTCCGGTGGCATTTGAGTAAGACACACCAAGGCCAACCTAGGCTTGCCATTTATAGTGTTATGTTATTCGCATATGCAAATAAGTGGTTGCCACCACAACACTAACCAAACAAATTAGATTTTTTGAATGCGAGGTGATTTTTTTTTTTCTTTTTTTTTACATGGTCACCACTTATCAAGGCCTGGAAGCCACTCGGGAATAAGGGTGAGGTGATGTATAATTATTGGTCCCCTGACAAAGGGATTGGATCTAGTAACAAACTTGTTTGTTTGCACTTTGCTAAATGTCTTGAATGTTGTTTTTGGAAATTTTGCACAAACCTTAGTCATAGTGATAGTAAATTTTTGCCAGAACGGATTTTTCTGGGATAACTCTGGTTGCTCCCTCTGTCTTAGGGGCCATTATAGGAGTAAGACTGCCCCCCAAATCGTTCATCTGTTTGCACTTTTTTTTGGGGGGGGGTGCACAAATATTAGTCATGGTGAAAGTAAATTTTTGCCAGAATGGATTTATTCAGTCGTGGAGGGGGACCCCCACATGCTCAGCTTGTTTCCAATGAAACGACTTTATCTATTTTAAATAGGTATGCATGGAACTCTGTATAATAAAATGAAAACAAAACAATGAATTGATGATCTTAATTTTTTGGTCCAACTTCCAAAGAAATTGGATCTGGTAATTCACTCCCATTCGTATTTTCTTCAATAACCTTTGAATATATTTTAATTTTGCACAAAGATTATTTATGGTAAAAATAATTTTTTGTCAGAATGGATTTTCCGGGATAACTCTGCTTGCTCCACCCAAATCCGGGATAACTCTGCTTGCTCCACCCAAATCCGGGATAACTCTGCTTGCTCCACTCAAATCCGGGATAACTCTGCTTGCTCCACCATTATAGAGGTAAAATTGCCCCAAAATCGTTTGTCCATACTTTTCTCAAACATGTTGGATTTCTGAAATTTTGCACAAACATTAGTCATGGTGAAAGTAAATATTTCCCTTGTGGAGGGAACCCTGCATATTCATCTCGTTTTGAAGCAATATGCAAATTAGGATGCTTGATTGTCAATCGTATGTGCATTTTAAAACTCGAGTTGTGAAAATGCATCATGTCTAATGCATCATGTCTAATGCCTGCTGATTAAATTTTACAAATATTGGAGTTATCTTTGTCTTATTACAACAGATCGATTTTTGTAAAAATTTTTTTTTTTTTTTTTTTTTTTTTTTAAGACTGAAAATGCTTTAAACAAATGATTTATATATAAATTATAAAGTCTTCATTTCCAGCTTTAGTTAAAATACAAGAAATTTGTTTTTTCTCTGCAAAAGCGCCATGCAAATCACGGCTGAAACGTTGATTTCAATGTCGAGCCTGATTGCAACATGCAGACTCGATTAATTTGAATGACTTTCATTGAAAATTGAAATTTTCTATCCGAAAGCCAAAAAAAAATCTTAAAATGAAAAGTAGATGAGAAAAACAAATAGTGAATTAATGAGATGTCGTTTTTGAAATCCATATGCAAATTAGGTCGATTGTGATAGTTCAATTATACATGTTAGAATGGATCCCACAAAAGTTTTGCACTGTTTATGTGACCTTAACGGAGATTGAAATCTTATCAAAAAATTGTGCCTTTTTGAAACGGTTTAAAGAAACTGAAATTGTCAGTATTGTCTAATAACTACTTGAATTTCAAACATATCGGAGCTCTCTAAATTTTAAAAGAGCTTCCACCTTTTATCCTGTTTGGTTAAAATTTTATACACCACATTCCCCATTCTTGCATCTAGTAACTGTTCTAAAATTAATCTGTTTAGTTTAGGAATGAAGCCTATAGAAATATACACATCTAACTTTATGAATAAACTGGATCAGGGTGACAGCAGACCTCAGAATATTATTGGTATGAATCTATGGAAAGTGAAGTTTTAAATACTGTATGGGTTTTTTCACTTAAAAATGCTATCACAAAATACTTTTATGGCTCCTTTTACCTTTTGGCTAAGATCAAATTGTAGTATCTGTTCTCCACAGGATCAACACTATTTGATGCAGAGGTTTTAATATAATTATCTTCCTTGAAAAAATTCCAAATATGGACAAACAGAATTTCACTTCTAAGTGAATATATATATATATATATATATATATATATATACGAGGGACGTGCAATAAGTAATGCCCCTGGCCCATTTCCCATAGCAGTAGAGCAACGAAACTTGGCACACTTATTAGTCTTTCTCTACATAGGAACCACCCAAAGTTATGCAGCTCTGGAGACCGTCTTTGTAGAACACCCCAGGTTGGTCCTCCAACCATGACATGACTTCAGAAATCAAGGCTACATCATCTGGGAAACGCTTTCCTTTCAAACTTCATGGCTGGGAAGAGGTGAAAGTCAGACGGTGCAAGGTCAGGAGAGTAGGGAGGATGGGGAAAGATTTCATAACCGCACGCACATGCTTCTGATCTGGCGACATGCAAGTTGTGGACCGGAGCGTTGTCCTGCAGGAGGGTAGCTTTGCTGATCTTGCCTCGCCTCTTGATTTTGATAGCTTCCCTTAATTTCCTCAAAAGTGAAGCATAATAGGCTCCTGTAGTTGTGGTACCCTTTGCCAGGAAATCTGTGATCACTACTCCGTCCTGGTCCCAGAAGACTGAGCATGACCTTGCTAGTGGAGGGCTGCACCCTTGCCTTCTTTGGAGGTGGTGAGTCCAAGTGCTTCGACTGCATTGACTGGGCTTTGGTCTTTGGATCATAGTGATGGACCCAGGTTTCATCCTGTGTAATCAGTCTTTTGAAAAACTTAGACTCATCTTCTTGAATCATCTCCAAATTCATCCTCGAGCACTCGACAAAATGCAAAAAGAACGAAACTAAAGCTCTTTTCGTACAGATGGACTTTTTCATACGTCTGTAAAGAGGAATAGAAATGTGTGTGTGTGTGTGTGTATATATATATATATATATAATTTCTTGGTACAGCAAAATGGAAGGAGAAATTTCAGGAAACAATTTAATTTAAATCAAAGATCAAAGAAACAAAAAAAACGGGCAGGTGGAATTGTTAAAATTTCCTTAAGGCCTTATCGTCTGACCCTCTAAGAGGAAACGTCAGAATGATAAATTAAAAGCTAAGAATCGAATGAGGAAAGAGGGAAATTGGTTTCAGTTGGAAAACCAGTGAGAGAAAAAAAAAATATATACACACACACACACACTACTTAATCTCATCTGTTATACTATTTATAGTGTAAGGAATATCTAACATTAAGATTTCCAATTCATGCTTTTTTTTTTTTAGTCCCTCTACAAAAGGGGGCTTGGACCTAGTAATTAACTCCTTCTGGTTTGTTCACACTTCTCAATAATCATGCCTTAAATTTTTCTTTTTGAAATTTTCCACAAATATTAGTAATGCTGAAAGTAAATATTTTAACCATGGGGGCTGAACCTGCATGCTCGCCTTGTTTAGGACCAATATGCAAATTAAGATGGTTGATTATGCCAATCATATGTACATTCTAACTGTATCAGAAAACTTCAGCTGTGCAAATGCACCCTGTCCAATGCTTAAATTTGTACAAATATCGGAGTTATCTTAATTTCTGTCTGTCTTATTGTCTGTTACAACAGATTGGTTTTTGTAAATGCTCTTCTTTGGTTGGCTGAAAATACTTTAAACAAATGAAATAAATTATAAACAGTCTTCATCTGAACAATTTAGCTTTCAGTTGAAATACTGAAAAATTATTTCCTGCTAAAGCGCCATGCAAATCACAATTTGTTTAATTTCAATGTTGAACCTGGTTGCAATGTGTAGACTCAAATAGTTTGAAAGATTATTTTCACTGAAAACTCAAATTTTTTTTTATCAGAGCAAAAAATATATCTCCATTTATTAAAATGAAAAGTAGATGAGAAAAAGAAAAACTAGTGAATTGATGTCGTTTTTGGAATTGGTATGCAAATTAGCTCGATTGTTGGTTGCTTGTACATTCTGTAATAGGAAAATCAATTACGTATACAATTGGGTTTTAATGTGTGATAAGTCGGTTATAGATGCTAGAAAAAAAATTCCACAAGTTTTGCACTGTTTGTGTAATTTTAATGTAGGTTGAAAATACTCTTATGAATTTTGTTCAGAATTGAGATACGAGACTCTTTTGATTATAGAGAAAAGTGCTTAAAAATTGAAGTTGAAATTTCACATTTTCAAATAAAATTAAGAATTCCCTGAATCTGGCTTCATTAATTTCTAATGATTGTCAATCAAATTCAATGCAAATCTGAAATATTTTAATTTCTAAAGTAAAATGTTGACTTTTTAAAAAATAGTTTAAAAGAACTGACTTTTTTTATATTGATTTGATGTCTTGTTCGTTGCTTAAGTTTTCATTTTTGTCTGACTTATCGTCTTATGACCGATCATTTTTTTTTTTTTTTTTTTTTTTGCAAATGCTCTTTTCTTCAGCAGTCCTGGATATGACCTTAAACTATCACTGATGGTGAGGCCCCAGCTTGTGGGATTGTGGAGCCACCCTTTAATTACCATTGCTCCCAGGTCCACTGACCTGGAGTGGTAGTACCTGTTAGGGTCAAAACTATGGGTTAAATAGAAACCAACTTGAAGAAAAACAAATATATTCTATTAAAAAGTTTGTCAAAATCATTGGATTCGCCATTAAATAACCTGAAAAGGGTTGATATGCCGTAAAAACCAAAACAACTAAACCAACCAAATCTTTTCTTCAGTTGCCTGAAAAATGCTTAACACATGAAGAAAAAAAAAATATGCTAAACAAACCTGGGTTAATATAATCTTTATTTCCTAAGCAATGTCTTTCAGGTAAGGCATTTAAATACCAAAGAAATATATTTTCACAATGAGCAATGAAAGCTGCAGACCGGAAGTTGAAACTTTAATTCCGGAGAAAGAAAAAATCTTTCCAATCAAAGCTGCAGCTCGTACAAGTAAAAGCTGCAAACAGAACTTTACTTCTGCCCTCATTTGGGCTCATCAGTATAAAAACTCTGGAATTAAAATCATTTGCATATGAGACAAGTACTCTGCCACCTAAGCCACCACATACAAGAAAATCTTTAAAAAAAAAAAAAAAAGCTCTGACCACAGCAAATTCGACTGCTGAATATATGGATTTTTTTTTTTCTTCGGTGTTGTAGTCACCCAATGAAAAAAACCTAGTTAGATATCACCCAGCAAACAAAATATTAGATTTTGAATGCGAGATATATTATTTCCAATGAAAACAACTTTTGTATTCATTCCAATCCAATTCCTGCAATCCTTCATACCTGAAGATGACTAGGTGCATTATTCGCCGGTGTTGAAGCTCTCCTCTCCTGGTTTCCGCAGGTAGTACATGTAAAGCAGCCAGGATTGTCTTTGGAAGCATCTCTGCTTGGCTGCAACCTCTCTATTCTCGATCCCTACCATCCCTTTGTATACTGTTGCAACGACTCCTTCGGTCACTTGTTTCCCAATTTAGGATATCAATGCCCAGATCTTTTAGGTGATATTTAACTACATCTTTGTGCCAGTTTTTGCCCACCCACTTTCCTATTGTCATTTTCTAGCTCTCCATCGAGGAACATTTTTGGGATCCTATCATGTCATTCTTTTAACATGACCAGTACAATGCAGTTGTGCATAATTGCAAGCACGGCTTCTATGCTGTTTTAGGGTTTGTAATGCTTTTAGGGCACACACTAATAAAATACAAGCTTCTAAACTGGCAAACGCAACAACTTCATAAAAGGTCACAGAAAAGGTTTGAGGAGAATGTGGTATTTTCCTTGTAGAAAGCTGGACTCTGGCACCTGGTATTATCGCAGTAGTTATTCCAGTGGAATCGTCAATACCGTAGAGATAACACCGAGGTGGAGAGAGAGAAGAAAAGGAGGTCCGTTCTATTTGTCTCTCTGCGTAAGAATGAGTTGTTCTTCAAACCGGATGCTGGCTGATTTCCTTTGAGGATAGGAAGTATCAATGCGCCGTACCCCTGACTGCTGCACTGCCCCTCTAGCCTTCTAATGTGGTCCAACATGCTATATAAGTTTTGGAAGGCTGGCAGTACTACTGATTTGTACGTCTTGCAATTTTGTTGCCAGCTTGATGCCTTTTCTTGATTGTAGACGCTTATCAGGTTCACCGAAGAAAGCATGTCCATTTTGGATTCGCCAGCTGACCGACTTATGTGATTGTCCATGATCATGCTTCCCATTAAAATGTTGAAACCACTTTATTTTAATGGCTGATTTATGTAGGTAAAACTTATCAGGTTCTGGCTGATACATCACTTCAGTTTTTCTTATGTTAATCTGCAGTCGGATCTTTTGCACAGTACGTGATAAGCAGTTTACAGTTTAGAACGATAATGACAAGATTGGTTTCTCAAAAAGTGAATTAATGATTTTTTTTAACCAAATTAGGATGAGATTATTACGTCAATCGCATGTACATCTTAAGTGCATAAAAAACTGCAGCTGCACATGTGCACCCTGTGCACATCTTTGCAATTTTAATTTGTTTGTGAAATTAGGCTTTTAATGTCCCTTTATGCTATAAGCGCGATATTTTTTTTTCTAAAGATTGTCAATAAAATTCAATGTAAATCTGAAATATTTTAATTTTCAAAATAAAAAGTTGTGCCTTTAAATACAGTTGGGGTGAAACAAGTATTCGTACATATGAAACCTTGTATTTTAATGTCGGTAAAACCATTAACTGAAGTAAAACTTTATACATTTTATGTATAGGTAGATACATATTAAAACAAAACTTAATTCTAACATTATTTTCATTTTAAAGGGTGAAAAAAAAAAAGGTATTTGTACAAAACATTTATTTAATACCTTGTGAAATATCTTCAGAGTTCAACAGCTACCAGTCTATTCGTGTACCTCTCAACTAATGATTTGCACTCATTGACTGGTATTTTCCCCCATTCTTATTGCCATATTGTCTTCAAATTCCTATTTTTAAATAGGACCACAAATTCTCAATTGGGTTTAAGTCTGGGAACTGACTTGGCAATTGCAAGACATTATTTTCAGCAAACCATTTCTTTGTAGATGTAACAGTATGCTTAGGTTCATTCTGTTAAAAAATCCAATCAGGAGGTAGCCAAAGCTTATCTACAGAAGTCATTAAATTATCTTGCAGAATTTTATGGTAGCTTTCAGCGTTCATCTTGCCATTTTATTGATGCTACACCAACAGCCTCCTATCATGATGCTGCCGCCAAACTTTACAGTTGGCACAGTGTTCTTTGGTAAGTAGGTTTCACCGTCTTTCCTTCACATGTAATTTGGATAATTATGACCAAAGAATTTTAGATTCATCTGTTTATATAGTTGGGCAGGTTATCTCCATATTCGATAAGAATCTTTTTAGTTAGTGATACAAGCAACAAGTGAAAGATTGTTTCAGCAATCTGCCCCACTAATAGTATTTTTTTCCCCAAAACGTACATTTTTATCCTTATGCTCTGTAGCGAATTTTAACCTAGCATCTGTCATTTCAAGAGTGGAGTCTTTCATTATGATGCATGTTTCTTGTGTAGTTCATTACTTTTGGTTATTTTAATCCCAGATGCACTCAGGTGTTCTTGCAGTTCTTTGGTAACCTATGGACTTAATTGGATCTGGCATCGTAATGTCTTTGAGCTTGGAGAAATCTTCCTCGGAACATCTGTTCGTCTTTGGATTTTCAACGCTGTTTTGAGTCTTAAACCGTGCCATGAATTAAGCAATTGTAGTAAAAGGGTACATTCAGGCTGCTAGAAATCTTTCTGTAACTGTTCCCATCTTTCCAAAGAGACAATAAGTTTTTGTGAAAGTCAATTCTTTACCTTTATGCATTATTAGAATCTTCTCATAAGATTAGCAATTTCAGAATGCTCTGATAGTGGCTAATGGTGTTAACTATAGTTATTACTCGAATATTCTAGAATATAGTACCCTAAAATATTTGTAAAAATGAATTTGTACAAATATTTTTTTTCACCCTTAAAATGAAAATAATGCATTTGTTAGAATAAGAATTGATTTTTTTTTTTTTTTTTTTAAGTATCTTTATGCATAAAATGTATCAAATTTTATTTCAGTTAAGGGGTTTACCTGCATTAAAATACAATTTTTCATGCCTACAACTATCACTCCACTGTACAGTTCAGAGAAACTGAAATTTTTGGAATATTGTCTAATACCTACTGCTTGAATTTCAAAAATATCAGTTATCTTGATTTCCAAAAGCTTCTGCCTCCTTTATCCTGTCTCTATAAAATTTAATATAGACCAAACCCCCATCTTTGCATCTAGTAATTGTTCCAATTGTTCATTCTATTAGAAATGAATCCTATATAAATGTATTTAATTTTATAAATAGCTAGGACCCTCCTAGCCTAGATTGTTTATTGATATGAATAAAGGGAAGTAAAACCTCTTCCCATATGAATGTAAAGGGTGACCTCAGATCCCACAATATTATTGGTATGAATCTTTGGAAAATAGTTTTCCATATTATATATTTATGGATATTTATGGCTCCTTTACCTTTTGGCTAAGATCAAACTGTAGTATCTGTTTTCCACAGCATCAGCACCATTTGATGCTGGAAACTTTAATATAATTATCTCCCTTGAAAATTCAAAATATGGACAAACTGTCACTTAGAAGTGAATTATTTTACAAATTATTTTTTTTTTTCACTAAATCTCATCTTATATACTCCTTGCACGATTAATAGTATTTGACTGCAAGATTAAGATTTCTTAATTTATGCATTTTATTTTTTTTCTATTCACTCCAAACAAGGTATTGCCATTTGGACATAAGGGACTATTTGGGACGATGCCTCCATGGGTATTATGTAGGGAGTTGAGATGTTTGCAATAAATTTAAATTGACTTTTTCCTACAATTATAGTAGGAAACAGGAAATTCCAGTCTAGTAGTTCACAGGAATAAACTAGAATTTTGCTGCTTTTCGGGTTAGTTGGGAGTATTTACATGGAGGGGGTAAGCTATATATATATGGTGACTGCCACTTCTTTACAGAAGACGGCCAACCCTCACGATACGATGGCGTGTGAGTGAGTCCGCATATGATTCCACATAGCCCCACCCGGCCAGCACAGTTTGCCGCATATTCTGCAGGATAACCTTGTTGGTGACCGCCCCCCCTCCCTCCCGTGCTCCCAGTTCATGTCCCGCGTGCGTAGTTCCATGACTCTTGAGGCCTGCCTTTGACAGGCACACCCTGCCGCATATCCCGCACGAGTACGCGGGGTCGAGATCAAAGTCCTCTGTATTCTCTCGCTTTCGTAAGGCTCGCTTTATAGTGGCGTACTCAACTCTCAAAACCTCAAAATTCTCACATCCCGCGTAGACGTAGCGCCTCCAACTTTCCCGGTCTTCAGCTATCTCTTCCCACCTTGTTATTTCTATGCCAAGTGCCCGCAGGTTTCCCTTAACTACATCTTTGTACCTTTTCCGAGGTTTGTGATTAGGTCGTTTGCCACATTCAAGCTCCCCATAGAACAATTGCTTAGGTATCCTATAATCCTCCATTCTCACTACGTGACCCGCCCATCGAGTCTGGTTTCAAAAGACTCGAGCCTCTATGCTGAATGTGCTCGCCTTCTTGAGCACCTCTTCATCGGACAAGAGAGCTTGTTTGGTGACATTAAATATCCTGCGTAGGCATGTCTGGTGGAATCTTTCCAGAGCCTTGATATGACAGCGATATGTCGTCCATGTTTCCGAGGCATATAGGAGGACAGGTAGTACACAAGTCTCGTATACCTTTATCTTTGTTTTGAAGGTCAGGGCCCTGTCTGCCCACACTCGTTTTTCGAGATTACCAAAGGCCTTACTTGCCTTATTGATCCTTTCTAAGATTTCCTTATCGAGGGTTCCGTCACTCGATATAGTACTGCCAAGATATACAAAGTCATCAACGGTGCCCAGTTTCGTTCCATTTACACAGATGACCGGTTCCTCGTAACGGCTGTTTGGAGCCGGGGTGAACATTACCTTGGTTTTCTCTAGGCTAATTGTGAGGCCAAAGGCAGTGCACGCCCTGGAGAAGCGGTCCATGATGCCCTGCATATCTTCTGCCGTGTGTGCGACGAAGTCTACATCGTCAGCATACAGCAGCTCCCTGACAAGTGAGTGAAATGTTTTCAATCTGGCCCTGAAACGAGTAAGGTTGAATAACTTGCCCGTTGTCCGAAATCGAAAGAGCACTCCCGTTTCAGTTTCTAAATGCGAAGGCGAGTGTTGTTGCGAAATAGATTGAGAACAAGGTTGGAGCTAGAATATCTCCCTGTTTAACCCCGTTGTCAATGGCAATGCCCTCCGAAACTGTGCCGTTTATCTGGAGACGCGCTTTCATGTTTTCATGCAGTTGTCTGATCATATTTACGAAACCAGGTGGACATCCATGTTTCCCCAATATTATCCACAGGGCAGTTCGGTTTACAGTGTCGAAGGCTTTTTTCAGATCTACAAATACCTGGTATAGAGCTAGCCTTTGTTCTTTGCATTTTTCCTGTATCTGACGAACTGAGAAGATCATGTCCATTGTGCCACGCCCGGGTCTAAACCCACTTTGGGCTTCGGGCAGTACTGAGGAGCAAATATATTCATTTAGTCTGTTTAGTAGGAGTCTGGCAAATACCTTACCGACTACCTCCAACAGACTTATACCCCTGTAGTTCCCACATAGGACTTTTTGTCCTTTTCCCTTATACAGTGGGATTAGTATCGCGTCGATCCAATCTTGGGGTACAGGAGACCCAGACCAGACCTTGGATATCAATCGGTGTACTTCAGCTGTAATTTGATTGCCCCCATATTGGAGAATCTCGACAGGAATGCCGTCCAGCCCCGGCGACTTTCCCGTATTTATCTCGCTAATAGCTTTGCTGATATCATGTTGAGTCGGGTGAGCCAGCATCTTTTGTCTGATTTCCTGCTGTGGCAGATTCCTGATGACTTCCTCATCAATAGTTGAGGGGTTGTCGAACAGATCTCTGAAGTGTTCTGTCCAGTGCTGCATTATTTTGTCCGGGCTCCTATTTAGCGACGCCCCATCCTTTGATCTGAGGGGCACCATCACTGAGGATTGAGGCCCAAATACCTGTCTGATAAGGTGGTACATAGTTTTTGCATCTTTGCTATCAAACGCCAGTTGCACCTGGTTGGATATATTCTTCCACCATTTATTCTTCATGCTTCGTATGTTGCGTTGTAGCGATGCTTTCGCTTCCTTGAACTCCTGCTTTAGTCTCGGCCGGTCCCTTTTGGGCGCTCCGAGCATTTTCTGGAGTGCGTTATTTTTTTGCTCTATAAGTTCATTGATTATGGCATCATTTTCGTCGACCAGTCTTGATTCTTTTGTTTCACGACACCTAGTACTTCACAGCTGACACTGTGTACGGTCGACTTAAATTTCTCCCATGAACCATCGTAGTCCGCACTTCCGAGAGTAACTTGTAGTTCTTTCTGCACGGCCTTGGACTTTAGCTTACCTGTGGCTAGTCTTTTGGGTGGCTGCGCACCTTGTGACCGGAATCTCCTAATGTGGAGTTTCATCTTGGCTCTAACAAGCATGTGATCCGTTCCACAGTCCGCACCCCTCATCACGCGAACCTTGCAGACATCCTGAATGTCTCTTCTTCTGGTGATAACATAGTCCAGGATATGACCGTGTCCAGAGCGAGGATGAAACCATGTTGCTTTATGGGCGGCCTTTTGCTGTGAGAACGTATTGCATATCACCAGCTCAAATTCAGAGCAAAGCTGTAAGAGGTGTACTCCATTCCTATTCGTCTTACCCGTACCATATTTTCCCAACGGTGACCAAATCTCATGGTCATTTCCCACTCTAGCATTGAAATCTCCCAGCAGTATTATTTTATCCGCTTTCGGGGTTAAACATAGGGCTGCTCGTAACTCCTGGTAAAATGTAATGGTGTCTTTTTCGTCCCTGCAGAGCGGGGGAGCGTAGATGGAATATACGCTACCGAAACGATTTCTCCCTATGGGTGCTCTAAGGTACATAATCCTATCAGACAGCGCGCATGGCTGTTCTAATCCTTTAACTAGTTCGGTTCGGATGGCAAACCCCACCCCACCGACCCTCCTTTCCCCCTCCGGTTTTCCCTTCCAGAAGAAAGTGTATCCACCTCCCACTTCGGTGAGCTGATCTTCACCACTCAGGCGGGTTTCCGCCAGAGCAGCGATATCAATCCTATACCGCTTAAGTTCCTTCGCGACGATAGCCGTTCGTCGCTCAGGGTTAGAAGAAAAAATATCGTGGTCAATAAGTGTTCGGACGTTCCAGGTCGATATCATGAGTCTGTTTGTTCTTTTGGGTATTTTTCCTGCTTTAAGGAACAGCCGCCAACTGCAGTAAGCTGGCCAGCTCGGATATGAACAGGCAATTTTTGGGTCACCTTTTCTAGACCCCTCCCTATAGAGAGGGTGAGCAGTGCTGTCCACAAAAGGGCTGCTCAGACACTCAAGACCTCGCCGAGGCAAGCTGCTATTCATTCAACTAACCAACGACGTTAGATGGGTCGAGAGTTGCACACGTGTGGAGTCATGACTGTCCACTTCCAGCTTGTTAGGCCTGTGGACGTCGCCATTTGTCAATCGCCATGTGACTTTGTAGAGGGTTGTCTGTACAGAAGATTACCGTGTTTTACACCTTGTACGACACGTAGAACACGCTCTTTCTCCACTAAGCCAATAACCAGTGACAGGCTAAGCAAGATGACTGATTGGCGGAGTGGAGTGCAGGTTTACTTTCAGAGTGTCCTTCTCCTAGACAGATGGCCTAACAAGACCTACGGGTCCATCTCTCCAGGTGGGCTTAACCAGCGCCTGGGCACCAAGCCAGGGATTTCTACGGCCCCGCACGGCAAAATTTTTTTTTTTTTATTTACACATATACACATATGTACATATATGCAATGGTGCTAGTTGGCCGTTGACCCCCCCAAAGAAGGGTTCATCCGCCCTTTGAAAGGTCTTGTTTTTAATCCTTCAGGGAGACTAGCCACCCTCCTCACCAGACAAGCTGGTGGGGGAACCGGTTTAGTCGCTGGTGACCCGACCATGTGGCAGGTAGTACTGGGTTACATGGTACCAGTAGCATATAGCATGACCTGACATATATATGATATATACAGTGATGATCATATTTATTGGCACGGTAAAATAAAAGTTAAATTTTGTCTAATAAATTCTAAAAAAGGGATTAAATTAAAGAAAATAACAAAGTATATTATGTATTTTTTAACTGGCCTTTCCGATGCAGCAATCGGATTTTAGAAAAAATAAATAACAAAGGAACAACAAACATAATTGCAAAAAACCCTTGTTCAAAATTATTGGCACGATTTATTTAATAATCAATTGTATAGCCTTTGGCCTTGATTACCTTCCTCAGTCGCTTTTCATAGTTTACAACCAAGTTGTTGAACTCTTCAGTAGTAATTTTAGCCCACTCTTCCTGACAATAATCCTCCAATTGAATAAGATTCTTAGGCTTCCTTTGCATTACCCTCAATTTTAATGTTCTCCATAAATTTTCAATTGGATTAAGGTCTGGGCTTTGTGATGGCCACTCCAAAACATTAATATGATTGTCCTCAAGCCATTTCTTAGTCAGTTTAGCCGAATGCTTTGGGTCATTATCTTGCATGAACCACCAACGACGACCAAGTGAGAGCTCTTTAGCAGAGTCTTTCAGGTTTTCATCCAATATTTTAACATAATCTTCCTTTTTTATGCTACTTGTGACCTTAACAAGTCGCCCTGGTCCAGAGGCAGCAAAGGATCCCCAAAACATCAAACTGCCTCCACCATGCTTCACTGTGGGTATGGTGTTCTTAGGCAGGAAAGCTTCGCCAGATTTTCTGTAAATATAAGACACTTTATTATGGCCAAATAACTCTATTTTCGTTTCATCAGTCCATAGAACACGTTTCAAGAATGCAACATCTTTATCAATATGACGTTTTGCAAAGGCTAGCCTTGCTTTCAGGTGCATAGGCTTCAATAAGGGAGTCTTTCTCGGACGACATGCTTTTAAACCAGCTCTCTTCAAAACTCTACCAACTGTATGTCGAGATACATTCACTCCAGAGGTGCTCTGTTCATCAACAATCTCCCCAATAGAGATCCTTGGGTTTTGTTTTACTTGTCGAACAATTTTCCGTTCATCTCTTGGGGAAAGAATCCTTTTTCTCCCTCTACCCTCTAAACTCATAACGTGGCCTTGCGATTTGAACTTGTTTATTATGGCTCTAACAGTGGATTTGGGAAGGTTTAGCTTCTTTGAAATCTTATCATAGCCCTCCCCATTGGTATGGCATGCTACAACAAGCTTCCTGACGTCTTCGCTGTGTTCCTTAGTTTTAACCATGGCGATTGAAAATTATAATTTAGTCACTTATAATAGTTTAAATAAATTGCTATCTAAAAATTATCTGAAAAAAATTCTTCACTGAATTAGCGTTAAACAAGCATAATATGGCTATAAAAAAGTTCAGAAAGCACGTAAACCGGAAATTGATTGATATTATACTGATACTAAAAGAAAAACCAAGCCGTGCCAATAATTTTGAACAAGGGTTTTTTGCAATTATGTTTGTTGTTCCTTTGTTATTTATTTTTTCTAAAATCCGATTGCTGCATCGGAAAGGCCAGTTAAAAATACATAATATACTTTGTTATTTTCTTTAATTTAATCCCTTTTTTAGAATTTATTAGACAAAATTTAACTTTTATTTTACCGTGCCAATAAATATGATCATCACTGTATATATATATATATATATATATATATATATATATTAAAAGGCTGCCTGGTCGTAAGATGCACTTAAATGGTATTTTATATTAAAGCCCTATTGATTATATTGTACCCAATATATAGTAGTGCTCTTATCCGGCTGTATTTCATATTTATTATAGAGGTAATACTCCAGTGATATGTTGTGCCCAATATATAGTGATTTCAAAAGTTAAAAAAATAATTTTGGTGCCATTAGCTAGAATTGAAACCAAAACATAGTATTCCAGCCTTAGTTAAGTTTGAAGAGTTTGCTAGAAAAACAGGGCATTAAAATTTTGAGACTATGATAAACATTTGGATTTTTAGTATAATCCAAGATTCAAGCAAGCAAGGATGGCCAGACGATCCAGCAAATTATAGATATATAAACTGCCCGGATGTGGCAACAATACTCTGAGTGCGTGAATGATGGTGGCTTTGTAGAGATACAAGATACTCTCGGATGTGAGTAATTTCCTAGAGGAGAGAGGGGGGGGTCCACCTTTGCAGCAGCCTTGGCAATGTCTTCAATGTATTTGTTTTAATTCATGTTGCCTGTGAATGTAAAACTAGCTTTCAGTTAGGGTGTCATGGCAATTGATGCTTGAGGTTTCTCGTAATTGTCAAATGAAGGATTGGTCTTAATTAGCATTGATTGCTTTGTTTGTAAGCGCCACTCCCCCTGGTCTGCTTTAGTCGGTCTGCTCAAGTTTTTTTTGTTTTTTTTAACTTGTGGGTCACATCACTTATCAAAGCACGGATACCACTCGAGGAAAAGTGTTAGTGTTTTGCAGATGTTGAGACAAGATCAGTTGCGGTGGAACTTTGGTTAGGGTTACATTATCTAAATGGGTGGCCCAATAGGAATTTCTTCACATGAGATTTGAAAACGATGATGTTATAGTCAGTCGAGAAGCACACATGGTATTGTGTTCCACAGGTGAACAGTTTTAGGAAAGCTGTGCTCATCATGAAGTTTTCATTTCGTTTTGGACACAGATGGTGAGGAAAATTGTCAGTTTCAGCTAGGCGAGTGTTTGTTGCTAACGTCTTATGGGAGGGATGATAGATTTGAGCTCAGTCGAGCACCTACTCTAAAAAAAAAATATTGATAGGGCAGAGACTTGTAACGTCTCTTTCTGTGAAAAAGGAAATAGGGAGGCGATAAGGTCATTGCCCACTAGATTTCGAAGGTGATTCTGTACCCTGTCAAGCAGCAGTTTCTAGAAATTGAAGCTGGATGTTGTCACAGCAATTGATGCTTAAGTTTCTTGTAGTTGTCAATCGGAAGAAGCTTAGTCTTAATTAGCATTTATTGCTTTGTTTGTAAGCATCATCCACCCACTGGTCTGCTTAGGTTGCTAAATTTTTTTTTTTTTTTTTTTTTTTTTTTTTACTTGTGGATCATCACTTATCATAGAGTGGCCTTCGGGCCTTGATAAGTGTTAGGTAGATAAGACAAGATCGGTCACGGAACTTGGGTAGGGCTATATTTTCTAAATGGATGTCTCTATGGGAATTTATTCACAATAGACTTGAAGACGACCATGTTATAGTCTGCTGGAAAGCAGACACAGTATTTTGTTCCAGAGGCAGACGATTCTAGGAAAGAAGCTCTGCTCATGTAATTTTCATTTTGGTTTTGATAGTGAGGAAAATTGTTGGCAGTTGTTTCGAGGAGAAAATAAATTGGAGCTCAGTCGAATACCTACCATAAAAGTATTGATAGAGCAGATACTCGCAACATCTCTTGTGTGGGGAAGTAGGGAGGCGATACAGTCATCACCCACTAGATTTAGATGATTCTGTGCCCTATCAAGTAGCAGTTCCCAGAACTTGAAGAATTCTTTATCCAAAACAGCAATGTGTATTTGCAATATTAATATGCATGAAAAATTTAAATGACTTAAAATATCTCAATCGCAAATATAGAGCTTGATCTAAATCTTTTCAAATTTTCTTTTCAAATCTGACTAAAACTACGGAAGTTATGACTTGTGCCTCAAATATTTGGATACGTTTCCTTTAAGACCATATGCATCCGGTCACATATCTTTCACTACTTTTTCAGTGAAAATGTTATCTTTGTTAAAATGAAACGTAAAGCAATGAAGCACTTTTGTACACGAAATATGAAAATAGCACTGAAAACTTTTTTGGAATTAATGGTTTCCCAGTAATTTGCAATAAATGCATAAATGTTGCAATAACATAAATTCCAGGATTCGTTAAAAAAAACTCAAAATTGAATTGTAATGTATTTTATGATGTGGAAAGGAAGCGGAAGACCGGAGGATCGACGTTACACCCGAATTATGCGGGCTTTGTCAAGAGGTGTGGTCACTGACGAGAGGGTCGATGTTTTTAGTTTTATATATACTGGGGGAGTGTATGCAAATAAAACTATTATACAAATATACAAAAAAATAAAATTAAAAAAAAAAACATTAACCAGTGTCTAGATTATTTTCGTGCAATATTATTTTAGATAAGTGGAAAGAAATGTTACAAAATCCTTTTCTCTGTTTGATAGTTAGAGATAAGAGCAGATTCCAGCAGACGGCAGGTTGACCTACTATGTATATGCTTTAGGAGGGTCGCATTTTCGAAATCGAAATGGTCATTTTCCATTATGTGATCGAAAAGAGCATTAAGTGTATTGTTATTCTTTGTCTCTTTTGTGTTCATATCTTTTAGCAAGGTTTCACTGAGTCTCCTACGTATATCTTGCCACAATCAAAGCACGGTATGGTATAAATTATAAATGTATTTTATGTACAAGAGAATGAAATGTTAGAAATTGCAGAATTTCTTTGGTTAGCAGTATTCCATCTTGGACGCATGTTTGATTGCCAAAATCTATTTGAGAAATTGTAAAGTTAGATAACTCTTTTCACCTAAAATCTCCCCCCTCTCAAAAAAAAATATGCATAAATAAAATCGTTGAATGAAAACTTTTAGTAAATTAAGATTTTTTTTTTTTTTTTTTTAAATCAATATGCAAATTAGGCCAATACGTTATGTTGGGAATTAATTGGAGAATTTTTTTTTTTTACCTGTTATAGTAAAGACAATTTTTTTTTTTCTCGAACAATCCTTTTCTTTGTTCTATTTAAACAATTCAAACACATGAAAAGCATACAATAAAAGATGCGTAGTCTATATTTAAAAAAAAAAAATGGTTGTTTTTGGAAGGGCTTTCCTCTTTTCTTTAAAGCAATTAACCAATATTTTAAAATTTCCCTTCATTGAAATTCTTTTTGTATAAACAGATGCCGACTTTCACTCACTCTTAAGCACACAAAAGCAACAAATTATAGAATAAAATACTCACTTATGCAAATTAGAATTTCCAACATATTCTCATGAAGATTGCAATACATTATTGCAATTTAATTAAAGTTATCTAATTGGAAAAGTTTTATGCATATTTTTTTTCTTTATTGAATTTCTTTATTGAATTTTTTGAATTTATTTAGTTATGAATATTTTAGAAAGGCTTATCGCTCACTTTATAAATTTTTTAATATAAGTTTATATTTCATTACTACTTATGAAAGAATATCAATGTTATCCTTTTCATAGAATTTAGTAGTGGCTTTGCGTTTAGGTCTGAGATGTTAGTTCATCTGACAACATTGCGAGGTGTGCTGTAGAAGTCTTCTCATAAGACTGTTGTTCCTGTCTTTGTGTGATTTCATGATTAACAAAACCAGCTTTTGACAAGTGTCTGCCACATACAGTGCACTTCAGTTCCTGTTGCAATTTCTGACATCATTTTTTCTTAAAACGCATTTTAAGACAGCAAGCTCTACATGCTGCTCTTCAAAAATCTTACAATTTTTTCTGATGGTTTTCAGAACATACATACATGCATAACAATGTCTTACTAGAGACCGGTAAAGACTACACCTTTTGGTTTAAAAAAAAAAAAAAAAATTTTTTTAAACTCGTATACACAAGTCGATTTAAATTCCAGAGTCAATCAATAAAAAAACAAATGAAGCAGTTGACAATTTCTTTCAATGGTTCATGTAATGTAGATGTACAACCACATGAAAGCCGATCCAGTTAAGGAATTTTTTTTTTTTTTTTTTTTTTCACAATCATTCGATAGGTGTGGACTGGATCTTAACAGCAACTGACTGACTAATGCCCAAAATAATGGTTGCTTTTATTTTTGGTGCTAGAGTTGGTTAAGTTTTTTACTCTAACCAAATTGTCCACTGGTCCTCATTCATTTTAATACTCTGCTGTTACCTTTTTGAGGTCTTAATCAGTTAATCCTTGGGAACCCACATACCTTGTTCTCACAAGTGTGGTACCTATTCCCATGTGCTGCCCTTTAACATGACAACTTTATTTCTCTTACGCAATTACACAGGGTTACACATATATGCATTTGCTTATTCTTCCTTTATATCTCAAAATTCCACTGGAATCCATGTCTGAATTTAAATTGGACAAAGTAGGTATATTGGTCCCTCGATTTATCGGAGAGGAACCTGTTTTCAGTAGCGTGCATCCATTAGTCCAGACGATTGCCAGATAACCATCCATTAGTTTTCCTGAAATTTTGCCACAAATTTTATTTCATTAAATAGATGTGCACAGTAAAAATCTTTTTGCAAAATTTCCCAGGAGTTCAAGAGGTCAAAAACGCACTAAAATGGCCAAAAATGACGTTTTGCCTCATAACTTTGCTCCATCCATTAGGTTTTTTTTTTTTTTTTTTTTTTTTTTTTTTTTTTTTTCTGAAACTTGGCTAAAATGTGGAGGCCATTGTTCTTAATATAAATCTGATATTGTAGCTCTTTTGTTGAAACTGCAAAAGTATTTATTGAAACTAGCACGAATACCCGGAAAAGCCCGGTTGTAAAGTACGCTTAAAATACATTGCAAATTCTTGCAGATTTTGTATATATTAATGTTCTATCTATTTTTATGCTATAAAGTTATGATTTCAAAAAAATATATCATAACTTGGCTACATTAGCTTGAATCGAAACCGAAATAAAAACTTATGAAAAAAAAATTATATACACTCAAGTTCCTTCAGCCATAACTGAAACAAACTTATGAAGAATTCTTGGTAAAATTATTTATAAAAAAAAAAAAGATGACTTAAGTGCCCTCAGCTATAACTGAAACCAAAACTTATGAATAATTCTTGGTAAAATTATTTATGACAAGAAATGGAAGTACATAGCAATCAAATTACCCGGATGTAAGCATGACACAGAAAATAACATGCTATCGTATTAAGATATAGATTATTGGTAATTAAAATTCATCTTCAAGAGTTTTCATTAATCCGTTCACTTCTGATCTTCTATTCTTAACAAATTTAGATTTTACGTTGGTTTCCCTTGTGATTAACCAATTTAAAAACCACCGGAGCATCTACAGACATTAATAAATTGAAATTGCATATTTTTTGTAAGTTTCAATTAATGTTGGAAGACATTTTAATGCCAGTATTATTCCCATTAATTCCAAAGTTAGAACACTGTTCGTTACCTTTCCTTAACGAAGCCAATTTGGACTTGGCAAATAAAAACTAGCTTACCTTTTCATGTGAGCAGGCATATATTACAAGCCCATAAGCTTCTGTAGAACTATAACAGCGTATATGTAAACCATAGGATTCATTATCATTAGGGCTGTGACAACAGAATTTTCGGGTTTGTATTACTGTACACATAGATTCGAAAAAGTTGTCAAAAAACAAATATATAACAAATGTTATCAAAGGCAAGATAAGTTACTTTTCTGCCAAACTGGATATATTTTTTGTGTTTTTATTCAATGTAACATATTTATTCAGCTCGAAAAACAGTGTTTACCGATGTATTGGACAATTAAAAATGGTGGCCGACTCTCTCTTAAACACGGTAAGTTCGGGAAAAGGTGTTATAAATAATAAACTAGACAATACTATTAAAACACCGAATATATGTCAACCTATGTCACGGTAATATATATTGAGCGAATTTCTAACAGTATTTTGTCTAGTTTATTTATAATACCTTTTCCCGAACTTACCGTGTTTAAGAGAGTCGGCCGCCATTTTGAATTTTCCAATACATCGGTAAACACTGCATGTTTTTCGAGCTGAATAAACATGTTAAATTGAATAAAAACACGTGAATTATATCCAGTTTGGCAGAAAAGTAACTTATCTTGCCTTTGATAACATTTATTTGTTATATATTTGTTTTTTGACAACTTTTTCGAATCTGTGTACAGTAATACAAACCCGAAAATTCTTTTGACTCTCGAGTATATATCCGACACAGTAAGACAATCAACCGAAAACCACACCAGTCTATATAAAAACATGGTATATTAATGGATATATACTAAAGTCAAAACAATGAAAAGAATGTTGTCACAGCCCTATTTATCATTAATTGCAACTCTTGGAAAAAAAACTCTGACAACATTTCAAAATAGTTATTTTCATTTCATTATGTCTTTAGGCACCTTTTTTTTTTTTTTTTTTTTTTTTTTTTATTATTCAATATTTAATTTCCAATAATGCTCTACCTCTTGTAGCTGCGGGCAAAGTTTAGGGATCACATACCTTTTTGAAATCTGAAAGCGCTTGACGCTTTGTTTCGGCTTCCTTCAATGTAAAAGGTGTTAAACTTAAACTATCCTTATTAGTGTTGTATCCTTATTAGTGTTGTATCCTTATTAGTGTTGTATCCTTATTAGTGTTGTATCCTTATTAGTGTTGTATCTTTATTCCAACAATTCATATAGTCATGTTCTACCAATCCACCGTTAGCCTCCATTAGTGTTTTTCTTTCTTTTTTTTTTTTTCTTTTTTCTCTAATTCATCTGAATTAGAATTCCATGACTTCAAGGGGAAGTCATCTTCCTGCATTCTATCATAAAGTTTTATAAATCTTTCATACGATTTATATCTTTGCCAGTTACTACTAAATTATCAACACAAGTCATTACCCAATGTTTTGCTACATTTATCTTTGGGTAAAACTTAACAGGTTTCATCCCATAATTGAATATAAAGGGGGCGATGAGCGATGTCCAAAAACTATCGCTTCATATCTATAGCAAACAAGTTCGTTTCCTCTTTTCCAGAAAAAACAAAATTAAATACGATGAAATAAATCTTATTAAAAAGGCCTGTTTAATATCTCCGAGCATTACATATTTGTTGCTTTTAGGTGAATCAACAACTTTAATATGAAACCTATTAAATCTATGCCTGTATAGGCTGCTTCATTAATTGAAGCCAGTTCCTTATTTGCTTTCAATGAACAGTTAAACACGGGTCTTATTTTTGTCATCACCTGCTCCACTGTTATTAACAGGCCTGTGTGGAATCCTAGTGTTTACTGTAATTAGAGGAATCAACCTCTTATCAAAGGATTCCAGCTTAGAGTTGTAAGTCAAAGACTTCCTCATATTTTTTTTTTTTAGTTAATCCTTTTATTTAAAAATTCCATGGTTTGATCCAACATCTTAAGAGCTATGAAATGGTGAGATGGTATCTTTCCAATCCTAGCAGGATACCAAGACAAATTTATAATATTCATCTATTAGTTGGATTCTCTTAAATTAATTTGCTGATGGTTGTAAGAAATAAGTTCTCATAGACTATTAAAATATTTTCTGGAGAATTAAAATATTGTAATGTTCATTTAAATTACATTTACAACACAATACTTTAATGGATCCATTATTAAATTTAGTTTTTTTTTTTTTTTTTTTTTTCTTTCAAATGGGAGCTACTTTATCTACAAAATGTTATAGTCACCACCAATCTTAATGAAATAGTTTCCTTTCTTTATGTCTATACCCATAAAGACATTGTGGTTATCCGGCATATTTCTCTATCTTTTCCAGATAGATAGAAAAGTAACTTATCTTGCCCTTAACGTGAGATGGGCCTTAAAGTAAAATAATACCCGATTTTTTTTTTTTTTTTTTTTTTTTTTTTTTTTAAGCGGTGATTTGACCAGGGTATTCCGAAATCGACATTTACCGGGTCTCTAGCACCATTTTATTTTATTTCTTAATTTGAAGTGATTAAAATTAAATAATTTTTACATCGAAATGACTCGTGTCATTAACAAAAAAAAAACATTTTTACATAATTTTTTTTTTTTACGTTAGATCACACTTAGTTTGAAGATTACCCATGTGGGACGCCAAATCAGTTATGACCGTCTAGAAAATGCCGGTAGTAATGCAACAATTAAATGCCTCGAAATGTCTAAATTATGACGGTCTTTAAGTAAAATGACTCGCATTTCAAGTTCTTATTCTTTTCATCCTATGTATTTTGTAGTTTGTTCTCATCTATTTATAATGGAACAAAGACTATTTTATCCTTTTAATTTGACATTTAAATTTAATAACTATGGATTTCATGTTCTAATGAGAACAATTATATTGACGTAGGTCAAGAGCTACTTTTTGTTGTATAGGATCTTTGGCTACCACAATCTATTAGACATTTAACTTGAGGGAGAGAGAGCGCCAGAAAAAAATTATTAAAGGGCAACGTTAAGCCCAAATCCAAGGCAGGTAAGACAATATCGCTATCCCTTGATCTTTATTGTTTGGAACGGCCACAGATTTTTCAACATGTACTTGCAAATATGCTCGGCATAGATCCCGCACTGCAACGTTTGGTCCCTGTTATCGCCATTCCCTCAATTTTTGTAAGCAAACATCCGCATTGGTTATATCAACGCCCACACACTTATTTAGCTCCCGATAATCGATAACAAGCTTCTTATAACTGCACGCCTGTGGAACTCTGTTCCGTCTGCCTGCTTCCCACCGGACTACAACTTGGATGTCTTCAAGTCCAATGTTAACAAATTCCTAATGAACCACCCCCTTAAGTAAACACTTCATCAAATCTCCACACTAACGTAATGTACTTGCAATAACCCTTATCCCTGAGTGGCTTCCGGGCCTTGATAAGTGGTGATCACTGTGTGTAAAAAAAAAAAAAAAAACCTTTGTTCTCCTGCACAACAGCCATGAGGGGAATTAGACCTTTAACTTGTTTATGGCCACTTTGTTATTTTAAAGTTGTTGTAGCAGATTACAAATGTAATGCAAGGCATCCCACGAGTTTGTTTGAACCCCGACTTGAAGTTAAACACAAGTCATAGGTTCGTCGGTGGGACAGAGGCTGAAATAAATTACTTAGTCGGTATTCCCAAAAACGTCATAGGCGAGTTACTCTGGTAGCAGGGTTTAGTTACTCTTTTTTGTTTTCATCAATTAACACTGTCCAATTTATTTTTATTTTATTTTTATTTTTTTTTTACATGGAGGGCACCACTTATCAAGGCCCAGAAGCCACTCGGGGATAAGGTTTATTTTGTATACAGTAATCAATGGGATAGTATTGGAGATTTGATAAAGTGTAATTACTTAAGGGGGCGGTTCATCAGGAATTTGTTAACATTGGACTTGAAGACATCCAGGTTGAAGTCTGGAGGGAAACAGGCAAGCGGAACAGAGTTCCACAAGCGTGCAGTTCTAAGAAAGAAGTTTTGTTCATGGAATCTACGTTTTGATTTAGGCATGGATAGTGGGGAAACTTAATGACAGTGGTTTCAGCTAGTCAGGTGTTTTTCGTGAAAGATTGGCGAGGGGGGGCAGAGAATGGAGCTCAGACAAGCACTTGCCATGGAAATAATAAAACAGACTGGCTCGCAACGTCTCTTCTGTGGGAGAGGTTGTAGGGAACAGAAAAGGGCATCCCCCACCAAGCCTATTTTGTACTCTGTCAAGGCAGGATAGGCTGTTTGTAGCAGCTCCTGCCCAGATGTGGCAGCAGTACTCCATCCTTGGATGTACTTTGCTTTTATGTAGGTAGAGAATTGCATCGTTAGTGAGATATCTTCTGGAGCGGTAGAAGGATCCCACCATTTTTCCAGCGACCTTGGCCACAGACTTGATGTATGTGTTCCATTTCAAATCTGGAGTAAAGGTCAAACTCGGAAGCTTATCAAAACATGGGGCCTCTACTAGACGAGAGCCATCCATTTCAATTGATGTCAGATGGGGATCAAAGCGTTTATGATGTAATGATTGGAGCTTGGTCTTATGCAAATTAGAATATTTCCAACAGTTGCTAACATGTACATTCTAAATTTAAAAAAAAAATCTGGAGATCCCTTTATGTGAAATTAGGGTTTTAATATCACTGTCAATGTGATAAAGGTCCAAATTTATAGGTACTAGCGACCTTTGCCAGCTTGCTATTGCTTTGTAGAGTTAAATACTTAACCTTTTTAAATACATAAACACTTCATTCAGTTTTGTACACGACAAACAAATCATATTCATATGATCCACTGAATATTTTGGTGATTTCAATATAAATTTTTCTTTTTGAATGTGACCGTAAAAGGAAAAATAAATTGCAAGTGAAAAGGCAAATGGATTTCTAAATGGATCACAACTTGTTGAAAATCAAGTCTGTCTCCAAAAGAAAAGGAACATTTGAACACAAATGCTAAATATTTTGTTCATGAAGTAAAATAAAATTGCAAAAATAATTTTTAAATATTGTCTGATACCTGCTGCTAAAATTTTACAAATATTGAAAGTTGTCTTTAATTTTCAGAGCTTTCACATCCTTTTTATCCAGTCTGAATAAAACTAAATGTAAACCATATTCCCCATCCCTGAATCTAGCAATTGTTTCAAAATTAATAATGGTCTGTTCATTAGTTAAATGTTTTATTTAAAATCTTTATGCAAATTAGTTAACCTTGGATCTAATATTGCATATACATACCAATTTTATACATTGGTCCCACGATTTAGGAACCTATGTTTTCAATGGCGTCTGTGCGTCCGTTGGTCCAGACGATTGGCAGATAACTATCCATTTAGTTTTTTGTTTTTCCTGGAATTTTACCACAATTTCTATTTCATTAAATAGATGTGCACAGTCAAAAAAAAAAAAAAAATTTTTACAAAAATTCCCGTTGCATCCCGAGGGGCTCAAGAGGTCAAAAATGACACTTTTTGCCCCATAGCGTTTGATCCATCCATTAGATTTTCTTGAAACTTGCCAAAATGTGGAGGCCATTGTTCTTAATATAAATTCAGTATAGGTGACCCTGGCAAAATTCATCTGGGACGTTTAAGGCTAAAAACTTGCGTTTTTCGGGCTTTTGATTTTTTTTTTTTTTTTTTTTTTTTTTTTTTTTTTTTTTTTTTGTCATCTCGCATGCAGCACCACATCTAACTTTAGAAATTGGAACCTTTTAATGCATAACAAAAATTATAAAAACGAATAGCCGGAAAAAAGTATTGGACACACTAACACAATTTCATCTAATATTTAGTTGAAAACCCCTTAGCTATTACAGCTTCGAGACGTTTTCTATATGACAAAACTAATTTGTGACAACGTTTAGGCGAGATTTTGGCCCACTCTTCAACACATACTTTCTTCAAATCCTGAATATTACGTGGATCGCTGGTGGACCATGATTTTGAGCTCTCTCCATAGATTTTCTATAGGATTTAAGTCTGGGGACTGACTGGGCCACTTAAGAACATCTATTTTGTTCTGTACGAACCAATCGGAGGTTATTTTAGCAGTATGTTTGGGATCATTATCTTGTTGAAAGATCCATCCCTGTCGCATACCTAATGCATTGGAAGCAGGCAAGAGATTATTTTCAAGAATTTCCCGATATTTGGCTGCATTCATCTTTCCATCTATATGAAGTGTCCCAGTACCATTTCAAGAGAAGCATCCCCAGAGCATGACGCTTCCACCACCAAACTTTAGTGGGGAGGGTGTTCTTGGGATCGTGTGCTGTGCCATCTCTTCTCCATACTCGACGTACAGAGTTAATGCCGAAAAGTTCCACTTTCATCTCATCGGACCAAATCATATTCTTCCAGTAATCATCTGTTTTCAATAAGTGGTCTCTTGCAAACTCCAGACGAGCATTAACATGACATTTTTTTTTAGTAATGGTCTTTCGAGGTGTACGCGATTTAAGACCGTTGCATCGGAATACATTACTAATCGTTGGTTTCATTACTACTATCCCTGCTTCTTCCAAATCTTTCTGAAGTTCGCCTCGTGTGGTTCTCGGTTGCTGCTGAACGTACAAGCTTTCTCCCTGCTCGATCCGACATCTTGCGAGGAGCTCCGGTGCGCAGACGGTTCACGGTTGAGTCATGCACCTTCCATTTCCTAATAAGGTTTCCTATGGTACTTACAGGGATTTTGAATTGAGCAGATATACGCCGATAACCAATTCCATTCTTGTGCTCGACGATAATCTTATCACGGACGACTTGAGAGTTCTTTACGTTTACTCATCCTGAGAACCTTCACGCGTGATGACTTACTGGTGACTAATGTATTCCAATACTTTCCAACAACGTAGAGTATGGTCTATAACAATCGAAACTTCTAAAACGTATAATAGTGTCGGCAAATTAAAATACAAATAATTTCCAGCATTATTTATAAAAAATAAAATATAATTTAAAACAATGTGCCCAATATTTTTTTCCGGCTATTCTCGTTTTTATATAATTTTTGTTATGCATTAAAAGGTTCCAATTTCTAAAGTTACTGCTAAATTAGAAACTATTTCTTGTTAAATTTTCGCGTTATTCACTGCATAAAAAAATGTGTTAAATAAAGAATAACGGGATGTATATATTATTCCTTAATTGGAATTCATTTTTTGAGATGAGCATTATATATTAATTTTTATTTCGGACTATTAGTCTCATCTTTTTATTAGTTTTTTGTTTTTTTTATCCATCGCGGTTACCACCTGACGAAGGCCAGAGGAAGTTGGCCGAAACGTTGTGAACCAATAAAAAGATCAAAAAAAAAAAACTAATAAAAGATTGGACTATTAGTCCGAAATAAAAATTAATAACGGGATGTGTTCAACACTTACTTTCCCCACTGTATAATATATATATATATATATATATCGTACTCACTTAAATTTGTTATTTTTCGTTTTTGAGGGTATCTTCAGTGATGTTCTTGGCCTAGATCATATATATATATATATATATATATATATATATATATATATATATATATATATATATATACACACACACTAGCATGCATAGTGTATATGTATGCATATGTACATGTGTTTACATGTTTAGGCAGAGATGTATACATGTGCGCGTTTCTTTGTGTGGGTATGCTCGCATGTGTGGCTCAAGGCTAACCTTATCAAAGCACTTAACAAATAAATAAAAAAAATATAAAAAAATCAAAATCAAATAGATAAACCGAATCGTAGCCCCCCCCCCGCCTCCCAGCATAAGCGAACACCAACAGGTCAAGACATACTAAGAAATCATCTCGCTAACGAGATACCAACAACCTAAACCTTAGAACCCAAAATTTAAAGTAACCCCCTCTTCATACCTACATATCTCCCTTCCCCTCCATATATCCCTATGTCCTTAGTCACACCAGAGAGGAACTTCCCAGACCCCCCCACCAACCACCTAATGTTCTTGAACTCCAAAACTAAAACATTACCGGCTGACCAAGCACCCCGCCTACCATCTTCCCCCTTTTCTCTTTCCGCTTTTCTCGCACCCTCCCCTGACATCATTCATTCCTTCATTCCACCATAAACTTTTCTGTAATGTCTGAGAAGGCTACATAACGGCCAAAAAACGGTCGTGTAGCTGAAACAAATGTAACTGAACGGAAAATAATGGTAATAAAAAAACGCATATTTGCTCTACAACAGTATTGAGCACTTTCTTCAGTTTTTATTAATTACCATTTCTACTAATATATATATATATATATATATATATATATATAATGTGTGTGTGTGTATTTGATTTCTCACTTTCCATTGTAAAAAAAGTAACGACTTGGAGAGAATTAAGATTGTTGAGAAAGATTTTTTTTTTTTTTTTTTTTTTTTTTTTTTTTTTTTTACTTTCAGAGGTAAAAGCTGCAAAGGTGTTGTCGACGTATCTAAATTAAATGGCAAACTTTGATAAATTATTAAAAATACAGACTTGTAAAACCCCATAAAATATCGGTCAACAAAGGGCCCAGACGATTTCCCATCTGAGGGCTGAATATTTGATCGCCATACAATCCCTGACAACGCCAGGTCTCCCTGCTTGTTATATATTATATGGCATAATCACATTGATACACCAGTTCCCATTAGATCATTAAAGTTAAACAACGTTGAGCCTGGTCAGTACTAAAATCGGTGACCATTTGGGAATTCCAGGTGCTGTATGTGCTCTGCTTATCTCGGCATTTGTTTCCAGTCGTCCAGCACTTCTCCTTGCCATTGGAATCGAGTAGTGTTGATTCAAGAGGTATGGTTGGTGATCGCACAACCCTTGCCTCACAACTTCTCGTGCAAGTGGTATCCATTGTCTTTTGAGGCTGAACAGAAGTATCGTGAATATTCATCTAAGCTTAATTTTTACTTTGCTTTAAACTAGTTTAAAATGCTTTTTCTGTTGCAAGACCTGACTAATCGTAAGACATGACTAATTCCTGCTGCTTAATTTGATAGACACTCTCAGTCGTCTGCTTGAGCAAGTTTTTTACCTGTAAAAAAATCTTTTAAGCGTCAATTTTTCCACCCATTTTTTACTTTGTCTATTGTGAAATGTTCATAGCGATTAACATCTGAGCTAATACTATTATGGAGTGTTTCCTTTGTCTGTTATGGAAAGAAACACTGTCTATGGAAATTTCTCTTGACTCTGGGCACATGGAAGGAGAAAAAGTTCGTTGTGGTGGAACAAGTTCTTGCTGGGTTTTTTTTTTTTTTTTTTTTTTTTTTTACAAGGAGGAACCAACTGCTGGGGCTCGATTTTGGTTTGTATAGCCTGGGAAGGAGAAATCTTTCTAGACCGAGGTGATTTTAATTTCTTTGTCCCAATCTAGAACGTCTTTATTTGGGATGCTGAATTTTCCCCACATTAAAGTCTTATTCTGCCCTTGTAGGGAGGCAAGTAAATAGATGCACACATACACTTAGAACTTTCAAAAAGACAAGGCCATCAAGCCAGACATAGTAATATGGAACAAGCCCGAAAGAATTACACCATATTAATGCCGCTCTCCCAAATGACTGGCCTTTTAATAGAGGCGGGGGAAGATAGAATATTAGGACTAAAAAAAATTTTTTTTTTTTTTTTTTTTTTTTTTTTTTTATCCAAAACGACTCTTTGAAAGAACAGAAAATTATTACCGACTGTAATGGAAGCAATTGGTTTAATAAATGCCTTAAATACTTGTAAACAATCTCTGGAAAAGAAAGTTTGTTTCAGGAGTTAGCTCCCTTGATCTCTCAAAACTAAAGATAAAAAACAACTTAATGTTTTTTGGATGATTGATTCTTGACAAACATGTTTATCCAAAAAATTATTCTTTTCTACCTGGCACCAGCTTTATTGCTGTTGGTGCAAGGAATGGTTCTCATAGGTTTTATCTTCTCTCAGAGACGGTTTCAGGCTCTTTGCTTGAAACTCCCCTAGAAGGGAACCCGAACAGAGCTGTTCAAGCATTTTTTTATATGCTAAAGTGCACTTAACCTAGTGTGCTGGTTTCTCTAAACCTCATTTGATCTTGTCTTCCTTCATGAAGAGAAGTTAAAGTATCCTGTCCTTAGTCCTTTTTTTTTGTGTTAAGGTTGATTTGATCGACACTTTTTCAAGGAAACCGATTAAAGTAATAGGTCACTAGAAGTCCCACAACTCATTTTGGAACTTTTCATTTGTCTGGTGACCTTACCAAGGCTTTAGAGTCTATTCTGCACGATTATTTCCATCTTAAATGGAGGGCGGTCCTGGATATGACCTTAAACGATATCCGATGGTGAGGCCCCAGCTTGCAGGCGTTGGGGAGTGTGGAGCCACCCCTTTAATTGCCATTGCTCCCAGATCCACTCTGACCCGAACTGGTCTCAACTATGGGTTAAATAGAAACCGACTTGAAAAAAAATATACTCAATTAAAAAGTTCTTTGAAATCACTGGGTTCGGCATTAAATAACCTGAAAAGGGTTGATATGATGTAAAACAAACCAACCATAGATGGAGGGGGGGGAGGCGTGTAGGTTCATACCTTTCCAAAGAGTATTAGTGAAGATGATGTAAGTAGTCCTGACAAAATTCCAGCATTTTTAATAAATCTGGAGCTGAAGCTATACTACAGGGTGTCCTAAAGTCTTGGGCATATTTTGGAATTTGAATATCTCAAACTATTAATACAAAACACATCTGATAGATTTAGAAAGCTTGTAATTTCAATTTCTTCATGGAATGTTGAAGGTGAGCACCATTGGTCACATGACTCGCATGAAGCTGATAATCCAATTCTTGCCAAACGTGTCCCAGCATCACATTGTCAATCGATGCAAGAGCTTGTTATTCAGATCTTTAGTTCATCCACGTTTCTTGGAATGGGAAGCGCATAGACTTTGTTCACAAATCCTCACAAAAAAAATCGCAGTGAGATCTTTTTTGCAAAATGCACATTGAACAAGTGTCCATGATTGAGTTTTTGCAAATTCAAGCACACAAAACGCCTTTTCTGGTTGAGTGAACGTCATTACTGGATCTGAACAAAAATTTAAAAAATCAAGACTTACAAAAAACTTAATGCATTTAGCTTTAAAATGACATCACCTTCATCTTGCTATCATTCATAAGCAGATATGAGACTCGATTTTAGGAACACGTTGTATAGCTATTGTTAGATATTAGCTGAAATGGTATTTCTAAGTTGTATAGTATAGGCAAAAACACTTTGGAATAATTTTTTTTTTTTTTTTTTTATATTATTGGTAGTGACAAACCAAACAAAGGGAATTATTGCATTTTAATATATTACAATTCCAAATACGACAAAGATACTTAATCGTTTTTTTTTTTGGTTTTTGTTTTTTTTTTAATCAAATTAACCTCCAATATTTGAGAGTTCCTTCTTTTTAAAGTTCTTTTGTGAGTTTATATAGAACCTTTCCTCTTAAGTGTGCAAAAAGCAGCATAAATTATCAAACTCACTTAAGCAAATTGTTGGAGAAATTCTAAGATTTTCGGCAAAAAACACTGCTTCTCCCCACTAGATTTCAAAGACAGAAGGGCGCTCTATGAGGCACTTCCTCAGATGTAGTAGCAGTATTTTCTCTAAGGACATCTGACTTTTATTTAGGTAGAGGATTGCATCTGGAGTTAGCTACTTTCTGGAGCAGTGGAAGGATTCAATTATCTTTCCAGCAACCTTGGCAACAGACTGGATATGTCTTCCATTTTAGATCTGGATAGAAAGTCCGCTCTGAAAGTTTATAAAAAAAAAAAAAAAAAAAAAAAAAAAAAACTGGGGGCTTCAAGGAAAAATTTATTTTGATTTGGGGGGGGGGGAAGATTCAAGGATTAGTGGTGAAAGAAATTTGGATTAGAAAAAATCAAAATAAGCTACTCTTAAATCCAGGTTGAACAACATTAATTATAATAAACTCGCTTATACAAATTGCCAAACATCTTAGATTATTCCCAACACACACTATCTCTTAACGCTTAATTCAGAGGGGGAGGGGAATGTAGTATCTGTTTTGTTATACAGGCCTCCCATGCCTCATCTCCATCTCAAGAGGGGGGGGTGCATATCTGTTTTTTTTTAAATATCTTTCTAGACTGAGGTAATTTTTATTTTTGTCACAATCCAAAATGCCCCTTCTTGGTATGCTGAATTTTCCCCACATAAAGTCTTACTTGTTTGCCCAAGAGGGCAAAGTAAATATGTATGCAAATTGTAAATGCATTTTTTTTTTTTTTTTTTTTTTTCATGGAAGTCACTACCTATGAAGGCCCGGAAGCCACTCGGGGATAAGGGTTATTGTATGTACAATCAATGGGATAGTATCGTAGTAATGGAGATTTGATAAAGTGTCTTAAGGGAGCGGTTTATCAGGAATTTGTTTATGTTGGACTTGAATACATTCAAGTTGTATTCAGGTGGGAAACGGGGAAACAGGCAAACAGAAGAGTTCCACAGGCGTGCACTTCTAAGAAAGAAGCTTTGTTCATGGAATCTACGTTTTGATTTTGGCATAGATAAAGGATGGGGAAAATTATTGACGGTAGTTTCAGCTAGACGGGTGTTTAGCGTGAAAGATTGGCGAGGGGGGGGCAGAGGTTGGAGCTCAGACAATCACTTGCCATGGAAGTAACGATAAAACACGGGCTCACAACGTCACTTCTATGGGAGTGAGGTTGCAGGGAAGAGAGTAGGGCATCCCCTACTAAGCCACAAAGTCTATTTTGTACTCTGCCAAGGCAGGATAGGCTTTTTTTTTTTTTTTCTAGCAGCTCCTGCCCAGATGTGACAGCAGTACTCTATCCTTGGACAGACTTGGCTTTTTGCCTTTTGTTGACAAACAGGTCTCCATTCTCTCCTTTTCCACCTACCCAACGGCGTCATTGCGGTTGGGTAGAGGTATGGTTCTCTCTTGGCTCCTACAGACAAGGTTAATTTCGGGCTAATTGCCCGAGGCGCTACTATCGAGAAATGCTAACATTGCTGTTCAGGCATGCTATTATGCCTCAGAGGGCACTTGTCCTAATGTACTGGATTTTTAAAGCCACACTTGACCTCGTCTGCTCTTGTGGAAAGAAAGTTAATATCCTGTTCTTGGCAGTTCTTTTAGTCAGGTTGATTTGCTCTATAGTTTTTCAAGGAAACAGATTAATGTAATAGCTCATGAGAAATTTCACAACTCCTTTCGAAATTTTCCGTTTGGCTGATAGCTTTACTGGACTCAAGTCTGGTCTGCACTTTTATTGGCCCCCCCCCCTGGACAAAAGAGGGATTGGGACTAGTAATTCACTCCCATTTGTTTTCTCAATAACTATGCCTTGAATTTTTTAATGTTTTGCATAAACATTAGTCATGGTAAAAGTTAATTTTTTCCAGGACGGATTTTCCGGGATAACTTTAGTTGCCTCTTCACCCCCAGTTTTATTCAAAATCTTTCAAATCCAATTTTTCATGTCAATCACAGACTTGGCTCACTGCAGTCGACATAGAGCTTCATGATCGACATGCCCAATGTTTGTTATTAAAGGAAATCTTAGTGTTCGGTCCAAGGATTCCACCTGCACGTGGCAAGTTTTATTTTTGGCGGTTCATCACAATCCTAACACAAATGCTTCTTGCAGCCTTCAGTGTATCATGGCAATGTGTACCAAGAACAAGGCCGATAGCCATTAGTCGCGTGCTCTTGTGTAATGAATGAATGTGTGAATGTAGGATTGACATGAAATTCTTAAAGATAAACTAAAATGACCGAAAAATGGGCTGAAATGACTTAAATAAATAAAAAATAAATGACTTAGAAAGACTTTAATCAACTTAAGGATGAATTGAATGACCTTAAGAATGACTTGAATGCTTAAAAAATAACTGGAATACTTCAAAAACAACTTGAATGATCCGGAGAATGACTTGAATGGCTTTGAGACTGACTGGTTGTAAAGTAGGTGATCATTTTACATTAAATTAATACAGAAAAATGATCCCCCACTTTATATCAAAGTTACAAACAGAAGTACAGCATGTAGTAAGAATAGATACTACACTTTGATCTTGATAATTTTTTCTGTTTAAAGAAAAAAATTACAATTAAAGAAACTTAAATAAAAAAATTTAAAAAGTAAAAATCTCCAAAAGACAATTTAGGCAGAAGGCCATGTAAGATCTGGGGAGGGGGAGTGTTGCAGGGTCTTTGTAACTAAAGTAAAAATTGGAGTCTTTGGCGACCTACTCTTGACTGACATTTACCACAATACCTCATTCACTGTGTGTGTGTGTGTGTGTGTGTGTGTGTGTGTGTGTGTGTGTGTGTGTGTGTGTGTGTGTGTGTGTGTGAAAAAAAAATTCAATTCATTGGAAAAATAAGTTCTTAATTTTGTAACAAATAGTTCGTGGGGGGGGGACAACCTAAAAAAAAATAATCAAATAAAATTGCCTAGTGCATTGTTAGTAAGGTCCCTCCCTGAGCTAATCTACGTAGTTAAATCGCCTACTGTTTTCTTGGGCACCGAAAACAAGCGGGGAGATCCCTACACTTTGGTCTTGGCCAAAAGGCCAAGAAAAGCTTAAAAAGCTAAGAACAGCATCTATTAACAGACCTTTGATCTTAACCAAAAAGACCAAGCACAAGTGTTATGGACAGACCGACCGGAGTGACAGTCGCTTGCACACAACTAAAAAAAAGTACCTTTGCATAACATGTGCTGCACAAGGTATGTGTCTCCTTTACAGCGTTCACCTTTTGACATTGTAGTCATCTTGATCACTCCAGAAATTCTTTTGCCAAACTTCACTCATGGAGATCCTGCATGCTCAACTTGTCCATCTATAGATGGAGGGTGTGTGGGTTCATACCTTTACAAAATGTATTGAAGTAATTCTGACAGATCTCAAACACTTATTTTTCTTAATTTTTAAATGAAGGTAGACATCTGGAGCCAACACTATACTATTACTATCTCTTAATACTTAATTTGTTTTACTATATTCAGATTAATCATTCAATATTAATTCAGATGGAGAGTAGTGTAGTATCTGTTCTGTAATACCATTCTCCCAGGCATTACCTGTTTTTCTTTAGGATGGGGTGGTTAGAGTATTTGTTCTGTTGTCATTGGGCAATAGTTCTGGGTATTATCTCCACCTTTTGAAGGAAAGGAGCAGTGTTGTATGTATGGCTTTTGATGATACCGTCCTCTCGGGCATTACCTCCCTTTTTTGGGGGGTAGGGGCAATGCAAAATCATTTAGATTATACAGGATGACAGATAAATCACTTTATCATTTTAAAACAAGTATATATTCTAAAAATATATTTTATTACATAGTTTAAAGATTTGAATATTATTTTGTATGAAGAACGTCAGGTATGTCAATCAATTTATTGAAAAAAAAATGGTAAAATGATTTGCATCTAATAGATTTTTGCATTCAGTGGAATAATCAGGGTTTTTTTTTTTTTTGGTTTTTTTTAATTACATTTTCACCCCAAACAAGGCACATTGCCACTTTGGTGTAGGGAGCTACTATGTAGGGAGTTGGGCAGTAAGATATCTGTTATCGTTACACTTGAACTTCTGCATGTCAGTACAGTTGGGGAAGCAGGGACCTGGAATGGAATTCCAAAGTCTAGTTGTTCTGGGGAAGAAACTACAGGAATAGAAAGATCTTTTACATCTAGGGATCTCTACTGTGTGGGGGTGGGATTTAGCTGCCTATTGGGTTTGTCGAGGGTGTTTACATCGTGGGGGCACAAATGCTTGCAGTTCGTCAGCATTCGCCATTAAAATACTTGTAGAACAGGCAGAGGGATGCAACAGGGGCTGAAGCTCGGGACCTATCAGATTTGTGACTCTTTTGAACCTTGTCTAGGAGCGAGAGACTAGTAGCAGATGCACCAGCCCAAATATGACAACCATACCACCATACATGGCCGAATGGTGGTATTATAGAAGTACAGGATACTCTCGGGTGTTTTCTAGCATGGTAGAGAGCCCACCTTCTTCGCAGTGGTCCTGGCAATGCTCTCAATGTTTTTGTGCACCATTATGCTGTGGCTTTTTTTTTTTTTTTTTTTTAAGCAGAGTTAATGATTTTTGTTGGTACTAGTTTTCCTGATATCTTTCTATTAGGAACTTTCTAGGATATCGGGTACTCGCGGGAAGAACCACATGAAGGTTGCCAACGTCCTTTAGTGAAAATGTTTCTGTGGAATGAACTGGGTTCAGGCTTGGCACACCCAGGTTGTCAACCAGTGTTGTTAGTCAGTCACCACCACCTTCCTGCCGTGGCTGTACATCCGAAGTCACTGTGGGGGGGGAAAATATAGGGTAGTGCATAATTCATTTTACCATTTCAAAATATTTGTAAATGAGTGTACCTTATTTTATTTTCTGGTTCTACATATGAAATGCAGTTTGGTTTTATGCCAGGTCGACGGATCACTGATGCTATATTTATTTTGAGACATACAAGAGGATTGTAGATGCGTTTCTGGTTGGTGAAACCTTTTTGTCTTGTAGAATAGCGCTGGTTATTTTCTATTTTTTTTATAGATTTTCCAGCACAATCCAGTTTTTACAAAATTTACCTTTTTTTTTATTTACTAAAACTTTTTTTATGCGTAAATCATGTAGAATATCTGCATGAATACTATTACACTAAATAGATGATCATCTCCATAAGAAAACCAAAAAAACTAATAGGGAATAATAACCCTTATCCCCGAGTAGCTTCTGGGCTTTGATAAGTGACCTCCATGTATAATGAAAAAAAAAAAAAAAATGGATCTTTTTAAATAAACAAAACATCTGCCTTTTTTTTTTTTTTTTGCCTTCGGGCCAAGATCAAAATGTAGCATCTGTTCTGCAGATGTTGCACTTAAGATAATTTGTACCAGTCAATGGAGGGGAAACCCTCTATACTGGGACAATTATTATTTTTGGTAACCAGAGTGCCCCCTTTTTGCCTACTTTTAGGGGAGCTGGTTTTTACCTCACATTAAAAACGGCCTTGTGCCTAATTTGCTCAGTGGGGGAGCAAATAAATACCATCTGTTCTGCAGATGTTGCACTAAAGACCATATGTGGGGGGGGGGGCAACCCCACATAAGACCAGTGCCCTTGTGGCAATGAGTTTCTGGTCCATGTAGGGGCAACCCTATATACCAAGAGGCTCTCGCTACCAGCTACCCCTCTCCCTCTTCTTGGGGAGCTGGTCCCCCCCCCTTTCCCTCCCTCCCTTTCCACGTTTAAAAAAAACGGCCTCATGCCTAATTTGCTCTCGTGGGGAGCAAATAAATACAATAAACAGAAAAAAAGGTTTGCATTTCTGTTCTGGCAGATACTGCAATCAAAGACTGTGACAGTAACCCCACATATCAGACAATTGCTCTTGAGCAATCAGTTTTGGTCAATGTAGAGGAAACCCTTCATACCAATTGTTACTATCCGGTTCCCTCTCGGGAGGGGGGGGGAACTGGGCCCCCTCCCCTCACTCTCCATATGATTTGCATTAGGATTATTTGGACTGTTATCTTGTGTTATTTGCACAATGTTCTTATCAATGTAATCTCCAACAGTTTCAGGTGTATCCTGTAAAAGTTAGGAATTTTGAATGGAACCATTTATTTAATCCATGAGTGTAGCATGCTCTCGTTCTGTCAGCCATGAGTAATTCACAATTGTTTTTTTTTTTTTGTTTTCTTTTTGTCTCCCCCGCACTGAGGATTGAACATTTAATCTTCAGAAGAATGTAACTTTGCAACTAAATTTTACCAAGCATTTTATCCACTACACTACAGGCTAATGCTCCAATCCTCCGTGCAGGAGGAATTAAAGATACAATTGTGAATTACTTGGGATTTCTACCCAGTTATGGTGGACAGAACGAGAGCATGGTATCCTCGTGAATTAGTTCCATTTGAAATTCCATGCAGATTTCAGTGCGACAAGATATATTTGAAGATTAAAGGTTACATCGACCAAAATTGTGCAAATAAAACTCAAGATGGAGGAACAATAGTCCAAATAATATGAAGTATCAATCTCAACTTATTTGTTTTAATCGGTCGCATTGATCCTAAAACAATTTTGGATATTGGTAAACTTTTAAAACAAGAATTTGAAGTCTCACATTTTTTTGTAAGCCGAGACAGAAGTTAGTTTTGAGAATCCTTGAAGTCGGATTTTATTTCTTCCGACTTTGCAATCCCAGTTTGTTTGTATGGATTGCAGATACACTTGCTTCTAACTCGTGTTAGAACACTAAATAGTATTTTTGTTATATATTCGTTATCATCGAGGTTATCCTTAAGGGGTACCAAATTGAGCTTTCGTTACATTTGAATGTTATATAGAGTTCTTCATTTAGGGGCACTTTTTACGTTTGGGTGTATACACTGTATAACATCAAAGATTCCGTGTGCGTATGATTGTCTCTAATATAAATGGTTGTGTGTTTGATTATCATAAAGGGAATCGTGTGTGTGACATGTAATTTCTGAACCTACTTCTGCTTCTTCAAAACGGATCATCTGGAAATTTCTCATCCTGGAGGGAGACTTTATACCTGGTTGACGAAGATTTATCACTCCAAGACGATGAATCGGTTTTATAGTTTTTTATTTCACTTTCCCCAGAGGTCCTGCAGCAGGTGGAAGTGAAATCTGCTTGTGTGGTTCTTCTTAACACAAGTCGGCGTTCGTCTCCCTCCTCCCCAGTTAAGAGGGGGGGGACCACAGAAAAACGTCCGTCTTCTTCAAAGCTCAAATCAAATCTCACAGATCTAGCCAACCACGTCACACATACGTAATTTGGTCAGCTGACCTTTGGTTCTGGTAAACGTGTCTACCTCCACGTTTACTCACCTCTGTCTGTCTGTCTGTCCTCATGAAAGTGAAACCGTTTTATGGTTTGCATAGCATGCTTTGAAGGGAAAGTCTATTGAGCCTATATTTTGTTAGTATTCTTGATTCTTATTTTTCTTTATATCTCTGTGGACTTAAGTTTTCTTTTACTTAACAAATTTTGGTCATTGATTGGGGCACAACATAACTTAATGGACTTTCTACTACAGAGAACTATAGATAGTGAACACTGCATTCACTGCTATCTTGCTTTATAGATTTGTACTCTTACTAATTTGCCTAACCATTCATTGTATCCCCCCCGCCCTGACAAAAGGAGGGTAGTGCTGTAAATTCACCCTTGTCTGTTCATTTGTCTGCACTTCTCTCAATTACACCTTTTCAATTTTTGACATTTTGCACAAACATTAAACATGATATAAGTAAAAAGTAACAGAATGGATTTTCCGAGGTAAAACTCCGGTTGCCTCTCTAGAGTACCTTTCGGGCTAAAATGGCTAAAATTGACACATTTGTGATTATTTAAAAAAAAAAAAAAAGCTTTGTATTTTAAACTTTCTGAAAAGTTGTAACTAACGGATTTAATTTTGTTTATCTATATTTTGCAATAACTCTTTAGGGCTCTTTTAGGGCTAATAAAACACTATTTTGGGGATTATTTTACCATATTTGTCAAATTTTTTGTGTATGTCTATTTAGCAGTTTTGCATGGTGCTGAACTCTAATTTAAATGTTAAGGTCTTGGACTTTTGGGGCTAAATGGTGGGGGGGGGCAAATGGACTTTTTTTTTTTTTTGCATGATGCAGAACTCTAATTCACATGTTAAGGCCTAAAACTGCACCATTTGTTCCATTTTTTTTTTTTTTTTTTTTTTTTTTTTTTTTTTTTACCAGGATTTGACGTCCCCTGGGGACTTTTGGAGCTAAATGGGGGGGGGGGCAAATGCTAAACTTAGTCAATTTTTATGCTTCATTCATTATACACTCACGGGGGGGGGGCATGCATGCTTCACTCCTGATTAAAGATTGGATAAGTTTCCAGTCTCTTACCCATCCATGTTTCAGGAATCTTGATTGTAATGAAATACAAATATGGAAGTTAAATAGCGTTTTGAATTTAAGAATATGATTAAATTTTAAAGCATTAATTAATAAAATAGATTAGAATTTTATTTCGGGACAAGATATATGGTTCCCAAAATTTGAACCAATCAAAATCATCTATTTTAGCGTCTTATTAGCAGGTTATCTGCTGGTAAAATGCGCTTAAATATATTTTAATTTATGCAGAATTAGAAATTCTCTACTGATTATTATATTGTATCAAATATGATTTCAAGATTTAAAAAAAAAAAAAAAAAAAAAAAAAAATACTTAAGTGCCTCAGCCCGAATTGAAACTAAAACCATTATCTCTGGTAATATTTGATACCATCTGAGCTAACGAAACATATCCAAATTTAAAAAATTAACGCCGTTTAAAATATTTGGCGTGTGTAGAGAAGCACTTGAAGTCGACTTAGGCTTAAATATATTCATGCAGATTTATAATTTGTTATAGAGCAAATTTTCTATTTATCCTTATACAGAAATTATCTTAAAAGTCGAAAAAAAAAAAAAAAAAAAGACTTTGTGCTATTTTTATTTTTTTACTCCTTTTCACCTCTAATAAAGCATATCGCCACTTGGACGCAAGAGTCTATTTGGGACCTAAGAGATTAACAAGATGTTGGGTTACATTACATTTTAAACTTCTGCATATCAGTACAGTCAGGGAAGTGGGTAGCAGGAAGGGAATTCCAGAGTCTAGCTGTTCGAGGTAAGAAACAACCCCAAAACATAAGGCTTCCTCTACCATGCTTTACGGTCGGTACAGTGTTATAAGCTTCCGGTCTCTTTTTTGTCAAACAAGACGCATCCTGGTGGCCAAAAGATTGATGTTTGGCAATAGAATTGACGCCCAGACTGTCGAATTATCACTGTCCCTTGGCAAACTGTAAGCGAGCTTTAATAGATATTTTTTTATCAAGGAGGGAAGTCTTTCTTGGTCAGTATTCCTGGAGATCATTGCGTCTTCAGTATTGAAATTCCAAAATATTTAAATGTTGTAATACTTTCTTGGCTGTTTTCTGGTCCTCTGACTTCTCGTATAATTTGTCTAGTGGCTTAGGATTAAAAAATTTTTTTTTTTTTTTTTTTTTTTGCTTGGTCTGGTGAGGTTTTTGGGCTCTCGGCAAAAGGAGGGTGGCCCTGCAAATTTACACTTGGCTGTCTGAACTTTTTGAAATTTTACACAAACATTAAACATAAGTTAAAAAAAAAAAAAAAAAAAAAACTGGATTTTCTGGGAAAACTCCGGTTGCCTCCCTAGGGGTGCCTTTCATGTTAAATTGGCTAAAATTGACACTTTCGTGCTTATTAAAAAAAAAACTGATGCTTTGGATTTTTATAAAACTTTCTGAAAAGTTATAACTGACTTCTATATAGTTTTGTTTGTCTGTACTTCCCGATAACTCTTGGGTGTACCCCAGGGGCTCTTTTAGGGCTAATAAAAACACTCCATTTTTTTTTTTTTTTTTTTTTTTTTTTTTTTTTTTTTTTTTGTTTATTACCATATTTATCAAATTTTCTGTTGACTTAGTTTTACATGGTACTGAACTGAAATTTAAATGTTAAGGCCTTGGACTTTCGAGACTAAATGGGGTGGGTGGGTGATGAACGTGGTTATTTTTTTTTTTTTTTGCATGGTGCAGAACTCAAATTTATGTGAAACCGTTTATTTTCACCAGGATTTGATCACACCTAGGGGCTAATGGGAGGGGGGGGGGCAAATGGTGAACGTAGTCTTTTTTTTTTTTTTTTTTTTTCTCGTTCACTGTGCACTCACAGGGGACCATGCATGCTTTTCACTTGTTAGCATTAATATTAATATTTGATAATATTTCGAAGGAACTTGGACATGGATTTCGAAGTCTTCTGACACGGGAATTTCGAAACACTTGGACATGGATTTGTATCCACTCCGACTGTTGTGGCGTGCTTCTCGAATTTTCCTTAATTCGACACTGTACACTTTCATTTTTTGCCATCTTGTTCTGTGCGTTGATGCTTAAGTGAAGGGTCGCTTTATAATTGATTTATGGGAATGTTCTAGAATATGATGTAATATTTCAATCTTCTTCTACATGAAATTTGAAATAAATTGCGACAAGGTATGAATAAACTTGACTAAACACTTTTTGTTGTAATTTTATTCACAATAAATTACAGTACATAAAAATGTGTTTCGATGCTATTCTAAGTTTAATGAAAACTTTTGATGCAGAATTAGACGAATTTATTTTATCGAATTAGGAATAATAGGGTGCCAATAATTCTGGCATAGTGTGTGTATATGTGGCTGCATGTATTAAACATCTAAAATATGGGCTATTTTTATTTTTTATTTTATTCATATTTTATTAAAGAAAGAAATCGGGAGAATTGTTTAAACAGGATAGCTGGAGTCATCACATAAAAATCGAGGGGAAAGCGAAGAAGACGTTAATAAAAATGTTTTAAGAATAAATTGAAAAGTAAAAAATGCATTAAAATGTAAACTGGAGGCGCCTTGCGACCGATACATGTTCTAGAAGGGAACAGAATACGATTAAAAAAAAAAAAAAAAAAAAAAAAAAAAAACGATATTAATGACTGTTGTTTAAAATTGAAAACAATTTGCAACATGGAATAGAAATGTTGCCAATACGGGGGGGGGGGTATTAAATAAGCCAAAAAAAAAAAAACATTACGATAAATGTAGGCAAGTTATTTAATACATATATATTAAAGGAAAAGATGGTCACGCTTTTTGAAGACTTATTGGTAATCATGAAGAAAGAGAGAGCCTGTTTCCTCCGTTTGCCTATAGGTGGCGTTAATGTCTGTCCACCCAGTTACGGAAGCACAAAATGTATATAATGGCACCGTTGAAATAAAAATAAATGTTTTTATTATATTTTAATTTTAAACATTTTTTTTTTTTTTTTTTTTTTTTTTTTTTTTTGCAAACATATTTAAGTTTTATTTTGTTTTGTTTTCGCAAACATATTTAAGTTTTTTTCCAAACATTTACGTTTTGTTGCTGGTTTATTTTCAAACATTTACGTTATTTTTGTTTTAATTTTAATTTTTTTTTTTTTTTTTTTTTTTGCAAGCATAAATTAAATGTTTTTGCTATATTTTTCTTTTAAACATATTTATGGGTACAACAGTTTTTCCGCGAGTATTTTTTACGTTCTTATAATAAAAAGGTCAACGTTTTTTCTTTTATCTTTTTTTTTTATGGACCCCCCCCTCTTTTTTCTTAATTTTTCTGGACTTATTTTACTTTTTCCGCGAGTATTTATATATATATATTTGAAAAGGGATATTGTAAAACCTGAATATTACTTGAAACTACTATAAAAAAATTTTTTAAAAATAGCGCGGTTCAATAAGTGCATAAGCAAACTTTTCTAAAAGAAAAATATTTCAAAAATATTTAGTTTATGCCTGCAAAAAACAACAAAAAAACCTAAAAACAAAAAAAACGTAAATGTTTGAAAATAAACTAGCAACAAAACGTAAATGTTTGGAAAAATAACACTTAAATATGTTTGCAAAAACAACAACAAAAAAAAACAAACGTAAATATGTTTGAAAAAAAAAAACAAAAACAAACTTAAATATGTTTGCAAAAAAACAAACAAAAAAAAAAAACATGTTTAAAATTAAACATTTATTTTTATTTCACCGGTGCCATTATATACATTTTGTGCTTCCGTAACTGGGTGGACAGACATTAACGCCACCTATAGTCAAACGGCGGAAACAGGCTCTCTCTTTCTTCACGATTACCGACTTATTTTTACTTTGAAAATTTAAATGGGAAATTTGGAAACTATGAATCCCGCTCGAAACTGGAGCATTATACACTTGAAATCATCGGAAGCCGGAACGGCATTTACATTCTCTTCGCCATAACACCAAAATGAAGAAAAAGAAAAAAAAAAACATTCATGGATCGGACTTTCTACCCTGATGAGGCTATTTATTAGAGAAATATCGGACTTACAAAAAAAAAAAAAAATCAGTAAATAAAAATGATTTTCATATCCGACACTTCAGTTTTCAAATTTCCCATTTAAAAATATATATATATATATATATATTAGTGGGGAAAATAAGTGTTGGAGTTTGGACACGTCCCATTATTCTTTAACACATTTTTTATGCAGCAAATGACGCGAAAATTTAACAAAGAGTTACTAATTTAACAATAACAAATAACTTTAGAAATTGAAACCTTTTTAATGCATAACAAAAATTATAAAAACGAATAGCCGGAAAAAAAAGTATTGGACACACTAACACAATTTCATTTAATATTTAGTTGAAAACCCCTTATTGGCTATTACAGCTTAGAGACGTTTTCTTTACGACGAAACTAATTTGTGACAACGTTCAGGCGATGTTTTGGCCCACTCTTCAATGCATACTTTCTTCAAATCCTGAATATTACGTGGATCTCGCTGGTGGACCATGATTTTGAGCTCTCTCCATAGATTTTCTATAGGATTTAAGTCTGGGGACTGACTGGGCCACTTAAGAACATCTATTTTGTTCTGTACGAACCAATCGGAGGTTATTTTAGCAGCATGTTTGGGATCATTATCTTGTTGAAAGATCCATCCCTGTCGCATACCTAATGCATTGGAAGCAGGCAAGAGATTATTTTCAAGAATTTCCCGATATTTGGCTGCATTCATCTTTCCATCTATACGAAGTGGCCAGTACCATTTGAAGAGGAGCATCCCCAGAGCATGACACTTCCACCAACTTTACAGTGGGGAGGGTGTTCTTGGGATCGTGCGCTGTGCCATCTCTTCTCCATACTACATGTACAGTTAATGCCGAAAAGTTCCACTTTAATCTCATTGGACCAAATCATATTCTTCCAGTAATCATCTGTTTTCAATAAGTGGTCTCTTGTAAACTCCAGACGAGCATTAACATGACATTTTTTTTTTTTTTTTTTTTTTTTTTTTTTTTTTTTTTTTTTTTTTTTTTTTAGTAATGGTCTTTCAAGGTGTACGCGATTTAAGACCGTTGCGTCGGAATACATTACTAATCGTTGGTTTCATTACTATCCCTGCTTCTTCCAAACCTTTAAGTTCGCCTCGTGTGGTTCTCGGTTGCTGCTGAACTTTTTATACAATCTTTCCACCTGCTCGATCCGACATCTTGCGAGGAGCTCCGGTGCGCAGACGGTTCACGGTTGAGTCATGCACCTTCCATTTCCTAATAAGGTTTCCTATGGTACTTACAGGGATTTTGAATTGAGCATATATACGCCGATAACCAATTCCATTCTTGTGCTCGGCAATAATCTAATCACGGACGACTTGAGAGTTCTTTACGTTTACTCATCCTGAGAACCTTCACGCGTGATGACTTACTGGTGACTAATGTATTCCAATACTTTCCAACGACGTAGAGTATGGTCTACAATAGGCACCGCCAAAAATGGCCGCAAAATCAAGTTGTTGTTGTTTTTTAAAACGAAATTACATTTATTAAAATCCATTATTTCTGAGTAACTTTTTTTTTTTCCAGAAAGATAAAACCCTGAATTTTATCATATAGAAAACAGAATAATGTAAAACTTTTTCTACTATTTTTAATTCAATTTTAAATGTTAAATTTTCCCAAAAAGTTAACAATTGACATTTTTTGTCTTGCACAAAAAACGTACTTAAATATTTAAAAAAAGGGGTTTTTGAAATAATTAATTTATTTATTGTCTAACTAAGATTTAGGATGATTTTCTAAGAGAATATGCAAAAATATTATAATATAAGTACCTGAATTTCAAATAATTCCACTTATTCATATAGGTAACCAAATATTTCGCGTTGACGTAGAGTTCAGATCGACTGTTTACGTTTTCTTTTGATAAGAAAACTATGGAAGACCAAACAGGCCAAAAAAAACTTATTTTTTAGTGACGAAAATTTCAATGTATTATTAAGCTGAGGCTGGCCAGTACCAGATGGGTGACCATTTGTATGCGTTTGGTTTTTAATGTGTATGTGTGTGGGGGGCAGGCTCCCCAAAATGGGGGGGGGGCAATTTAACGCTGAATAAAAAAAAATTATTTCAGCACGTTTGGTCCACCGTAGTCGAAAGGCGGCAAACGTTTTCAAACGGGATCGAAAAAAATGATGCTATTTTTAACACAAAGGGCACAATATTTATCGAATTTTTTTTTTTTTGGTATCGATTATTCAAAGCATGCCCTGTTTAATAATGGTCATGCGTTATTCGGCTCGCTAAAAAAAATTGTTAATTTATTTATCAAAAATTTTAAAATAGCTTTTTTCGTATAAATATTAAAAAAAAATTTTTTTTGTTTTGCTTAACTTAAATTAATTATTTTACTTAACATATTCACCGAATTTCACACTTCAAAACTCAAAAGCGGGATAATTAAACACAATCGAAGTTCTGATATTCAGACGTCAAAATAAGGTATGCAAACAATTTTTTTTTTTTTTTAATCTATAATTCTGTCCCTTACAATAACACAATATGTTGATTTCAGTTTCAGATGATTATTTTAAGCATATTTGTTCCCACTTCAAAACAAGGGGGGGTTTTGTAAGCAAAAAAAAAAATATATATATATATATATATATAAATATCGTTTATGAAAAATAAGTACACTGTTATAAAGTTCATTCTTCTCCTAATAATCGCTGAAAATTTCGTATTGATCGGATAATTACCTGATTTTTGGTAGATTTTTAAAAAGACGGTCCGTCAAAAAGTACTGACCGGCCCCCTCAGTTTTGGCGGTGCCTAGTCTACAACAATCAAAACTTCTAAAACGTATAATAGTGTCGGCAAATTGAAATACAAATAATTTCCAGCATTATTTATAAAAAATAAAATATAATTTAAAACAATGTGTCCAATACTTTTTTCCCCGGCCATTCTCGTTTTTATTATTTTTGTTATGCATTAAAAGGTCCCAATTTCTAAAGTTATTTGTTATTTTTAAATTAGTAACTATTTCTTGTTAAATTTTTGCGTCATTCACTGCATGAAAAATGTTAAAGAATGGGATGTGTTATTTTCCCCACTGTATATATATATATATATATATATATATATATATATATTAGAGCTATTCAAAGAGCTCTTTCTGCCCATAAATATATAATATTCAAGGCCTCCAAGATACTAAGTTTGAAGTGAGCCCCATATACGATACAAAAGCAAATATCTGAATAGGCCTCCCCGCTCAATTTATTGTTGAGCAAATACTACCCTATTACCGACTCGTGGATCGGTGAGTGCTCAGATGTTCTCGGTAAACATCCAGGTGTATTTCTCAAATGCCCGGATGTGGTCATTGATATATTCCTGCTAGACCCATGAGATTTACGAAATCATGCAGGTACATGTTGGGCCAGTCTGACTCCCAAGCGCTGAAAAGTTCGACCTATAGTCAGCATCACAATGACATTTAAATTCATAAATAACTAAACTTTCTTCCAGTGTAGGAAGAACATCTTATATCGATTAAAAGAATCCTTTGTCAGACTTTTTTCTCAAGGATGCCATATCTGAAAATGTTTGTAGAAATTATGGGCAGTGAGAGGGATAGAGGAAAAAAATTCAAACTGAAACCACTCAACCTAACTCGATGTATCTACTTAAATAATTTTTACTGTAACTAGCAGTTCCTCTGCTCGCACAAAGAGGGGGCTAGAACTGATAGTGCTTCGAGGACAGCCAGGTGGAATGTAGTGCATCCTCTGTGCAAAACAAAAACATCCTGAGAGAATGAAGAACCAGTCCCTTTTACTCACTAGGTGCTGACCAATAGCCCAGTTCACCAATTGGGGACCCTTGGATGTAGACTGATCCTGGATGGAATGCTGTGCATGTTAGACGATTCGAACCTGAAGATGCTGTGTAGCCTTGCTTATATAGATGGAACTACGCTAACATTTAAATTCGTAAATATTATTTGACTAAATAGAGGGTTACTTATTATAGCACCAACGGACTTATGAAGATAAGTCAAAATTATGACACCCCGAGTTCCCACATATCTGCCTGCGTTTTATCAGGGAATTTTTTAATTTTGGGGATTGTCCAGTTGGAAATCTAATTTCTTGAATAATTTCACCTCTTGTTTCCGCCTCGTCCAAATATTGGTTCTTTTAAAAGCTTCAGAATCATTGGGTAACCCTCTTCAGAGGGGGTAAAGATGGTCTATGAGTTGAAGAACTCTGCCTTTCAAGGAGTATCTCAAAAAATATAATTTTTGTGTCCGAGGTGGCACAATTTTCAAATTTATTTACAGAAAATCCTTGAAGCTAATTTTTATAGGTTTCAAAATTTTTCCCATTAAAGTGTGCTCCTTTAAATTTTATTTTGAAAGGCTCCACTGAAAAGGGGAATGAGCTGTTTGAAGAAAGGTGATCTGTCATTGCCGGGAATAACTGGGGTCTCATGCCTTGGAGTAGGGTGCTGGAATTTCACTTTGGTTAGCTTTTTGCAAAAGAATGGTTGAAGCATTTGACTTCACCTTGCCAAGGATTCGGTCTTTTGTAGCCAATCCTTCTATGCCAAAGGAAACTGCTTCAAATTCTTCCAACCAGTCTTCTAAATCTTAACTGAATACAGGAAACACCTGTGCAGAGTCCTGCTCTGATCCTTCTAGGGTGGTCAGGATATTTCTTTGACCAAGTTTTTTTTGCCTTAACTTATGGTATACCAACGAGAGTATCTGCCATGTCGTCGAATCGGGTAAAAACTTTTGACTTAATTCTGACAGATTGCAACGAGAACAACTTCACTCTGGAATTATCTTAGCAACGAATAAAGGGAGGGGAAAGAAAACGTTAAGGTTTGCAACAAAATAGCGTTGTTGCTTACATGCAGTTTTTTGTAACGTTAACAAACTGGTAGTTAATGTTTGGGTTTTCAGACAGAAGATACAAGTCTGCATTACCAAAGAGACAGTGTAACATTTTACACGCCCAACCTCTCGTTCAATGAGATTTCTAGACTTTTGTGTCTAGATAATGCCTCAAATCTGAGTACAGGTTTTTATTTTTTACTAGCCTGAGTGCCCGGCGTTGCCCAGTTGTTTGGATGTGTGTTGAGCAAAAAAGTGGTAGTTGAGTTAGGGTTAGGGCTAGACAATCGGAAAGAGATGACTTTTGAAAATATCGGTGGAAACAACCACTCCCTGTAGAAAAGTGCCCACTTGAAGGTGAAGGAATTAATGTTTTGGGTCAATTTTTCGATATTTGTATGAAGGGTCGAGCTTCAAAACGATACCGATCTCGTGAAAATCCGCCGTCTGTCGAAAGTTTTAGGCATACATACGTAAGATTGTAATTATATATTACAGAAAAACGTTTGCTCATCCATATGACTGCCTTATTTCTTCTATCCATCTTTGGTAAGTTTAACAATTCCAAGTTCTCACAATGGCATTGTCTTGTGTGAATATGAACGGTTGAATTTTACAGCAAAGGCAAGACATGATCTTTTACAAATCGGTTATAAACTTCTACATTTAATTTTCCTTGTAATCGCCCCTCCCCCAAGAAAACCATAACACTAACCTTAACCCTAACCTTAAGACACTATGGTCACAACTCTTCACCTGCTTTTTGACGAACGTACGTTTCCCCATCTCAGCCGATTAAATAAAACTTAGATTCATTACTGAAATGCACTGTTTGCCAGATGGCGCTTTTTATAGTCTGAAGATATTAGTGGTTTCATTACAGATGCTCTAGTTAGGAGTTGTTTAACGACGAAAGTTTTCCTAAATTTCAATGCAGTTTTCCTGGGGGGCGGGGAACTGCAACAGATTTAAATGTTCTTTTTTAACTAAGTTTACCATTGCATGATCTTTCTTGGTCTACCTGTAGACTTGTTTCAGACAATTTTATCTCGATTACTGGATTGGTTATAAAATCAGAAGAGCTTTTAAAGAGTAAATCTCAAATATTATGGTGGAAGTAGAGGGCAAGGTATTAATCCAATTTTTTTTTTTCTTTAACAATCTTTATGTCGATTTTCATTAAATTTTTATAGATTGGTAGATTGCTCGTTGACTCTAACTTATTGGCAAAAAAAAACAAAAAAACTCATGTCCTCCTCTTACCGAGTCTGCCATTTCACAAAAATTGAAATGGTCTATAATTGGGTAGGTCATCTTGAAAGTGAGATAAATGTTCTAGAAAACTATACTTCTCGTATCTGGATTCTTCGAACTACTGTTCTCATCTTCAACGTTATTCGCACAATGTTTCGTTCAATGTAACCTATGACCTTAAGGTGTATCTTGTCGAACTCGAATCTCAATAGAATTTCAAACAGAACCATGTATTTAATCCACGAAGGTAGCATGCTCTCATTCTGTCAGCCATGACGGAGTAGAAATCCTAGGTAATTTGCAATTGCATTTTAGTGTAACTAGGGCTAAATTTTAAGTCTTTGGTCAGAGAAAAGGGGGGGGTAAGTACAAGTAGGTTTTCTAATTGATTGTTAGCATATGGCTCACAATTTCTGACTTCTCAAAGAGTGACCTGTAAGCCGAAAACCTAGGAAAATGCGAATTGCCTATAATTTTTGAGCTAGATGCGTCTTGAAAGTGAGAGATAGAATATAAAAACCCACATAATTACATAAACTGTTTTGAGTTTTTGTAAGGTAATAACCTTATATGGCATCATATTGACACACTGATTCTGGTTAGGTCCCTCAAAGTTAAGCAACGTTGAGCCTGGTTAGTACACAATAGGTAACTATTTGGAAATACCAGGTGTTGTGTGTAGGACGTTGACACCTCATTGCAAAAACCTAACGCCCACCCACACAAGGATATACATGCAACTGGAAATCGCTTGTGAATTTCATCCTGCCATGATACTTTCTCCTTGGGAAGAAATCAGTTTAACCTGCCTATGATTGCCACTTTGGTATGGTTTGGTAACCTCATAAAATTCATGCAAGATGAATTGTAAAGGGAGTTATGTACCAATGGTGTGATGAAATTTTCCAATCAATCTTTTGGCATATAATCGATTCTTTCTTTTGTATACGCCTCACAATTTGATTCGTAAGGTAACCAGCAAGCCCAATCATTTGTCTAGTTTAAAGATCTAAATGAAAAATTGTAACTTTGGTAAGGATTGAACTTGAGAATTGAAAGTAAGATAAATGTCCACATAGGCGTTTATTGGTTGGATGTTTCCTCCAGCGGATATAACTGTAACTTGTGCATGTAATGCTGTTTGCTGTTTTGTCAGTGACAGTTGTCGAGTTATAAAGCAAAACCGATTCCATCATTGTCTGTCTTGGTCGACAAAAAGGACTTTCAGGTGGCAGGGAGATTTTAAGGTTTCTTCATCTGAATGCTGGTATCGTCCTTTATTTTGGTCCCCTGATTTATCGAAGAGGGATCTAGGCTTTCAGTGGCGTCTGTACGTGCATTTGTTAGTCTGGATGATTGCCAGACAACCGTCCATCAGTGGTTTTTGCCAAAACATCTATTTTATTAAATAGATGTGCACAGTAAAAAATTTTTTCAAAAATTCCCATTGCGTCCCCAGGGGCTCAAGAGGTAAGAAAAAAAAAAATGCCCTAAAAATGACGTTTTGATCCACCCATTAGATTTTTCTGAAACTTGGCGAAAATGTGGAAGCCATTGTTAATATAAATTCAGTATGGGTGACCCTGGAAAAATTCTGGTTCGCATCCCTCTGGGACTTTTAGGGCTAAAAATAAACCTGCCTTTTAGTTTTTTTTTTTTTATATTACTCAAAAACTTGTATAGTCCTGGTCAAAATCATAAGACCACTTAAAGTGTTTACGCATATTATCGAATTTTTAATCAAACAAATGGTTGAAACCATTGCCAAAAGGGAAAATATGATGGAAAAAAAATGAAATCGGCTTCATTCGAAACCTTAACCGTGATCTAATAATTTTTTTAAACATTTTCACCTGATCAAAATAAGACCACTGATAATTTATCTAACAAAAGGCAATTATAAATTACTAAAAAGGGTCTCAGTATTTAGTATAGCCTCCATTATTACGAATTACTTCAAAAATTCTCTTTGGCATGCTTGCGACTAAGTTTTTTATCAGTTGCGAAGGAATTTTATCCCATGTACTGAAAACTGAATCAGAAAGTTCCTTTATCGAATCATACTGTGTTCCATCCTTGAACACTTCTTTTGCCATCCATCCCCAAATATTTTCAATGGGATTGAGGTCCGGAGAACATGCTGGATGATCTAACAATTCTATATTATTTAAGAAAAGTATTCTCATGCTTGTCGAGAAGTGTGTATCGCAGCGTTGTCTTGCTGGAAAATCCAATTTCTTCCACACAGACGTGGACCTTCAGTCCTGATAGAAGCATTTTCAAGCATTGAAATGTACTTCAATGATGTTTGCCGGCCTTTCACTACTTGCAACTTTAGGGTCCCAGCTGACGAAAAAGCACCCCAGATCATTTAAGACCCTCCTTTACTATGCCAAGTTGAAAAAGTTTCTTTGTGCAAACTTTTATCATGCCAATAGTGTTGAAATCCATCTGGACTATCTAGATTAAACTTTTTCTCATCGGAGAAAATTACATTTTCCCACTTCTCTTCATCCCAAGTCTAGTATTTGGCAGCATATTTAAGTCGGTTAGTTTTGTGCTGTTCAAGATGTGGTTTCTGCAGTCGTTTTAAATGATTGAAACCCTTCATTTTCAGATGCCTTCTGATGGTTTTAGGACTACATTCTGCTTCTGTTTGGCTTTTCAATCGACTTGAGCTCATACTGGAGTTTTTCTTTTTTTTTTTTTTTTTTTTTTTAAACTTCTGATACGGCAATCCAGTGATGGAGTTATTGTTTTTGGTCAACCTGGACTCTTTTTGTGCCCATATTGATCTGGATTTCTTTAAAAATTTGACCGTTTTGCTACGATTCACTTTGTTTGCAATGGATCTATGGGAGAGTCCACCCCTATTAAGCTCAAAGATTTTTCCTCTCTCAAACTCTAATGGTTTCCCTTTTGCCATTTATAATTTAGTAAGATGTTTTTTATCCACTAACAAGTTGCTTTTAGTAACATAGAAAGCTTTTCGTATTCATTTTTTCAAAACTAGCCGATTTTATTAAAGTGGTCTTATCATTTTGACCAGGTGAAAATGTTTGTTTTTTTAAAAAATAATTATTAGATCAGGGTTAAGGTTTCGAATGAAGCAGATTTCAATTTTTTTTTTTTTTTTCCATCATATTTTCCCTTTTGGCAAGTTTCAACCATTTGATTAAAAATTCGATAATATGCGTAAATGCTTACTTTAAGTGGTCTCATGATTTGGACCAGGATTGTACTTCTATATAATGGTTTTCCATGGTACTGAATTCAAATATACATGTCTAAGGCATGAAACTGCAGTTTGTCCATTTCCATTGGGATTTCTCCAAAATTGTAAAAAGAAAAAAAAAAACCCTATAACTTTTACTCTATTGTGTGAAATTTGGCAAAAATGTGAAGGCAACGTTGGCCCTTCACACTTTTCACATTAATCATTTTTCTTGTAGCGTCATCTCACATGCAGCACGAGAGGGGGACCATGCACGTGCAGTTTGTTCATTTGTATTTTGTTGCCCTAGCTGATAAATTCCGTATTTCTGTATTAATGGAATGAAGACATCAAGTAAAGAAATAATTTGTATCTTTTATTAGTTTTGTGATTCTAACCTTCCTGTATTCTCTTCTATCGTGACATGTCCAGGCTATAGATAAAATCATGGTTAGTGATCTCCCTAGGATTCAGTCCATTGCTCGTTCTTGGAGTCCAATGGTACTATTGACACCCATTGCCCTGCACATCAACTCTAATATCCTTATCCTTTGCCTCCCCCCCCTGGCTCTTTCCAACAGTTTCATTCTCTTTAATGCCCACTTTTCATGCAATAGGTGTCCAACCAAGCCTTTCCTGGAAGCGATTGACCTTCATTCTTATGACTTCAGCGTTTGACACTCTCTCAAATGCTAAGCATTTGTCGATAGAACGACCTCTCAGCAGCGTCCAAACATCCACTCCTCACTTTTGGATTGTCCAAGACTCGGCTCCGTTAGTCAGAATTGTATTAACGGTTAACTCCAAATCTCTTTAGATCGAGTGTTTGCAGAGTGTGATCTAGATATTCTATTAAGGATAATCTTATTGTGGCAAATCGTCTTTTTTGAGGGTTATAAATTGCTGGATCTGCCTTAAAAATGGGTCGATGTGGTATCCAGATATAATCCCCGAACTTTTGAGGAGCTGCATGTATTTCCTCAATGATACCTTCCTGCTTCTGCAGAAGGAACACATTCATATACTTCTGATACAACCCCTTTTTTTCCTAGGTTCCTGACAACTCTATCTGAAATGTGCTAGATCTGATCCTGATCCTAAATCTTTGTGCTGAACATCTATAATCCTCTCTCTACATTGCTGAAGGGAAAGCCATCCACTCAAGGGTCTATGTAGGTAGAATCACCTTCCAGGACAAAGCAAACATGAGCTGATTTCACCTGAACTGAATAATAGCATGGAACAGAGGCAGGGGCTTTTGGATAAGAGTACCTCACAAAAGAGGATGAGACAAGAAGGGGCAGAAAGTTTGACCCTACAGACAAGGCATTAACTGCAAGGGACCTAAATTTTGCACTAGATCAAATCCAATAATTCCTTCTATGGAAACCATGTCTATGCCGGACTAAAATTATCCAGCTATATTACATCCAGTCCATTTGAACTCCAACTGTAAATCTAAATTTTTCAAATTTGGAGATATTCAATAAATCTGCAACCAGCACTGAAACATCACTAGTAAGGCCAGACCCCAAATCAATGGCTCATATCACCTTCCTGAACTTCCTCTATCATACTCCAGGTAGGGTAGTCAATTTCAAGTCATCTAAACCATCAGAACCAAAGACATTACCAGACAAGTAAGTTTGGCCATTGCCAGTATCCAGCAGGCAATTTACTGAAACAGGAGGTAATTTACTAGAGTATCCAGGGGGAATTAGTGAAGGGAGCAATCAATTTGTAAATCTGAGATTTGGAAGAGAACGCAATGTTTGTTATGCAGTTAATAAGCATGTAGGCCCAATATAAGGGTACTGTGTGTAGTTAGTGGTGGCAGTGGGAGCAGTTATGAAGTAGAGAAAAAATAGGAACTACTACCTTTAATGCTAATGGCGGTAGTGATGTCACTTGTAGGATATAATATAGGGTTTTAATGCTGAATGAATGTGGCAAAGATGTCGTTCTATAGTTAGATAATATAGTGGCTAATAGTGCAGACAAGATAATATAGTGGCTAATAGTTCAAACATAATAAAGTTGTGTGGAATCTGTTGCTGTAAACCTACTGTATTTTGGTCCAGAGGTTGGAAATCTAAGAATACTTGCTGAGTAATCTCTGCTTGTAGAGACTCCTTTTAGATTTTGAAACTATTACCTGTCTACTGTTTCGGTAAACTCCAGAAGAACCAGACAATCTGCCGCCTTGAATTTGAAAATTTTGCCTCACTGGTGTCTTGAAACATGACAGACTGAATTCTAGTTCCACATAATTGAATCATCTTTCCCTTCAACTCGTTTGGGAACTTCAAAAAATGTTTGGCCATTAATCGAGTTTCTACTGAATCATTCTCAGAAGTTGCAATTAAGTGAGCTGGCCTATTCCAAGATGAAAGCAATCCTGCTGATGAAACCCCTCCCCCTCAAGATCTGCATAAGAACCATCCTTTTGGGGGAAGAAATCAATGATCTTGAAATATTTAGATGTCAATGATACATTGACATACAAATATTCCTTTTTTAACATGAAGAGTGCCTGCTGATAATTCACATTGACCCAACTCAAATGATTAAGAGCATTTCTATTTCACTGAATCTGAAATGTAGGTCCTGTGATCTGAACCTGAGGAAGTTTAACTATTAATACTAGATTTAGACGTAAAGATCCCCCCCCCTATAACCACTGGCTCCCAGCGGATGTAAATGAAAGATCTAATTCCTTCCATAGAGCCATTAAGGAAAGGGAACCAAGTTCTCAGGCGTTTTGTCGGGAAGCAGAAATTTGAAATATCCCCCAGGTTGTCCGGTGGAGGTCTTCAGTGGAGTAGTCCCAGCCTGAGGAGGGGGGGGATTCAGTGGACAGTAAGAGGAGACAAAAATTGCAACAAGCACCATAGCAGGAATTTTGAATCCACTTTCTTCCTGGCTTGTCGAATCAAAAGCCAGTTCTTGGTCACATGACAGAGTGTATGAAACGGCAACACTTTCTTCCCAACTCTTGTTGGCAGCAGATCTAGCCCGAGCTTGCCGCATGACAGCTGGCTTCTCTTTGGATAATCCAAGAAGAAAATGCATTCAAAATCTCTAACTGCGAGAATTCGCTCCTGCTACTGTGCTTGTTGCAGTTTTCATCTGCCACACGTCATCAGACGATTAGTCTTCAGTTTACCAATGTAAATATATATATATATATATATATATATAATTTTTTTTTTTTTTTTTTCTCTTCTCTCCCAGTCTTATTTTTTAACTAGCCTGGGTTCCCGGCGTTGCCCGGGTGTTTGGAGGTTTTGAACAAAGTGGTAGTAGACATGCTCGAACCTGTACCGTGAAGGTGAAAAAATGCAATGTCTTTGCCATTGCCTTCATCGCAAAACTGAAAGTGGCAAAGGTTTAAATTAAGGCTAGTCAATTGAAAAAAGGGACTTTTGAAAATATCGGTGAAAATAGCGACTCCTCCCTGTAGAAAAGTGCCCAGTTGAGGATGAAGGAATTAGTTTTCAGCTATTTTTTCGATATTTGTTGTTCGAAGAGTAGAGCTTTGAAACAATACCAATCTCCTGAAAATTCGTTGCCTTTGTCGAAAGTTTTAGGCAGACGTACATTTAAACACAGGCGAGATTTAAGATGGTTTTAGGGTTAATGCGCAGACGTGTAGGCATTTCTGAGGTCATTTTCACAATCGCTATTTTTCTTGCACTTAATAACCCTTGCCAGTTTTTGATCCCGTTCCTTTATGCACAAGTTGAAAGGTATGAACCCCCCACACATCCTATGTATAAAATAACTTCTGTTCAAAGCAAGGTGTCCGTTCTCATGACACTAACTTTTGCAGGTTAGTCAATGAAGCAGGAAACAATGAGGCAATTCCAAAGTCTAGCAGTTCTAGACATGAAACTATTAGAATAGAAGGCTTTCTAGCATCTCGATAGCTCAACAGTGAAAGGGTGGGATTTTGCTGCTTGTCGGGAGTATATACATCAAGGGAGCAAAAGTGCTGCAAGTGCATCAGAGCACATTCCATTAAAGTACTTGTAAAACAGGCATAGGAGTGCGGCGATGGGACAGAGGTTAGAGCTTTGCTAACAGTGCGTGACCTATTATATTTGACTTTTTTTACCCTGTTTAAGCAGACTAGTAATAAGTGCACCAGTCCAGATCTAATTACAATACTCTATGCATGGACGAATTGTGGCCTTTTTAGAGATACAGGATACTCAGCTTAACAGTTGTCTTCTAGTATATCATGTGACATGCGTTTCATTTCTTTCATGTTTTCCTTCCCAATATTGGCACATAAATATAACTCTTCTCCAGACAATTATTTTTTTAATTTTAAATAGGAAGGCATCCAGTCAGCTTGTTCTACACAAGCAAAGCAACTAACCACCCCATAATCTGCCTTGCATAGCAACTCTACTTACTATGCCACCTGCAAAAAGAAAGACCATCACTCTTCTAACATGCAGTCAGTGAATCAATCGTGCTAGGTCCAGTAGTCTGACCACAATCACTATTGGCTTGGAGATCCTGGGCATGACCTTGAAAGCCAATTAGTGGTCAAGCACCATAGTGGTAAAGTTGCCCCTTAGTTACCGTTGCTCTCAGATCAATTTTGGCCCGGAGTGTTAACACCTATTAGGATGTCGGGTAACACCAGGTTAGACCGTCTAAAGATACTGGCTTTCTGACCCCAAATGCACCAAACATCTTCCCCCCCCTTTCTCTTAGAAAAAGTTAATCATGTTCTACAAAAACAATTTTATTCTACAAAACAACCAAACCAAACCCCATGAATAAATATTTGAAGATATAAATAACTTCAAGCATAAATTTTTTTTTTCCAAAATTACTAGATTCGGCATTAAGTAACCTGAAATGTGTTTGTGCCATGAAATGACTAAATTATTGATTTGGAGACGCCTAGTAAAAAGACAAAGGTCCTCTTGTGGAGGGGATGGGTCTCACTGTGGGTGAAGCTGTTGACTATACACGTCCATAAGTGCCTTCTGTCGGTCAATAAGTAGCATATGCGAAAGACCATCTTTGACTAAAACAAGATTGAAATATTGATTTGTTCATTAATCTTAAATATTTATACGTCTTACTTGGTCCATGGACGGTCTCCACAACCGACATATAACAGCAAATCTAAATAAAACAGATTATCCAAAACAACTCTTTAAATTAAATCCCAAGATTTCTGTTACCTTAACCAAGGATTAAACTGGCATCTATTTTTGTTCAGCAACTTTTTATCTAGTGAAGCAGTTATTGCAATTCAAAGTTGACTCTATGCCTCAATTGAACTCTGCTCTTGGTGGTGGTGATGCTGGTTTCTTAGGTTGTCATCTTTGGTTCAATGAAGACTGGAGTAAGTCTATTTATGTACCAGGTCTGTTTTTCGCAGACATCGATGATCATGGCTCAAGTTCCCTCTACTTTCAGACTGTTTCACCATGTTCTTTGCAATATAGTACCTATAATAGGTTGCAATTACTTTCTATAGAGACATTTCTCCTACAGAGTGGATAGTCTTCGCCATTGTGACTCGATCAGTATCATTTGCCTAACACAAAGACTTACCAATTCTGGAAGAAAGAAACCATCAGGTTGCTCAACAGTTCCTTCATCTGCCTACCATGATTCCGCGTACCCTGATATAGGTAGGATAACTTAACATTCTTGGACTATAATATCCACACTCATTGCCTAGGTAGCCCCATTGGAATTTCCCTGGTAAGGCTACAGTTAGCAATAAATTTCCTCTTTTCCAAAGAGGAGACAACGGCTGGCAGGGTATCCTTTCTAGGGCTACCCAGGACCAATACCACAGCCTGACAGATAAAAGATCACTGAAATAGCCTAGGAATAAACGATACCTTGCAAGAGATCTGCATAGAGGAGTGAGTTTAGAACAAAATCTCGAAGCAGTTTCAGTTGTTTAGAAATTTTGATTTGCTAAGTTAAGAATCCGTTCTCAGTCTGGGAATGGATCCTCAACTGGTATTTAGCAGGCCAGAGTTTCTCTTTTTTGTATCTGGTCTGTTTTCGTAGATATCGGTGATCGTTCTATCACTTCTAAATACTTGCCGAGTCATCTCTACTTGTAGAGATTCCTTTAGATTTTGAAACTATTACCTGTCTACTGTTTCGGTAAACTCCAGAAGAACCAGACAATCTGCCACCTTGAATTTGAATTTGCAAATTTTGCCTCACTGGTGTCTTGCAACATGACAGACTGAATTTTAGTTCCACATAATTGAATCGGCTTTCCCTTCAACTCGTTTGGGAACTTCAAAAAATGTTTGGCCATTGAGTTTCTACTGAATCATTCTCAGAAGTTGCAATTAAGTGAGCTGGCCTATTCCAAGATGAAAGCAGTCCTGCTGATGAAACCCCTTCCCCTTCTAGATCCGCATAAGAACCATCCTTTTAGGGAAGAAATAATGATCTTGAAATAGATGTCAATGATACATTGACATACAAATATTCCTTTAACACAAAGAGTGCCTGCTGATGATTCACATTGACCCAACTCAAGTGATTAAGACCAGATGTCTCTCAGAGTATTTGGAAGAATTTAATCGTTCTTTTTTTTTGTGTCAGGAATTTCATACTGCAACTTACCTATATCACGCAAGTAGACCACACTCTTGGCTTTTTGGGAGGATGGGGAGGAATAAATTGTATTTTCTGTTCTGATACTACACTTCATATTTTCTGTCTTTGGTAAATCTAAAAGGATTTATCTTTTACAGAAGCTGATTTACTGTCCCTATCTACTGTCCCCCCCCAAAAAAAAGAAATAAGTTATTACCGTGCATAGCTGGCCTGAAGTGAGGTTGCGAAATTACTTTGACTATTCTCAGGGCTCTTAACTACTCATTAGATTGTGGACGTAATTCAACTCTGTAGTAAATTTCTGCTGTTGAGTTTTGATTTGTGGCTTTCTTGTAATTTTCTTCCCTTTACCTTGTCAGTCTAATGAATCTGAAGACTAAAGTTTACCTTCAACAAATGGGTAAATGTTGAAAGTAGACTCTTTATTAATAATCAGTGAAATTCGTTGAAGAACGGGTGATGCGCTGTCACCGATCATTAAGGCAGATGCAAGTCCTCTGGACAAGTCAAGACACCGCCAAGATGGACTGTGATACCAAAATTTAAAGGTGTCGTTGAACGTTTTCATCATTGAATCTCATTAAATCTGCTCGATTCTCAGTGGTGGAAACCTATTCAAGGTTGGTTTAATGCCATACTCGATTTCCAAATCAAGGTTCATTTGCAAAATATCTTTTAATCTACTTCTTGCAAAAATACCTTTATTGGCTGTGGTTTTGAAGTGTTGAAACTCGTGTTTTAATTCGACAAATAAGAAAAAAATCCGTCGCTTGTACTAACGCGTACAAAAAATAACTCCAACTGCGTAAAGCAATGTTCTCTTGATTTCTCAACTCTTCTTTTTAATCATCACAAAATCACGATAACATTCTGACCCTCTCGCAAAGAATAACTTTATATACAGACTTCTAATTGTGACAATACCACGATTTGCATATTTTCCTTCACTTCTCTTGTCCTTGTACTGGACGGATTCCGGGTTCGAATGACGGTGGTTCTTGGTTACATTATTTTGTAGCCTTTATGTTCAGTTCTGCTACAGGTTTGAAACAAAATTTACAAGAGCACTACTTCTGAATCTGTTATACACAAGCTTGAAGGGTGGACACTCTTGCATCCATCCGACTTAGTAGGCAGGCATTTCAGGGCAAGATAAACAGCTGTCAATTCTAAAGTGGGTAACGCAATCAATGCTTTGGCAAAAAATTGAAGAAATTTTTGTCATGAACATAAGCAGTAAACTCATACGCTTCTTTAGAAATCTTGCGGAACAGATACAATTCTCCGGCTCAGTTCCCATCACAGGCTTGTCTGCACATCACTTAATTTTGATAGGTCCTCTGCAAGGTTCTTGCAAGATGACTGAATCCCTGAAGAGACTTCCTCACCCCAATTCAAACCTTGCTTCCACAATTCTCCCACTTAAACCTTATGGTCACTAGCAGGCATAGAGAAAAGATATTTGACTGATTCTATTTGCCCTCCTGAGCACTAAATGTACCATCCTTTCTCATTTTACTCCTAAGGCCGTCACAATTGGTGTTACAGGATTGCAATACAAGCCCACTTTTCTGCAAACGCTTCTTGATCTGAGAATACAGTCTTGTAAGCATCACTGGGTCGGACTCGGTCACCATAAGATTGGTTTGGTTTCCATTGCTGCTCGACCTTCGTCTAAAGGGTACTGGGCAGCATGAAACCTCAGGATACTCCCAATATTAAAGGGCTGGAGGTAAATCCAAAAATCAGTCGAATAGCGAAAACATCTAAGGAGGTCAGTCTTGTACAAAAAACAAAACCTGTTCTTGTCCTCCTCCAGGGCAAGGCAAACCATCAGGAAAGCCTTTCTGATATCTGCAAGCAAGACAAATTTGTTGGACCCGAATGACATCAGCAAGTCCAACATGTCTCCTGTTCATTCCATAAGCAGCCTCGTTCAGTGAATCCAAGCCACCGGTCTTCAGGCTACAATTAAATACTAGCCTGATGTTAGTTATTGCTGGATCTGCTTTAAAAATAGTTCGATGTGGTATGCAGATATAATCCCCAAAATAATATAGGGTTTTAATGCTGAATGAATGTGGCAAAGATGTCGTTCTATATAGATAATATAGTGGCTAATAGTTCAGACATAAAGTTGTGTGGAATCTGTTGCTGTAAACCTACTGTATTTTGGCCCAGAGGTTGGAAATCTGAGAATACTTGCTGAGTAATCTCTGCTTGTAGAAACTCCTTTAGATTTTGAAACTATTACCCGTCTACTGTTTCGGTAAACCCTAGAAGAACCAGACAATCTGCCGCCTTGAATTTGCAAATTTTGCCTCACTGGTGTCTTGCAACATGACAGACTGAATTCTAGTTCCACATAATTAAATTGGCTTTCCCTTCAACTCGTTTGGGAACTTCAAAAAATGTTTGGCCATTAATCGAGTTTCTACTGAATACTTAGAAGTTGCAATTAAGTGAGCTGGCCTATTCCAAGATGGAAGCAGTCCTGCTGATGAAACCCCTCCCCCTTCTAGATCTGCATAAGAACCATCCTTTTAGGGAAGAAATCAATGATCTTGAAATATTTAGATGTCAACGATACATTGACATACAAATATTCCTTTTGTAACACGAAGAGTGCCTGCTGATAATTCATATTGACCCAACTAAAGTGATTAAGAGCAGATGTCTCTCAGAGTATTTGGACGAATTTAATCGTTTGCCATTCTTGCAGCACACTTTTCAAATCTAGACCAAAAACAAATATGGAAGCTCATCCAATCATTTTCTATTTCAACACCACTGAAATGTGGGTCCTGTGATCTGAACCTGAGGAAGTTTAACTGGAAACGATGGAACTCTATTCATAGTAGATTCAGACGTATAGGGAAGTAAAGTCCCCCTCCCTCAAAAAAAAAACCACTGCCTCCCAGCGGATGTAAATGAAAAAGATCTAATTCCTTCCATAGAGCCAGTTGAGACAAAAAAGGGGTATTTCTAAACAAGGACTGTTCAATGTAAAAGAAAAAAAGAATCCAGTTCTCGTGAGAGGAGACAAAAATTGCAACAAGCACCATAGCAGGCATTTTGAATCCACTTTCTTCCTGACTTGTCCAATCAAAAGCCAGTTCTTGGTCACATGACAGTGTATGAAACGGCAGCAGACCTAGCCTGGGCCTACCACATGACAGCTGGCTTCTCTTTGGATAATCCAAGAAGAAAATGGATTCAAAATCTCCAACTACGAGAATTCGCTCCTGCTACTGTGCTTGTTGCAGTTTTCGTCTGCCACACGTCAGCAGACGATTAGTCTTTCAGTTTAACAATGAACACATATCAATTCTTTTTCTTTATCAAATTTTTTTTTTTTTTTTTTTTTTTTTATAACTAGCTTGTGTGCCCGGCGTTGCCCGGGTGTCTGGAGGTGTTGAGCAAAAAGGTGGTAGTAGGCAGGCTCTAACCCGTACTATAAAGGAAAAGAATGAAAAAAAAAAAAAGCTTGACGTCTTGCCATTGCACCCATCACCAAACCAGAAGTGGCGAAGGTTTAAATTTTGACTAGTCAAAGGAAAAGATAGGATGACTTTTGAAAATATTGACGAAGAAGCAACCTCCTTTGAAAAAGTGCCCAGTTGAGAATGAAGGAATTAATGTTTTTAGCCAATTTTTCAGTATTTGTCGTCTGGAGGGTTGAGCTTCAAAATGATACCGATCTTGTGAAAATCCTTTGCCTGTCAAGTTTTAGGCAAACAAACATGCATTCGTACATACAAGCATGCGTGCATACATACAAGCATGCGTACGTTTTAAACTGACGGGTGAGATTTATTTTATAGAAGATGGTGTAGGGAACATAAAATCAACTACACGGAAGCCATTTTGGTTTTTCTATTCAATAATCTGACTTTGTGAAAATGGCTACACGTCTGCGCATTTTGTAATCATTATTTTTCCTACAGTTGATAATCCTTGTCAGTTTTTGATCTTGTTCCTTTATGCACAAGTTGAGAAAGGTATGACCCCCCCCCACACACACACATATGTATAAAATAACTTCAGTTGTATTTTTTATTTTTTTTTTTTTTTTTTGCACCCAATTTGTTTTCTCTGCACAACTTAGCATAACCCCTTTGCTCTAATGAGCTTGTGTGACAGTTAAGCAGTGTTGACCGTGGTTAGTACCAAATGGGTGACTATTTTGATCTTTCCATAATTTTTTTTTTTTTTTTTTTTTTTTTCTTTCGATCTGACTTCATATTTTACCTATATTTGCAATATTAGGAAAATAATAAACATTTATTACATTTTCACCCCAAACAAGGCACATTGCCACCTTGATGTTGGGGGGCTACTATCCGGGACCTAAGTTGCAGGGGTACTATGTAGGGAATTTAGCAGAAAGATGTCTGTTCACATTACACTTGAACTTCTGCATGTCGGCACAGTTGAGGAAACCGGAAGAGAATTCCAAAGTCTAGCAGTTCTGGGGAAAATGCGATTAGAGTAGAAGGCCTTCCTACATCTAGGGATCTCTAATGCATAGGGGTGCGATTTTGTTTGTCAGGGTATTTTCGTGGAGGGGGCACAAGGGCTTGTAGTTCGTCAGAGCATCCACCATTAAAATACTTGTAAAACAGGCAGGATCTTACAAAAAATTTAAAGTTCTGATTTTTTTTTTATTGTGGGCTGATTGCTTATATTAATTGTATTAATCGGACTATTTTCATGAGTGTTATTTGTGCAACGGTTCGGTCGGGTTGTCCTTCGACCATCCTCAGGCATGTCAGGTGTTTGGAAAAGAAAAAAAAGTTACTGGCTCCATAGATATTTATGTATTTCTGTGAGTTAGTCTTTATTTTATGATCGTCATTTCGAATTTGTGAGGAAAAAAAATTGGTTGACTTGCAGAAATACGAAAATATCTACAGAGCCAGTAACTTTTCTTTTCCAAACGACTGACATGACTGAAATGTTGAACACATATTAACTCAAGATTAGAACAAAAGTCCGATCAATACAAGTTACGGGTTTGTATTACTGTACACATAGATTTGAAAAAGTTGTCAAAAAACAAATATATTAGAAATAAATATTATCAAAGGCAAGATAAGTTACTTTTCTACCAAACTCAATACATTTTTTTTTGTTTTTATTCAATGTAACATGTTTATTCAGCTCGAAAAACATGCAGTGTTTACCGATGTATTGGAAAATTCAAAATGGCGCCCGACACTCTCTTTAACATTGTAAGTTAGGCAAAAGGTGTTATAAATAATAAACTAGATCAAATATTATTTAAAAACCACCGAATATATGTTAACTTATGTCACGGTAACATATATTGAGCAAATTTCTAACAGTATTTTGTCTAGTTTATCATTTATAACATCTTTTCCTGAACTTACCGTGTTAAAGAGTGTCGGGCGCCATTTTGAATTTTCCAATACATCGGTAAACACTGTATGCTTTTCGAGCTGAATAAACATGTTACATTGAATAAAAAAAACTAAAAACATATCCAGCTAGGTAGAAAAGTAACTTATTTTGCCGTTGATAACATTTATTTGTTATATATTTGTTTTTTTGACAACTTTTTCGAATCTGTGTACAGTAATACAAACCCCAAGTTACATAAACAATCAGCCCTTATCTCCAAAATTCGTAAAATCATTTGGTTTAGTGTGTATGCTGGCTGGCATTTGTTGGACAAAGTTAACCTATCTTTGACCTAGTCTACTTTTACCCCCTCTCCCCCGTTTTCTCTTTGCCTTGGCTGGCTGACTAGTTAGCAGTTCTTTGATAATCATGCCGAGATGACAACATCCTTCATGTTGGTGCTTCTTAAACTTGACTGATTTGCTGCATGCATGGCTGATCTTACACCAGATTTCCAACTGACTCTGTTCATGGGGCCAGGCCTCTGGCAGCAATGAGTCTGCCAGACTAGTGGCGACCATCTATGAAATTTTCTTCAAGCAATGAATTCTAAGAATCTATTACATAAAAGTCACTTGTGGGCAAATTCCTTCCTTATAGGTTCCAAAATGACTGAGCCTATCTTTTGCAAATTTCACGCAAAGCTAATTTGTGTCTAGCAATGTTCTTAGACTTTTTTTTTTTTTTACAGAAATTCATCCGATAAATATCAAATCGAAAAAAATCTGATCCTGAAGTCTCTTATAGATAGAAAAAAAAAAAAAAAATTTACAGGAAAATATTTTATATTACACTGGCCAAGGAAGATAAAATCTTGGCTTTTTTTTTTTTTTTTTTTTTTTTTTTTAAGAATGATTTGCTATCTGGAGGTATAGCTCGGTGGTAAAGTGTTCAACTACAGATCGAATGATCCCCCCCCCCTGTTCAAGCCTGGGTGTACCTTACCATTTTATTTTCTTATTAATGAGTCCAATTTATGGTAAGAGGTACCATTTTTAAAATTGTTTCAAATCATTTTTGTTTGCATACTTTAAAATTAAGCATTAATCAGAAGTAACTTTTCCAGGGCATTCATCAAGCCCAAATATCAGCTGAAATGATATTGTAAACACAGAATTTGAATGACATTGACCTCTTTTTTTTTTTTTTTTTTTTTTTTGGTGATCACCACTTATCAAGGCCCGGAAGCCACTCAGGGATAAGGGTTATTGCAAGTACATTACGTTAGTGTGGAGATTTGAAGTGTTTACTTAAGGGGGGGGCGGTTCATTAGGAATTTGTTAACATTGGACTTGAAGACATCAAAGTTGTAGTCCGGTGGGAAGCAGGCAGACGGAACAGTTCCACAGGCGTGCAGTTCTAAGAAAGATGTACCACACGGCAACACCGATTATCCAGCTGGTATAAATAATTGACAAACCATGACCTCTAGGCATTCGGGTCAAGGTTAGTGTAGTGTCAAACAATTGGGCTCTAAGTAGGATGTCCCCCAATACAAAAGGATGAATGCGATATTATGGTGAAAGAAAATACTAGCTAAGAGAAACTTAGTTCTGGAGTGACGACTCCCATTTTCCACCCCCTTTTGAGTTGGCCTTATGCCTAAGTTTTTGTTTAGTTTGAACTTGCATTGTAATTTTAGCCTGAATAAAAGATTTTATATCTCTAAGTGCAGTATGTTTTTCAGATGCTACACTTAAATTTCTTGTCCTGTCAGTGGAGGAGAAATCCGTCACGACCAAGACAATTTTTAATTCGTTTCTTTTCTCCACATTAGTCTAACTCTGCCCTCGTTGGGAGTCAAAGTAAGTAGGAACGCATAGATGGTTGATATGCAGTAAAAAAAAAAAAAAAAAAAAACCCAAAGAAAACACGGGATTACTGTTAACTATATTATACTATTGTTAAATTAAAATTATAAATTATAGGAATTAAAAAAAAAAAAAAAAAAATAAAAAATTTAAAGAGATCAAAGGTTAGAGTAAAACTACATAGGGGGCCGTTATTCATTGCAGTTCTGTGTTCGGAAAACAAATAACTAGTAGACTGCTCGACGTTGCCCAGTCTTAAAATATACTTAAATATATCTTAATTTATGCAGATTTCATATTACAATATAGTAGTGATTTCAAATATAAAAAGAAATTACTGGAGTGCCATCAGCTAGACTTGAAACTAGCACTCCAGCCTTAGTCATTACCATTTGAGCCATCATCAGATTAATAAGAAATGGTTAAAAATGGAGTTTAATGTATAAATGTATATTTGTGCATGCATGAAAGAACACTTTAATATAAATTGCACCTGCTGTTGCAATAATTTCCAATTTTGACCGTAGCAGTCATTTTTACCGGCTAGACAGTCGAATTTGTTCCACAAGTTCAAACCCTCTATATATCGTTTCTAGGGCGACAATTTTTTACTTTTACAATATAAAAGTGACCTTATCTGCAGGAGTCACTGTATCAAACTCCTGTCAATTTTTGGTCCAGACATGAAGACAGGATTCCATTTCTGTTTTAAAACCTTCTTGCAGATCTACTAGTAAGCCAGTTGTGTACAAATCCCAAGAGCGATAAGAGCCTTCTATCATGTCTGAAAGTGACACGGTGAGATCAGAGATGCACTGCTGTACAACTCCTGCTTGGTACCGATCCAAGTTATGACCACAGGATCATTGCCAGCACCCTTAAAATGCAAATCCAGATGGTTCAACACTTGAGAGCACAGCTCAAAGTTTCTGGCCACAGCTATGGTCTTTGGTGTGGTTTCAAGTGAAGACCACATCATGCCAACTCACATTTTTGAAGTCGGCTTGAAAGGTAACACCAAAGTGTACCTGGATATGTTAAAGAGTGGTGCACCCCTGGTGCAATCGGGTGGCCGATGGCAGAACCTGGGTGTGGCAGTAGGACTTGGCGCTTGCCCACAAGTCCAGAGACCCAGGATCGGCTTCAGGTGCTATGACTTTGTACCTTTCTCTCACTGACTCCCCCCCCCTTCCCCCATGACCTGAACCCACTGGACTAATTTGTTTGGTCATGTCGAACATCATCAACATGACCTCTCACAACACCAAAGCCAGCTTGATTGCTGCCATCCATTAAGTATTCTAGAGCCCTGGTGGCACTTATGGAAAAGGCTGCTCCTAGTTCTGGACACATATTGAGGCGATGATTGAGGTTAAAGACGGCTACATTAACTAGATGTTGGCTCTATTAGATAATCAAGTTACTTGTTTCTCCCCCCCCCAATAAGTTTTAGAGTAAAGCTGTAGTGTTTTTCTTAAGGGCGACACATTTATCACACCTATAGAATTATATTTTTGATAACTTTATTTGCCATTAAATAACCCATAAATGGTTGATATGCCGTAAAAAATTTCAAATCAGATTGCAAAGATTGCAGCAGGGTTGAACGAATGTTAAGTTGGAGTTTTTAATCTCTGAAGAGTCAACAGTCTGAATATTAGAAGAATTTAAAATGAGGCAAATCTTGGGATACTGGGAGTTTATCCTTTGCCGTTTTTTTGTCACGTGACAAAACCGGCACTTGATTAGTTAGTTAATGAGAAGTGTCACTAATTTCTAAATGCAATTATTGCTCTCCCCCCCTACCACCCTCCCCGGCCGACAAAGGAGAAATTTAACCTAGTAATTCACCTTTGTTCGCACTTTTCTCAATAACCACACCTTGGATTTTTTTTTTTTTTTTTTTTTTTTTTAATTTTGCATAAACATTAGCCATGGTGAAAGTAAATTTTTCACTGGTATACCTCACATGCTCGGCTTTTTTTTTTTTTTTTTATAAGGTTATTTAATCATTTTGTAAAAAAAAAAAAAAATTACCATTTTCAATTCTTCATCAATGCATCAAGATATTTTCTTCAAATAGCTGATCTGAAATGTGTAAGATCGGCCTTGCCTCGGCTCCCACCTTTATGGTGTACCTTGGGCTGCTGTCATCTCAACTCTCTCAATCACATCCTGTCATAAGCATACGCACACAGACATTAACGAACACACACCTCGTTAACTCTTTCATTATCGTCTGCTCGTCTAAGACGAATGTAGAAGCGTATAATTTTCCCCATTGAACTTTATTTATAAAAACAAATTAACATTGACTCCATTTTTAATACTCGACTTTTTCTCATTGAACATTGTAAAGAAAATAACTTTTTTTTTTTTTTTAATTTTTTTTTTTTTTATTGGAGTCAATATTTATCAAGGACCGAAGGCCACTTGAGGATAAGGGTTAATGAGTGTACGGTATTCACTGAGAAAACAGTGTATTAATAGTTAGTAGTGGAAATGAGGTAGAAAGTGAGGGGGGGGGGTCAACGAGAACTTGTTTACATTGGACTTGCTTACTACCATATTGTAGCGAGTTGGCAAGCAGTCAAACGGAACTGTCCCACAGGTGGACAGTTATAAGAAAGCTTTGTTCATGGAATTATTTGCGTTTAGATTTAGCCACAAATAGCATGGGGGGGGGATGACTGTTGATAATTGTTGTAGCTAGAGGATCGTTTTTTCTTATTTTATTTTAAGTTTTGCAAAGGTGGGGACTATAGATCGAAGCTCAGACGAGCATTTGCCATGAAAATAACGATAGAGCAGAAACAGGTTTGTAACGTCTATGGTAGAGAGGTTGCAGGAAGTGTAAAAAAAAAAAAAGGGGGGGCATTGCCTACTAGGTATTGAAGCTGGTTTTAAACTGTCAATGCAGGATAGGGTGCTCCGAGCAGCTCCCGCCCAGATGTGGCAACAGTACTACATGTTAGGATGTATTTGGCTCTTATACAGGTAGAGGGTTGTGTTGGGAGTCATACCTTTTGGAGTGGTAGAATGATGCAACCATATTTTTCCAGCAACTTTAGCAATTAACTTTTAATGAAATATAATTTGTATAATTGCACAGGGGAAGTCCTGATTACAATTTTCAGACTTGTATAATTCACGGCCCTTAAATTATCAACTCGGATTTAGACCATTCCCATAATGATCCTGTCCGGTTATTTTGCAGTGGGAATTTAGTTCTGTGATGTTCTAGGAGGTCTCTGCCTTCTCTTTGAGAAGGGGTTAGTTTCAGGCTAATCGCCTGAAGCGCCCTTGTTGGGAAATGCCGACGGGGCTGCCCCAGCACTTCTTTGCGAGTCAATACCACCTCCCTCTGAGGGGGTGGTGCTGACTACTCAATCCCACTTTTTGACCCTGGTATCCAAGTTCTTGCAGTGAGAACTATATGTTATGGCCTCAGTTATTATGAAAGGATTAGGGGTGGAAAGGATGCCATAGAGGTCACAACAAAGCATACATGAAATGAACAACGTTGGAAGTATGTAGATTCTGACTCCATATAATTAAAGACAGACGAATATTGAAGGTTGAGAACCGATTTTATTTACTACTAACAACTTGTATTAGAAGAGGCAAAGTGTTCGTAGGATGGAATGTGATTTAATGGAGAATCGATTGTCCAATGGAGATATTTGACAGTTTATTAGGGTGAAATGTTCGTAGAATGTTTGCAGGTATGACAAGGAATGAATGTTCGTAAAATGTTTGTAGGTATGACAAGGAATGAAGGTTCGTAAAAGTAACTTATCTTTTGGACGATGGATGTGGTTAGGGTAGGCCGGTCATCCTGCTGTCGGTGATGCGTGTCCTGGCTTGTAACTGGAAAGCAGGTGACTTTCATCAGCAGCTAGCAGCCCGGCGTCTTCGTCTTTTTCCTCCTCTCTTCTCTGGTTCCCTAAGATCCCTCGTTTTTAGAGTGGCAAACCGGCTCCCAGTGACTGTGATATTTGAGGTGTTTATTTTAGGCGTGGAGCTCTGCCATTGGTCGGAAACTATTTTGTGGTTATCTTATTTTTTTCTTCCCAAGCGGAAGCGATGCGTGGAGCCATGTGTAAAAGACGATTTTTGTCTCATGGTGGATACGTTAACATCCGGTTTGCTGCTAATTCTCATCATGTTCCCACAATGTTTATCTCGACTAATGACCCCACCCCTGCCACCTACCCACCCCTTGTTCTAGGAGTCTAAGAATTTGAACATTGTTTTTCGCCATAAACTATTTTAAACATAAATGTCTTTTGTGAATTTGATGTCGAATTTATTATTTTGCTTGTGTTTATCATTTATCACTTCTATCGCTCTCCCACATTTGAGTATAAACCTAAAAACAATTTTTACTGAAAATGTCTCCCTAAAATCAGCTCTCACCAAAAACCCCTTACCCAAATGTGAACCCTTAAAGGGGAATCTTCAAACGCTCACTTAGGAGAGAGTTTAGACTTAATTTTATGTGTTAAGTTTTCAATGTCCATATTGATTTTTTTTTTTTTTTTCCCACCTCATCCCAATAAGAGATTGGGGCTAGTAATTCACTCACGTTCATTTGTTTGCACTTTTCTCAATAACCATGCCTTAGATCTTTTGAAATTTTGCACAAACATTAGTCATGGTGAAAGTAATTTTTTTTTTTTTTTTTTAACAGGAATTTGGTGTCCATAAAAATACATTTCGTCTTATCTAATGTATATTTTGTTTGATCAAACCTGTTCTAGCTATATACATGTCTCACCGAAAACTACATTTTTTTTTTTTTTTTTTTTTACCCGTTACACTAAAAAAAATCATACCCATTCTAGAACGGGTAAAATTCTTTGAATAGAACAAGTTTGCATCACTTATGTCCCTTTCTCTCTCTCTGATGAGCTGGTCATTACTGACCAGTCATGGCACTTTTCAAATCGTTGCTATTGACTCCAGTTCTGCACGATTCTGAGCAACTCAACCATGCTAATGTCCGCAATATCCTTCATGTTTGCCATTCTTGTGCCAGGGTTGTACCAAAGAGTAGATCTTTTGTTAGGACGTCTGTTCTGGTTGTATGTCTCAAAAATCGCAATTTCCTGTTATTGATGCTGTTCAATAGTCTTCGTATGGACCAATCTTCTCCAGAATCCATGGTCCTGGATATGACCTAAAACTATATCCAGTGGTGAGGCCCCAGTTTGTGGGTTTTGGAGTGTGGAGCCACCCTTTAATTGCCATTGCTCCCAGGTCCACTCTGACCCGGAGTGGTAGTACCTGTTAGGGTCCCAACTATGGGTTGAATAGAAAACACTTGAAAGACTTGAAAACAACAAATAGATTCTATTAAAAAATTTTTCCTCTGAATCTTTGGATTCGGCATTAAATAACCTGAAAAGGGATGATATGCCGTAAAACTAAAACAAACCACAAGAATCCATTTGCTTACATGAAGAAGTCTACAGTAGCACCACAATTCAAAAGCAGCAATTTTCCTCTTGTCAACTTTCAAGACCCAGCATTTTGCTTTGAATATGCCTACTGGGAATACCAAAGCTTGCAGGAGTCGTTTCTTTTGAGCATTGTGAAATGGATCTGTCTTTCCAGATATTGGTTCAATACATAGTTTACTTTTTTGGTGTCATCTACTTTGTTTGTGAAAACTGCACCCAGGTAGTTGAAATCTTAATTTTCAACATTGTGATTGTCCACAATTTAAATTTTCAACATTGTGATTGTCCACAATTAAATTTTCAACATTGTGATTGTCCACAATTAAATTTTCAACATTTTGATTGTCCACAATTAAATTTTCAACATTTTGATTGTCCACAATTAAATTTTCAACATTTTGATTGTCCACAATTAAATTTTCAACATTTTGATTGTCCACAATTAAATTTTCAACATTTTGATTGTCCACAATTAAATTTTCAACATTGTGATTGTCCACAATTAAATTTTCAACATTGTGATTGTCCACAATTAAATTTTCAACATTGTGATTGTCCACAATTAAATTTTCAACATTGTGATTGTCCACAATTAAATTTTCAACATTGTGATTGTCCACAATTAAATTTTCAACATTGTGATTGTCCACAATTAAATTTTCAACATTGTGATTGTCCACAATTAAATTTTCAACATTGTGATTGTCCACAATTAAATTTTCAACATTGTGATTGTCCACAATTAAATTTTCAACATTGTGATTGTCCACAATTAAATTTTCAACATGGTGATTGTCCACAATTAAATTTTCAACATGGTGATTGTCCACAATTAAATTTTCAACATGGTGATTGTCCACAATTAAATTTTCAACATGGTGATTGTCCACAATTAAATTTTCAACATGGTGATTGTCCACAATTAAATTTTCAACATGGTGATTGTCCACAATTAAATTTTCAACATGGTGATTGTCCACAATTAAATTTTCAACATGGTGATTGTCCACAATTAAATTTTCAACATGGTGATTGTCCACAATTAAATTTTCAACATGGTGATTGTCCACAATTAAATTTTCAACATGGTGATTGTCCACAATTAAATTTTCAACATGGTGATTGTCCACAATTAAATTTTCAACATGGTGATTGTCCACAATTAAATTTTCAACATGGTGATTGTCCACAATTAAATTTTCAACATGGTGATTGTCCACAATTAAATTTTCAACATGGTGATTGTCCACAATTAAATTTTCAACATGGTGATTGTCCACAATTAAATTTTCAACATTGTGATTGTCCACAATTAAATTTTCAACATTGTGATTGTCCACAATTAAATTTTCAACATTGTGATTGTCCACAATTAAATTTTCAACATTGTGATTGTCCACAATTAAATTTTCAACATTGTGATTGTCCACAATTAAATTTTCAACATTGTGATTGTCCACAATTAAATTTTCAACATTGTGATTGTCCACAATTAAATTTTCAACATTGTGATTGTCCACAATTAAATTTTCAACATTGTGATTGTCCACAATTAAATTTTCAACATTGTGATTGTCCACAATTAAATTTTCAACATTGTGATTGTCCACAATTAAATTTTCAACATTGTGATTGTCCACAATTAAATTTTCAACATTGTGATTGTCCACAATTAAATTTTCAACATGGTGATTGTCCACAATTAAATTTTCAACATGGTGATTGTCCAATTAAATTTTCAACATTTGGTGCCCGTGTTACTTTCATTGTCTTTGTTTTGCTGACGTTGAGGAAGAGTCTTTTACCTTGTTGGTTAAGTCTTGCAGTTCCTGCATACATGTTGCAATCGGAACCCTTTACAAAGATCAAAAGCAGGACGAAATACTAAACCTCATGTAAACCTATTGATGATTGATATGCCATAAGACAAACTTTTCTCTAGAATCCTTATTCTAACTTTTTTTGTATATACGACATAATCACGTTTATAACCTGGTTCTCATTAGATCAAAGTTAAGCAATGTTGAGCTTGGTCAGTGTCCGATTGAGAAATCGGACAACAGTAGGATGTCAACATCTTTCTGCCAGAACTAATGTGATCTCCCCTAATGGAGATATCAAGCGACTGTGGACTACTTATGAATTTGATATTCTCATGAAACTTCTTCCTTTGGAGGAAGTCGTTTAAATCTAATAATTCAGTATTTTAATTCTGATGAAAATACATTACTTGATTTTGATTCTAGACAGTTTAAAATGTAAGGCTCAAGCTTGAGGGGGGGGGGAGTCATAAGAATTTGATATTCAGGGAATATTGCTTAATGACTTGGGGCTAGGACAACAGCATATTCTTTTCCTTGTTTTGATTCTCGGGTTTATATCCATTGATATCTTGCATGTTTTTATGTAGTGATGTGCTTCTCCATTGATTAACTGTCGGATATATACTCGAGAGTCAAAACAATGAAAAGAATATGCTTCTGTCATAGCCCCATTAACGACTATAAATCAAGTTAAAAGCAAATCCGAATTATTTGAATTTTCAGATGGGAAGTGGAGGTTGTTCTCTCAGACCCCTTGGAGATACTTGTAGACCTAATGCTGGACCCTGTTTACCTTTGCAAATATGTCAAATTCTCCGACCCCCAAAGACAGCGCATAAATCGGAGTTGGGCGTGGTATAATGGTTGCAAAGTTTTCCAAGATCACAACCCTGTTGGGAGTCAAGAAACTCATGTGTCTGAACTCTAGTATTGGTAACAAAATGTTTGCTTGAAGTATCCGTCATCTGAACACTGCTGCCCCAATGAAAGCAATCTCTTAAATAACCAGTAACAGTCGTACATATGCAAACATTTGCAGCAGCAGCAGATGTTACACGTCACTAGGTTTGCACAGTCCAAAACGAACCTGACCCTCCTATCCAACTTCAAGCCAAGAGTTGTGGGTCACATGACAAAAGGAGGGTGGATCTGTAAATTCATCCTTGTCCGTTTGTCCGTTCGTCTGTCCACACTTCTCAATAACTACGCTTTGGAATTTTTTGAAATTTTGCACAAACATTAAACATGATATGAGTAAAAAAAAAAATAAAATAAATAACAGAACGGATTTTCCGGGAGAAAACTCTGATTGTCACCCTAGAGGTGCCTTTCGGATTAAAATGGCTAAAATTTACACGTTTGTGCTTATAAAAAAAACAATTGATGCTTTGGATTTTTATAACTTATTCTGAAAAGTTGTAACTGATTTCTATAAAATTTTCTGTCTATACTTTTCGATAAGTCTTGGGTGTGCCCCAGGGGCATTTTTGCAGATGTTATTTAAGCAAATAATGTTTACATTTAAGAAAATTATTACTACATATCTGTAGATATATTTTATATTTGAGCAAATATTTCCAAAGATTGATATTTTTTTTTTTTTTTTTTTCCCCCCCCCCCATGTTATAGAATAATTAGGACGTTCATTCATACTATATATAAAATATGGGTTGGTTATAAGTAGGGCTGGTACAACAGCATACTATTTTTGTTTGACTTTTGCGTATATATTCGTTAATATCTTCAGTTTTTATATAGTGATGTGGTTCTCAGTTGATTGACAGTCTTACTGTGTCGGATATATACTCAAGTCAAAAGAATGAAAACTATGCTGTTGTCACAGCTCTAGTTATAGGGTCTAGTGTGTGACACACACACACACACGCACACGCACACACACGCGGATGCTTACGACTTTAAATATGTAATGGAGTCGTTAAATGTCTTTCACATTATAAAAGTAACATAAACGAATCACAAATAAATTAATGTTTAAAACTGCTCGACTTACGAACCGTGTGAATTTAGGGATGACGAATACAAGGCATGCTTACATGTACGTTCAGCTTGGCATTCCAGGGGTTAGGGTTAGAGAGCGAGATGGAAAAAGGAAGTCTGTGGGCTGAAACCTGCAACTGCTAGAAAAAGGGGCGATAACCATATATCTCGCACTTGTGTTGTGCGAACCAGGTTTAGTGTCAGTTTGACATTGTCTCTATGAAAAATATAGAAGTTGCTGTTTTTAACTGATGAATTACCACTTATCAAGGCCCGAGGACAACTAATTTTTCATGAAGGCATAAAAAGCACGGTGCGTGTAATGAATTACATACTTTCGATCTTCTTATGATCCGCCATTCTAACTTTGGAGTTTTATTCTCCTTTATTAATTTCCAATATTGAAGTGATAATGATGTCTTTTCCGTATTTTTGATTAGTAAAAGAACTTTTATGCCCATAAAATATATAATATAAAGGGATGGTCTTTATTGAAAGTTTCGTGGATGGTTTTTGGCCTGATGAGGTGATTTTCCCTGCTAGGGGGTCATTGAAACACGTTTGCTAATGTGTAGCCAATAGCTCTCCAACAATCAATATATTGCTCTGTTTCATGCATTGAGCACTCTTTGGAATGACATATTGTGTTATGAGTTACTGAAAAATTCTACCAACAGTATAATATATATATATATATAAATTATTTTTTTTACTATAATAATTAAATACCTACAGACACTAGTGTTTCATCCTTTCGGGATTCTTCAGTGCAGGGTGTCACGATTCGAACCCCGCGACACGAGACATCTCTGGCTCGATTAGCGGAGGCCGTATCCATTCGGCTACCATTAATCGTGTGAAATAGCGTTGAATTTTTTAAATTTTAATTTAAATGTTCATTACGTAAGACAGACAGTGATCAAATCGTTATACGATGATCTACGCATAAGAGCTAAATTGACCGACTTTTTAATTCAACTGAAAGTGCTCAACTATAAGAAACGAATTTCTTAAAGGGGCTGTCATAATTATTTTTTATTTATATATATATATTTATTTATATATATATATATATATTTATATATATTTATATATATATATTTATTTATATATATATATATATATTTATATATATTTATATATATATATATATTTATATATATATTTATATTTATATATATATATATATATATATTTATATTTATATATATATATATATATATATATATATATTTATATATATATATATATATATATTTATATATATATATATATATATTTATATATATATATATATATATATATTTATATATATATATATATATATATTTATATATATATATATATATATATTTATATATATATATATATATATATATATATTTATATATATATATTTATATATATATATTTATATATATATATATATATATATATATATATATATATATATATTTATATATATATATATATATATATATATATATATATATATATATATATTTATATATATATATTTATATATATATATTTATATATATATATATATATATATATATATATATATATATATTTATATATATATATTTATATATATATTTATATATATATTTATATATATATATATTTATATATATATATATATATATATATATATTTATATATATATATTTATATATATATATTTATATATATATTTATATATATATATATATATATATATATATATATATATTTATATATATATATATATATATATATATTTATATATATATTTATATATATATATATATATATATATATTTATATATATATATATATATTTATATATATATATATATATATTTATATATATATATATATATACACACACACACACACACACAGTTGTGCGCAAAAGTATTCGACCCCTACCAAAATTGTATTATTTCTTTGAATGGATACTTCAATAATCTTTAAAACCTTTAACGAATAAGTTCGAATAAACTGTATAGTTTTCAACAAAAAATAATAAAAAGTAATCAGTGCTTGATAATATAAATAAATTTATTTACAAAAATAAAAATATTGATGTTGCAAAAGTATTCGACCCCTTTTCATTAATACTTGGTTGAAGCTCCTTTGACCTTGATTACTGCAAGTAAACGTTTCCTATAACATCTAACGAGACTTCTACATCTGTCCACTGGAATTTTAAGCCACTCTTCCTGACAGTACTGTTTTAATTCAATCAAATTAGATGGTTTTCTTTTATTACCGCAATTTTTAAATCATGCCATAAGTGCTCAATCGGATTTAGGTCTGGAGACTGGGAAGGCCATTCTAGAACTTTCACCTTATTATTCTTTAACCATGCCTTAGTGCTCTTTGAAGTGTGTTTAGGATCGTTGTCCTGTTGAAAGGTGTACCTCCTTCCATGCCCCAACTGGTTCGCAGACGGAACAAGATTTTCTTTCAGTATGGACTGATATTTTACTGAATCCATTCTTCCATCGATTATGGTCAATCTTCCAGTTCCATTTATACTGAAACAGCCCCACACCATGATTGATCCACCTCCATGCTTTCCGGTTGGAACGGTATTCTTCACATTATAAACAGTATTTTCTTTTCGCCAAACAGTGTTGCTGGTTGCGTCCAAATAGTTCCATTTTCGTTTCGTCTGACCAAATTATATTATTCCAGTAATCAATAGGCATTTCTAGAAACTTTTTTGCAAAATTTAATCGAGCCTTTTGATGAGCTTTGGAAAGTAAGGGCTTCCTTCTGGCAATACTCCATGCAATCCGGCATGATTTAATGCCTTACGAATAGTTGAAAAGTGTACATCTGAGCCAACATTCTTCAAATCGTTCTGCACGTCCTTTAGGTTAGATTTAGAGTCTATTGAAACTTGTCTAACAATTTTCCTAGCCCCACGTGTCATTTTTCTTGGACGACCTGATCTTGCAAGACTTGATACAATCCCTTTTACTTTCCATTTTTTGATAATGGACATAATAGTCGACCGTGGTATAGAAAAACGTTTGGAAATTTTTTTATAACCTTCTCCAGACTGGTAGTCATCGATTACTTTCTTTTTAATGTCTTTAGAGTACTCTTTGTTCTTTGTCATAGTTGCAGATTTGTTGACGTTGAAAAAGAATTTTTTTTTTTACTTGAAACAATATGGCATTGAAGTTCAATTTGAACTGATTTTAGATTCAGTAGTCATAAATATTATTTATAGGAAATAAATACAAGGTCAGACTAAAATAATAAACTTAATGACGCTTTTATTTAAACTTTAAATTAAAGGGGTCGAATATTTTTGCAACATCCATATTTATATTTTTTGTAAATAAATTGATATATATTATTAATCTCGAATTACTTTTCCTCATTGTTGAAAAATATACAATTTATTCATAACTAGCGGGGGTACCCGGCGTTGCCCGAGTGTTTGTTTCCGGGACGGGGGGGGGAGTTTTAAAAAATGTTAAGGTAGGTAAGTAGAAAGGATCAAACCCGGAGTCATGAGTAAAAGTAGGAAAATAAAGTGTGAAAAAAAAAAACAAAAAAAAAAAACATCTGCAACGTTAACAGTTCGGCCACCAAGAAAAGTCCATTCCAGTTGTTTAGGAAAAAAAAAAAAAAAAAAAAAAACGACTATGGTAGGTCGGCGCGAACGTGAAAATATAATGTGAATTGTCCAGCACGCTAACCACTACGCCACAGAGCACTGCAACTTAGTTTAGTGATTTTAAATAACTTCACATGAAAGAACTACGAAGCCAAACCAGTGTTCTCTTCTCAACTGTTCCTTGTGAACGATCCCCAAACGGTGTTAAGTGGTGGCAGGGGGAGGAGGAATTTATTAGAGAAAATATTTTACCACTTCCATTGATCTTAACCGATTTTGGCCGTGACTTCTCAGCAGAAAAAGTATAGAAATCTAAGATTATCGAGGAATTTGAGAAATAATAAGCCTAGAAGACACCTCAGATATTGTTCTGCCGTTTGTGCAGACCTTCTTTTTGCTTGCAAAGAGGAGGTCTCATCGACTTAATATAAATAGTCTCTAGAATTTTTAAATGATATGGAGAGTGCGACCTGTTCAAGATAGTGAACATGTCGACACTGAAATTCGTGGCGCACGCATGGTTATTTATAAGGTGGTTGCAAATCGCAGAACGATACGTATTATTCAAAACATCAGACGGCGAGAAATTTGCATAACGAATTTTCGAAGGCACATGCTGTTTCAAACGGAAATCTAATCTCTGCGATGTTCGCCCAACATAGTGCGCACTGCAACTACATTTAAATAAATAAGATAATTATTATGGTGGGGGGGGAAGAACATCTTTGCGAATAGACGGCAACATAGGCCTGATTGAAAAAAAAAAAACAAACGCGTGGATTAGATGCAAAATAACGTTGTACAGACACAGAAATTTGCTTAGCAAAAAGGTAGACGTAGGTAAACAGGACATCTATTAACCGTAATTTCTTTTAAGTTTATAGAAATTGGAAACTTTCTTATTAATAGTAGTTTCAACAATATCCAATGGGTAACCATTATTACAGAAGATCCGTGTAATAAATTTAAGCTCGTTATCCAGATTAACTTTAGAACAAATCATCAAGGCCCTATGTGCTAAAGTCTTAAGTAAATTGTATTTTTGGTTTATAGGGCAGAAAGAGTCCCAACGAGTATAGAGACCCGTAAAGGTTGGTTTACGATAAACCGAAGAAAGAAAACACGAAGATGTCTTAGACACAAGTACATCTAAGAACGGAAGAGTAGAATTCGTTTCCTTATCTACCGTAAACTTAAGGGCTGGATGAACGTTATTAAGAGACACAAAAAAAGCATCCGCATTCGTCTCGTTTTCAAATAAGCAAAAGGTATCATCAACGTAACGAAAATAAATGTCTGGTTTTTGCAAACCAGACAATAGATCCTGTTCATGAAAACCCACAAAAATATTAGCCAACGCTGGTCCCAATGGGAACCCATGGCGACACCATCTGTCTGTCTGTACATAACATCGTTAAAACTGAATTCTACCGACATAGTGGCGAACTTCATCAATTCTACAAAAATATTTTCTGGAATTGGAGGAGTCGGAAGTTTACTTCGATATAAGGCGTCAGCACAAATATTGATCGTCTCTAACAAAGGAATGCATGTAAAAAGACTAGAAATATCAAAGGAACACACAAATTTATTTGAATGAGTGTAATTTTGCATAAAGTTAGCAAAGCTAAAAGTCTTTAATGCAAAATGAACTGAAACGTTCCAAAACTGGTTCTAAAATACTTGTCAACCATTTTGCTAAATTATGTTGACAGGACTCGATCATCGATAGTATGGGTCTCAACGGTACCCCCTCTTTAAACTATACAATCAGGGGCGGATGGAACCCGTGGGACGAATTAAACTAGAAATGGAAGTGGGAAGAACACCACTTTTAACCCATTTGACAAGTTGCTTTTGGAACTTGGTCTGAGATATATAATTATACATATTTGTGTGCGTGTTATGCCGTAGAACAGTGAAAATAAGAACAATCAACTCTGGGTTCGGTTAAGGAACAAGTGTATTAACAATAATGTACAAAGATAGGAAAGCGTGTATATCTGCTGGGCACTCGGCTAGCAGTTGAAGTGCAGTCGCACCTCTCACCGGTGTTGGAATTACTAGCGCTATTTATAGTGCTAATCGGTGTAAATTCCTCTGTTCTAGGAAGGCCGGCATAACGTGTATGTATGTATGTATGTATGTAAATTGCTTCTGTTAAATTTCCTACTTTCTCTCCTATGTGTATTTTCTATGTGAGCTATCCAAATGTTTCCCTTTTTTCTCTTTCCTATATATATTTATATGTCGGATATATCATTCCTCACTTGTATTATTTCACGATGTTTTTTAAATATCGATTATATATATATATATATATATATATATATGACAAGTATTGTTAAATAGCACGGAGTGTTCTTAATAAGCTTTCTTTGTAGTTTTTCAATTTTTTTAATCGTTTGTCTTGTTCCTCGGTTTAATCTGTAAGAAAGTTCCATAATCATCTTGGTTTATTTTTTCTTTCTTTTCAAGTACTTTCGATTGAGTTTTCAACAGTCGTCATCAGGCAGTTTGATTATTGTTCGTTTAAAATCTGGATGCTTTTATGCTTCAGTTAAAATTATATTTAAATTTCTTGAACTAGTGAAGTGTGTTGTGTGCAAATATATATAGGATTTTTTTGTTCTCCTTTCTTACGTATTATGACGTGGCTAAAATAAATGTACAATGTTAAGTGATTTTTTTACAATATGGTACAGAATTCTTAGATTTTGTTTAAATTATTATTTATAACCTTACATTACAATACATATGTACACGTAACCATGTGTGTATACATATATTGAATGGTCACGTACAAAGGCACTTCAGAATGTTACTACTGTTTTCAAAATTTACATAATTTCTTTTAGTTTAGTTTTTATATAAATTCCAATATTTTTAATCTTTTAACGTTTGAATCCATATGGAGGATTATTGTATTTTTCACTAAGATCTTTCTAAATTGAGAATGTGGGCAGCCATGTTTTAGGTGTTGGGAAATTGAGCTTGTGTCGGCAAGATGTAGGGTCAATCGTCTGGACAATGTATTAGTCGTGTGTCTAATGTAACTATTAGTGTTGGAGATGCATTCTCCCAAGAGGCATTTGAATTGATAGACTACTTCGGTTTCATATATATATATATATATATATAACTGATTTTCGATGGTTGTCATTTTATTCAGGTAGTTAATTATTTCTAATACTATAGCATGCATATACTTGATTAATGTTTACTTTGGACTATCCACTTGTAAATGAGTGCGTAAATTTATTTGTCTTTGTGGCATGCTCAGGTCATAGTTTCTGGTTAGTGTTCTGTTATCATTTGAGGTTAATTGTGGTTAGTTTCATAATGTAGCGTTGTTTTTTGATAATAATTCCTGTAGGTATATATATCAACATTCCAATTAAAGGCGTGCACGGCCCATAGATTATTTTATTTAAACGTTTTTGAATGTTTAATTATGTAAAGTAATATAATGCTTGGTTAGTTTGGTATATATGCAGTGGACGTTTGAGATGGAGCTGGAGGGTAACTAGGGAATAGTCCTTATCTTAAAATTGGCTGTTTTATTTTAGCATCGTCTTCCGTGATTAGGTGAGTGTCGTTATCAATTAGGGGTGTGTTGGTTTAGTGAGTAAAGTTATTAATTAGTGGTTTATCTGGATCACTTTGTATCCAGATTCCTTTTACCTTGGTTCAATTATGATATTGAGTGAGGGGTTGAGTTTATGGTTACTACTGCGGCGGTGGGGGGTACTATTAGTTTATTTTAAGCATAGCTACAAAAGTGCTTGCAGTTTATAGCCGAGTCAACTTTTACATTTAATAATTTATTCCGGTCCTTAAAACTAAGAATCTCATTTCTCTGCTGAACATAAATAACCGGCTAAAACATGTAGTTCACTAACTTTACCCTTTGTAAGAGTTTTCCATTCGATTGAATGTGTTTTGTTCGATTAGCTTCCAGTAGTGTACTGAGAGTGAGATGTCGGTAGCATATGCTTTGTTCATTGATAGTGTGGCCATAGAAGCTGACTTTTTAAGGTCCTTAAAGTGCTACTTATGTAAAAAAAAAATTGTTTCCTTGTTTTCTGATGTGAATATTCTAGCCTGGTATACTACCGAGGGTGTGAGGTAATTATTGCTTAGTGGGCATTCGATAGGTGTTTGGAAGTTGCAGATATTTCTATTATCACTATCATTAGTCCATAGTTAGATTGTTTTTCCTTAATATTTTATTATTGTTTTTTTTTTTTTTTTTTTTTTCTTTTTAGAATTCTCTTTAAGTTACAGCTGTACTGAAAACCAAATTTTAGGGTCATTTCGTTAAAGATTTTATATAGTGTACTGCTAGGTGGGAAGTGTTTCTGTAAAATGAAGGAATTCATTTTCAAGTTTCGTGTTTACCATTAGGTTGAAGTGGGGAGGGGGGGGTGAACCAAATTTTCCTTCCTCAATTATTATATCTAGTTGTATTAATATTATTGCTATTGTATTTAATGTTGGCATTTTTATATCTGCTATTTATTTATTTTTTATTTTATTTATTTTTATTTATTTATTTATTTTTTTTTTTAGCATGTTAAATATTATGTATTGAATATTCCCTTATTGGAGTTATTGTTTATTCTACGTTCGATTGATTTAGTTATGTGCTTAATGATAGAGGGTAGGTTGTTGGAGCGTAGGTAGATATGTGAGGTTTGTTTTCCTTAGTGTATGGTTTGTAGGTATTGGTAGCTAAATCAAAAGTGACACCCAGAAAGTTTACTTGCTTAATGTTGCTAGTAATTTCTACTTTGAGGCTCAAATTCTTCATAGCCTCATGTATTGTTCTTTATTATCACATTTTATGCTTGTGGTGTCTTTGACTATCAGGCCGTCGGCCCTGTATAAGCCTATATACTTTTTGTCATCTTGGGATGCTATGTAGATAGAATAATCCAATTGTCGGTGGCTTCTGCCGAGTCCAGAGAGCCCATTGCTAAATCAAAGCCGCCATTTCGACTGTTTTTTTTTTTTTTGTATATTGCTCCCTATTGCTAATAAGTAGTGTGTGTTTTACAATTAGAAATGAAACTAGGTTTAAGGCTCTTAAAATTCACACCGTGGCACAGTGGTTAGAGTACTTAGAAATGTCAGTTGTAAAAGTCACCTTCTCCTGAAGGTTCGATTTTCAGTGTGGACGACCGAAAAATACAATTGTGAATTACTTAGCCATGACTTGGTAGAGGTCCTAACAGAACAAGAGCATCCTACCCCCGTGAAGTAAATAAAAGGTTCTGCCCAAGTTTGACAAGATACATCGAACGAAATGTGAAAATCTCAAGATGAGAACGGTAGTCCAATGAATGCAAATAATACGAATAAACAATCCTCATCTCAAAAACTCAAATTTTTTCTTTTTTTTGTCGGTAAGATGAGTTTTACATTTTAAAATAGCAGGCAACACAATGTATGAACCTTGAGGATTCTATCCCACAATGGACCCCCCCCCGCCCCTGACAAAGGAGACATTGGACCTAATAGTTCACTCCTGTTCGCTTGCACTCTTAATAACCACACCTTGGATTTTTAAAATTTTGCACAAACATTAGTCATGGTGAAAGTGAATTTTTCCTTCATGGAGGGGGATCCCGCATGCTCGACTTGTTTCTCCAAAAATAATCCAATGATACAGATATGCTCGTTAGTGACATGTCAAATACTCGACATATGTTTGCGTTTTTCTTTTTAGTCTGCGCTGCTTTTATTCTCGTGTACGACTCGATGGAAGAGATGTGAAACCTGTCGTGAATGAAAAGATTAAAACTCTGCGAAAACTACGGACACTCGTTGCTGGGTCGACAGTCTTGTACATTACAATATTGATTTTGATCTGATATTCTTTAACTTTATAAATCAATATTATGCTCTCGTTAAATGAACTGGTCTTCAACAAATCAAAACTATGAATTACTAGCTGGTCGCATGGCGTTACCCGGTCGTACAATATGATTAAACATAATTTATGCAGATTGCATATGTATTGTTATAGAATCATTGATTATTATTATTGATTATTATATATTACCGGGAATAATTTGCCCAGTGGACTAATTCTCAGACTAATTAAAAAAAAAAAAAAAAAATCAAATTCCGTTTTTTTGTTTACAATATCACGCCAACTGATATTTGGATTTGACGGTGAATGCTCTGGAAAAGTCATTTCTGTTTAATGTTTAGTTTTAAAATATGCAAACTAAGTAATGATTTGCAGCGATTTTAAATGGCACCTCTTGTCATAAATTGTACTCCTTAATAAGAAAAAATTAAAATAAGATGGTGAGGTACACTCGAGTTTGAACACAGGATCATTTGAACTGTAGTTGAATGCTCTACCACTCAGCTATATCTCTAGATGTTTTCCCTTGGTCGGTGTAATTTAAAGTATTCCCCTATATTCTTTTTTATCGTATTGTTCTTCTGAGTCCGTCACATTTTATTCTTGTGGCGTCTTTAAGTATCATCAGGCCGTCGTCCCTGTATAAGCCTATTTTTTTTTTTTTTTTTTTTTTTTTTTTTTTTTTTTTTGTGATTCTATGCAGTATGAATAATCCAACTAGATCGGTGGCTTCTGCAGAGTTCAGGGAGCACATCACTAAAAGAAGCCATTCTGGCTATTTTTCGTCCATTTTTTTTTTTCCATTAGATAAGTTTTGTACAGAAATTAATCCGATAATTATCGAAAAACGAAAACATCCGATATGAAACATGGATAAAAGTGTTTAGGGATTGCGATTTTTAAGATTTTATGTTCTGTAAGTCTTCAATTTTCGCTAGGTTTCTCCTACATATATATGATGGCATCTAGTGCAGGAGATGGTGTATATTCCGGCATTAGATGTGAGGTTTTTGGAAAGGTGTTTTGTGGTCTTTAATATATGAGCTGGTTTGTACTGTACGTATTCCTAATGTGTTAATATGTGTTTAATATATGATCTGGTTTGTACTGTACGTATTCCTAATGTGTTCCATGTATTACAGATTTTTTTTTTTTTTTTTTTTTTTTTTTGTCATCACTTACCCTAGAGTGGCCTCTGGCCCTTGATAAATGTTAGGTAGATAAGACAAGATCGGTCACGGAACTTGGGTAGGGCTATATTTTCTAAATGGATGTCTCTATGGGAATTTATTCACAATAGACTTGAAGACGACCATGTTATAGTCTGCTGGAAAGCAGACACAGTATTTCGTTCCAGAGGCGGACAATTTGGCACAAGGGGAAGGGAGGGTCATGACAAACTAATGCTTACTAATCTAGTTTGTACTCTACTCCCACCGCAATACCGCATCCATACTATACACCTATCAGCATATACATCCTTCATCGTTAAAACCTATATGAAAATGTGCAATGGGGGGGGTATAAAAACTTATATATTCAAAATAAAGATATACATACAATGTTAATAAAAAAAAAGACCCCCCCGCCCCCATTACTAAACTGTGGCAGATATGCTGACTTGTCGGTCGAAATACTGATGTGGACCCAAACACTTTATTACAAATACCTTTAAGGAAAATTTTGAAAGGGAACCTGTATCTCAGGCAAAGCAAGTGATCTGTCACCTATTTGGGGAGGGGAATGGGGTAAAAAAACAAATAGGACCTAATGATCACTATCACACTCTAGCTAGGTTATGAACTTTAATGCCTGAAAACTGGTCCTTACTCTAAATTTAAACATGATCTGCTCTTGACTTGGGGTTTGAGCAGCAGGTGAGGTCTTTACAGGTGGGGGTGGGGTGGAGGAGAGGTATTGTGAGGGATAGCAAAAGTAGAGGACAAGGGATGATTTCCTTTTAACAGGACTAAAGGGAATTAACTTTGGGAGTATCTGGAGGATAGATGTAGTAGGAGGAAGCATTACTTTTACAGAGGAATGGGATTTAGGTTTAGAGAGACAAACCCCATCACTCAGTCCCCTTCTAGTGTTTGGGGCGTGGTTTAGGGGTTTAGGATTTACAGGGAGATTTGGGTGTAAAATTTGTTTCCACATCAAGTCTGTTAAGGTTCACACCCTTGACGTACTTTGCCTTACCCGGCTCCTTTTCCAGCATAGCCTCCTTCCTCGATTGTTTAAGATAGGAGGCCAGTAGTTGTCTTGCTAGTGACGATTTCCCATGGTTGACCTTTTCATATCATCTTTGGTAGGCCCTCTTTGGGAAGGGGACGAGGTCTTTCACCGCAAGTTCAATTCTCAAATGCTGTCCCACACACGGCTTTGGGTTTGGAACATTTTTTTTATTTCTTTTTTTTTCTACAATCCAATGTCGGGTGGATCTTTCCACAGTGCCAGCGAGTAGGTCGTCTTCTACCTATGATTATTGGAAGTTTTTTTTCCCCATTCTAAAAAAAAAAGAGTAAAATTGTCTCTGTCAAGCAGTAAATCGAAAGACCAGATTCCGTTATATTCGTTATATTGGACAGAAACTGTCACCAAATTTTAGAAGGAAGGCTCCAATATGTTCCCCATCAACATGGTGAGGGACGTGAAACAGTCACGATCGTTCTGTTTCCCATGTATTTGGAGTGAAGAATATAGTTGGGAGTGATTTCTTTTGGGGATAAGTTTTATAGCGAGTTGAAAAGGACATTCCAAGTATTGTAGCCCTTACATTTGATTAGTCTGAATGGGCAGAATCGTGTGGTTGCCAGAAGTGTGTTGATGATTTCAGACGTCGCTTGAATCACTTTCTTGGATTTGCAGTCCACGACAAAGAAGACACATTCTTTTGGTATTTTCTCAAGTAATTCCAATGATTCCTTTCTCTGTTACGAAATGCTGACATTTTTTTAGCTCTCTCCACAAATTCAGATGTCGATCTTTGGAGGTTTAGTCTAGGTGTTATTTGAAGACCCTTCCAACTCCATACTATTCTTGTCCATAGACGTCTGGCTAGCAAAGGCAGCCGGAGCCAAACCGTTACAAAACAGTAAAAAAGTCAAATTAAAAATTAAGTTAAAAATACATGGCAAAAAAATTCTTGCCTAAAAAAAATAGGCGATAACAATAAATGGCGATAACAAGTAGAAGTGGCAGAAGCACAAAAAAAAATAAGACCTTACCAAATATGATACTGGAAGGTTAATATTTGCATAAATAAAATATACACAATGTGGCACAAGGCCAAAAAGGGGGCTGGGGGTTAATGTGGTCTTAACATTAACTTAACTAAACTCTTTTACCATAATACCGGACTCGCTCCATGGAAATCCTCATTAAAACTCGAAATGATATAAATACGCGATATGGGGATAAAATTTTTATTTACAAACCGAAGGAATATATACAATGTGAAAAATTGTTAGTAAAAGAGCCCCCCCCCTCACTAATAATTGTGGCAGGTAAGTAGTTTTGTCAATCGAAAAGGATGTAGGTTCCCACAAAAACTAACTTTAAACACCACAGAAATGAACCTACACCACTGACTAAACGGCATATACAGGATGACCCCCCCCCCAAAAAAAAAACAAAAAAAAAAAAAGCTAAATGGAGGCCATCTAGAACATATGCTGTAGAACGGAGGAAAAAAAATGCCAAAGACCCTAGTGTTTTGATGTGATGTTTTGAATATAATAAACTAGTTATGACCAAAGTTTCATTTCATTCGGACAAAACACTAAGAAACGGGGGCTAATTAGAGTTGGGGCCCGTTTTTTTTTTGGAGGGGGGAGGGTCACCATGTATTTAGTTCAAATTGCTTGCATTCATAGAAAATACCCATAAACTAAATAATAATAGTGAAGAATTATTTCTGTAGGTTACGATAAAAGCAGCCCAGTTTAATTTATTTTCCAGACCAAAATGCCATAACAGTTGGATGTAAAATTCACTGATTTTTTTTTTTTTTTAATTATAAAAATGAATCAGTGGATGAAAAAGCGAAAAAAATATTACCTAGTGTTTTTCTCGATCAAAACGAAAATATTAATAATGTACTCTGTCTTGTAAGACCCCTTTTTCCACCATAAATAAAATCAAACATGTGAAATAAACGGTGTTTATTTACACAAAAATAAATAACAAACGAATCTTTGTTTTTTGTTTTTTTTTTTTGGGGGGGGGGGTCCAAAAAGTGTCCTGATAGACAGTTCATGCAAATGTGAAAGTTATTGAAACTGTTAGTAGTTTTGACAAGAAAAAGCAAAGTGTCCTTTGTTATCTCAGCAAGAAAACGGGTTTAATTTTTGGGTACTAGTGCAGAGAGTGATCCGGACGTGAATGTTATTTATTGTAAACATGGTGTTTTGTACATATTCTATACTTCAACCTTACAATTGAATAAAAAACAAAACTTTAAATAAACTTTGAAATAAGATTTAAAAAATAGCGCGGATCATTCTCTGCACTAGCACCAATGTTTGTGTGTGCTAGTAAAAAGGAAGATAAATGTCCTTGCGTGCGGCTGAATACCTGCATTATTCGTGGTGTGTGCGTGCATACAGATAATCGTTTTGTCATGCTAGTGGAAAAATATGTAGCCGAGTGAGAATGAGTGAGTGAATTTGTTTAAGTATTTGTCAATCGGCTCCCAGGCGATGTGAGAAAAAAGGTTTTGAAAATTAAATCCTTCTTTGAGCTTTGATTGGTTGGGAAGTGCACTCTTGTCACATGTTATTCTTTCAACTACGTCCGGCAGACAAAACGCATTTTAAGTTTTGTTCTCTGCAGAATTTGCGTGGCTATATTTTTAAATCTTTGCGCCTCTGAAATTTTTTTTTTTTTTTTTTTTTTTTTTTTTTTTTTGCACGCGTGGTTTTATTTATGTTTAGAACAAGAAGTGATTTTTTTTTTTTTTTTTTTTTTTTTTTTTAGGCGTCTTTAACCGCAAAATGATGAATTGCCGTAAATCTACTAACGTAAATATTAACCCAACCCGTCGATACCGATAAGGGATTGAAACTTTTGAAAATCTTCAAAACTACACAATAGATTACTTGTACTCGTTGAAAAGCGCACCAGAAAGTTATATTCAGAAAATCAAGCATGGAAAAAAAAGCTATGCAATCCGAATTGGAAGCTTTCCTCTAAAAATAATGCATATGAAATGGCACCGAAACCAGAGGATAATATAATTTCTTCTCGCTGGATTTTTAGCAAAACAGTCACGACCTCTAGCAGTGAAACTTTTAAAGCAAGATTTGTTGCAAAAGTTTTTTACCAACTTTCTGAGGTCGAATATTTTGCTACATTGTCACCAAATTTAACGACAATAAGAATTTTATTGCAACTTGCCGCTCAATACAATTTTAAAATACATCAAATGATGTAAAAAAAAAAAATTATTCAAATGCTCCGATTGACTGGGAAATTCATATTTACCCCCCCCCCCGCTCTCCACGGGATTTAAAATTAAAAATTTTCATATAGAAACTGAATAAGTCCCTGTACGGTCTAAAACAAAGCGCTCACAATTGGAATTCTATTTATTTAATAGAACAAAAATTCAAGCAGTAGATGCATGTATACCAAAAATATAGGTAATAAATTGTTGATTTTGGGTTGACAATATATTACAAAGCTATCTCCAAAACCTATCAACAATTAAGGATTAACTCGTGCAAAACAAGTCCTTCGTTATCTAAAAGGAACTAAGGAACAATCTTTAGTATTTAAAACGTTGACATATCCCCAAAATTTAGAAGGCTTTTCAGATTGGGTAATTCTGAGGATCGAAAAAGTATAACTGGATCTCCTGGAATTTAATTAATTAATGGAATTTATGATCTCCTGGAAAACTAAAAACACACATTAGAATACTAAGCGATTTCCTAGTACTTAACAAAATAAAGATCGATTAATCTACTGGTCCTACCAATCCTGTACTATTTTTTTTTTTTTTTTACAATATCTTGTGGTCTGCATTCATGCGAGATTTCAATAAATAAAAATTCTTTATATATATATATATATATATATATATATATATATATATATATAAACTACTTCATTTACTCACATAAAGTTTACGCATAAATCTATACTTTTGTATATTAAATTTAAGTATTTACTTCAAAAGTGCTCAATACGTAGGTAGAGCTAGTTAGTAATTTATAAAATATATATGGCGATTAAGCTACATTGAATATTCTGCGTTTCATCCACTATAGGATTCGTCAGGCTTATGCGCGAATTTTGTGGTTGCTTCTTGTTTTTATATATGTTGAGGATTTCTAGTTAGCCAATCAGCTTTCTAGTATCCACCGCGCTCCCTCCTATCAATTTGCTATCCTGTACTTTAAAGAACCTCAAAATCTATTAAACTGTAGACGAGAAATAACAAACAACTGTGTTCACAAAATAAAACTTACTCTAGGATAGCGAGACAAAATAGCTTTAAAACTAACAATAGAAAACAAACAAATAAATAAATTAAATAAACATTAATATACATAAACGATCACATATATATATGTGTGTGTGTAACCAAGTTATGGGGTTGATATGCTGTTATAGAGAAAGAGCCAAAAGAACGAAAAAAATAGGACGATCAAATGACTCTTTGGTTAGAACAGACAAAGGAAAAAGTATGTCAAGAGATACTTATTGTTGTAACGGTCAGTTTGGAGTGAGCTGGCTGTTTATTTTGAATCACAGAATTCGAGATGAAATGACAGGCGGTTGTTTATTTTAGAAAACAAGGTTTTCTTGTTGTAAACAAATACAAACTATTGATGTTTAAAGGGCATTGATGGATATGTATATATTCCTCGAACACAGAGAAAAGAACAGAAGGAGAAGAGAGAATTCGATTTTGGCGAATTCAGATGGTGTTAAAGTCGGGCAGAGAGGGTTTTTGACTTAAAACACGTATCTCCAATGGCCGAAAAACTTATCTGAACTCGAATCACAAGCTACCGTTTTAAAATAGCTACAGCCAACTTCCTTCAAACTCTGAAATATTATTAGACCATTATTATTGTGAATAAACCCAGATTAATTGTTTATTCGTGTGTGGAATCGTTTTTATTTCCTTTTTCACCACACTAAAATCCATGGCTCTCTTATCGGCGATGTTCGCCGGTAAGCGGGTACACAACGTCAGGTCCGGAGTATAAATTTAGACGACCAACTGATAATTCTGTCACTACCAATACTAGCAACATTAAAACGGCTAAGAATTATCACCGGCAGTGGTCACTGGAAGGACGAAAATAGTGAGCTGCAAACCGCCAGTCGGGTCGTTTTCAGGCTGCCGTAATTGGAGTGGAAGAGTTCTGAGGTCGACGATCGTCTCAACTGACCGGCTGAAGGGGGTGACATGTGTGTGTATATGTGCATGTATGTGTGTACACATAAGTATATTTATATATATATTAAAAAGAAAAAAAAAGGAAAAGATCTACTTTAAACCACTAACCTAGTTCTAAAACAGATCCTTTGTTCAATAAAATGCATGCCCATTGGCTGATAGGAGGGGGCGTGGTGGATACTAGAAAGCTGATTGGCTAACTAGAAATCCTCAACATATATAAAAACAAGAAGCAACCACAAAATTCGCGCATAAGCCTGACGAATCCTATAGTGGATGAAACGCAGAATATTCAGTGTAGCTTAATCGCTATATATATATATATATATATATATATTGAAAATTATATGAATTAACAAATTCTATAAATAGTAATGAGGTTTGGAGCTGGGAGAATAAATACACAGGTCCTGAAAACTTGGGTCCGTGTGTATGTATATATATATATCTATAAAAGTGAACGTGTCTGTCTGTGTACATTTCCCTACGCAATAACTCTGTCAATTTTTAGTCTATAGACTCGAAATTTGAAATACCGGGTACTGAGATTTGGGAAAATCGATGTGACGGGTGTCAGCCAGAAATTTGGCTGTTAAGGGGTCAAATTTTAATGATTTGACCTTTAAGAACTCTACCAAACTCCTCCGACAATTTTGGGTCTAGACACTTGAAATTTTAGATATAGGTTCCTTGCACCTGGATCTAACTTAATAAAGTGATTCGAGCCCGAAACTATAAATTTTAAGGGGTCATAATAGGGGTCAAAGTTTTAAAAAATTAACCATTTTTTTGTTTTTTTGCTTTTTTTGCACAGCATACACCTCCAAACACCCGAGCAACGCCGGGCACCCCTGCTAGTATATATATATAATTACAAAAATTATTAAAAATATTCATTATTAGAAACACCTACTTAAATAACGTAGAGTAAAGGTAATATATGTTTAAGTGAAGCACTAAACACTTTGAAGAATAAACATGCCATTCTAAATAGAATATCGAAAGTATATCCAATTCCTCATAAAATAGTGTACATATGATAATTTTAAACGTCATTAATATAATTAAATATATTTACTTTACAATAAATCAGCTATTAATAACATTGATAGATACAATACAGAATTTAATTGATGTAATGCATTATGTGTTAATGGAATATTATTTAATTTATAAAAATGGTAAGAGTTCATGTTTGCCCAACTGTTTGTTACTAGAATCTTTATTTCTATATTTTCGATCTGCAAGTTTTCAATAAAATCTATGACTAGCATATTATCGCACATCGATCGTATATAATTCTTAACTCAATATATTATCTTTAATTTTAGTATCCTTAGTAATAAGTTATTAATATAGAAATATATCTTATATTTTATATAGTTGGTTGTTTTTGTTTTACGGCATATCAACCCTTTTGTACAGCAGTTTTACACTAAGACTTCAGAAGGGTGTTTAAAAAAAAAAAAAAAAAATTGCTTTTTGCCCCATTTTAAAACCAGATCCAAGTTAAAAAAACAAAAAAGAAAAACAAAAAAAAAACAGTAATACATTGTGACAATCAGAATAGTATCTTATTAGCAAATAACTAGGATTCATCAAAGGTCAAAGCATATTGATATCAAATATTATTTCATAAATGAAATCGGTAAAAAAAAATGTATTTCTCTTAATTGTATAGAATCTAAAAAATATAGCGACATTTTTACTAACCCTGTAACAAAGATAAGATTGAAACATTTTGTAGTTGTTGTGTTATCTAATAAGGGGGACCGTTGTGTAATTGTCTAGTTCTTTCTATTAAGTGACATGTTCGTGTGTGTGTGGTACATGTATTTTTGGACATACCTTCTGCGTCGTGGATGTTGGTCTATCTGGAATCATCTCGTGTCTTGGAGGGGAGATGGGTACCTGTTTTGGACGAAAATTCATTTCACTCCAAGACAAGGAATTGGTTTTATAGTTTTTATTCACTTTTCCAGATGTGTCGCAGAAGGATGGAAAGTGAATCTCTGGCTTGCGTGGTTTACTCTTGGTTTAATTTCTACACACGTCAGCGTCCCCCCCCCAGTGAAGGGGAGGAAACGACCGTTAAGCTGTCCGTCGCCTTCTAAGTCCAAATGAGATCGATCTCCTCGATTCAGCCAACCTGATCACGTGACTCGGATGCAATCTGATCAGATGACCCTGACTTCCGGTTAATGTGTCTACAATATAATTTACACACCTCTCTTTCTCTCGATCCATTCTCTAACATTATCGCTAAACTTTTTGGAATTTAATCTTGAATAAATCTATTTTCAGAAACCCAAAATGAGAAGTCGAAACCACAAAAAAAAAAAAAATGTCCCGGGTACAACGATAAACTAAAACCATTTTTTTTTTTCTCGTCTTCCTAACCAAATTAACAAACTAGAAATATCTAACAGAATGTTTCGAGTTTTTTTAAAGTGAATTTTTTTCTTTCTCCCGTCAGAAACCATTTCTTTATAAAAAAAAAAAAAAAAAAAAAATGTATGAATATTTGGAAAGTGTATTTTTTTTTAAATTTATTTTAAAAAAGCAGGTATATCAGTATTTATTTATTTGTGTGTGTGTGTGTGTATATATATATATATATATATATATGTGTATAATTTTTTTTTTTTTTTTTTTTTTTTTAACCCTAATGAGAATAAAAATAAATAAAACATGTTTTTTGTTTCTTCTTTTTCAAAACAAATTGTCCGAAAAGACTTTTTCATTATATTAAAAAGGGGGTGGGTGATTAAAATGGAGGGTAGGTATTAATTTCTCTCCGCCAGGGCAATGTTTGACACAAGGTCGAGAAAGTGGGAGATGGGCAAGTTCCACTAAAAGAAAGGCACTCTTGCTTCGGCAAAAATTGCCTGAGCATCCCCGTCGGCCGGTTTCCAGCCTCACACCTGTCAGGCTGAATGAATCCTTGAGTACTCTACCCAGTCTCTGAGCCGCAAGGAGACTGATCCTCCAAAAATGGAGGGTATGACTACCAACATTTGGACGATCTTATTTATAACTACGGGTTAGGACAATCAACCAATGACCTCATTATAAAAATATCGAATTTCAAATTCAAGTCAGTTTTGCTGCCAGTTAGTCTTGAAATGACTGAACCACTCTAGATTTTAAGAATTACTCAACACTCGAGATCGTGACTTCATTGATTCTTGGCTGATTTGATTTTCTACCATCATCTTTGCTCAACATAATGGCTCAACACTTGACAAAAAAAACAAAACCTCTGACGTCAAAATGTAACGTGACAATGACAACAAATAACAATAACAAGGAAAGCCATCCATGCTTCCGTTCAGTCTTGAAAGACAAAGTATACTGCTTAGGGGCAGTGACGCATGTAATTGTCCGCACACGGAGTATTGTCACATCTGGGCTAGTGCACCAATCACTAGCATCTGTCTCTTGGACTGGATACAAAACAGTATCTACACTATGCTCCAAAACCCAGTTCTTGTTGCATTGCAGCAATGCTGCTTTAATAAGGATTTTTCCGGTAATACTCAAATTAACTTACTGCATACAAGTGGCTTCCCACCTTGTCTGGGGGTCCTGGATATGACCTTAAACTATCTCCGATGGTGAGGCCTCAGCTTGTGGGCTTTGGGGAGTGTGAAGCCACCCTTTAATTGCCATTGCTCCCAGGTTCACTCTGAGCCGGAGTGGTAGTACCTGTTTGTTCTAACTAGCGATTAAATAGGAAATGACTTGAGGGGGGGGGAGGTATATTTTATTAAGTTTTTTTTTCTTCAAAATCACTGGATTTGACATTAAATAACCTGAAAAGGGTTGATTATGCCGTAAAACAACCAACCAACCAACCAACCACCTTGTCTGGAGTGATTTATGTAAAAATTTGTTTTTTAAATAAATTCTTTATGCTTCATAATGCAAACCTAAGTGGAAATACTCCTGATCCACCTGGATATCAGCAAAATCCCACCCCTTCACGGTAGAGATGTTTGAGATGCCAGAAAATTTTCTTCTGGTAGCTTTTTTTTTTCATTGGATCGCTTGTCCTTCGAGTTCCATTTCCGTTTCTCTGACGGTACTAACATGCAGGAATTTAAATGTAATGTGAACAAACTTCTTGCCGCATATATCCCTGGTATAATTTCATTGACACACTGGGTCTCGTTAGATAACTGAAGTTAAGAGATGTGCAGCTGGTTCAATATCAGACGGGTGACCAATTAAGAATACTGGGCGCTATATATGGGAGAATATTGACCACCTCCTTTTTAAAAAAATAAATAAATAAATAAAATAAAAAAACAAAACTAAAGTTCCCAGTCTCCCAAGACTGCTGGGGTCTGCTTGTGCATTTCATATTCCCTAGTAATTCTCTTTAGACAAAAGTCGACTCAACCAACACAGGGCGAATATCATACAAATTACAAAAGTGTCAACTGCAATTCCATGCAGAGGACAAATCGCTCTAAACTACAACCAAGCCAGAGTTGCGACCTGTGATGCCTTGGGATTGTGGCTGAGCAGTCAATGGTCAGATAACTTGCAACATTCTACTTCGATCCTTATTTCGGCTAAACTGGAGAGGTCAATTCTAATCAATTGGTTGGTCACTTCATCGTATCTTGACGTTCATCTTCAACTATATTATTTATAAGGAATATATTCTGGAAAGAATGTTTTCCAGGAGGAATATATTCTGGAAAGAATGTTTTCCAGGAGGAATATATTCTGGAAAGAATGTTTTCCAGGAGGAATATATTCTGGAAAGAATGTTTTCCAGAAGGAATATATTCTGGAAAGAATGTTTTCCAGAAGGAATATATTTTACTCTAAGAGCAACCTGTTCTTGAAATATAAATAACTGTATAGAATTATATTTGACAACTTTATTCAGCATTAAATCACCCATATATGGTTGATATGCCGTAAAACCAATCAAACCGGTGTTGCCCAGGACCTTTTTTTTTTTTTTTTTTTTTTTTTTTGATAAAAAAAATATTGTGTGATTCTATTGGACGTCTTAGAATAAACAAACCACCTCAAGTCTGTAGGGGAATGGGGACGAAAATGTATTTAAATTTAATGGATTTAAACATTTAGTTCTAAGACTAAGTTTCTTTTTAACAATCACAGGAAAACCTTCTCAACCACCGCTTAACATGATCAATTATAATCCACCTGAAAGTTCATCGCTGGAATTCCTCAACTTAACATTCACAGGCATCATGAATTGGAACAAACCAAACCAAAAGAGATACAGGAACAAAGGTATTAACTCCTCATGAAGATTACCCCCTTATAAATCTGGCCCCTACCACATTAGCCACGCTCCTTATACTTCAGTGACAGTACGTTTTGTTTCGTGTGAAAAAAATAAGATCCCCATATTATTTTTTATTTGTTTTTTTTTTTTTTTACTTGTGTTCACCCCCCCCCCCCTTACAAAGCTTATCGCCACTTGGACGTAAGGGGCTACTATTTGGGGCCATGTCTAGGAAAGATTAACAAGATATTTGTTTGTTACATTTAAACTTCTGCATATCAGTACAGCTAGGAAAGCAGGCAGCAGGAAGGGAATTCCAAAGTCTAGCTGTTCGAGGGAAGAAACTATTAGAATAGAAAGTTTTCTGGCATTTAGGGACATCAACAGTGAAAGGGTGAGATCTTATTGCTAAGCGGGTTTGTCGGGGATATGTACGTCGAGGGGGTACAAGTGTAACGAGTTCATCAGAACACATTCCATTAAAATATTTGTAAAAACAGGCACAGTGATGCAACATTGTGGTGATGGGACAGGGGCTGGAGTTTAGTTGATAAAGTGGGACCGATTAGATTGACAATATTTTTTCTGAATTTTTTAGATGAGGATGGGTTATTCATACGTGGATTTTTAAGACTATTGTCATCTTGAGTGTCATTGTTACGTTTCGATCAATGTAACAACCTCCGCAAGGACCCATGGTGCAGTGGTTAGAGTACTTGGGGGGGGGGAAATTGTAAAAGTGATCTTCTTCTGGAGGTTAAAGGTTCAATTCTGAATGTAAGCGACCGAAAAATACAATTGCGAATTACTTAGGACCTCTATCCAGTCATGGCTGATGGAGAGAGGGCATGCTACCCCCCCCCCACCCGTGAAGTAAAAAAAAAGTATTTTGTTCAAAAATCCCGTCCAGATTCCCGTGTTCAGCAGAAAGATTCACGAATTTAAACAAGATACACCTGAAGAAGGTCGGAGGTTACATCGACCGAAACGTTGTGAAAACGATGCTCAAGATCAGAACAGTAGTTTGAAGAATCCAAATATGAAGATATCCATAGACTAGAAAACAATCACAGCTTATACCGTGGCAGATAGAATCTCTGACGTCATCTATTATCATTTAGGCAGCCATTTTTATGACAAGTCTCTTTTGCATGACTTATCTTTTTGTCCCTGACAAAGGAGGGATTGGACCTAGTAATTCACTTCCGTTCATTTGTTTGCATTTTTTTCAGGAACGACGTCTTGGATTTTTTTTTTTTTGGGGGGGGGGTAGGATTTGCACAAACATTAGTCATGCTAAAAGTAAATTCTTGTCAGAACGGATTTTCCAGGACAACTCTGGTTACCCCCCCCCCCCACACACAGACATGCACATGAGCGATTATAGGGGTAAAATTGTCCCCAAATCATCTGCCCGTTCATGTGTTCCACTTTTTTCAACCTTGCCTTGGACTATATATTTTTTTTTTTTTTTTTTTTTTTTTAAATTTTGCACAAGCATTAGTCATGGTGAAAGTTAATTTTTCACTTGTGGAGAGGGACCCTCTTGTTTTTCTCCGAAGTCGTTACTCGTTTTTTTGCGAATGGAAGTGATGGTAAACATGACGGCGCCTTCGTCTATTTCTTATCAAGATAAGCAGTTCCCATTACGTGCCACGTTGGTGCCTCCTCGTGCATCTGATTGACGAGATCTTCCGAAATTTCGGTTTTATTTTTCTGTTTGACGCTTAAATTTTTTTTTCCTGCGTTTGACCCAAGTTTGTGCATACTTTTGAAAATTTCTCGGCAACATAAAAACTGAAGCAATGAGTTTTGGAAAAAAAACATGAAATTTGAATGCATGAGTTTATATCCAACCAAACTTTTGCAAATCTATTGGATTTGTTAATCATTATTTTTGAAAAAATTTTCTGTTCATAATTTTTTTTTTTTTTTTTTTTTTTTTTTTTTTTTTAATTTTTTTTTTTAAAAAGATTTTGTGTTTAATCATTATTTTCCAAAATTATGTTTACTGGATTTGTGAATTGTTTAACAAATCCAATAGATACATAATTTTGCAAATAATGAAAACGAATCTAATAGAAACATTATTTTCAAAATTGTCTATTAGGACTGTTAATTATTTTCAAAATTGTGTTTATTAGATTTGTAGCATGTGTTCTTCATGTTTGTTTCACAAAGCCTTCCCCCCCATAAACTTTAAGTCATATTTTGTATAATAGTTTTTTAGCTTTTTTTAACGACAACTATAATACGAGGGGTGTGCAATAAGTAATGCCCCTGACCCACTTCCCATAGCAGTAGAGCAACGAAACTTGGCACAGTTATTAGTCTTTCTCTACATAGAAACCACCCAGTTATGCATTTCTCCCATTGTTTGATGCAGCTCTCGAGACCGTTTTTGTAGAACACCCCAGGTTGGTCCTCCAACCACAACGTGACTTCAGAAATCAAGGCTGCATCATCTGGGAAACGCTTTCCTTTCAAAAACAACTTCATGGCTGGGAAGAAGTGAAAGTCGGAAGGTGCAAGGTCAGGAGAGTAGGGAGGATTTCATAACTTTTCATGCTTCTGATCTGGCGACATGCAAGTTGTGGACCGAAGCGTTGTCCTGCAGGAGGAGGGTACCTTTGCTTATCTTGGCCCGCCTCTTGATTTTGATAGCTTCCCTTAATTTCCTCAAAAGTGAAGCATAATAGGCTCCTGTAATTGTGGTACACTTTGCTAGGAAATCTGTGATCACTACTCCGTCCTGGTCCCAGAAGACTGAGCATTACCTTGCCAGTGGAGGGCTGCACCCTTGCTTTCTTTGGCGGTGGTGAGTCCAAGTGCTTCCACTGCATTGACTGGGCTTTGGTCTCTGGATCATAATAATGGACCCAGGTTTCATCTTGTGTAATCAGTATTTTGAAAAACTTTGACTCGTCGTCTTGGCACATCTCCAGATTCATCCTCAAGCACAACGCGTTCTTGCTTCTGGAATGGTGTGAGCAACCTGGGAATCCATCTGGAAGACACCTTATGCATATGCAAATGGTCATGAATGATATTTTCCACAGACTCTGTACTAATCTTGACATCTTGGGCTATTTGGCGAATAGTAATGCGCCGATCTTCCAAAATGGCAGCCTCAACTTGACGGACAGATGCCTCATCAATGGCAGAAGGGGGGCGACCAAGTCTGGGAGCTGTTTCTACAGACTTCCGGCCATGTTTGAATTCACGATGCCAGCGTTTTACAAGGTCATATGATGGGGCATTATCACCAGAAGTTTTTTATTTTATCAAGAGTCTCCTGTGGTGTGCGTCCTTTCAAATACAAAAACCGGATCACTGCTTGACATTCAACAGACTCCATTTCACACCTGACTCAGTTCAAACACCTGTAAAACAGAAATCACAATTAGTTCAGAGCTGTAATTTGCCACATAACCCGTAGAGATATAAATCATTGCACACGCAAAATTTCAGCTAGATCAGACAACTAGAAGTGGGTCAGGGACATTACTTATTGCACACCCCTCGTAGCAGCAGCAGCAGCTTTATTTTTTATGAAGAAATGCTTTCCGTTTACTCATTGTCCCGTATGCGCGCATCATCCCACTGTGTTACTCGGCTCGACTTACGCTATTTCAACTTGAAATTCGTTGAATTTAATTGAGTGAGAAATGTTGCCTATCATTAAAGAACATCTGGGGTAGTGAACCACACCCATACGCCTGTAATTAGATTAGGAATTATAGGGTGGAAGTATGAAAGATGGTTGTGTGGAAATAGAGGGTTGCATTCTGGGTAAAAATTATAAATCAAATCCAGAAATCTCCATGAATTGAATGGATTTAAAGTGTTACTTCCGTTACTCCTCATGGAGTTTTTCATTTGATCTGTCATCTAGGACTTTTAAAAATTATTTAAATTTTTTTTTTTTTTTTTTTTTTTTTAAGACTTAATTAGTTTTGATTTATATATTTTTTAAAGATTATTATTAGATTTTTAATTTTTTATTTACATTTTTATTTTTTTTAAAATGTAAATAAAAGATTAAAATCTTTTTAGTTCTTTACATTGGCCTTTTGGTCAAGATCAAAGTGTAGTATCTGTTCTTCAGATGCTGCACTTCCATTTCTTGTTCTCTTTCGGTGGAGGATCAGTCCTTCACGACTGAGACAATTTTTTTTATTTTTGTACCTTTTCTCCACGTTAAAAAACGACCCTGGTGTCTAATTCTGTCCTCTGGAGAGGCATAGTAAATAGGTACATCAAGTGGCTTCATGCCTTGTCAGGAGCGATTTCCACAAGAAAAATAAAAAGTCAAATGTGTAACTCGTATTATATATTGCTAAGCAGGGACTGTCAGGAAAGCAAGTCGGTGTTGTGTGGATGGAAAACGGATGTGGTGGGGTGTTTTAACGAGATTCCAGTCTGTTAAACCGCCATCACATATTTGTGTCATTTAGTAACGTACTCCGGCACTGCACACTTTTGCAACACGATTTCCTTGACATAAATTTGAAAATACGTAGTTTGGCCACGCTTTTTTTTTTTTTTCTTTAACACATTTAAGACTGAATCCACTAAAAAATAAAAAGTTAACCTTAATCCTCCCACCCTCTTTCTCTGATATGAAAGAAAGTTTATGTGAGGACAATTCTCAGCCTATTTACTGAACGAATTTTGTTGTCTACAAACTTGAAATTTGGTATATAGGGTATTCAGACACATGGAAAACTTTTTAATCGGTTTTCCATCCGGAAAAAAGGCTGTTAAGAGATCAAAATTGGTGTGTGTGTGTGTGGGGGGGGGGGTAATCAGATTTTGTTCGTCAAATGTTTCACGACTGCACATGCGTAAATCATTCACATTATGTTAAGAAGTGCATTTGAAGAAACTTTTAAAAGATCGTGTCAAACTGGCCTAATGGTTATCATACTTGACTCACTGTTTTTAGGTTTTGAGTTTCGATCTCAACTTGAGTATTTTTTACTTACAAGAAGTGAACTGTTTTGAAAAAATATACTTGCATGCATAGGTCTCGATTTCTTTCTTTTTTTTTTTTTTTTTTTTTTTAAGCCCTTCTTCGACAGTGTGCAAAAGAATCTCCAATCTAATAGATTGCACACTGTCGGCCAAGCTCCAACCTCTGCCCCATCGTCGCAATGATGTACAGAGTAATGTTACAAAGGAGTCACCTTATCAAGGCCTGCAGGGCACTCGAGGATTACAGGTTAATGAGTGTACGGTAATCATTGGAACAGCATAGTAATCGTTAGTTGTGTAAATTTGGTAAATTAGATTACTTGAGGGAATGGTTGATCAAGAACTTGTTTACATTGGACTTGAAGATGACCATATTGTAGTCAACTGGAAAGCAAGCAAACAACAGTTTAACAGGCGAGCAGGTCTAAGAAAGCTTTGTTCAGGAATCCACGTTTAGGTAGAGATAAAGAGTGTGGGGGGGGAGTATTGAGAGCCGTTTCAACTAGAGAAGTGTTTTCCGTGAAAGTTTGGCAATGGGGGAATAGATCGGAGCTCAGACGAGCACTTGCCATGAAAATAACAGCAGAGAAAGGTCATGGAATATATTCTGATGAACTCGTAGCACTTAGGCCCCTTTGACGTACATACCCCTTACTAACCCAACAAGCAGCAAAATCCCACCCCTTCACTGCTGAGGTCCTTAAATGCCGGAAAGCCCTCCTACTCTAATAGTTTCTTCCCTTGGATTGCTAGACTTTGGAATTGTTGCCACATCTGGGCTGGTGCATATACCACTAGCCTTTCGCCGTTGAACAGAACCCAAAAAGTCTCCAATCTAATAAGTCCTTCGCTATCAGCTAATCTCAACCTCGGACTGCTAGACTTTAGAATTCCTTTCCTGTTTCCCTGACTGTACTAATCTGTAGAATTTTAAATATGTGAACAGACATCTCGCTGCTCAACTCCCTACGATTTCCTGTTTAAACACGATCCCAAATAGTAGCCCTTATATTCCAAGTAGCAATATGTCTTGTTTGGGGTCAAAAAGCGGGGGGGGGGGAATTCTAGCGTCATTTTGTCTTGAATGACATCCCTTTGATGTAGCCTCGTTTTCGAATATCATCTGTAATATAAATCTCACCTGTCTGTTTAAATGTATGTATATCTGCCTAAAACTTTCGATAGAGGCGATGGATTTTCAGGAGATTGGTATCATTTTGAAGCTCTATCCTTCGCGCGACAAATATAAAAAAAAAAAAAATTGGCCCAAAACATTAATTCCTTCAACTGGGCAGTTTTCTACAGGGAGGGGTCGCTTTTTTCGCCGATATTTTCGAAAGTCATCCCCTCTTTTCGATTGTCTAGTCTTAATTTAAACTTACGTCACATCTGGCTTGGCAATCTCCGCAACAGCAAAGATGTCAGGTTTTTTCACGTTCTTTTCCTCCTTCATGGTACGGATTCGAGCCTGCCTGGCTACTACCACTTTTGTCTTTTTTTCCTCAACACACACCTTCAAACGCCCCGGGCACCCAGGCTAGCTATAATATAAATCTCACCTGTCTGCTTAAATCTATGTATGTATAGTAATTGTCTGTATTTTTGAGATGAGGTGTTTTCATTGATTGAGATTGTCGGACTGACTTCCTCATCTTGTTTGTTAACGTCACAACGTTTCGGCCATTTTGCCCTCCAGCCTTCATCAGGTGTTTCATATCGAACTGGGGAACCGTTTGTTAGGAGTCTCGAACCCAACCCTTTATTATTATTACGGGGGTACCGTGTTCGGACTCCAGCTAGGCTCTGGGACATAGTTGCTGATTCTCTGTTTTGAATATTACTTTTTCACTGCCTTTGTTCAGGATTGAACTCAGCACCTTTGGGTAACTGTAAACTTTGATACAACGTCTAGGACCACTCGGCCATATGTCACTTAACAAACAAGATGAGGAAGTCAGTCCGACAATCTCAATCTATGTATGTATGTCTAAAACTTTCTACAAATATCGAAAAATTGGCTAAAGATATCAATTCCTTCACCCTCAACTGGGCACTTTTTGCCGATATTTTCACAAGTTATCCTTTTTTTTTTTTTTTTTTTTTTTTTTTTGCAATTGTCTAGCCTTAATTTAAACATTCCTCACTTCCAGTTTTGTGATGGGCGCAACAGCAAAGACGTCACTTTTTTTCATGTTCTTTTCCTCTATCGCAGTACGGGTTCCAGTCTGCCTGCTTACTCCTACGTTTTCACTCAACACACACCTCCGGGCACCCAGGCTAGTTAATGATATATGATCATTGTTGTAATGGTCGTTATTGTAATGGTGTCAGAAAGGAACTTATAGTAATTTCGACAACGTGCAGTGGTTCTTCATCAGAAACAGTGAAATTTTACATAAAAAAGGGAACATTTGAAATAAACAGGGTGAAAAATAACATTGTTTGCCAAGAACTGCTAGACTGAAGGAGTAAACTAATGATTCTCTTACAATGTGATTTTATTATTTGTATTGAACTATGTAGCACATTATTACTTTCTGAGTATTTATTATTGCTTATTAATTTATCTCATTTTGGTCAGTTCTATATTTAAAATACAATGGACACTATTTTCATATAAATGTTAATAAACTCGTATTTCCTGCACATTATTAGGTTTCTGTAAAAAAGAAAAAAAAAATTTTTTTTTTTGCATTATCCAGAAAAATATCAGTTTAGTCAAAACATTTATTGATTAAATATAAATCTCTTTCCGTAGAATTTCCACGAGTCCTGCTAGTTAATTAATATTAATAAGTATAATCTATATAATTATAAAACTCAAATGATTTTGTAATGATGTATGTAACCCACTTTCCGATTTACGACATCCGGTTGCGCATGCGCACATGACCTGCGCACTGAAATATTAACGTTATTTCGAAATTATTATTTAACATGGGGAAGAGTGGGGTTTAAAATAACTTAAACGTAATACAGAAAATAACGATGTAAAAAAAAAACAAAAAAAAACATATCAAAATTTGAATTTAACTATAATAAGTATTATGGTATCTGTTCAGTGCACATTTACCTATAAGTATGGCCAACCACTTATAATTCAGTAACTGTAATTTTTTTTTTTTTTTTTTTTTCAAAAATAATCAATCATAATAAACAGAACGACTCATAGAAATCTATCTATATTCTTTTTTCATTTTAATATACTTTCATAGAAATGTTTTTGTTATGTCAAAAACAAACTATTTTCTTTACGTCACAAGTGTCACGCTCATACATGAATTCCATAGCTAATATAACATACCGACCCAACGGGTCACGAGTAGTCTAGTAATATTATTAAGATATCCATCTTAAGAACTATCTTGTGACGTGTTTGACACATAAAATTATGTAGGAATAAAGATGTATGAAAAAATAACTAAAAAAGTACAAAAATACTTTCGTACAAGACAGCTAGATAAGTGGAAGTAAGCCTAACCACACAAACCTAAAAGCTAAACAGTTTGAGTATTAAAAAAAAAATTTGTATATTTGATTTTTTTTTTTTCAATGTGACATAATCATTTTCACCATAAAACACAGCATCTTACATAAACCATGGAAGTCGTAGACCGGAAGTCCTAGACTCAAGTCTTTTGATTTTGTGACGAAACTCTGTTCCATCTGCCTGCTTCCCTCCGGACTACAACTTGGATGTCTTCAAGTCTAATGTTAACAAATTCCTAATGAACCGCCCCCTTAAGTAAACACTTCATCAAATCTCCACACTAACGTAATGTATTTGCAATAACCCTTATCCCTGAGTGGCTTCCGGGCCTTGATAAGTGGTGATCACTGTGTAAAAAAAAAACAAAAAAAAACTCGACTCTAAGACTTCCGCTCTGCCACTTCCATGATTTGTGAGATACAGCGTTGTTTTACTGTGTAAACACTAAAAACTTATCCAAATAGGTAGAAAAGTAACTTATCTTGCCTGTGATAACATTTATTTGTTTTGACAACTTTTTCGAATGTAAATTAATTTTCAACCTAACTGGATAATTCTTTTTTGTGTTTTTATTTAATGTAAAATGTTTATTCAGTTCAAAAACATCCAGTGTTTACCGATGTATTGGATAATTCAAAATAGTGCCGAACTCGTTGCTGAACACGGTAAGTTTGGGAAAATGAGTTAAAAATAATTAAAAAAAAACAAACTATACCAAATACTGTTAAAAACCCACCGAATATATGTCAACGTATGTCACGGTAACATATATTGAGCAAGTTTCTAACAGTATTTTGTATATTTTTTTATTTTTAACTCCTTTTTCCAAACTTACCTGAAACGTTTGAATTTTCCAACACATCGGTAAACACTGTATGTTTGTCGAGCTGAACAAACATGTTACATTAAATATGTCGGAATTTATCCTGCTTCCAGATAAATTCGACGCTAAAGTAACTAAGCTGAAAAAAAAGCATGAAACAAAAGAGGGGGAGGGCGTAAAGAATAAAATATAAATGTCTTGTTTTGAAACGAAGAAGAAACTTTATTTACAATAAGTTGCAAATTTTTCCCTTTGCGGGCATTAAACTTAAACGCCAACGTAACATATGAAGAAAGTAACATGTAATGAAACAATTACAACACTGCTGGTTCTTATAAAGAAGTTGTATGTATCCATTAACGAATACAACAAGAATATACAAAATAGTAGTATCTCCCAATCACACTCGCATATGAAATAATTTTAGGAGCGTACTCACAATTGAAAGCCTGTTAGGCACGTGCCTTTTTCTTTTTTTTTTGTTTAAAGTTCTTTTAGAATTTTCCTTGCATGAAAACCGTAGACACACATGTATTACAGGAGCAAGACCTCGTCGCGTGTCCGGATAGGAAATTCCATAATACCTTGTCACGTAAAAGGTATTTTCTTTAAATTCCACTCCTTGTAAAATAAATACGTGCAAAACGTAAATAGTTTCCAGAAGTCTGTCTCGTCACAGCCGGGTATTAATTTCTTGCCGGGTTTACTTCTTTGAAGGAGGGCTCGTCAAAATTCCATTTTCAGCGCCTGGCAATGAACACGTTCACTCTCCACGACAGCAGAATTTCAAAAGAGAATGAAATACGCGCTGGTCTCGTGACGTCATTACAGAGCTAGCATTTCTCTTTTCTCCAAATTAAAGGGAGTTTCGTACAAACCGAAAATATACGAAACTAAAAATCATAATGGATACAAAATACAAAAAATCATATATAAGAACCAGATAAACAATAATAAATGTAAATGGGGGGGTGCACCATTATTGGTACAAAAAAAATTCCAACAAATAAAAACACTAAAAAATTATCCAGTTTGGGAGAAAAGTAACTTATCTTGCCTTGGATAACATTGTGTGTGTGTGTGTGTGTGTGTGTGTGTGTTTTTTTTTTTTTTTTTTTTTTTTTTTTTTTTTTTTTTTTGTCGTCGCCAATCTTCATAAAATTCCGGAAACTGGGTGGATCCCCCAAGCAGACGAGGCTGCCGTGTTTTGTCTGCGATTTTGATGACAGAATAACAGTTCTGAAACAGACGATGTTTATTTAAGATTCCTTGTGGAATTCCTGATTTTTTTTTTTTTTTTTTTTTTTTTTTTTAATGCTTGGAAAAATTATGCTATCTCCTTCTTTGGAATCTGATGATTTCTTGAGATGCTGCCAGACCATTTTGGAGCATTTCATCCGTTTTTTTTTTTTTTTTACTGACAAAGTAAGTATCACTTTACTAAACTGACAGTGTGAAACTAATTTTACGTATGAACTAAACAAAAACAAATAAACATTTTTGTGATAGGGCAACATTTTCAGTTTAATATTTTTTAAACACACCCTATCTCTCAAATACACAACACGTGTATGTATATATACTAGCTAGATCCCTGGCATTGCCCGGTCGTACAATACATTTAAACATATTTTACTTTATGCCGGTTGCGTATGTATTATTATAGAATCAATCCTATTTTGATTATATGTTACGAGGAATAATATTCTAATGAGCAGAAGTCGTAATCATTGCATAGCGCTAGTTGATTGCTTTTTTATTTTTAATTTCCCTAACAGGGCTCAACTTTAATCTTACAGGGACTTATATATATTTATAATTGTTCCTCTTTACAATGCATCCCCACAGGACAGTTAGATACCAGGGTCGTTTTTTAACGTGGAGAAAAGGAACAAAAATAAAAATTGTCTCAGTCGTGAAGGATTTCTCCTCCACTGACAGAGAACAAGAAATTGAAGTGTAGCATCTGAAGAACAGATACTACACTTTGATCTTAATTGTTATCAACATACTGTTTTGCTGTATCATAGCTCTTTAGTGTGACTAGATTAGCACTGATCTCGAACCAGGTATTGAACTTTCAATCATCTAGTTGACAGTCTGCAGTTCCACCCTTGGGCCCATGGGATTGGTGCTTGCAAAGAATATAAGTTTTGTTTCCTGACAAAGCAGGAAAGGGTGCACTGGCCCGCACCCCCCTGATGTGGCAACATTTTCCAGTTTATATAACAATTTGTGATACCCATGCATTGTAAACGTTTAATGGGCGTATAATAAAAGGCATTATTATTAGCATTTCTTTGTATTTGTTGCATATTACAGTTCGGAAATAATTCCAGTTTGTGTTGATATGCCACACCATTCTAGATGTGGCAACAGTACTCCGTTTTAGTCAAGAAGTTTGTCCGGCTGAAAGAGGAGAGAAGAAATTAACAGTGGCAGAAGAGAAGCAAGCGCAAAAAGACAGCATCAGTAGCAGCATGACAGAGGGTATCTCTTAGGGAAGGGCAACAGAATCTGCTGCTTCCGCATCGGTCTGCTCAGTGACAGAAACCGTTGCAACCACTCATGACAACCTTTGGGTGTGATTCTCCATCTTCTATCTAGACCAAGGGTTCTCAACCGGGGTCCACGGAATATTTCTGGGGGTCCATAGGCAAAACGTAAAACTTATGATTATTATTATAGTTGTTGTAGAATACTTTATTTGCATTAAATTAGTTTTCATTTAAAAATAAAGCTTAATTATATAATATTTCTTTGATTATTAAAACCTCAAAATTTATATTAGTGAAAAATAGAAGATTGTCTTATGACCAATAGTTATGAAGGGGTCCACCAAGATAAAAAGGGAAAAGGAGTCCATGAGTAAAAAAAAAAAAAAAAAAAAAAAGTTGAGAACCACTGATCTAGACGGAAGGAAGGCAACAACAACTGTTTTAATATATATTTGACTCTTAGACAAGTCGAGGATTACATCAGGAGTGAAATACCTCCTGGAGCAATAGAAAGATCCAACCGCTTTCCAATAACGTTAGCAACAGTCTTATCTGATTAGCACTGAAGAAACAACCATTATTCTACTGTGCTTTAAAGAAAGAATACAACGTTTTATAAATCGGTGATTTTCTTCAATGTCAATCAAAATTGTTTTGTTTCTTCCGGCCAGGTGTACGTCTGTTTCAAATACGTTTTATTCATACCAGGTGACCCATCTGGGACAACCAACCTAATATTATACTATCTAAAATAGATACATGTGTAGACTCTCCGCTAAAATCATGGGGAAGGGAATTATGCGTCATTAGTGTTCGCATTATTACTTGTATAAAATAACGTCTCGATCAGGGAAGTTAAAAAATAAAAAGCGTTAGAAATCGAAAAGTTAAAATAGAAAACATGTATCGATCAGTATAGAAAGAAGAAAACCAAAAGAAAATGTCTCATCATGGGAATAGAGTGAAAGTTTAACTTTCTGAATCCATTTTGAATAGTAGGAAAAGGCCGGCTAACACCAAGTAATAGGTGACCTACTTAGCGAAAAAAAAAACAGATGTCAGGTTTTCATGATGACAGCACTGAAGAAACGGCTATTAGTTCTGCTGTGCTTTAAAGAATAAACAAACATGGACGTACAAAATATAATGTCAAGAGTGTGAGTTCCATATAGAAATGTTGATTTAATTTGAATAAAATATGCATCAAGTGTGCTTGAAAGCCAAATCGCAACACAATATTAGCGGTTTTATTTTGAAATGTCTGAGATACAACACGCAGTTCTTTAGACTTTTTTCTCCAACTTTACAACATGGCAAGTAAGAAGAAAACAAAAAAGCAACATACTGAGGATGGAGTTTAACTTCGAAATATATTTGTTATAAATTTCAAATAAGTAAAATATTTGTTTATTTTCCTAATATTACGTTATGATTTGGCTTTCAAGCGCACTTGATGCGTATTTTATTCAAATTAAAACTACGTTTCTATTGAACTCTCATTCTTTAAATATTTTACTTGTTTGAAATTTGCTTCAAGCAATAAAAATATTTTGTTTATTTTCTTAATATTACGTTATGATTTAGCTTTCAAGCGCACTTGATGTGTATTTTATTTTATTCAAATTGAATTAGTTTCTATATGGAACTCACACCCTTGACGTTCTCGCACAGTTCCAACATTTCAAAATGCAACCGCTGAGATACAACTTTATAACATTACAAAGAAAAAGAAAGAAAACATACTGAGGATGGAGTTTAGCTCCGAAATATAATTGTTATAAATTTCAAACAAATAAAATATTTGTTTATTTTCCTAATATTACGTTGTGATTTGGCTTTCAAGTGCATCTGATGCGTATTTTATTTTAAACGTTTTGTTTTTCTTTTTTTCTTAAATTTTTAATTTCATGTCGTCACCGTTCATCAAGGCTCGGAGGCTACTCAAGGATAAGGGTTAACAGGTACCGTAATAGAAAATTTATAATTTATTTTAGAGGAAAGTTCATGTTGGACTTGAAAACAACCATGTTATAGTCAGCCGGGAAGCAGCTCCGTGGTATAGTGTTCCACAGGTGGGCAGTTCTAGGAAAAAGACTCTGTTCATGGAATTTTCGCTCTTTAGATTTAGGCACAGATAGAGTAAGAGAAATAGTTGCTAGTTGTAGTAGGTAGTCGAGTGCTGCAAAAGACTGTCTTGGCGGAGGGGCGTTTAATCGTATAAACATTTGTAACAATCTGATATTTGTTTTTATTAGAATCCTTTGAGATGAGTAATTTGTTATTTATTTGCGAACTGTTATCCTCATCGTCACTTGAAGAAGGCCAGAGGATGAGTTGACCGAAACGTGGAACAACTATAAAGATGAGGATAACAGTCCGCAAAAAAATTACTGCACGAAGAGGTCTGATGAAACTCAGAATTAATATTAAAATTAATACAGATGTAAATAATGTAGGTGCTTTTTTTTTTTTTTTTTGGTACATTTGTTGCATATTGCAATTCGCAAATCATTAATCTCAGTTGATGTGTTGTGTTAACGTGCCGTCAAACCAAGGAAAGAGTGTCACGTGATATCATGACGGATGGAAAAAAATCAGAAGCCTGCAGTATTAATGCTGGAGTCCCTCAGGGGTCCATCCTGGGCCCAACTCTTTTCCTGATCTACACCAATGATCTCCCTAAACACATACTTAAATCATTTGTTGACATCTATGCTGATGACACAACCATCTACGGCAACACCTCAAAGGCCGTAAATGAAAAAGTTCTCTCTGATTCTCTCTCCTCTGATCTTGAGCGAGTGGTACAGTGGGGGAAGACGTGGCTGGTTACTTTTAATGCATCTAAAACCAAGCTCCTATCTTTACATCATCAACACTCTGATCCCCATCTGGCATCAGTTGAAATGGTTGGCTCTCATCTAGGAGAAGCCCCATGTTTTGACAAGCTTCTGGGCTTGACCTTTACTCCTGATATGAAATGGAACACGTACATCAAGTCTGTTGCCAAGGTCGCTGGAAAGATGGTGGGATCCTTCTACCGCTCTAGAAGATATCTCACTACTGATGCAATTCTCTATCTATATAAAAGCCAAGTACGCCAAAGGATGGAATACTGCTGCCATAGCTGGGCAGGAGCTACTAAAAACATCCTATCCTGCCTTGACAGAGTACAAAATAGACTTTGTGGGGGATGCCCTTTTCTCTTCCCTGCAACCTCTCTCCCACAGAAGAGACGTTGCAAGCCTATCTTTGTTTTATCGTTATTTCCATGGCAGGTTATCGTCTAAGCTCCAATCTCTGGTCCCCCCTCGCCAATCTTTTCACGAAAAACACCCGTCTAGCTGAATCCACTGTCAAAAATTTCCCCCACTCTATATCTGTGCCTAAATCAAAACGCGGATTTCATGAGCAAAGCTTCTTTCTTAGAACTGCACGCCTGTGGAACTCTGTTCCGTCTGCCTGCTTCCCTCCGGACTACAACTTGGATGTCTTCAAGTCTAATGTTAACAAATTCCTAATGAACCGCCCTCTTAAGTAAACACTTCATCAAATCTCCACACTAACGTACTGCTCACCCTAACCCCCTAAGGATTGGTGGTGTTCGCAGGAAATATAACTTCTCAATAGTTTCAAGATTTTACTGATGCTGATTTTTTTTGATTTTTTTATTTTTTTTTTTTTTATCTCTGTAATTTTGTTTTATTGCTTGCTTTTTGTAATTTTGTTTTATTGCTTTTTGTAATTTTGTTTTATTGCTTGCTTTTTGTAGTTTTGTTTTATTGCTTGCTTTTTGTAATTTTGTTTTATTGCTTGCTTTTTGTAATTTTGTTTTATTGCTTACTTTTTTTAATTTTGTTTTATTGCTTGCGTTTTGTAATTTTGTTTTATTGCTTGCTTTTTGTAATTTTGTTTTATTGCTTTTTGTAATTTTGTTTTATTGCTTGCTTTTTGTAATTTTGTTTTATTGCTTGCTTTTTGTAATTTTGTTTTATTGCTTGCTTTTTGTAATTTTGTTTTATTGCTTGCTTTTTGTAATTTTGTTTTATTGCTTACTTTTTGTAATTTTGTTTTATTGCTTGCTTTTTGTAATTTTGTTTTATTGCTTACTTTTTTTAATTTTGTTTTATTGCTTGCTTTTTGTAATTTTGTTTTATTGCTTGCTTTTTGTAATTTTGTTTTATTGCTTGCTTTTTGTAATTTTGTTTTATTGCTTGCGTTTTGTAATTTTGTTTTATTGCTTGCGTTTTGTAATTTTGTTTTATTGCTTACTTTTTGTAATTTTGTTTTATTGCTTACTTTTTTAATTTTGTTTTATTGCTTACTTTTTTTAATTTTGTTTTATTGCTTGCTTTTTGTAATTTTGTTTTATTGTTTGCTTTTTGTAATTTTGTTTTATTGTTTGCGTTTTGTAATTTTGTTTTATTGCTTGCGTTTTGTAATTTTGTTTTATTGCTTGCGTTTTGTAATTTTGTTTTATTGCTTGCTTTTTGTAATTTTGTTTTATTGCTTGCTTTTTGTAATTTTGCTTTATTGCTTTTTGTAATTTTGTTTTATTGCTTTTTGTAATTTTGTTTTATTGCTTGCGTTTTGTAATTTTGTTTTATTGCTTGCTTTTTGTAATTTTGTTTTATTGCTTGCTTTTTGTAATTTTGTTTTATTGCTTGCTTTTTGTAATTTTGTTTTATTGCTTTTTGTAATTTTGTTTTATTGCTTGCGTTTTGTAATTTTGTTTTATTGCTTGCTTTTTGTAATTTTGTTTTATTGCTTGCTTTTTGTAATTTTGTTTTATTGCTTGCTTTTTGTAATTTTGTTTTATTGCTTGCTTTTTGTAATTTTGTTTTATTGCTTTTTGTAATTTTGTTTTATTGCTTTTTGTAATTTTGCTTTATTGCTTTTTGTAATTTTGTTTTATTGCTTGCCTTTTGTAATTTTGTTTTATTGCTTGGGCCAAAAAGACAAACATTTATCAGACCGTTATCATTCCTAATTTTATCTATTCAATTGCTAACTTGGATTTTCATGCAATTAATTATATATACTGTCAGAAAACCTGACGTTGCCGGGGATTGACTGAGGATTAACAAATGTTCCACTCTTCCAATACATACATTTATTGTCATTAAAATCTGTGAAATCGCCCATTTTTCAATCAAATTAATTGGTAGCCTGCTCTATTCGGGGAATCACTGTGGTGCATCAGGAGGAAGTTTCACATGCCTTCTCGCAGTAACCTAGTTCATGATACATGGTAGTCTACATTGCACTGTAGAGAACTTATTGTAGATTTTATGAAATTATTTTAATATGACTTGAATTAAAATCTAAAGTGAAAAAGTCGAGTATCATGGTTCAGTTGTGCTCTAAACACAAACATTCATTGCAAATGCGCCTCCATCTTATCAAAGAACCTGCTGTCGATTTTCATCTGCTTGTGCGGTGGTAGATCTTCTCAAGTGAACTTGTGATGCAAAGCTGTATAAGTGTTAACTTCAGTTAAAATTGGACTGCTCCTTCTTTAATCAGATTTTTTTTGTTATCGATTTTCCATATTTATCGGAGGCATTCCAAAATCAAGCTAAGAACACTTCCAGACACCTTTTATTATATATATATATATATATATTACAATAGAAAAATGCGAGCATGAAAAGTAATATGGCTAAGCTTAAACATGGAAAACTAAAGAACTAGTTGTTAAAACTGGAAAAGAAAAGGACAAAATTTTCTAGTAAAACAATATAATAAATTTATAACTTGATTATATGATTTTGTAAATTGAATTAAAAAAAATTATTAATGATGCAAGATTTTAAGTTATAAATTTATATTTTTTACTAGAATATTTTGTCCTTTTCTTTTCCAGTTTTAACAACTAGTCCTTTATTTTTCCATGTTTAAGCTTGACCATATTACTTTTCATGCTCGCATTTTTCTATTGTAATCCATGATTTTTTCCAATTCACTTGTTTAATTTCAGTCTTATTTTTTTGCCCCCATAAACATAACATACACATATGTAATAACAATGTATGACACTCGTTTGCTTTTAATAAATCCCCCCCAATTATCTCCCTTTCATGTTTTCATTCTCTGTTTCACTTATTTTGCGAGAGCGGTGAATTGGTAGTAACAGTAGTCGCTAAAGCGATGTGGTTGCTATGGAAATCAGTCATAAAAAACGTCACTCACCTCCTTGTGAATTTTTACAATTTTTGACACCAGTAAATCTATCATAACTTTTGTTTTACTGAACGAAAATAAAATTTCTTTTTTTCACAATATAGCTGAGGTGATCCTTTTTTTTTCTTTTTTTTTTTTTTTCCATAGGCATCACCACTTATCAAGGCCAAGAGGCCACTCAAGGATAAAGGTTAAAGAGTGTACAGTAGACAATATAGTAATCATTAGTAATGAAAATTTGGTAAATTTGATAACTTATATGGAACGGCTCATCAAGAACTTATTTACGTTAGACTTGAACACAACCATATTGTAGTCAGCCGGAAAGCAGGAAAACGGAAGACAATTCCACAGGCGTGCAGTTCTAAGAAAGAAGCTTTGTTCATGGAATCTACGTTTAGGTTTAGGCACAGATAAATAGTGGGGGGAATTATTGATAGTGTGTACAGCTAGACGAGTGTTTCTTGTGAAAGTTTGGCGAGGGGGGACCATAGATTGAAGCTCAGTTGAACACCTTCCATGAAAATAACGATACATCAGAGACAAACTCGCAACATCTCTTCTGTGAGATAGAGGTTGCAAGGAAGAGAAAAGGACATCTCCTACGATCTATAAACTGTAATAATTGTTTTAAATTTGGTCGAAAAATGAGCTTTAAAGCAGTTCTAAATGACTAAAACTGCCACTTAACCATATATTCAAACACGGTAGTGTTAGAATGATATATGCTATACGAGGGGGCGTGCAATAAGTAATGCCCCTGACCCACTTCCCACAGCATAAGAGCAATGAAACTTGGCACAGTTATTAGTCTTTCTCTACATAGAAACCGCCCAGAGTTATGCATTTCTTCCATCGTTTGATGCAGCTCTGGAGACTGTTTTTGTAGAACACCCCAGGTTGGTCCTCCAACCATGACGTGACTTCAGAAATCAAGGCTGCATCATCTGGGAAACGCTTTCCTTTCAAAAACAACTTCATGGCTGGGAAAAGGTTAGTCAGAGGGTGCAAAGTCAGGAGAGTAGGGAGGATTTCATAACCACACGCCCATGCTTCTGATCTGGCGACATGCAAGTTGTGGACCAGAGCGTTGTCCTGCAGGAGGAGGGTACCTTTGCTGATCTTGCCCTGCCTCTTGATTTTGATAGCTTCCCTTAATTTCCTTAAAAGTGAAGCATAATAGGCTCCTGTAATTGTGGTACACTTTGCTAGGAAATCTGTGATCACTACTCCGACCTGGTCCCAGAAGACTGTGAGCATGACCTTGCCAGCAGAGGGCTATGCCCTTGCCTTCTTTGGCGGTGGTGAGTCCAAGTGCTTCCACTGCATTGACTGGGCTTTGGTCTCTGGATCATAGTGATGGACCCAGATTTCATCCTGTGTAATCAGTCTTTTGATAAACTTTGACTCGTCTTCATGGCACATCTCCAAATTCATCCTCGAGCACTTGACGCATTCTCGCTTCTGGAATGGTGTGAGCAACCTGGGAATCCATCTGGCAGACACCTTATGCATATGCAAATGGTCATGAATGATAGTTTCCACAGACTCTGTACTAATCTTGACATCTTGGACTATTTGATGAATAGTAATGCGCTGATCTTCCAAAATGGCAGCCTCAACTTGACAGACAGATGCCTCACCAGATCTGGGAGCTGTTTCCACAGACTTCCGGTCATGTTTGAATTCACGATGCCAGCGTTTTACAAGGTCATATGATGGGGCATTATCACCATAAGTTTCTTTCATTTCATCAAAAGTCTCCTGTGGTGTGCGTCCTTTCCAATACAAAAACCGGATCACTGCTCAACATTCAACAGGCTCCATTTCACACCTGACTCCGTTCAAACACCTGTAAAACAGAAACCACAATTAGTTCAGAGCTGTAATTTGCTACATAACCCGTAGAGATATAAATCATTGCACATGCAAAATTTCAGCTAGATCAGACAACTGGCAGTGGTTCAGGGGCATTACTTATTGCACGCCCCTCATATTTTTACAAGAATTATATAATAACCCTTATTCTCGAGTGGCCTTCGGGCCTTGGTTAGTGATGACTCCTTTGTAAAAAAAAAAAAATAATTTTTTATGCTACAGACACTAGTGTTTCACGCTTAGTCAATCAATGAAGGAAGTGATAAATACCGCTGGTCGTGCGACGCAAACCCTAGCTTCGCGGTTTAAAATTCTTCCCCTCGGCTGCCGGGAATTAACCTTTATATGGGAATGAATTAAGATACTTATATAGCCGTGTAAGTTTCTGAGTATATTTAGTTGATCTGCTGAAAATTCTTTCAAAGATTCTTTCTTACATCCAAGCCTAACCCTAAAATAAACATTTATCCCCAAATGTTTTTTTATATCCTTTACTTTTTCAAAGTCGAATGAAGAAATAAATGTTCCACTTATATTTATGTAATGAGCCGACTCTGGCGGATGCACCTGGTTTTGTCCCCGTCTCCCAACGATCCTTGTTATAGTCCAACCAAAGCACATTTTTATTTATAAATTATCTGTATATAACAGCGTTGTCCGGGAATAGAAAAATTATTATGTTGAAGAAAGTTCTTGCGGAATTTTAATATTGGATTTCAAATGATATATTGTCAAATAGGCATAATAATACCTTTACTTCATACATAATTTTAAAGAGCGTTTTCCGCTCTATCGAATCGTTTAAATTACAATCGTTTTAAAACAATTGTCTTCTTTTCAGAACGTTGAATACAAAATGAAAAAAAAAAAAAAGCAAATTTGCACAATTTTCTTATTTCAATTCAAGCTAGGCCAAAAAGCTGCTGAAACAGCTCGCTATATCAACGAAGTGTTTGGCCCAGAAACCGCTACTGAACGCATAGCACAATGATGGTTTAAGAAATTTCGTGGCAGTGACGAGTCTTGAAGATGATGAGCGTAGTGGTCGGCCATCGGATGTTGACAACGATCAATTAAGAGCCTTAGTCGAAGCTGATCTACACGCAACTGTTCAAAAACTAGCTTCTGAATTAGACATAATGTATACAACGATTTCCAACTACTTGAGAGAGATTGGAAAAACAAAATGTAGGTACCAAAATGAAGTTTATGACCCAGCGGATGCTTTGATGGTATTTATATCCATGTTTGGTGTATGGAAATACAAAATAAATGCAAAGAAATGCAAAGTAGTAGTGGTGATAGGAGTTAAATCGGTGGGAGTAGCAGCAGGGACAAAAATAGTAGTATTGATAGTTAATCAGCAAAGTGATGGTGAGAGGCATTAAATCAGTGGGAGTAACAGCAGCAGTCAACGATTAATATTGGTTGAAAAATACAAGATTTTTTTTTTATTTAACGAAACAAAAAAAGACTTTCTCTGATTTGCACCCCCACCCCCCAAAAAAAAGAAAGTAAAAAGGTTTCGATTAATATTGGTTGAAAAACACAAGATTTTTTTTGTTTACTATTAAAAAAAAAATTACTTCCATTTTCTCCGTCTGATTTAAAAAAAAAAAAGAAAAAAAAGGGGTCTTTCTCTAATTTGATCAGGGTGGTCAGTTTAGACCACCGGTTATTAAATAAAATAATACTTTTACGCATGTATCTCATTTTTTTTTTTTTTTCATTAATATTGGTTGAAAAAATACAAGATTAAAAAAAAAAAATAATTGCTAACTTTAGTTTCGTAAATATTGGTTGTGTAAATACACTGTACTTACTCACTTTTCTTTCACAATATGCAGCCATCTGGCTGCAACGGATCTACTTGTTCTGGTTTATTTAAATTGATCTATGACCGTATATTAGATCAATTAAATTCAAGATGACGTCATAGGATGTTTCCCTTATGTGATCAGATATATTTAGTGAGAGGGATAAATCTTTTCTCGGATATAATTTTTTTAGTGTTATAAAATCTTTGGAATTTGTGTTCTCCTTCATTGAAGCACCTTTTTCCTCCTTTATTCCATCCATCTGTGTGTGACCGTCTTTAATATTTGTTTGTCTCTGATGAGTTGTGTGATGGCAACATCGTCTCTATGCATAACGAAACATGTGTATGAGGCTTGTATAGTTACATTTGATGTACATCCATACATTATCTATGGGTTCTGGAATTGCATCCATCTTCAAAAGATCTAGCTAATTTGCATATTCTTTTAAACATTCATTTTGATTAATTTCGTATTAGTTTATTCGGTTTTCTTAATGGGATGAGCATCTTTAGTTAACTATTACGTGTAATTATATTCATGCAGATATTCTACGTGATTTATACTTGTGTAATATTTACGTAAAAAGGTTATAGTAAACACAAACCTCTTTCCATATATAATTATGTATGCGTATATATATTTGTTTAAAAACTTTTGCTTACCAAACCCTCTGTCAGTTTTTGGTCTACAGACATGCAACTTAATACATAGGGTATTCGGCCCCATTCGAAACTTTATATTTGGGTTTTAACCAGGGGAAATAAGTGAAAAAGTGATAAAATTAAAGAAATTAAATTTGCCAGGTGAAGGTTGAGCAACGGTATTATGAATATATGCATAACGTAATAGCTATTGGTTCATGTTTTAAATTTTAGCCTTGCAGCAAACATGTCCTTATATCTCGGGCATTAACGTCAAAAGAAAAAATAAATCTTAAGCTAAACGTTTTGGTTTCGATTTTCGGTGGTGGCGCACGAGCCATTCTTTTTTTTTTTTTTTTTTTTTTTAACTTTTTAAATCATAACTATATATCATGTCCAATATAATATAATAATAAATACGAAATCTGCATTAATCAAAATATATTTAAGCGTATTTTACGACCGGGCAATGCCGGACGGCCTGCTTGTATATGTATATATGTATATCCTCTTTTTTAAAGATGAAACCGACGGTACAGATGTTGTTCTGATTTTTTGCAATACATATGGAAAATATCTCGATCCTATTTCTTGCAATTTAATCGGTATTTCTTTTCATCGTTTGATGAAACCAAAAAAAAGAACCGGCCAAATATTGGCTGTGATCCAATTTCCATTCCATTCGGTTCCTGCAGCATATTTACCAATTTCATGTGTAAGACACGTGTGTGCTCCATCCACCACTAACAAGAAAACAATTGAGTTCTCATCCCCCCCCTCTGCCCCCTCCCCCTCTCTCTCTCTCTCTCTCTCTCTCTCTCTCTCTCTCTCTCTCTCTCTCTCTCTCTCTGCATGCTAGCGCCTGCCAAGCGTTAGGGCTTTTTGTCATTTTCCTGTTCCGGTCCGCTTCAAGCCGTTTTTATGGCACTTTTCTTGTACAGTCAATAAAGAATAGGAAGTCGTCCTTCCCATCAACCCCCAAAATACTAAACCAGGGCCATTATGGAATATAATATCTCTAATCTATCTATATATATATATATAAACGCGAAAGTGTATGTCCAAGAAAGGCTTTTTTTTTTTCAAGGAAGCGGTCGGTCGCCTAACAACTTAAAACTTTTTATATCACATATAAATCGTAATATCTCACAGTTAACAACGAAGCTCGCCTGTCTATTTAATTTGCTCGATTTCGGGAAGATAAATATTCAACATTTGTCGCTCGCCGCATGTAGGTTAGTCTTTTTCCTATAACATCTTGGGGAAAAATAAAAATCCCGCAGTCAAACTTGACCTCATTAACTCATTAAAACGGGCACCTGCTAAATCCAACTAATTAAATAAATTCAAACGTGTTTCCGTTAGCATATCGCGGTGGGGCAATGGTTAACGTCGCACTTTTTTTTCACACTTTAATTTACAACTTTGCCTCAACGGTTCGGGTTCGATCCTCATACTTACCTACCAAAACGTTTGTTTTTAACCCCCCACCCCCGGAGTTTCCACACACACTTCCAAACACCCGGGCAACGCCGGGTACCCCTCGCTAGTATATCTATAAAACTGAAAAATGTGTCTGTGTTTGTGTAATGACACATCACAACCCATATACACAACGAATTTTTTATCTGCAGACTTGAAATTTGGTATGTAGGGTATTCAGCATTTTAATCGGTTTTCATCCGGGAAAAAGGGCTGCTAAAGTTGATAAATTGGTACTTGGAATCATCGGACTTTAATCTGTTTGTCAACTGTTTAACGACTGTCCATGCACGGTCATTAAACATGACAGCTTCTTTATGTTTAGAATAGGTAGGTTTGAAAACGTTTTTTCAAGATCGTGTCAAGCTGGTCTAATGGTTCTCGTACTTGACTCCCTGTCTTTAGATTTTGGCTTCGATATCAGCTCGAGTATCTTTTTTTTTTTTACTTACAAGAAGTGAAATGTTAAAAAAAAAAACAATACTCGCATCCACATGTCTCAGTTTCTATATTAATTAAAATATAATATTACGGCGGGTTTTACGACCGGGAAACGCCGGGCAGCCTGCTAGTATTATATAAAATGAACTTTGTGAGTTTGTTCCCTATGGACTCTTAAACAGTTGGGAAGATTTTTTTTTTTTAATTTCATACAAATGTGATGTTTTGTATTGGAATATCTTTGATTATCGAAAAAATTCGATGAAGAAAATAACAGACGATTTTGACTGAAGTTAACACCTTATATAGCCTAGCACCACAAGTGCATTTAAGAAGTTTTATTACTGCACAAACAGAAAGGTTTGCCATATAAAATCAACAGTAGGCTCTTTGACATGACAGGGGTGCGTTTGAAATGAATGTTTTCATTTAGAACTGAACCATGGTGTTTGATATTTGCATTTTAAACTTTAATTAAAGCCGTTATATATAAAAACAATTTTATAAAATGAAGTTCTCTACAGTGCAATGTGTTGTGGACGAAGTGACTGCGGGGTGGATTGAAATAGTGTGCGATTTTACCGATTTCGGTGACAATGATATATGAGAGGGAGGAAACATTCGTTATTCCTCATTCATCCCCGGACAACGACGGGTCTCCCTGCTAGTGTGAAATACAACGTTTGTATTTACACTCGCAGCTTTATCGGAGGAGCAACTACAGAGGTGGAATGTGTGCGTATCATCAAAGTATATAAGTGGGTCATCGGCTGTGATCATAATTCAACCTGAGAAGAACACGCGTCTGTCTTGGATCAATATATATATATATATATATATTTTTTTCATCCATTTTGGGTAACTTGCAGAGGGATACTACAGTTAGAAAATATACATGTATATTTATAAATTTTCTACTACCTCTCGTATGTATAAGTATAAATTATCTATGCAAGATATACAAATGCACCCCCTCTCTCTCTCGCTCTCTGTTTTTTTCTCTCTTTCTCGTATATTTATATGCGAGATATCATTCCTCACGCGTGTTATTTTACGATTTGTTTCCTTTGAATATTCATATATATATATATATATATATATATATAATATGAAACTGAATGTCTGTATGTGTGTCTGGTCACGAATAGGCTCCTATATGGTTGACTATTATAGAAAACTGATCACATATAATGATAGAAGATATGTCGAGACACGGGAATGGATATGTTTGATCTGGCATAATGATGATCCATTAAAATTGTGGGGTCTGCGTACGGAAAGTATGGAAATAAAAAAAATTAAAAAAAAAAAAAAACGTTTACAAGTGTTTTTGATATAGATGTACATAAGAATACTTTGATAAGTATGTTTTAACTTAAATAGGGATGGTATAAAATTGTAGGGTCTGCGTTCGCGCCTGGCCTCCATAGAATGGAAATAGGCACAGACTTTAATAAAGACTTTTCATATCTATCTGCGTAAGTATACTTTGATAATTATGTTTCAGTTTGAAGAAATATGGCATAATAAAATTATGGGGTGTTCGTTCGCGCCTGACCTCCATAGAATGGAAATATGTCACAAAGTTTAACAAAGTTTGTTAATATAGATCCACAGAATATTGTGATAAGTGTTTCAGTGTGAACAGGTATGGTATAATAAATTATGGGATTTATTTATTTTATTTTTACTTTCATGATATTTTGCTTTGATTTTGATACCCCCAAATTCGAAGCTATCCCTTTACAACCCTTCCTATTCATAACCTATTATACTTTCATGAATCAGAGTCCATTTTCTGTAGGCTGTTTTTGAACTCAGTCAACGACGGGTACTTTTGCTAGTATATATATATAAAAGTGAACGTGTCTGTGTGCGTACATTTCCCTACGCGACACGAGACATCTCTGGCTCGATTAGCGGAGACCGTATCCATTCGGCTACCATTAACCGTGTGAAATAGCGTTGAATTTTAAACATTTTAATTTAAATGTTCATTACGTCAGTCAGACAGTGATCTAATCGTTATACGATGATCTATGCATAAGAGCTAAATTGACCGACTTTTAATTCAACTGAAAGTGCTCAACGATAAGAAATGAATTTCTTAAGAACAATAGGAATGGGAAATGAAGTCACAAAAAACTATATATTGGTAAATATAGATTGGTTCATTTATTCAATAAGGGAATACAAACAATTAGTTGGGGGATAGAAGGGACTCTTCATGCCAAGGCATTTCGAAACCTAATGCTTCTCATCAGAATGCTTCTCTTATAGAATTGAGCTCACTCTTTTCTTCTAACACACTAAGCTATATATATATATATATATATATATATATATATATATATATATATATATATATATAAAACTATTTCATTTAATCGCATGAATTAATATACAAAGATATAATTTTATGCATAAATTTTCAATATTCCATTTAGCCTCAAGTCTCCAAGGCCTCAACATATTTAAATTTGAGTTCAGCACCATGCAAAACTGCTAAATAGACATACACAGAAAATTTTAGACAAACATTGTAAAATTTTCCCCCCAAAATCGAGTGTTTTTTATTAGCCCTAAAAGAGCCCCTGGGGGCACATGCAAGAGTTATTGTGAACTATAGACAAACAAAATTATATAGAAATCAGTTACAACTTTTCCGAAAGTTTTATAAAAATCCAAAGCATCATTTTTTAAATCTTTAATAAGCACAAGAGAGTCAATTTTAGCCATTTTAACCCGAAAGGCACCCCCTGGTGGGGAGGGGGGGGGCAACCGGAGTTTTCTTGAAAAATCCGTTTTGTTACTTTTTTACTCATCTCATCTCTATCTCTTCTCTTCTCTTCTTCTCTATATAAATAAAATGAACTCATTTTTTCCCGTCTGATTTTGACCTTAATAGGATTAAAAATCAAGATATTTCATGCAAATATAATATGCACAAACGGCAGAACAATATCTGAGGTGTGTTATAGGCTTATTATTTCTCAGATTCCTTGATAATCTTAGATTTCTATACTTTTTCTGCTGAGAAGTCACGGCCAAAATCGGTTAAGATCAATGGAAGTGGTAAAATATTTTCTCTCTAATAAATTCCTCCTCCCCCTGCCACCACTTAACACCGTTTGGGGATCGTTCACAAGGAACAGTTGAGAAGAGAACACCGGTTTGGCTTCGTAGTTCTTTCATGTGAAGTTATTTAAAATCACTAAACTAAGCTGCAGTGCTCTGTGGCGTAGTGGTTAGCGTGTTGGACAATTCACATTATATTTTCACGTTCGCGCCGACCTACCATAGTCGTTTTTTTTTTTGTTTTTTTTTTCCTAAACAACTGGAATGGACTTTTCTTGGTGGCCGAACTGTTAACGTTGTAGATGTTTTTTTTTTTTTTTTTTTTTTTCACACTTTATTTTCCTACTTTTACTCATGACTCCGGGTTTGATCCTTCCTACTTACCTACCATAACATTTTTTAAAACTCCCCCCCCCGTCCCGGAAACAAACACTCGGGCAATGCCGGGTACCCCCGCTAGTATTTAATATTCGTGCAAAATTTCAAAAAATTCCAAGGTGTATTTATTGAGAAAAGTGCAGACGGACGAACGGACAAGGGTGACCCTCCTTTTGTCGGGGGACCTAAAATTGGAAGTTTTTATAAATTAGTTAAGAAATGCACTTGACTTAAAAGGTTCTAAAAAAAGTTCTAAAATAGAAAATTCCTCTCAAACATCGTTAATAATTAAATTCAAAGTAAAATTATAGTCGTTTTAGTCTTTTTTTTTTTTTTTTTTTTTACACGGTGGTCACCACTTATCAAGGCCCGGAAGCCACTCAGGTATAAGGGTTATTTGTCCTTTGAATTCATTTATTTTATACTCCTAAGAATTTTACAGGCACAAGCGGGGGGGGGGGGGAAACAAATAAACACATATCTAATGCAATGGCAGAAACATTAGCGGAAGACCTCCAATCTCTAGTGAAATGAGGACAAAAATGGATGGTCACATCCAATGCTGCCAAGACTAAGCTTGTTTCCTTCAATAATTACAAGAAACCTTCTCAACCACCAATAGCTATGTCTAAAGATATTCTAACTGTAATCTCTGAATGTATATACCAAGCACTGAATAAGGCAGGGGAAGGGAGGGCAGTAGCCCTATATATATATAAGGCTTTTGACAGGGTATGACACGATGGTCTTCTCATGAAAATAAAATCTATGGTATCACTGGACGAATTCTTAACATAATTAAATCCTTCTTAAATGAGAGAAGAATCCAGGTTGTCCTCGATGGGCGTACGTCAAAACAATATAATATAAATGCAGGTGTAACTCGGGGATTGATCCTTACCGGATAAAATTGTCTCTGATATGGGTATATTTGCTGATGACATCACGCTCTATAGCAGGCACGTGGGGAAAACTAATGAGCACACATCTAAGGCAATGGCGGAAACCCTAGACGAAGACCTTCACTCTGTAGTGGAATGGGGTCAGAAATGGATAGCACCGTTCAGCGCTGCCAAGACAAAGCTCGTTTTCTTTAATAATTACATGAAACCTTACCAACCACCAATAGTTATGGCTAAAGATACATTATCTGAAAGTACTTCGTTCAAACTCCTTGGCTTAACGTTCACAGGGAACACGAGTTGGAACAGATACATTGAGAGCATTGCCAAGGCTGCTGCGAAGAAGGTGGGCTCTCTCTAACATGCTAAACAGTTATTTATGCCTGAAAGTACTCTACAATGCCACCATTCGCCCATGTATGGAGTATTGTTGTCACATTTGGGCTGTGCATCTGCTACTTGTCTCTCACTCCTGGACAGGGTTCAAAAGAGAGTCGCCAACCTGATAGGTCCTGAACTGTCATCTAAGCTTCAATCTCTGTTCCAGCAATGAAATGTTGCATCCCTCTGCCTGTTTTACAAGTATTTTAATGGTGGATGCTCCAACAAACTACTAGCCCTTGTACCTCCTAGATGTAAAAACCCCCAACAAACTCAACAAGCAGCAAAGTCCCACCCCTACACAGTAGAAATCCCCAGATGTAAGAAAGCCTTCTACTCTAATAGTTTCTTCCCCAGAACTGTTAGACTTTGGAATTCCCTTCCGGTTTCCTGCTTCCTCAATTGAAGAAGTTCAAGTGTAATGTGAATAGACATCTTGCTGCCCAACTCTCTACATAGTATCCCAGAAACTTATGTCCCTGATAGCAGCCCTCTACATCAAAGTTGCACTGTGCCTTGTTTGGTGTAAAAATGCTGTAAAAAAAAAAAAAAAGAAAAGAAAAGTTTCTTCCCTCAAACAGCTAAACTTTGGAATTCCCTTCCTGCTCTCCTGACTGTACTAATATCCAAAAGGTTTAATGTAACATAAACCAATATCTTTTTAATCTTTCCTAGGCCTGGTCCCAAACAGTAGCCCCTTATGTCCAAGGTGATATGTCTTGTTAGGGGGTGAACGTGAGTAAAAAAAAAAAAAAAAAAAAAAAAAAATACGGTTGGTTTCCGCTTGCTAGCCCTGACAAATCTTACCAGAGATCACCAAAATGTGAAAAAGAAAAAAAAAAAAAAAAAAACACAAAAAAAAATCTAATACATTTTCAAAGTCTGAAGTAATAAATAAAAATGAATTTGTGCATTTCATGCCAGAAAAACCTTTGGCGTCAGTTCTTTGATTTATACATTTTTTATTCTGCCAAAAATTAACAAAACAAAAAATTAGGCACAAGACCAATCCAAAAATTGGGGAGGTGGTGTCTATGGTCATCCTTATCACTGAACCTTTGGTTGGTCTACAGTTCTCATTCACCATAATACCAAAAACATAGGATTCACAAATCAAATCATGTTTTTTGGGTTTTTTTTTTTGTAATATATATACGCACACAGGGTGACCCCTCCCCCCAAAAAACGGGCCCCAACTCTAATTAGGCCCCGTTTCTTAATGTTTTGTCCGAATGAAATGAAACTTTGATCATAACTAGTTTATTATATTCAAAACATCACATCAAAACACTAGGGTCTTTGGCCTTTTTTTTCTCCGTTCTACAGCATATGTTCTAGATGGCCTCCATTTAGCTTTTGTTTTTTTTTTGGGGGGGGGTCACCCTGTGTGTGTGTGTGTGTGTATATATATATATATATATGAGTAAAATGATTCATAATTTTGAATTAAACATCAGTTTCAAAGCAAAAACAAAATCAATAAATTGAAACTGATTTTTAGTTCACAACATGGTATTGAATTTTCTAGTTAGCCAATCGGCTTCTTAGTTGTAACCGCGTCCAGCCTTATCAGCCAATGGCCGGGCACTTACAAGACAAAGGTACACTCCACCCTTTCACTTTTGTGTGTTTTATGGGAAAGGGTTAGTTATATGTTGTCTGTAACAAAATAGAATTTTATAAAAAGATTCTTTATTATTATTTCATTGGCGTGGAGTGGGAGGGGGGAGAATATCCAAAACATAATTAAAATATGTTAGTAAGGCCTTCTAGATGGCAAACCGCCCACTGTTTTCCAGCTTGATGGGGCCAAAAACAAGCAGGTCGATCTCTAAATGGGGCTGACTTCTAGACTGGATCATAGAAAAAAAAATGAGGTGGGGGAGTTGGGGGATGTATATGATGTCGCTCCAAGATGGGATCAATTATTAGAGTGGCTGGGGACGAAAAAAAAAAAAACTTTGTGGGCTTCCTATCAGGAATGCAGGGAGTATTTACTTGGCTAGCTAAGAACCTAATCTGGACACAGGGCTTACCTTTAGAGGTCTGGAATTCGACAGGACCTGGAACCATGCGCACCATGTTCAGGCAGGGAAAGAATTCCAACTTGGCACCTCTTCATACGCACTATTCGGACCTATCTTCTATCACAGACCACAGGGATGTAATCTTTTCCTCTCACATCTGATCTTGATCTTCAGCTGCTGCTTAAACAATGAGATCAGATCCTGATCAGCAAAAGATTTATCATCACTGCTTCTCATTCAGTCACAACGTCCACAGCTCCATTCTAGCTACGGCTAGGATTACAAGAAACACCATGATCTTGATGATTTTCCAGGTCTATATTAATTACCGAAACTTAAGAATTCCCTCGACAAAAGGCATTCAAAACGATCCATAATTTTCGTTCTGAAGTGAGATCCGCCTCCTCTCCCCGTGTGTCTGTATACTGATTGTAAAATTTTTTAAACTTATAAAACGTTGTTTGGGATGGACATATAAGGCAATAAAATAAGCCATTTTTTTTATTAGTTCGTGTTAAGCACATTTAGTTTAGAAATGAATATATATCTATATCTATATATCTGTGAACTTGTGTGTGTGTCTGTTTACATTTCCCTACACTAAAACTCTGTCTATTTTCAGTCTACAGATTCGAAATTTGATATACAGGGTAGTGAGTTGTAATCTGTTTTCGCTCAGAAATTTGGCTGTTAAGGGGTCAAAGTTCAACGATTTGACCTTTTGAGAACTCTACCAAACTCCTGTGTCTGTATACTGATTGTAAAATAAATTGTTTAAACTTATAAAACGTTGTTTGGGATAGAGATATAAGGTAAAAAAAAAAACAAACAACACGAACTGATAAAAATGATTCTTTGGTCTTGAAATTATTTGGTGATTTCTCTTTCATTGACGAGACACGCGTGGAAGACGTTGAAAATTGCTAACATTAAAATAGTTTTTTTTTTTTTTACACAGTGATCACCACTTATCAAGGCCCGGAAGCCACTCAGGGATAAAGGTTATTGCAAGTACATTACGTTAGTGAGGAGATTTGATGAAGTGTTTAATTAGGGGGGCGGTTCATTAGGAATTTGTTAACATTAGACTTGAAGACGTCCAAGTTGTAGTCCGGAGGGAAGCAGGCAGACGGAACAGTTCCACAGGCGTGCAGTTCTAAGAAAGAAGCTTTGTTCATGGAATCCGCATTTTGATTTAGGCACAGATATAGAGTGGGGGAAATTTTTCACAGTGGATTCAGCTAGACGGGTGTTTTTTGTGAAAGATTGGCGAGGGGGGACCAGGGATTGGAGTTCAGACGAGCACCTGCCATGAAAATAACGATAAAACAAGGATAGGCTCGCAACGTCTCTTCTGTGGGAGAGGGGTTGCAGGGTAGAGAAAAGGGCATCCCCCACTAAACCACGAAGTCTATTTTGTACTCTGTCAAGGCATGATAGGCTGTTTTTGGCAGCTCCTGCCAACAGTATTCCATCCTTGGCTTTTATTTTTAAAATACACTTGCATTTCAAATGTGTTTTATGGATTAAATTTGATTACTAATGTTCTTTTTATTGGATCTTGTTACATATTTGAACATATATTTTGATGCATCCTTGTAAAAATGAATTATATTCTCTTACTATTATTGTTCGCTCACAAGGAGTTTTCACACAGGTTATCAAAGATCTCTCCTACAAAACAGCCTGCCGTGTTCCCTGGAAGCTGAGTGACAACAAGCCTCCCCAGATTTCCAGTACTCTCCACCTCTTTCGATAGTATATGCAAATAAATTTGCATTATAGCAACAGCTGCTTGCCATTGATTTCTTGTTGGCAGCGGCTATTTGTCTTCACTGGAACTTGAGTGGCAATAAGCCTCCCCAAGGTCACAGTTCTCTTTGCACTTATCCAGCAGAGATCTGATTCAATAACCTCTGCGAAATCATTCATAACCCTAACCACTAACTGTAACTTATTATTGCTGTTACCGACGTCACCACCACCACCTATACCTTTTTTCGTTTTTACAATAAAACAAATCGATCTGCTACATATATTTTATATTAACAGTAGCATAATCGATCAAATTATTATAATAAAGGTAATAACTATGCACACATGCCCCGTTCTTTAATAGCAACTATTTATTTTTAAAACTCGTTCTTAAAATGGGAAGATGGCTTTGCAAACTGTTCTCTTCCTAAACAATCTCATTTTGCATATCAGTCGTCAATTATTTTCCAATTGCATTTTGTCAATTAACGACCAACTAACAAAAGTTCAATATTTCAATCAATTACAAAGAAAATATTTGAGAAAGAATATTTACTAAGATTGACTCGTGTAGCATATGTTCCCCTAAATGATTTCGAAAATATAGGCAGGCATTACAAGAAGGTTTTATAGTGATTCGGAAAAAAAAAAAAAAAAAAAAAAAAAAAATCTCTACTTAGAAATTTAAAAGGAATCGGAATCGGTAACTGTATCGGAATTGGAGAAAAGTTTTGGAATCGTTCCATCATTAATACACAGTTTTGAAGGCATATATGGCAATCAAGCTACATATTTTCGCATTCCATCCCCATGAAGATTCTTCAGCCTAGCTTGGACATTTAAAAATCACTGTTGAAAAGAACGCACGGATATTATTTTTCATAGTGGAATGATGTCACTTGGGGAAAAAGAAAAAAAATTGTTTCTATCCTGAATAAAGCGCGATTACGTTGAAAAGTTTGATTAATAAACAAATAAATGTTTTTTTTTTTTTTTTTAAATGAGTTCAATTGGCTTATTAAACTTGCATTTTTAACATATATATATATATATATATATATATATATATATATATATATATAAGTGATGGTTGTGTAACTTGTGTAGTTCCAACGAGAGAAAAAAATGTATATTTAAAAGAGTGTAGCCATCAACAATTGTGTTTTTTTTTTTTAAAGGTTTTCATCATATTTTTCTATATATATATATATATATATATATATATATATATATATATGTGTGTGTGTGTGTGTGTGTTATTTGTTTTTGCGATACGTTTTGAATGAATTCAATTATTTACGAAAGTGCATTTTTATCTAAAACCAAGTTGGGAATAATTTTCTCTTTAATCAATTTGGTACCCCCACATGGGGAGCGGCATATATATTGTTTTTTTTTTTTAAATATAATTATCCACTGACACGTGTTTCGTCGTCTACGACTCATCAGAGTGGCTGAATCTAGCGAGATTATATATATTATTTCCAGAGCCAAACGCCGCAGCCTACAAGAGTCATGACAGCCAACAAACCGGGAGTCCAAGGCTCGAGGTTTACCCTTATATATATATATATATATATATATATATATATATATATATGCTACACTTATTTATAAGCAGGCTTAGACATATCAAGTTACAAAAATTATTGTTGAAAGAATTATCAAAATGTCTGGAATAAGAAAAATTTTGGTTGCGAAGTTTTTTTTTGGGGAAAAAATCAATTTCTTTGGTACATGATGGAATAGTATCTTTCCTTGGGAGGAGGAGGAGGAAGAGAAGTTCTTCATTCTACCCTTTACTCCCGGAAGGGGGTAGAAGCGTGGCATAATTTTATCCACCTCACCCCCGCTACACGCACACAAATACCACAAGACTTCTGACACATCATTCCCGTCCCGCATCCGCTGGAGAAATGCGGGGGGATGGGGAGTAGAATGATCCAAATAGGTTTTTGGAGGGGAGGAGGGGAGGGTTTTCACACCCCTCTTAGTCCCAATCACCTGCCAAGTGATTCCTTTAGCTGAATGTACTATTAGGAAATATTTGTTTGGAATGGGGCACTCCAATGAGAGGGGGGCGGGTTACACGTGCCTCTTATCAACAAACCCACCATCACCTACACCCACCTTCATCGTTGTTCACACAAACAAGTGCTTTGCCCTTTTTTTTTATCCACCCATTCACAGATTCAGGGGTGAAAGGAAAACTAGTGTGCGGGCACCAAAGATAAGATTACACAAACACACACACACATATATATATATATATATATATATATATATATATATAATCCAATTACGCGATTCCCTTGGAATTTACTTGTGGAAATGGAAATTTAACCAACTTTTTTGGATTTTACCGTTATTGGATATTTTACCCTTCACCAGACAACCCATTCACGTGAAATCACCTTTTTATTCACCATATTCCGTCTGCTTCACTATCTGTTACCAAGTAAAATCTATGACTTACTTGTAGTTTCATCAAATACTTTTGCAAGCAAAATCTGATCCCGCATTTTGCTAAATCCCTACCCTCTGATAAGAAGGAAAGTATTTCTTCGAAACTCCGCGGATTAAGGACTATCCACTTATTTTGTGCTTCCTTTTTAAAATTAAATATTTTTTTAAACTCTTTTTCAAAGTGTTTTTTAACATTTTTTATTACCTACTTGTTTATATATATATATATATATATATATATTAGTGGAAATGGTAATTAATAAAAACTGAAGAAAGTGCTCAATACTGTTGTAGAGCAAATATGCGTTTTATTTTTTCTTGCTGTATCTTTCTGTTTAGTTACATTATTGTTTCAGCTACCCGGACATTTCTGTAAAAGTCTGAGGAAGTTACAGACGGCCAAAAAACGGCCGGGTAGCTGAAACAATAATGTAACTTAACAGAAAGATACGGTAATAAAAAATAAAACGTGTGTAATATATATATATATATATATATATATATATATATATATATATATATAAGCAATGAGTAAAGATTAAGTTCAGAATCCAAAAGGTTCTGTGAACTTATAGTAAATATTAATATTTATATAGTAATCCCAACCAAATAAAAAGCTCAATACAACTAAGATAGGAAATAGAGCTTTTTATAGAAGAAAAAAAAAATTAAAAACTGTAAAAATAAATTTTACAGTAATTTACTGTTCGACAGGATTCTCAAATAAGATATATTGAAATGTTCTTAATCTGCAGAGTTTCAAAGAAATGCGTTCTTCTCATCAGAGGAAAGATATTAGCAAATATTATAGCGAAGCCATGAATTTGCTGGTTCTTGCATTAATTGAAACAGCATTACATCGAAACTAGTCATAAAAAAGTGTTTTTAACATGTCTTATTAACTACTTGTTCTTATATATATGAGAGAGAGAAAGAGAGAGAGAGAGATCTTCATAGATAGTGTATGCATAACTACTTACATAAAAATAGCAAATACATGCATCCTTCGGACACACACACACACACATATATAATATTTTTCCAATAAATCATTTATGCTTACACAATCATCAGTGCAGGAAGTGATAATTACTGCTGATCGCGGAACTCGAACCCAAGTCAACAAAGCCAACCTTAACTTTGTGGACTTCCATTTAGCCATAAGTAATGAACATTTAAATGGAAGTGAATTAAGTTAGTCCTGAAGTGATGCAATTCTCTATCTATGTAAAAGTGAAGTACGTCCAAGGATGGAATACTGCTGCCATATCTGGGCAGGAGCTGCTAAAAACAGCCTATCCTGCCTTGACAGAGTACAAAATAGACTTTGTGGCTTAGTGGGGGATGCCCTTTTCTCTACCCTGCAACCTCTCTCCCACAGAAGAGACGTTGCGAGCCTATCCTTGTTTTATCGTTATTTTCATGGCAGGTGCTCGTCTGAACTCCAATCTCTGGTCCCCCTTCGCCAATCTTTCACGAAAAACACCCGTCTAGCTGAAGCCACTGTCAAAAATTTCCTCCACTCTTTATCTGTGCCTAAATCAAAACGTGGATTCCATGAACAAAGCTTCTTTCTTAGAACTGCACGCCTGTGGAACTCTGTTCCGTATGTCTGCTTCCCACCTGACTACAACTTGGATGTCTTCAAGTCCAACGTTAACAAATTCCTAATGAACCGCCCCCTTAAGTAAACACTTCATCAAATCTCCACACTAACGTAATGTACTTGCAATAACCCTTATCCCTGAGTGGCTTCCGGGCCTTGAAAAGTGGTGACCACCGTGTAAAAAAAAAGAAAAAAAAAAAAAGTCATGTTAGCAGTCTTGTCAACAAAACATGATTTGCTACACACACGCCTACATGTTTCTGTTGCGATTTTCTGTAGAAATATTTAATCAGGCCGGATCTTACAATCAAACCAGAACTCAAAATCAGGTTGTATTGTAAGATCCGGTCTGATGAAAGAAATTGCAACACAAACATGTAAGCGCATATATAGCTAATCTATATATTTATAAAAGCGAGAATGTGTGTGTCTGTGTGAGAACACCTCTCAACCTATACACTCAACGAATTTTTGATCTACAGACTTGAAATTTGATATATTGAATAAAAAAAAATGAGGTAATTAACAAGAAATCAAAATCTTTACCTAAATGGGTAAGAGAACTAGGTATGAATAACAAAGAATGCAAATTAAAATGATCAATATTGGGAAGTCCAGGAAAATATACACCTAATAAATTTGGGCGCTGCAACCTATACACCCTCGAATGTTATCATAGAGGAAAAATTTGTTAAATAAACAGCAAGAACTGGTACAATGTTGTTTGCATAGAAATAAGTGTTGCGTTGTTGGCGTCTGTATAACATGGAGTGGGTGAATCTTGTATATATTCATGAGTTTCTATTATCGTCTAGTGAGATTGTATGCGAGTGTATATACGTGTATTTTTTTCCAGAAAGAATATTAACTGCGTCATATTTTAAAAAAAATACACTAACGGCTATATGACGTTATTAAAAATATCCCTCTCTCTAACAGCGCAATCCCCTCCCCCCCTTTTCCCCCTTTTTTGAATTTCCAACGTGTTTGTCCGTTGATGAAATGGAACAGCGTCACAATTTTCATAAGAAAATTTTCAAATATTTTTACTAGTGTTTTTGTTTTCTTAATTTCATTAATCCAGAGGAAGTCTTGAAATAAAGATGAAACGTTGATGGTCGCATAAATCCGTTTGTTCCTTTTTTTTTTTTTGTATATATCTACGTACGTGTATCTATGATGTCAAACGTTGTGTTCATCTAATCTAGAGTTCGTTTTATTTAAATGCAGTTCATGACGGGCAATAATGTGCATAAATGCCTTTACAACACAAAGGACGAATGACACTTATTTGGAGTTTCAACATCAACATCGGGAACATATCTGGTCCATCTTTGGTCTTGTTTGACGGGAAACTGCAAAGAAAATTCATGCTAAGAACGAGTTTTATTTTCGGCGACAAGATGGTTTTTTTTCTTCTCCGTTTTGAAAGTTGCAACGCTGGTCGTAAATTCTTACATTTGATAGGGAGTGGACCTTTCGCTTCCCTGGGTGCTTTGAGTCATCACGATTGATCGGCTCAACTCTCAGCTCATCTCCTCTAAGCCCTCAAACTAATTCCCACGTATCTCAAAAAGACCATTTCCCCTTCTAAACGACGCCATTAGTAAACGTCACTAAGATAATCACCTGATGTGCCATTATTTCCAAGTCGTCAACTAAATTGTCCCTATTTACTTGCCTCCCCACGAGGGAAGAGTTAGACATAAGGTCGGTTTTAATGTGGGGAAAAATCCAACTCCACAAAAAAGAGGTACTTTGGATAAGAACTAAAATAAAAATTGTCTCAGTCAGGAAGGATTTCTCCTCCACTTACCGAGGACAGAAAAGGTAAAGTGTAGCATCAGGACAGATACTACACTGTGATCTTGGACCGAATGCCAATGAACAATGTTTATTAAGTTACATTCCTCAATTAATATAAATAAATATTTATTTTAAATATTTTTATTATTCTAAAACCTATTTTAGCTGAAAAAAATTTTTGGCTTGAATAATCATAATGATCATCGGCCAGCCGCGTTTCGGCGTTAATATCTAACATAAATATTTACTATCTCCTCTAAATTTCAAATAAGTAAATAAAAAGAAATATCATAGAGCCATCTCACCTGTCTGTTTGTATGTATGCATGTATGTATGCCTGCCTAAAACTTTCGACGGAGGCGACAAATTTTCATGAGATCGGTATCGTTTTGAAGCCCGACCTTTCGGACGACAAATATCGAAAAATTGGCCCAAAACATTAATTCCTTAACTCTCAACTGGGCACATTTCTACAGGGAGAGTTCGCTTTTTTTCGCCGATATTTTCGAAAGTCATCTCCTTTTTTCGATTGTCTAGCCTTAATTCAAACGTACGTCACTTCTGGTTTGGCGATGGACGTAACAGCAAAGACGTCACGTCTTTTTTGTTCACGTTTTTTTTTTTTTGTTTCTTCGCGGTACGGGTTCGAACCTGTCTGCCTACTACCACTTGTTTTGCTCAACACACTCCCCCAAAACACTCGGGAAACGCCGGGAACCAAAGCTAGTGCAAATATAAGAGAAAGGATATGGTCCCCCTATCTTTAAGCACCCAGTAGAAATTCATAAGAT